>NC_086248.1:62285178-62955576 GCF_021018805.1 Prinia subflava | reverse complement strand
CCTTCTCTCCTTCCTTTGGTATTCCTGGAGAAAAGTGATTTGCAGCTCTAATCAAAGTTACAGCTGCAGCCTAGCTTGAGAAGATCTTCCTGTATCTCAGTCAGAAAATGCTAACTAAGAGTTAAAACTTGAATAGAAAAGGTAAGATATTTCAGCATATGATGGGCAAATGAGAAGTTAGAATTTTCCAAGGAAACAGACTTTTGGTTTTGGAAAGTTATAAACTGATATAATATCATCAGCTCCTTTTAATTTGCAGAATGAAGTTTCCACTATTGTGTTCCAGGTGTATCTCACAGTTTGATTTCCATATGGTGTAGTTATCTATAAACATCTCTTTAAATGAATGGTACTGTCAACAAATATTGCTGTTGGATGTTCAAGTAAGAACCCTGAAAGCAAATATATATATAGAGAGAGAGATACACAGATACATATCTATATAGTTATATAGATATATAGATACCAGTAATGATGGAAGTTGTTGGAGTTTTCCACTCATATTTACCAAATTGTTCAAAACTACACTGCTTCTAACTTCTTTGTCATTGCAATATTTCATTACCAGCTGAACTTGGGCAAGGCTAAGTGAACCACTGCAGAAAATGGAATAATTGTTTTAAAGCTTTGTAAGCTCACAGAAAATAGATTGAAGTTCTGAATATTAATTCTTATTCTGAAAGTTGAGGGGTTTTTTTTTTAACTTAGTAAGGTGCTAGAAAAAGCTCCCACACTGAGTGTTTTCTCCAGCTTTTTTGTTGTTCAATTAAAATTATATGTGCAATACTTATTAAAGTTGAAGCTTATTATGCTGTTTTATGGTAAATAGTTACTTACATGGCAGGACAAAATTAAATATGACATGTACCACATTTTAATATATTTGCACTGGTTTTACTACTAATAAAAATTATATTCACACATCTGTAAGTGTACCTAAATGAAATATAATCTACCTTTTTCTTCCCCACTGTACTTATTAAAAAAAAGGTAATTTTGAACTTCAAACTGTTTTCTGTAATCCATTGTAAGTATGTAGGGAATTAATTAATGAAAGCATAATTTTCATTTTATGCATGTAAATAATCTATCATTTGCTTTTGTGCTTTGCATCAATTCAAGGAGTCCTAGTTTTTGTTTTGATAGTTATGAATCATGGATGTTATCACAGTAATTTTTAATGTTATTCAGTTCTGGGTTTAGGTCCTGCTATCCTTGTTTGCACCCTAGCTTCTATACAGATTTTTTGACTATGTAATTATACAATATATGCAGAAAGCCACATGACTTGGGAAGAAAAACATCATTCTTTCTGCAATCCAGCTGCATGCAGCCCCTGCAGCTGTTGTAGAAAACAGACATTTATTCCATGAAAATGTGGACTTTTCAGTCATGGTACTAGTCTAAAAACAGGCCTGCTTGTCTACTCTGCAGATCATAGGTTTAGAGGCCTCTTTAATTTTGAAAGCAGAAGAGATTTTCACCAAAACCTCTCAGTAAGGAAGGTCAATATTTTGAGTGGGAAAAGAGATGAAACACTTTTGTTTTATTGCTGGCAAAATGAACTCACATAACTCTCTTCTTGGTGTTCCCTGTAAAAGGAAGGATACTGAACTGCCAGTGAGCTGTGACTTCTTCTGTGGCTTTGTAAACAACAGAGATTACAAACTCATGAATACAGTACTAAGGAAAAACAGAAATCCAAATTGCAGTCAGGCACTTAAATTACAGTAAGTTTTATGGGTGGTCCTTTACAGACTGAAAGATTTTTTTGGTATTTACCAACATATATCTTTGCCTGCCTCTTTTAATGTATATTTATGCATATGTAAACATACAGATGAGCATACATACATCTGCAGTAATCAGTAAGCTGACCCACAAAATTGTATAAAGAATAACAGCACTTTGCTAGACATGGACTACTGAAACTTTTATAGTCTCATTTTGACCACACAGCTGAAGAATATTGAGAGAATGCATGCAATCTTAAGAAATGTTATTTATTATAACCACAAGGCAAGTTCATAAACGACATTACAATGCATTGTGGGTTGTTAAATAGCTGGTGTGCATTTTCAAGAAAAAAATGAGTGACCAGAAAATACTGAATAAATGAAATTCTACTTTGATTTCAAATCTCAGTTTACATTTAGGATATACTCTAATAGCCTAAACTTGTCATGCAGCCATGGAAGTACTAAAAGCTTTCAAAAATAAACATATCCAGATGACGGAAGTCACTTTATCCTCAGGGTAATGGATGTCTGTATTAAATACAGTAACATATGTATAATAAAACATACAGAATATGATATTTACAAAACCATTTACAGAACACTGTGTACAGGTGTGCAAGGAAGATATAAATACCTCAGTCATGATGGATAAACTGTTACAGAATCAGGGCTGCAGTTATTGCCTCTGCTGTGTGTCTGTAACTGTAAACACACTGGGGAAGGAGGATATTCACATCAGAACTAATTGTAAGTCTGCCAAAACTGTTCTTTGGGAATTCAGATTTAATTGCTTTCTTGAACTCTTGTATAAGGAGTTGTTCTCACCTTGTTCCCTGTGTATTGTTGCTGTTAACTATTAATGGGAGTGCTGCACCTAGAGTGCAGGGAAAGTGTCAGCTCACTTGACTTTGGGCACCCTTTGCTCCTGTTGCAAACACCATTCCCTTGGATACAGATTCTTGGCTTGTTGCTGGATATGTGCTCACTTCTTACCCACACAAAGTCCTCCTCAAAGAATTCTGAGAGATTTTAATTGTTCGCTCTTTGCATTGCTATGACTTCATCATCTTTGTGTTTGAACTGCTGTTCTCCTGTGTAAAGTGGCTGTGTGAAAATAGCTCTGCCTAACTCAGCTGTGCTCCCTCTAGGTATTCAGAGCTGCTGACCAATATAAAGGTATTTTTAGTGTTACTCCTTTTAACTCTGCAGAGTCTGCACAGGTATGTCTGAGAGAATGTACATATTCCAGAGATGCACTGAAAATGCTTCAGATGTTTTTCAATTAAGTAATTCACATCCCAACTAAAACCAAAACAAGTAAGTCTTTGGTCAAGAATGGAGGATGGAACTAAGAGCCAGTGTGAGTAATGTACTGTACTGATGTTAAAATTGCACTTAGCATCTCTTAGTCCCCACTGCATGATTACTTACAGCTTGATGACTCCAATAATTTCTTATTACTTCTGGGTTTATTATTGGGTATATTATTCTTTGGGGTGAGATCCTTGTTTCTACTGTCCTCAGATTAAAAGACCCACAAAGGAGTCCTCCAAATCTGCCAGTCCTCCTGGATGAATTACAAATAAGAGCCTTTGTCAGTCTTTTGGGCACCCTCTATTTGGAAAGCATTCCCCTCTGAGCAGCTGGACACTCTCCATTTGGCATATGCATTTTGCAGTAATAATTGTTCTTTTAGATACTTGGTTATGTCATCAAAGCAAACTGAAAATGTTGTCTTTATTTCACTGAAGAATCTGACCCAGAGATGCTACACATTGATGCAGTCATCATCATGTCACTCAGATAAATTAAATAATGTCTGGAGAGAAGCAACCTGCTAAAAGAAGTAAATTGCTAAAAGATCTGACTTGCTCAAATCAAGGAAAACTTCAGAAGTAGTTGGTGGTTAATGCAAAGTTTTCAATTGCAAAATCCACATTTATTCTGACAATCCTAACTCTCACTGACCTTGGCAGTACTACAGGGTTATATTTTTCTGTGGACTATTTTTGAATAACTACTCTAGAGAATTGGGGACATGATTTTTAATAGCAGACTAACTGCTATAATTGTCATTTCTCTTTCTTCAAAGGAAACTTTAAGAAAAAATCCAGAGTTATTGTGGAAAATAGTATATGTAAGATCCAGGACACTCTGTTTTTCTGTCCTTGCTTTGAGAGTAAACAAAATATGTTTCAATTTTTCCTCATATACTGGACCTCTGTGGTCGTGGAAGTTGCAGGGATGTCAAGTTATCAAATCTGGTAGAGGAACGAGCTCAGTTAGCACTTTCCTGTACATTTGAGACTCCATTTCCTCTATATGTAGCACAATATCCTCTATAATATCTATTATATAATTAAAACAAAGGCACTTTTTTTTTAATAATAAAAAAATATCTTCTTCCCCACATATTGCAGATAGATGGTTCATAGAACTACCTCCCAAGGCTGCACTGGAGTACCTACATGTTTCTAGGCATGTGAAGGATGTATGCCAAGAAAATCTACTGCAAAGGCAATGACTGGACATATATTTACAGACTGGTGTGAATTTTTTAATTTTAATATCTTAGCACTTCTGTCAGATGTTTTATAGGATTCTCTCTGGAAATTCTTACTATTCAAGAACACTGCATACCTTGAAATTTAAAGAGAAAGTGCATGGAAAGTCATACATTTGACATTGTCTTGCATCCTAATATTGATGAAAATAACTCAGGTTTTGAAAATCACAGCTGATAATACAGTAAAGCAGAAAAAATTATATATAGTATGAAAAAGAAAGAAGAGTAGAGGAGCAACAATAAATAGAATCAAGCTTTGAGAGAAGATGAAGAGTACAAAAAATGTGAAAGAGATAAATTTAGAAACCTGACAGGCCATCAACACAACAGTATGGGAAGGAAGAGTGAAAAATGACACTTTGAAGATATGACCACAACAGCCATAATAAAATGCACAAATGGGCATTCTTCCCATACAGTCTTCTCCTCTCTATATTTTAGCTCTATATGTCAAGAGCATGTAATTATTACAGTTTAAAAAAATGAAAAAAAAACCCCAAAAACAAAGAGGAAAGGCTAGTTAAACTAAAGCCTATTCAAGAATATGATATATCCCTCTCAAATGGAGAATTACACTGTGTAGCAATTTCATCTGAGTGAGTGAGAGTCAAAAGAGAAAAAATGAAACGAGAAGGAAATGAAGCTAAGTAATTGGAGGAAAAAGAGATGTCATGAAATGGAAATGAGTTTTGCTTTGAGGTGCTGACTCAGATGCATAGCTCTCTATAAAAGCTACAGTAAGAATAAAAATAGATCAGAATTTTAGTTATGAATAATAATAAAAGTGACTTTTATTTGCTTCATGTGCTTCAGAAATATCCAATTCTTCTGCTTATGAATAGGAAAATAGAAAAGCTGTACTATCCTTCGTTCAGAATTTGAGCCTTAGCCTCAAATCTGAAACCAGTAAATAGAAAATAAAACATATAATACCAAACTTGCTTGTTTCATCTTAATTTACAACCATTCAGACAGATGACAAAAGAAACAAAATCAGGTGGAAAAAGGGAGGTCACCTATATGCATTTTTTATAGAGATGATCAAATAGATAAGTACCAGACCCTTTCTTCATGCTTCATTTAATAAATTTCTCAAAAAAGAGCTCACATGGATGGTAAAGAAAATAACCAAATGCAATATTATGGGAAACAATTGGGCATGAATACTTAATACCTTTTGCTATTTTCTTCACCGTATCAGGATTTTTAATATTGGTTTTAAATCTGGATAACACTTTTGGATTTTGATTTCTTTGCTTCTGCTTTCCAAATCTTCTCTCCTGAAAGTTCATTATTCTTTCATCGTGTGATTTTGTGTCTCCAGCTTTTTTTCTATTATTCAAAATTCCTTTTAGTGTTTTTTCAGTGTAATATCTCTGCCACTTTTACAATCCCGTTCACAGGGCAGCTTGGACAAAGGATGTCAGGACAGATTCACCTGCACACAGTTGCATTAGCAGGGCTCACAGCTGATGACACACGCAGATTGGTAATGGAGAAAGTTATAAAAGCAGGAGAAAGAGCTAGACAGGGAGAGTGAGGGAAAAGGAAGGAATGCACAGAAGGTGCAGAAGGAAGGTGCAGAAGGAAGGTGCAGAAGGAAGGTGCAGAAGGAAGAAAGGAAGGTGAGGAAGGAAGGAAGATGCAGAACGTGCAGAAGGTGCGGAAGGAAGGAAGGAAAGAAGGAAGGAAGGAAGGAAGGAAGGAAGGCTGGCTTTCTAGTATCCAACCAGAAAGAGCAGCAATGAGGTCGTCTGGCTAAGGAAGCAGGGTACCTATGGACTTGTGCAATGGTCCCCTGTCACTCTTACAGAAATATCTAAACCACTTCTTGTCAGGGGCTTTGGTCTTCCTCAGAACTGCTCAGCCAAAGAGTTAATTGCTCCAAAAGAGATAATTAATCTTTCCTGTGGTTACCAGGAAGCCTTGACTTCAAGAGGCAGCAAAGCTCTGTAACAGTCCTACTATGAAGACATCTAATGTTTGGTAGAGTGGAATATCTTCTAGCTCTTGTTGTCTTTCCTTATTTTCTGATGCTTTCAGTTTCAAAGTTGCCTTTTTTCCCCATCAGCTCCCATTGTATATTTTCCTTGTCCCAGAGATTACAGAATGAGGTCCACTGTAGCAATATATCCCTCCTGCACTAGGTGCAGCATGTGTGAAAATGCAGACAATTTCCTTGACTTGCATAGACTTATAATATATTGTAATTATAATTTGACATTGGCCTAACTGCCAAAAAATACACATCTTGGGAGTTTACTTTAAAATGTGTTCTTCAAACACTGCTTCAGACCTTCTCTACAGATAGTTTTGGAATAATCTCTTCCTTGGAAACACTCAGTGTTGGATGTGATTATGAGGACTTATTCTTCCTGACAATTATTTAAAATATTATAGAAAGGGGTGGGGGGTGCGGGGGAGGAGAGGGAGAGAGATTGAGAAACTTTTTAGTGTTATCAAGTATTTTTATGCTGTCTGATAAGTGGAAATAACTTCTTCTTTGGCCAATGTCTTTTCAGTATATGTATTTTATTAAAGATATCCAGTATAGCTGGATACTACAATGTCAACAAATCAGTCCCCTCAGTGAAAAACACAGCTCAGAGACAAATATTTACTGTTCCAAATAGGAGTGATAGAGCATTCTGAAATGTGAAGACAGCTTATAAGCATTTGGCATAAAATCTAGTTACACAAAGCCTCCTTTCCCCCAAAAGTGTGGTGCTGGAACCCTTCAAAGTTGCAGTTCTATTTTTGGCTGACTCAGAGCAGGGATTTGAATTAATTTATCCTGCCCAGAAGAACACCTGAAAAAGCAGGCCATGAAGTCATTTTTATGCCATCCTCTTGTCCCATGAATATTTAAATAGGGGGTGCAGAATATCGTGGCTCTGACAGAACTGACTGAAGAAGAGCTACCTCCACCAAAATATTCGAGCCTGCTTTATGTGCTGTGGATGGTCAGATCCCTACATCAAGAAAGGTCTTGACCTTGTGCATTTCACAACTTTATATGAATCCCCTGAGCACCGGGTTATTAGACAAGAATGAAACATTAGGTTACATTTCTCTTATCTAAAATGTTGCTTCTTTTACCTTTTATTTCAAATATGCTAAAATAAAATATTCTGTTTCAGACTGAACAAAATATTTTGCATGAACCCCAAGTGACTAGGTTTCCTTTTCAGCAAAAAGGAAAAAGAATTATACAAAGTGAAATGAAAAAAATGACCCAAAATGAAAAATTTATATTTCAATCCAGCTTTCAGATAAAAGCATACATTTCTTGAATGGTTCTAATACATAGGTCTGGTTTGAAGAGCTGCTGAATATCTCCTCTCTAATTGACTTTAACCCAGGTGCCTTGCTAACAGCTGAAACACTCTGTAGCTCTGAGAGTCACCTCTGGAACATTAAAAGCTGGAGGTGCAAATGTCAGCAAGTTTAAGTAAACAAAGAGTTATGCTGATTTATAATAAAAGAAGCTCAGCATAGTGCTTGTTGCCAAAAGAAAGTATTCCAAGGTTTTGTTACTTCTTGTTTTAATTTTGTACACTAAATGAAGAAGGTTAATAATTCCCAAGTGAACCCATGGCTGGTACCACAGAGTAAAAGTAAAAAAGAAAAAGGCACTCTGGCTTTTGCATTTCTAAAATAATTATTTAATATTAACTTCAGAGGCATCTGAGACAGGTTCTCTGTGCAGAAAAAATGTGCTGCAGCTATAACAGAGGAATTTGAATGTTAAAACAAATATATCTCTAAGATATACTATTCTTTCAGTTATACTGAAGTTTGATCTTATTGCTTTTATTCTGTAATTGCACAGAAATAGAAAATAAATTATTGTGAGGGCTTCAATGAAGTTTATTGCATATTTCCATGTCTGCCTAGGGAGACAAAAGTATCTACCCAATCATAACCCACTGGACACTCTAAATTCCCTGCAATGTATAGATGAAACTGAAAAATATATTAAAAATTAGTAACTAATTGTGGATGAATTAATGTAATGGGAAAATTAATAATACTGACATGGGAGGAGATAGCAAAGGTGATAAGGGAGCAGGCATAACTGCTGGGCATGATTTTAAAATTTAGGCAGTATGAAGCAGATCTTTTAGCTTATATGCAGGCTTATAGACTTTACTGCTAGGACATGCATGTCTCTCCATAAGATACTTTGGTGACTCATTGTGTACTAAGGAAGAGTTTTCTACTTACATTTAATATGAAGAAGGGACTGAAGAGAGGATAATGCTTAGGATCTAGTCCCGAAAGTACTGATCTGTTTATATAGTGAAAATTTGCTCATTTGTGGAGAGCACTGGGAGGTGCAGATGCTGCTGAGAAAGGTTCTAGGATTCAGGAACACAAGAGAATTGATGCTAATGAAGATGACAGTTTGAATGTCTGGCTGCTGCACAAAAGCAAAGTACAGCTGCTTAAATGTCCCGGGTTAAAGCCTTGTCTTATAAACTGTGTTGGACAAATATGAGACAGACTCTGCATGTGATGTGATGTTAGCATCTCCAGAAAAAATGTCTGAATAATTGAATCTAAAAGATCAGAAGAGAACTACTTTAAAGCACTCATGACTTTGTGGATGACTTTGAAATGCAATCTGTTAGGACATAAAGTTTCATAAATACTTCTAATCAAATAGAGCTTGTGTATCTCTTCCTTGATTTTTCCTAATTAACAAAGGAAAATTGAATGAGGTTTTTAATAAACTCCAGACTGTCTCAGCTCTTTCCTTTATCCTAAAAAGGCAATCAAGATAGATGGAGAAAGTGAAGATATCCTCAGTTTCTTTGTTTTCCCAATAATATTTTCTTCATTGTACCTTATTTGGTTCCAAATGTTTGAATATGGATATTTTTTCTGGTATCCTAAGTTACAGTTTTGATTCTTTCTGCCCTGCTACTTATAATTATTCCTTCTGGTTTTTCCCTTCCTCTTACATTTTCACTCCAAAGATATTTGTTGGCATTCCTGAATACAAGAACCATTTGGTTGCTAGCTCCAGTTTTCAAACAGTGGTACCAGATAATTTTGTCAGAATTTCTCTCCAGAAGATTAGCATTACAGATGGGAGGTATTACCTGAGGCATTACTGGTCTTCAGACTCACTTGCTGTGAAACATGCTAAGAAAACATGGCCTGAATCCTGAGACAATCATATGACAATTTGGATGAGGAGGCCACTGGGAAGAATGCATAGCTCCATTCTATTGCTTCTCAGTTAGGAACAAAATACTTAGTTCCTGTCAGATCTCCCCTGAGGTGCTCATTACCAGGCAGAGGCAAGGATGAAAATGATATGCAGTTATTCTAGAAAAATAAAAGATTATGTTCTTAATCACAAAATACTAGACCGAGTTTGAAACAGACCCCAAGCTAATCTTAAAATAAACCCCACAATCTGGGATAGTGTTTCTGTGGGTGATCATATGAATCTCCTGTAAGCTATGTCCCTTCATGTTTTTCAAGTGTAGGTGACCTTTAGTGGGTTAATTTAAATTCTGTTTCTTTGCCTATAATTAATATATCTTTCCTTATCTCTTATGGTCTCTGTTGCCCACATATGTACAATTGAAGCATCATTTGACCTGGGGGAGCCTTGTTACAGTTCATCTGCTTTTATTAAAGCTGCACCCTCTTGGGGTTTTCTTTCTTCTGGACCAAGGTGCAAATGGAATATCTCCTGGTTTCCCTCATGTTTCTCATCACACCTTTTATTGCCATCTGTCTCTCTCTCTGTCTCTCCTTCTTATTTTAGGAACTTCATTTTAGTTTCTTGTCCAAGACTGAATGTCATAATTCTTCCTTTCTCCCTTCTCTTCAAGTAGCTGGATTGCAGGAAGGAAGAAAGGAAGGAAGAAAATAAATCAAATCAGTCTCTGGACTTGACACCCCTGTGACTGTTTTTACTTGTCACATTTTCTTTTCTAAATCCATATTGCTTAATACCACAATACTTTCAAGACTCAGGAAGAAGGAATCAATACCTTATTCTTTAGGAGTATTTGTTTTACAGGTATGTTTCTATATTGTGGAAATTCTTTGTACTTCTCAAGGATAACTCTAAAACTGTAGAATTTGGAAACGTCTTTCAAAAGTTGGACAAGACTTGGAAATAATTTTGTGATCTGGGTTCACAGCCCAGATATATCTTGATTATATATAAGAATAATAGGCCAAACTATACAACACCCTGACAATTTTTTTTTTGCTTTTCTATTCCCCATGTAATTTCTTCTGCATCCCAGGTTTACTCAACATACAGAGAATTACAGCATTCTCTGCTGGGGATTGCTGAGAACATTTAGGGTACCCAGAGAAACCACATTCAATTTATTCATTACAAAGATGATACTGTTACTGCTTTGTTGCTTTTTCTGGAATTCTTAACCTTATTTGCACTTTTGAAGATCTACGTAAAATGGTTGTTTTAGTCCAATGGCTCTTTCCCACTCCCACTAGCCTTTCTTCTTCTCTTTTAAGGTCTCTAAAATAACCTGCTTTCAAAAATAAAAACACTGCAATGGTTTGTAGGACATGAGTTTTAAGGTGCCAACCAGGCATGACACTACTTTTGAGTATGTTGCTATTGCAGCATTGTTTATTTTGGATTTGTGGCTGTTTCTTCACTGAAAACTTCAAAAGGTCAGCTTTGTCTTAGTAAGAGACAGGGAAACTTTTGAAATCTCAGTCTGGAAAAACTTTTTCTTGCCTGTTTCTTTTTTTTTACATAAAATTTCTTCCACTCTTAAGGTTTTAGAGTCAATTAATCTGAGATCAAAAGATCAAATAACTCACTGACACAGCTACCTCTTCCTCTAAACCTACCAGATGTGAACCTGAAACCAGTGCATGAAGACCCAGATTAAGCTCTGACCCTAAATTAAAACAGAATGCAAAAAATCCTGTTGACAAATCTGCTTTATCCATTTGTCACCTCGATTTCCTCAGATGTCAGGTGATTAATCACATTAAATCCACGAACCCACCAAAACATAAGGAAAAGCCCCAAATCTTCATTATAATGACTGAAAAAATTATACTTGAATAGCTAAAACGAGAAATGTGAAGACAAAAGTGCATAAATTGCAAATGATTTGGTAGAACAACATATGTGTAAGAAAATCTTCATGTTTACATGAAGATTACAAAGGTACTGAAAGAAATAAATGACCTCTATCTTCTGTAAAATATATCTATGTAATACCAAGAGTAAAACTCAAAGAAGCACTTAACAAGGACATTTCTCTTGAGGTTGGGAACTTTACTTATTTTACAGAAGTTCAGCAGTGAAGTTTAAAAACATTCAGACATCTTTATATGGGAATATGTGCTTCAGCTTAGTCCAGGTATGATTATGATTGCAACATTTTGTCACATCTGAATATCTGAATAAGGGGAAAGCATATTGGCTGCTTCAAGCATTTCCTCCAAACTTTTGCCCTTGGAAGTCCCCGACTCCTCTAATTTCTGCTTAGGCTAGCTAAAGCTAATATACCAAAGATGCTTATAATAGTGACTCAGAGCAAACTGCTGCTCATATTCATTACTTATTCTATCTCTAATAACTATCTGCTGTTGTAAGAAGTACTACACCTAGGCATATGGAGACTGCTGACCAAGAAAAAGAAATATAGTCATCCATACAAAATGCATATCCGGAATGCTGAGGTATGAATTCACTGCAGAATTAATTTTCCCATAATTTCAGAGAATAAAATCAGTCCTTTCACTTGAGGGTGAGGAAGGGATGGTGAGATGGAAATTAGCAGTAGAAAAGTTGAGCCTGTCTAGGTTCTGCATAAGTATTTCATATTTGTACTAAAAGAACATGGAGAAGAGTGAATACCATTGATGCATTGGAAAGGCTGACCTGACACAGAGACTGGACAGAGCTAGAGAATAAAGTAGGTATTTATTGAAAGGCCTCCAGGATCCACCTTAGGCAGGACAGGAGGACCAAGGAGTCTTATATTTTTATAAGTTTTGGTCCATTTGCATATTGGTCCATTTGCAAATGGACCATTTAATTGTCCCGTTACAGCTTCAGGTTATAAGGACTCGACCTTCTTGTTTTCTCTCTTGAGTCCACCATTGTTTATGCTGTTTGGCTGAAAGTTGTCCTTGATCCTCAGCAGGAAAATTATGTTTTGTCTCCCTACTCTGTGAAGAAAGCCTACTGGGACTTAATATGAGCTCAGAACTACATCCCTAGGCAGCACAGAAGCTGAAAATTTGAAAGCTAAAGCTTAAGGCATCACATTCACTTACTATTCTTTCCTGGTAAAACTTGCCTTCAACAGTTTCAGCTCCTTGAGACCAGTGAAGAATCCTTTTGCAAGAAAGATTTACCCTCAGTGGAGGAGGATCATGTCAGGGAACACTTAAACAAACTGAGCACATGAGTCTGCAGGACCTACAAGGATGCACTCAGGAGACCTGGGGAAGCAGGCCGCTGTCATTGCAAGACTATGCTCAATTATCTTTGAAAGATCAGAAGAACTACAGACTGGTCAGCATCAGCAGAGACTATCTCAGCTTGTCAGAGCATGGTGCTGATAACACCAAGGTTATGGCTTCTATCCCTGTGCGGGCCATTCACTTTGGAGTTGGACTTGATCCTTCTGGGTCCCTTCCAACTCAGAATATTTTCTCTGTGATCTTAGTCCCTGGGAAGGTTAGAGTGGAAATCTTCTTGGAAGCCATTTCAAAACATATGAAAGTCACAAAGGAAATTGGTATTAGTCAGTATGAATTTATTTAGTTATATCCTTAACCAATCCGACAGTTTTCTGTTATATAGTGACCAGCTCTGTAGGAAAGGGCTGACCCGTAGCTGATGTTGTTTATCTTCATTTTATCAAGGCTTTTAGCATTGTCTCCCACAACATTCTTACATACAAAATGATGAGGTACAGACTAGAAAAATGGGCAGAGATGGACAGAATCAGACAAGAAAAACAAAGCGAGATACCAAAGTAGGTAAGACAGCAAACCAGGCCTTCAAACAAAGAAATTATTACTAAACTCAGGTTTTCCATCAACAGAACAAAGTCCAGCTTGAGATCACCTACTAGAGGTGTAGCCCAGGGGTTTGTAGTGCAGAAATTCTGTCTGAATGAACACTAATCTGACAAAGAGACAACAGTGTACCCTTGCATCAAAATTCAATAGCCTCTGGCTTCATTAAGAGAAATCTTTCCACTGGGATGAAGGAAATTATCATTCCTCTCCACTTAGCCCTAGTGAGGCATCTGAAGAGCTAGGCCCAGTTTTGAGCTTCCCAGAGAAAGAAAGACATGGTGTAAGTCCAGCAAAGAGACACAAAAACTTAGATACTGGAGCTTCTGTCACAAAACAAAACAGAGAACCAGCTCTGTTCAGCCTGAAGTTGAAAAGACTCAGGGGGATCAGGTCAATGTGTGAAAGCACCTGTCTAAATGAGGTAAAGAAGACAGATTCAGATTATTAGTGGTGCCCAGTGCCAAGAGAAAAGGCAATAGCCACTAATGGAAATAATGTTACTTCCCTCTAGATGTTATAAAAAACGTATTCTGTAAACCAAATTAGAATATGTTTACTGAAATCAAGGTCATATACAGCTGCTCAGAGAGATTTTGAAGACTGTATCCTTAGAGATATTAAAACCTCAACTAAACATGGCCCTGATGAACATTTGAGAAGTTGATTGGCCTAAATAATCTTCAGAGCTTCCTTCCTATCACAGCTGTTTTGCAATATAACAACAATATCAATCTTAATAAACAGGACCCTCACTCTTGTTAGGTCTTGTGTGGGCACATACATGAGGCTTTGATCCCAGCTAGAAAAAACAATTAAAATCTAAATTTTATTCAGTTTTAATTTTCAAAAGAATATTTTGTCAGGAGCTGTTTAGAATGCAGTACAAATAGTTTGTAATTTCTGGGATTGGATTAGCAAAACTGTGCAGGAATTCCACAGAAAAAATGCAGCAGATAGTAGTCTGTGGTGTTTTTTCTGCTTTCTAATTCGGTGTTAGATACTGCCTTAGAACTTTAACACATGTTAAGAGACCTTTATCTTCTTCCTTCTTTAGGCCAAAAATACTAGCTTTCAGAACTGTTGAAGCTGAGACTATCTTCTTTTTCTGCAGTGTCCTTCACCACTTCCCAGGATTTAGTAAGCTTTACTTAACAAACTTCCACTGCATAGAAAGGCTTTTACCACTCATTTAAGTACCATGCATATTTCTCCCTGCCTTTTTTTTTTTGCTTTCCCTGAATGATTATATGTCCTTTTTATATAAAACATAACATATAATCCACTCTGTTTCCCCTTTTCTTTCCTTCACACACACAAAGTCTTCCCTCCTTTTTGTGTGTTTGAAAGCCAAAAGTAATGTATTCATCTGAACAGCTGGGTAACTTTCATGCTACATGCAAATCAGTTTAAAAAGTAATAAACCTTGGGAAAATGCAACAAAAACCTACAATAGCTCAAATTGTAGTTCTGATACAAATCTCTCACTGTTCAGAAAATTGTGTTCATTGTCCTTTATTTTTAGAAAATTCATTACAACAACTTAAAAAGGAGATGTATTCTTCTGCATTGTAGTATATTCAGGAATTCCATTTTTATCCTCTAGCTCTATTCATTTGGGAACATGCAGGACAAGGCTTATTTCAGAAACATGGCAAAGTAGGACAGTGTCCTACCAATGACAAAAAAAATAAATAAACTTGAAGAGGCATACTTCCATTTTTCTATTGACTTGTGTTCTTGTTTTTATAATATTGTAAAAGATACCATTTTCAAATGAGCCCTGTCTAGCAAAATAAAACTGAACATACAAATACTGCATTTTAATGCACAAAGTTTGTTTCTCATGTGGAAATACAACATGGACTTTCTCCTTGCTGGAAAACAAACAATAGGAAATAAATATTACATATACAGCAGTTTGGAATGATGGATTTAAATTTGTTCTCATTATAGCATTGAAAATGTTGCAATTTTCTTGAGCTAATGCCAGTGTAATTTGAATATGAATTACAATCATGATAGGTCAAAAAACTGAGGCTAATCTGCCAGAGAGTCCCTGCTGTAAGGTAAAGATTTTACTGGGCTCAGTTAATGACTCTCAAAAATATTTGTATTTTTTAAAAAAATACAGACACTAGTAAATGCTAAGCTTTTTTTCTCTTTTCCTTTTTTTAAAGAAAGACATGTTTGCCTCCTCCTCTTTTTTCAGAAAGTAGCATAAGAATTCTGAAGGGGAAATCAAGATAATCTGGTCTAAGTGTTCACAGTCCAAACATATACCCAGGAGTGCAAATTACTTGGTGAGCTTCTTCTAATTATTAACCCTTGTAAGTGTGACACTGCTTATAAGTGTAGCTGTGTTCTTCTAGCTGGACTTAAAAAATCAGTACCTATTTTAGGTCACTGCCATTGTAGCCAGTTAATAGTGGTGGCAAGAATGAAGAAGTGAACATCTTCAGACTTTTGAAATACAGCTAGTACTTGTTTCAAGAAATGTATATTTTAATATTTGATAAAGAAAGACATTTATCAATGTCATTAGGTTCCTGTAGGGAGAGATTCTGCAGGTGTGTAGGAATGAAGTAACCAGATTTTTCCATCTAATTTAATTTGTAAAAGTGATCAGCTGTATCTTGTTCTGGACTATAACCTTTCAAAAATCTGAAACCTTGCCTGGTTATCCAGCCAAAATAAAGAGGCAGAGAAGAACTAGGACACTGGTAGAAACCTATTTATTAAAATTGAATAATTATTCAAAAAGTAAGTTAATCATTATCACTTTTAATGAGTGCTGTATTTTATCCAGTACAAATAGAGTAAAAATATTCACTTTACAGACTTCATGTGTGAGGTTTGCATCACAATGATAGAGCATTTGGGTTACAGAATATAAGAACTGGACTACTTTTTCTCTTTTTTTGTCACAAGTCACAGAAACTTCTGATTTACGTTATCTTTCTGCAAAAAGTTTTTACTCAGGTTTGTTTTTATTAATAGGTTAAATTTAATGATATTTAGTTTTACTAGATGGGTTAGATGTATTTTCAAGAATTATACTGGCAGTGGTAACTTTTTATTGTTTTATGGTTTTACAATCACATTTCCTGTAACCTCTGTGTGTCTGAAATTCTTTTTATTACATAGTACCAGTCATTTCTCTGTAAGACTGGCAATCTGACTTCCACAGATGCCAAATACAAGTACAGGCTCTAACTCCATCAGCCTTATTTTCAAGCAGATAGACTTAACACTATCAGCAAAGATATCAACACGTCACACCTGCGGGGTCACGCATCCCATGGGTTTAGGAAGTCGTCCTGACTTAACATTGCTCATCTCCCACTTAAGGCTTTTTGTTAGAGGACAGGTCCCAAACTGAGACTTGTCACAGATTCACATCCTCTGTGCAGTAGACAGAGTCCCATAACATGAGCACAAATTCAGGCAAATACAAAGAGAAGTGGACTTTTTTAAACAAGGTTCATGTCAGTTACAGAAGTTTCAATTTCCACGATTTGCAGTGCAGTTTAAGGATAGCCTAAATTATAAAAGGCCTCGTTTGTGGAAATGCTATTTAACCACCTTATTATCTTATATATTTTAGTAGCTGTGTTTGTTCTTCTTGTGTTTCCTGAGGTGGACACTCAGCTAGACTCGCTCCATCCATGTTCAGCATTACACAAAACCAAATTACGGACCTACATACCCCCCAGCTTTCTCCCTTTCTCATCTTCTTCAGGAGACAATGAAAAGACATGACATTTCTAGACAGTGATTCAAGTCTATTACTCAAGTTATTATTTTATTACCGAAAATTTGGTGGGGAGAATGAGACCTCATTGTTTAAGCAGCAAGGGAGCTGGTCCTTTAAAAATAAGCTGCTTGTGAGTGACAAACTACATGTTTATACATTATGTAGTAACAACTGTAATTAGTCAGAGGTAGAAACATGATACAGTTCAGCAACACATTTTGGGTTGGAGAACAATGATATTTTGGCAAGAATCCACTTAAGGTCAATTTAATTAAGTCCTCTGTAATTATTGCAGTGGTGTTGCCCAAGCTCATGCTTAAGAACTTTTAAAGTAGTGTGTGCTCAGTCACAGGGGAATTCATCTCACTCTGTTGAAAAGCAAATGCCCAGAGTTCAAGATATTCACCCTTCATGGAGAGATGTTTAGAGAGGACAAGGCATATCACCGTTCATATATTTGCATGAGACCAATTATCCTTTGAAAAATTCAAGTTTCTCCCCAAAAAAGGAAAATGTTGCTGAAAATATCCTTGGACAACCAGTTTAGTTGCAGACTACCAACTTCAGATGTCTATACAAAGCGAAATGTATTCAACAATAGCTGTTTGTACCCTAAGATCTTATAACCTCAGGGGGAATTTAAAAGCATTTAGAAGATTTGGGCTCCCACAAGTTTATAGCTTCTCATCATTGTACTTTGTAAATACCTTCTAGTGGTCATGAAATGAATCACATTGGTAATGCGCTGAATGATCTTTCCCAGATCCCAAATCTTTGTTTTTAAATATTATTAAAATTTCACCTTTTGCATTGGTGTAGTAAATCTCAGGAGTAATGGCATTAATCATGAAGTAGATTTTTTACTTCATTAAAATTTGATAAATTAATGTAGATCGTTTTTTCAAATGAGAATAATAAGACATGGTAAACACAGAAATAAAATTGTGGGATATAACTGATAATGTATTAATCACTTTATGAAGTGATACACTCAAAATAAGGTCTTAGACTGTTTATATTTTTTTACCAGTCAGTTGCACAGAAAATTAAGGCAATCAGAGAATCATAGAGTGGTTTGGGTTGGAGGGGACCTTAAAGATCATCTAGTTCCAAACCCTCTGACATGGGCAGGGACACTTCCCATTAGACCAGGTTGTTCAAAGTCCCATCTAACCTGGTCTTGAGCTCTTCCAGGGATGAGGCATCCAGAACTTCTATGACAACTTATTCCAGTGAAACAATACTTTTTTAATATTTTAATATTAATATTTTTAATATTTTGCTCTTTTTGTTTTAATTTTTTTTCTTCAAATCACCATGAAAAAAATCAAAAGAATACATTAGGTTTATATTCCATGTTTCTGTACTTGCACTCAAAGACGTATTTTACTGAACAGAGATTTAATTCATTTATTAAAACTAACTCTGCCACCTGCCCTTCACTGTGAAGCAGATTCTATCTAATTTACTGTTGAGCTGGATTTTGTTTGCATGTATTTTTAAGTGGCTGTATTAATATTTCTGTATATCTAAATCACTTCTCGCAGTTCATCCTAGTGAGAAGAGAGCAGGAAAAGTGTAGTCATGTTCCTGCTGAAAGCTGCTGAGAAGGAAGTACATTGGATTTGGATGGCAGGGTTTTGCCAGCAAGGGACTACAGTAGTGGCTTCTGTGAGAAGCTTCCCCTGTGTCCAATGAAACCACTGACATCTGGCTTTCAGACAGATCTGCCGCTGGCCAAGGATGAGTGATGGTGGTAGCATTTTCCCTTTTAAGAAGAGAAAAAAGCTGCTGCAGAACAGCAAAGAGAGAACTGAGAATATGTGAGAGGAACAGCCCTGCAGAGACACCAAGGTCAGTGGAGGAGGTGCCTGCAACCTGTGGGGCACCCCATGGTAAGACTGGCTGTCTTCCTGCTCGTGAAGATCCATAAGATATCCACCTGCAGCCAGTGAGGGGACCGCCCCATGGAGCAAGTGGATGCCCAAAGGTGGCTGTGGCTCTCTTGAAGCCTTTGCTGGAGCAGGCTCCTGGCAGCACCCGTGACCTCACACAGGACCTACAATGGAGCTATCTATTCCTAAGGGATTGCATTCCATGGAAGAGACCCATGCTGGTCTCTTTTTAGCTTTTGAAGACCTACAGCCTGTGTGAAGGACTCATGTTGGAAATTCATGGAAGACTGTGCCCTGTGGAAGCAAGCTCGTACTGGAGCAGGGGAAGAATGTGAGGGGTCTTCCTACTGAGGAGGAAGAAGTAACAATGTGATGAAGTGACCACAACACCTACTCTCCATCTCCCTGTGCCACTGGAGGGATGAGGGACAGAAAATCAGAAGTAAAGGTAAGCCTGGGAAGAAGGGATGGGCCCGTAGAAGGTGTTTTAAGATTCAATTTAATTTCTCTTTATCCTACTCTGACTTGCTTGGTGAAAAATTAAGCTAATTTCCCCTTGTCAAGTCTGTTTTGCCCATAATTAATGAAAAATCTCTTCCTGTCCTTACCATGACCCACAAGCCTTTCATTATATTTTCTCTTCTCTTCTCTGACCAGCTGAGGAAGGGAGTGGTAGAGTGGCTTTGGTGGGTACCTGGTGTCCAGCTGAGTGACCCTGTGCTGAAGAACAGAATCCTGTTGGTTGAGATGAGGTTTGAGGGTCTGTATGAATCTGGAGGCCATGATAAGAGAGAAAAGTCCCCTTTATCATGAATAAAACATTAAGACTGCCATTTACTTGAGGTAAAAATCATTCTTTGGGAATATCTGTCGCTGAGCAACAAAGTCTTCTGGGTGAATTAATTTTTTTTTTTACTGCATTTGTTTATCAAAGGAATTTTTTTAAATCAGATTCATTGTGTCTTGAGACCATTCAGACCAATGCTTACTTTTGTTTCCCATTTTTAACATAAAGTACACTAGGTGCAACAACAATCTGCTTTACAGCGACAAAATCAACAAAAGCCTTCCTGGATTTTCTGGTTCCAGATTAATCTTGGGATTTGGAAACAAATAATAAAAAAGTGGATTTTTTCCAGCAAAATGACTACCCGTAAAAGATAGATTAAAAAAATCAAACCACTCCTAAACAATGGAACATTGACCACATATCAGAAGTTCCACTAAGAGCTGAAGAGTAGCTTGTCAATAAAAATTAACAATATACTGGTGGGAGTGATATGAATTAATGTAGTAATTAATATGGAATTTGAGTTAACAGATAGAGGCACATAGAGATGAATGTGCAACATAAGTAAAAGTGGTAAATTGATTTTAATCAATATGCAGGAGTTTCATAAAGGTTCAAGAAACTGATAGAGTTTTTGGCTATCTGCTGAGTTCTGGCATATTAATAAACAAACATAGGATCTTTCAGTTTCAAATAGGAAGAGAAGAAATTCATGTGAATACTAGCATCGAATCTTACTGATTCTTTTGACATTACAGAATTTAGAGTTAAGCAAACCTCCCTGCTGCTTTACAATGCAAACTGAATGGAAAAATTAAGGGTAAATTACCACCAGTATGCATGATATTGTGGACAGTCTCAAAATCTGCTCCTGGATGCAAGATAAAAGCATTTTACTTTCAGGAGATGTAACAGGAGGCCATTATAAACACTTGCCTAATGAACCGTGTCCAGCTCCATGAACCATATCCAATTGTGCAAGTTTTGAAAATATTGTGCAGAACAGGGTGCCACAGTAATATTACTTTTTGTATCTGCAGTCCTCACCAGTCCAAAACTTGAATTACTCCAGGAAAATGTGTAAAGACTGTCAGCTCTGAGTGTGGACACATGCACTGCTATACTTGTGGAGGTCACTCTCTGAAATGCTGCTTTCTGCCTTCTCATTCCTTCCCAGAGAATGGCAACTTCAGTTTATCAAAACCACAGAGAGGATGTGGGAGCCACTGTCTCATCCCTTGATTGCTTTTTGCGGAACTTTCTGCTTGCAATGCTATGGAATGACCTCCTTGCAGTACTCTGTTTTTATAGTAGGCACTTAGAACTCCCCTTCTCTGCAAAGCAGATAAAATCGTTTTGAAACATGCAGCTGTGCTTTCACAAGAAGCCTTTAGACAGGTAACATGTGCAAGACTATATGGCACGGACTGTGCCACTCTCTGACTCTGTTTTAGACATTTTTGGGGTTTTACCTCAGCAGGAGGGGGGACCATTAATCAGTGTTTATTCCCTAAGAAATATGAACTAAGTTCAGAGTTAATTTCTGCAAGCAGTTGAATGGGCAAGAGCAGTCATTCTAAAAGGGGCCCACATTTGCTCTCCTTGTACTAATTTAAGGTTCACTGCACAGTGACAGGCTCAAATCTGCATGAGAATGGGGCCTTGGCAGCTTACTCCAGCCTATCAGGGCTACCTTGTCCTGGCATCATCGTGGCTCTGCAACCAGGACATTCCTCTGGACTGGAAAATCTCTCCCTCCTGCTGAGTAGCAACTTCACAACAGCCCAGGAATATCATTTTACCAGTCAAGCTCCCCCTGCAAATGTCATCCTGTCCTACTGAGCTCTCCAAAGGTTTGGAATCCCCAAGAAGTGCATCTGTCTGCCCGTAGCAACTGCTTGAGAGTTGCCAGTTTGGATAGAAGTCAACCTGCAAATGGGACTCTTTTATAAAACTTCACATTTTGCCACTATTGAGCCATAGACAGTCAGAAGACTCTCACTGCTGAATGTGGAGCTGTGCAATGCATCATCTTCTCCTCTTTGTTGGTAAAACATTGGATTTAGTCAAGTAATTGTTCATTTCTGCAGTGAAGTTGGAGGCCCTGTAAGTGCAGCCTCTTGAATTCATGACATGATTGAGGGTAAAGAATCAGACAATTTCACCAAAGTTTGATTTCAAGATAACGCTGCCATTTTGTAGAGATTTGTCATGTCATAGATTTCATTTGAATAAAATTGAGCATTATTTCTCTAGTTAATTATGGTTTAATGTTAGTTTCACACTAAGCCTCTGATTTGCAGTTCAGACATGCAGTGTTATTTAGCCCTGAAGAAGGAAAGCAGAAAAACACAAGGTCTATGCATCCTACTGGACTGCAAAACCAAAAAGTCTTTATGAGGATTAAAGACAGATAAATGCTTCTGGTGGAGTGACTTGGTTTTGCCTCCTTATAACACTTACTGAAATTTTGAAAAATTGTGGTAAATTATCCAGAATAAGTGTCTTTTAAAAAATACTCTGGTGGGGTGTGAAGGATCAGAAAGATAACAGGGTGCAATTATTCAGCCATCATTAGGTGGTGACAATAAGAAAAGGAAAGGGGAAAACTGATGGAGCTGTTTAAAGTTCTGGGTTCTTCCAGAATTGCTCTTTTAGGTCACACAAATATGTAATGCTAGAATATATATATGTGTATGTATTTGTGCATGACTATGTGTATATCTCGATGATCCTTTGGGGTCCCCTCCAGCTCAAGACGTTCTGTGATTCTGTGGTATGTATATATGTGTAAGTCTGTGTCAATGCAGAATATTTAATAGGATTTTTTCTTTCGTCATCAAATGTGGATGCTTAACATGAATGTATAATGCATTCTGTTATGATCCACGTTGATATGCATAGAATGCAGTTCTTTCCTTGACTCTTTTCCTGATGAATGAAACTGTTTTTTCCTCAAAAGAAGTTGGAAAGAGGCATTTGATTTTATTTTAAATCTCATTTAATTCAGTCTTAAAATTATGACAAATGCCCAGATATCAAATGACTTCAAATAAAACTATGTGGGAAATTTATTGTTGACCAAGATTCACTTGCAGAAATAATAGACTTTCATTTTGTAAAGTAATAAAATACATCACTCTAGAAAGATGAACTTGAGCAGAAAATAAAGGGTGAATTTGACATGAAAATTCTTTTGTCCAGTGTGACCTTTCTGCAAAAAAGATTATGTGATCCCTTTGTAGTAAGTACTTTCTTTTTTTCATATTTACATTTAGAATTGGGAACATAGAATTGACTTTTTTCTAATTCTCAGGGCACTTTTTTAAAAAAATGAAATGCCTAATTATTTGCATGGGAAAGATGATTTTAGAGAATGTACAAATTGATGAACATTTAACAAATCATAGCTTTATAATGTCTTGGGTGCTATCCAGATATTTTTTAATGTTAACATCTTAAATTAAACAGTGCTCTATTAAATTTAAAATAAATCTGTGCCAGATCTTTTGACTTGAATGTCCTTCACATTTGGAGCTTCAGAAGGCTGAGTTTAATTTTCATACTCAAATGTAATATGACACAGTGTATCTGTCGGTGCAGAATTCTTTATTGCTGTTTGATACTGGAGATGCTCCATGAGTCTCTATGTTAAGACTGTAAAATGGGTATTATATCTGGGATGTGTCTCTCTTTGCCATCTTTTTACTTTGCCTCTTTTCAAGTGGAAGCTCCTTTGGACAAAATGTTGACTTCTGTTCAGGACAAAGCAGTTTGTCAAGTCATAACTCCAGGGAGTTGGTAACTAAGCAACAGATCAACTGTTGGAAAACTTTGATCTGCTAATGATGTTCCTTTGGGAACCTTCTGACAGGGAATTCTCAGAGGGCTGGTGAGTTATAATGAAGAATCTATCTAGCATCAGCAATCTTAAAGTCTGGCAGGAGAGACAAGGGGAAGGAAGGCTTTTTGAGGGTGTTTGGGTTTGGTTTTTTATTTCCTCCTTTTGGTTGGATGCATTTTTGTTTGTTTGACAGAGGTTTTGGTTTGATTTGGTTTATTTTATATTAAAGGTGACATTTTCAATTATAAGACCAGATAAGGAAGAAACAAACTAGTTGGACATATCAGAGATAGACTCAATTTTTCATAAGAAATCCATGAGTAGGATCATGAATTCCTTGGGGAACCTGACCTGTGGCAAATTATTATAATTCTTGAAGACTTGGGATGGAATTATAGGGTAAATATATGTACATATATTCTATTGTTTGGGAGATCAAACTAAATCTTTATATATTTGTTTTTCTATCATGAATGTCCAAACTAAATTTTTATTACCTATTTGATAAATGACATGTTTAGTAGACATTATTAGATATTTTTTCTTAAAAATAACTCATGGTGTTCATTGCTTGACAACAAGCAGTGAATAAAGCCTTTGCATAAGACTTAAAATTATCTCAGACTTTTATAGAATTTTTTTTCCTAGGGATGACACATACCTAACAAAACAATGTGAAATAAAACCACATAAACCAAAAAAAAAAATTGAAAGAGGGAAATATAGTAGATAAGAATATATTGAACTAGCAAAATATATATTCTTAAGACACAGCTTTAAAAGAATCTGAAATATTTCAAGTTTCCATACAGAACAAAGAGATGAAAACTGTGAGTGTTGAAAATTCCATGTGACAATATTTGTCCCCATTTTTTTTTCTTTTTTTTTTTTGTTGCAGCAGACCTTGCTTTAGAGATAGAAATGAGTCAAGACACACACGCTTGTTCAACAGCCTGTAAAATTCCCAGTTTATTCTTCCTCACAGCTCAGCCGTGCTGACTCCAGCTCCAGCAGGTTCCCATTGCAGGCTCAGACTGACCTCACAGCAGCAATTCTCCCTCCCTTTTGGCCCATCCTCCCCTCTAGACTGTTCCCTCTGAATTGTTCTTGCTGACTAGCCAACCCACCCCATTATCACAGTCATCCTTATTGGATATAACTGTGACCTACTAAGGCCAAGGCTGTTTTTGGTAATTAGCACAGCTGTGACTTATCAGGGCAAGGTTGCCTGTAATTTCTTCTCCCATAATTTTTTGGAAATGTCAGCAACCTAATGGACACCTTGACTCTGGAAGAATTCCTTCCTACCTGTATCCTTAAACCTCCACAGCAGTAACAGTAATACTATACTGATCATGTAAATTGAAGATATGTTGATTATTTCAATATATTATAAAGAATGTTAAAGCTAAAGAGAGAAAATTTGGAAATACAGGACCAAAGGACATGGCTGCAAGAATACTTTCTTTCTATTGCCTAAACAGTCTTGAATCAAGAGAGTTCCTAGTTATGTTCACTGAAGACTTTAGAAAACATGTTTAAAAATACTTGAGAGGGATGTATTATAAGGAATGGTAGAGAGATGCCTCTATGTAAGGTAATTCAAATAGCCATTCTTCAAAACAGTAAATTATATAGCATGACCTCTAGCTTAGACAGGAAGGATTATTTTACCACATAGAAATAGCTCATGAGACTAGTTGTGCATTTCTAAATATAGAATAATCCTACTAAATTTGTCAATGAATAATTTGCTATGTGGATTTCACTAGAAGCTGATGTTTATAGATATAAAGTTCTGAAAAGTCCATTAAAGAATTGAATCTCATTTTTAGTACAATATGAGGTGGAGAACTTTACTGAATACATTTCTGATTTGAGAATGGAATATTTTTATCAAGTTCACAGTCTTGATTTAGAATGATAGAAACTTCATCACATCTTGTGATAGGTTATGCCAGTATTTAATTATCTTCCAGGTGGAAAAATGCAACTCTTTCCACTCAGTCTGATTGTGTACAGTAAGAAAATCTGATCTCTATTTCACAGGAGAACTCTCTCTTAACTTAATGCCTCTTTTGAGGTAAAACTTTTTTGGGGGACAAATAGAATAGATTAATTTTTAAAAATTTTACACTTTAAGTCATTGTTTATTTGAGTTCTATATTTTTGTAAAGTTTTGTTGATTTTATGTCATATTTGCTCTAAATTTATTTATAATTTCTGCTTTTTGTTCTAATTTCTCTGTTGGGAAAAAATTTTCAAGCCAACAAGAACCACTTGAATTTTTCTGATAGTCTCACTAATTTCATTTACACAAGTAAATGAAAGAATTTCACTATCTAACTGTGGAAGGTTGTATTTTCTTTGTAGCAAAACCTTTGGTTTGAAAGTATCTTGCCTATAGGCAAAGAATATACTTTAAAGTAGGATTTCCTTTTCTGCTTCAGATATATACCTATGGCTGCAAAAGAGTCTATTGTTCACAAAGCTTAAGGAATTCAGTTTGGCCTATCAAAATGATCCAAATTCATCATTACTTATCACTCTTTTCTCCTGTCATATATGTTGAGTAACAATACAGCCTATTATTCATCACTAGAGAGTTATGTGCAATTTGACAAGAGAGGGATGGCTGAAAAGTCACTTTCAGGAAGTGGTATTTCCAAAACCTTTGCACTGATCTCTTGGAATTAAATATCTCTGGTAGACGATCAGATGAGCAGGTAATCATAAAGGGTAGATTAAATAGAGAAAGATGGATTGTATTTCTTCTTAAATGTGTATAATGCAAGAAGGTCATATGGGATTGTTCTCTTTGCTCCTGAAGGAACAGAGGAATCATGTAGGAAGCAAAGAACACAGTGAGCCTAGGCTCTCTTGCATTATGTATTAATAAATGTCTCTGGGAAAAACAGAATAATTGTCAGTGAACAAAGGCTGCTCGTCCCCATATGACTGAGTTGCTTTAGGAAATGTTTCTGTGTTTCAGCTCAACCTCAGACAGCTTTAGCTAGTGCAGTGTAACCTTGCAAATTTATTAGCTTTTCTGTTCAGAATTGACTAAACTGTAAAATACAATAAAACATCCTAATCTCGGCAGTGGCATTTTGCTGTTATATTGATGAAATAATGCATGTTGAAAAACAGGAGAGCATCCTGTTCCAAAAAATACAAGGGAGTGAGAAAGAAGAGATGAGAAGTATCCAAGATATGTTTTCACAATCTCGAGATCTCAGCCAGGAAATCCTTCCTGAATCTGCTATGACTTAAATTCTGCCAACCATATGTGAAAGACAAGTGTTCATGGAAAATAAGGGCCAAAAGTGTGGTCTTCTACAAGGAAAACAGTTGTAAAAGATTGCTTTCTCTGTGGCTTTCAAAGATGGAATCTCTTTGTGCATATAAATTCCAAACAAATATGTTAATTCTCTTTGTTGATGTTGTTGTGTGAGGTGCTTGTTTCTGAAATGCCCCCAGTAACCAGGGGAGGTCACCAGGAGGAGACAGATTTAGGTGGCAGAATAGTAATAAAGCTACCTCTGAACCCCAGCTTGCTGCAGACAGTGTCTTCTTCCTATCTCTGATGTACCAGTGCCATCAGCATCGGCTCAGTGGCACATTCAACACCAAGCCACTAGCAGGATCAGAAAAGGCAGAAGAGCTAGGACAAAAAGTAGTCCTGCAAAGGCACATTAATCCTCCCAGCAAAGCAGCCTAGTGCATCCATGGCTCTCCAGCTGTGACAAAGAGGAATGTCCAAGTGTCTGTTTTACAGCTGTTGCACTCTTTCATTGTGAGTAACATAACAAAAATTTATATGGATGTCTAGGAAAATGCCCTGTGGGATTTTTAATGGTTTGTTTCCCAATAGTTCTCCAGCTGTGACAGTAACTAACTGAATCTTGCAGGGGTACAGAATATGCTTGAAATACCTTTTACTTTTACTTTAGAAAAGATACTAAATTTCTTTATGAATTCAGAGTTCCACAACTGAACCATATTCTCTGCTAAATTTTGGTTACAGAAGATACCCTTGCTGTCCTGTTGAATTTGGACTAGATACCGCTTGCATCTTCAGTGGCACCCTGCTTTTTCATTGTTCTCTTTATTTATTTTACCTCTTATATTTGCTTGTTTTGCTGAAGAACTGTTCTGCATTTCTCTTTTATGCTGTAATTCTTCCTTACTTTATTGCTAACCCCAGCAGTACATGTAAAGGACTACTACACAATGAATAATTAATCTGACAAATTTAGCCTCTTCAGAAAGATTTCCATTAATGCCTTTGTTTCATAGAAGTATTTTTGGAATGTGGCTGAATTTTACTCTGTATTAATCATGCACCTATGTGACAATTTGCTATTTGTAATCAGGACATGTGGGTTACTTGTGAGAGCCTGGATAAGTTACATGTTATTGCTTCTATTCTGCATTTGGCTATACACACAAAACCTGGCATGCAACTCCTTGTATGTACGTGTGTAGAGCCAAATTTCTGCACTGGCAAAATTCCATGGTTGCACCACCAGAGAATTAGGCCTTTTACATTCAGTTTCTGCAACTCTTTGAAAAAAGTTTAACATTTACTCTCCAGTAATGTTTATGCCAGATCAGCAAGAGTGGAAAGAGACACACGCAGAGCCAAAAACATTTGTCTAAAAATTTGGTTAAGTAGTCATGGATAATTACTTGAAATAATAACCCTGAGTACCATTTGTCATCACTGATCATTAGTAGTTTTATTAATAGAATTGTTACTGTTTCTTGTGTCCAGAATTTATTATGTAGTGAGGACTCCTAATTTTATTGAAACACTAATGTGTAAAATGGTGTTTGAACCTGTACTTTTCCCTTTTCCTGGCATTCTCTGAAAGATAATGACTGGTTGTGCATACATACTTGAGTTCAACAATAACAACTAAAGCTTTCAGCTGTAACTGATTTTCTTTTAATAATAGCATGTATCATTTTACATTGTCTTTTCCATAGTCAGCAGTCCTTTCAAACACTAATTACTCCATAAAAACCAATCTTACCAGATGGATAAATCATTGTCCCTACCTTTCAGACAGGAATAGAAAGGAATCTTCAGGCTAAGCTTTTAATTTTGGCTGCCACACATTGTGGATCTTTTCATAAAACCCGGATGATATTATGGGGTGCAAACAATTTGTTTATCCTCAAATGAAATCTCCCCATACATACAATGTCCTCTGCGTTCTGTGACTCTGAAGTGATTAATGCCAGTCTGTCCAAAAAGTGTTATTTGAGGCACTTTCCCTAAAGATCAATAAAAGACTTTACAAAACAAATCTTTATAATTATAATTTATAATTCCCACTTCTGGCTGAATTTTTTGCTTTAATATAACTGCCCCATAATGATATCTGTCTATTTTATGTATTGATTGTTCTGTTGCATATACAACAAATTACATAATACACGTATGTATCAAAGGAGTTTCAAGTATTGTACTGTATGGCATTTGCAAATTACACATGACATGGCAGGAGGTTACTCTGCTTGTCCATTACATTGCTCTGCTTAAGGAACACATCTTCTTATAAACTCAGTGAATATTCATACTCAAATGTTTTGACAATGGCAAATAAAATATGTCCTAATGTGTACAGAACAGAATAAAAGACTGGCTAAGATTTAAAGAAGTGACTAGTGGTTTCACACATGCAGTTGGAGGATCTTGGTTCTCACTGTGTGGAAGCTTAACATTTCCTTAAAAACTCCAGAAGTTCCTTTAACAGAATCCACAGAATAAAACCAGTTCTTTTAACCCCAACTGCAGTAATTTTAGAAAAATATAGCATTGAGCTACAGTATTTATTTACTCTACCTATCTACTTGAGTGGGATCCACAGATCCCATCCCATGCAGTGTAATTTGTCTGGCTACTCTGACATAGCCAGAGTAAAATATTTTAACACAAGTCTTTATTTATTACTTAATATAAATAAAATATTTTTTTTAATATTTATTAATTTTTTTCCACTGGGGTAGCAATAATCTCAGAATTGGTATTCACCTCAGGCAATGTAACAGAATATAGAGTCATATTAGGGTAGAAATGCAAGAGTAAGGAAATTAGCTAACATCATACATGTTTACCTCAAGAGAAGTGCACAGACAGCTGATCTTCACCAACACTGGACCAGGAAGCAGCAGGAGAACGTTAATATGATATGTGCACTCATTAGACTCACGTGCTAAAAAGTCAGGACTATCTCATCTTGTGGGCAAAGTATCCTGTCACGGCTGTCTCATGCCACATGCACTCTTCCCGATTCTGGCCCAGATCTGTGGAAGGGAACGGTACAACCCTGCCCTTGCAGTACACCTTCAGGACAATGGTCCATTTCACTGTGCCAACATACCCCCAAAAATGACTTCTCCATGGTCATTACCCTTACTTGCTTCCTATCACAAGATTCCAGAGGAATTCTGTCTGAAGTTGTCTCCGTAAAATGATGATCAGGACAACTATCACTAAGGAAACCAACAAATAAGCACAAAATATGAAGAGTACAGGAGAACTATCCTCATAAGCATTGAAACGGAAGGTAAATGACCAGAATAAGCTGGCTTGGAATGGCAGATAAATAGGGGTTACCACACCTTTTAAACTGACACGGTGCTTGCTTCTTTGATGACTTTGAATTGAGAAATCAGCAGAAAAATCCTGACCATGACTCTGCTGATAAAAGCATATCAATATTTTATATCTTACTCTCCTCTATTTTCTCTGTTCTTATATCTAACATCTCCTCCTGGTGCTTAAATGGGAATTGAACCATGCTCAAAGATGTGCAACAGATAAAAAGCAGAATTTTCAGCAGTAACTGCTTATTCACATGTGGAGCCTCTCAGTCTTTTGCTAACATTCTCAAATAACCCAGTTATCTACACAACTCAACCTATAGGTATACTCAAAACCTAGCAGGTCATTCTGCCTTTAAAACATTTCATTCCTCATGCATTCCTCAACACACTCTAGCAAGGTTTTGGTGTTATTTACCTTATATTATGGGATAACTTGCACTATAAATTAAAAAAAATATTCCCCTGGACTGCATACAGTCTTACAAATAAAGTTTTTGTTCATTGATTAGATAGTCAGTAGTGTGGTTGGGGTTTTTTGTAGTTACAGTAAAAACTATTCATGTCTCTAGTTCAGAATGCTATTTGGTAACATCATTATATATTTTTGCTAAGAGATGTCTCATCACGTTGGTCAGCCTTTCCCCTCAAACCCAAAGTTTAGTATAAATGACAGAAATACTCTCCAGTTTCTATAAGTGTTGTCTATAAGTGACTAGTTACTTGTTTTGAGATATTTTATATGTCTGGAGACAGGATATCATTTGTTGTCTCACAGCTAATAGGCTTTTTTAGTGGGTCTGTAATATCTAGAACAAAAATTTGTCCTCAAGGCACTCACTGATCTTGTATGAACACATAAATCACAATCACTGTAACAATAAATACTGTGGTTGCATCCTGCTGTGTCTGAGGTGCAATCTGCATCTGAAGTTTCTGAGCAGTTGAGACTTCCATAGCTTCTCTTTCCTTTGTGGAGTCTGAGAGCCTGTGCTTTCCCCTCTCTGCTGGTGCAGTAATCATGTCTTTATCTTCTTTGGCAGCCTAGGAACAGAATAACTTTGAGAACCCTGCTTGTCTGTAAGATTTTTTTTTCTCCTGAGTAAAGTACTTGAAGACCTTCACATGCATAAATACATGTATAGTATGTGGATAGAACCCTCATATCCTTAGCATATCAAGCAACAAAGCACCTGTGCCTAGAAATTTAACCCAAAGGTTTTACTCGCTTGGACAATTGAGGACATGAAGAAATTCTCTACTGAAACGAAAGTCTTCAAAATATAATCATAAAGGAAAATCATCAGTGCTTTTTCATTCACCACACTGAAGCTAACACTGGTTCTGAGGCTTTTTACTCTGAACTAAGATGAATTACAGAATATTTGTGTATACCTTCTTGTTCTCTATATATATTCCTTCTTTTGGCGGAAGTCATGGATACTAAGTCAAGTAATACCACTAATCACAGTAATTGAACAGTTCAGTGGTGTGATAGACCAGTCTAGGTGGCTTGAGATGCTGCTAAGGTATTAAAGCACGTGACTAGTTTCATGAAATTGTTTAAATGCTACAGCTTTGCGCTTTTGCAGATAAATATCAATTTATTGTGGCAGATGATGCTGACAAGAGTGGAATTCTCCTGTTTCTAAGAGGCTGAAATCTGATCTTACTCTCCTTGTTTTAACCCCTCCTTTGACCCAAACCCTAAAACTCCGCCCCTACAACATCCTGTAAAACCCCATGACTTGGCCCCTGTCCAGTCTCTCTGTCTTCCTCTTCGCCTTCTTATCCCTCCCTGGTCCTGGGAGAAATAAAAATGGTTCCTAGAGCTTAACCAAAGAGAGACTTGTCTCAACTGTTCCCCTGCCTGCAGCTTGTACCTCCCAGGACACAATGGTCACTGTTGCCATTCAATGCTGCAGACAAGAGTTAGAAGTTCCAGAGAAGAGGCAAAAAGCACAAAACATTTTTTTCTCTGACTCCTGATCTGCATGTTTTAAAGGTCCAAATAGTTGCGAGTACATACTCAGTTGTTGGATTTAAATTATGTATTTAATGGTATAAAACACTGAAATTGTTAATTGGACTAGTTTAAAGACACACAAACAGATGCCTGAGGCTTCTTTCCAGAGAGGTCCTATTATTTATAGAAATGTGCAGTGCTGTACACATTACTAAAAACTCGGCTCTGGAACTTCAGAAAAGGTAATTGCAGATGGGTATTGGTTTGGTTTCCTAATTAGTAGAAGAAGGTCAGAAACATGTCTTTTTTAAAACTGCAACAGAATGCAATATTTAGTTACTTATTACTTTAGGTTCTTCACAGTAACAAAAAATGTTCTTCCTGTAAATTAGCCTATTCATTTTCATGTTTAGGTTTGCTGTGCTGGAATTGGTCTATGAATTCTGTGGTACTTATTCAAATATGAAATCATAGATGCCTGCTAAAAATCCATAAGATGCATATGACAGAGCATGGCACCATCAGCCATGCTTTTTTTCTCTTTGTTTGGGATGCTCTTCTGACAGACATTCATGCACTCTATGACTTCCCCAACATGGGAGGAAAGAATCAAGTATTTTCTTCATCCTGCATGTCTGCTTATTATTCTTTTTCTGCATGTAAGAAGAGGCAGAATTACACTGCATCCTACTTTCCCCTCTCATTTGAAAGTCCTTCGTTTCTATGGAAACAAAGTTTCTATTGTTGTAGTTGTAACTTGGGGGATGGTAGTGCTACAGCATTTCTTAAAAAGCAGTAGCACAAGTTCTCTGTGACTAGTTAGAAAATTGGTTTGATCCATGACGCTTCTATATGGAAATGTATTCTATACCAACATCACAAGCCATCTACTGACTTGATATTTAGCACATTTTCTTAAAATACGCATTTCTTAAGATACACATTTTCTTAAAATGTTTTTTTTTTTCTCTACTTGGGATTACCTGAAATCTTCAAATATGTATTTGCACTATATACACACTATATACAATATGTATTTGCTGTATATGCCAGCATTTAATGACCTAAACATTCATATCCAGGATTCATCAAATCCATTGATCTCTATTTGTCAGTGGCATTATTCCCTCAGTATAAAGTTGATTTGCAGAAACGTAATTGGCATTGCTCAAGGATTTTTTTTAGTTTTTGGCCTGGACTTTCAGATATCTGCAAAAGCTGGAGTCTGATATTAAAAGTAATATGGTGGCAAATCAGCCCTAAATTGATAGCTATGACTGAATGCAGGCAAAATAACATACCAGTTTACTCATTATGCTGTTAGGATTATTTAAATTTCTTAATGATTTCTTTATATTATTTCTCCCTGAAAAAAAAAAAAAAGGCACAAAACCAGAAAGATGGTTTTATAATGGGGAATACCTCTACAGGAAATAACTTTCTGGGAATAATTTCTGAACTATTTTGTAAAAATCTTTTTTAGAAATCTTGAAAAGGAAAAAAAATGAAGTCATTGGACATTAAACTGTGGATCATGTAATACTTCCATTTTTGAAAAACCCCACCATCTTCATTTAAAATATGAAAATATATGATCAATTTCTATTTACTGGACAAACAGTGCAAAGATGCCATCATTATCCAACTGAAAGTTAGATTGGCTGCCACATTTCTATAATGGTGTAAAAATCACAAGACACTTTGAGAAGCTAGCACATTCTAGTGTCTTCCTAGATAAAATTTTGGGTCTATCTTCTTTATATTTTAACTTTTTTTTTTTAATACAGCATGAATTACTAAATTCATGAATTAAAAATTAATTTTAAAATGCATCAGTGAGAAAATTGATTAAAAACAAAGCATAATTATAAGCAGAGAGCTATAATCAAGTGATACATGACCCTGTGTTTTAACTTTTATTTAGAGAAGGCAGGAAAAGGATATTGAATTAATGTCCATACAGGTGAGATCAATAGAATCATGGGAGAAGTTGTCAATAGTTTTACTCTAGGTCAAGTTGCTACTCTGCTACACCCAAAAAATTTATTAATGTGTAAGAAATTATATTTGTAACAAAAGATGAAATAAATGCTTCTTCAAGAAAAAGTACTTTATTCTGAGAAATGATATCTGAAAATGTGTTGGTACTGTAACGGAACCAAAAAGACAAATATAGTCCTGTTGTATATAAATATGATAGTAGGACAAGAGAGACTATATTGCTTCTGACCTTGATAATGGCACAAATACTCCTGGATTTCTGTGTTTCTCCCTTATATTTACAAGGGAAACATATTGAAATTTTGGATAATATTTAGGAAAGCACCATGAAATATACCTATGCAGAAAGCCAGAAAATCTTTTGGTAAAAAAATAATACTTATTTTATGAAGAAAAAAGATTCCAAAGAATAATTTTGGAAAACAAAAAATAATTATCTAAGTTTAGGTATACCTCTAAGGAAAAACAATGGTATAACAAGATCCTGGGTCCTGGAAAGAGAAGCTAGGTGTGTTGAGTACCAAGAAGCAAGGAAAATATTTTCTGAAGTAAAAATTATTAACCACTGAAAACACTTGTCATGGCCTGAGACAGATTATTCCCATCACTGAAAATATTTATATGAAGGCTGAGAGGAATATTAACTTAAAAAAAAAATACAGGCTGCAGTTCAATTTAAAAGACAAATTAATTCAGGAAATAACTTTATGAGGAATAAATTAGAAAGTTGTAATATATAACTTCAACAGTCTCTTTTCAGCTCTTAAATGTGTCTTGATTGTCTTCAAGGTCATTGCTTTATGCTTTTTCCTCTTTCATTTGCAATCTTATCAGTGAGTTTGTGTATGAGCACATGCATGTGTATATGTCATGAGTGCAGGCGTTGGAGCTGGCACTGTCCAGCAGGCTCTTACATAGGGGAGTTTTCTGTTTGAAGAGCAGTAGTTTTAATCCTCAGTTTCTGAACGACATCCCTGAAGAATATGAAGATGAGTCAGGAAGAAAAGATACTTTAGAATATTCAACAGTTAAACAAAAGCTTTCCTCTGAAAAGCTCTTACAAGGAAATTGCAATATCAGGTAGACAGATGCAGAGGTGTAAAGAAAATTGTGGTAAATGGACACAGACTTGCTAATTAAGCTCTGATTTTGTATCTGTACATATGTTCTAAGTACTTTTATCTTAATTATATGTAAATCGCAGTGCATTTATGATGGGCCACCTGAGCATCTACAGCATGTTTGACTGGGTCCAGTCCCACAAGGACAGGTGGAAAGCTGGAGCTGTCCGCAGCCCACATGGTCTTGTGCCTGACTGCACTGAGTTCTTATTGCCTCACATGGGAAATGTACTCATATTCTGCACAATAATAACTTCCAGTCCTACTCGTGGTCATCCACTGGGCCTGTGTGCAAGTGCCTTCTCTTTGGGGAAAACAGCCTCTTCCTAACAGCCACTAGTTAATCTGAACAGATTTTGTGATGGAGATCCATCCTCCTCTTTCCTCTAAATAAAAAGACAGCTTCATTGTAGAAATCCTTAAATATTTACAAACGTAAATTTTTTGGTGTTCTGTAGTCTGCCTTCAGAATATTTTATTGAGGGTACCACCACATTCACCATTTCATGGAATACTCAGCAAATAATCTATGTGGTCCCTGTTACTGCCATGTTTCTGTATTACCTCACAAGATAATCCTGCTGTTTCAATACTAACCCTTCTCCTTCTGTCCTTTTCATCTTAGGGTTTTTAAATAGCAAAATCAAAACTTCATGGTGTGTAACTGCTCAGAAATAGGCTCCATTAGATGAAATTTAAAGTTCTCATTTTCCAAGCTGGTGCTTTTATCTCTCCGATAGCTGTCGTTTACTAACAGTGCAAACACATTCATGTAGCACTGTGGTCAGAAATCATCTTTAAGCTTTTGACAGATGAGTTGAGTTTAAGATATACTCTTCTGATTTCCTTCTGCAGGCAATTTATGTGTCATGGTTATCAGAAAGGTTGTGTATTACAGGAACCTTGGCTATGATGGAGGGCTTACTTGAAATTTTAGCAGAGTCATTAAAAGTGGCATTTGTGGAGTGGTTACAAGATTTCTTTAAAAGAGGACAGCTAAAGAAATACTGGTATTTTAACAGTAGTCTGAAAAGTTTGAACATCAAGACTGTCCTAGCACCCCTTCCTAGGATTTCATGGGTTTTAGAATAGAACTGTTCTATTGCATAGGTAATTGAACGATTTACCATTTACTCACTTCTAAGAAATATTCATGCAAGACATTTTTAATATCTTTATAAACATTAGGGCTAATAATATTTTGAGGGGAAAAGAAAGCATTTCACTTACTTCTTAATATAAACAAAATGTAAATTCAGTGTGAACAATGACAATTAAGGAAAGTAAAAAAAAGAAGAACTCGCTGCTCTTGAATCTTTTGTCAGGATCTTGCAGTGTTGGTGTCAAGAATACCAACAGCATTTACCCCTTTTTGTGTATTTAGTGTCAGAAATCTAACATTTCATATAATCTGAGTGCAACATGTTCAGCTGGACTCCTTAGTTCCTGCTAAAATTCCTTTTCAGCTCATCCCTAGCATTCTATGAATGAGTGTGAAAGGCAAGGATAAACTTTTTAAATACATATTTAAGTTCAGTTATATGATTCCTCTAATTTACTTTCTATGTGTGTGGTGTTATGAACTTTACTGTTAGAATTCCATTTGATGCAGGCAAGAATGTACTGAAACAAGATGAAAATATGCACCAGCACTCCAAATAGCATATTAATAATGACAGTTCCTCTTTTACTTTCAGTGCAGACTATTCAAAGCAAAGAGAAACCTTATCGAGAATCCTGCATTAAGACTTTTCTTCAGCAAATGAATGTTGCTCTGCTGGTGTGTCCTTTCTTGGGAAGAATTAAGACAGAAGAGACTTCTGAAATGACCACTTGCTTATGGCATAAGCCTGGCACTCAATTCTTCTATCAAGTCAGAGCTGTTCATAAAAGTTTTCTTTCTCAGACTTACTCCGTTTAACCTAGCCCTATAAAAGCAATTCTTTAGGAAAATAACATATAAATGCAATTTTTTGCCTTGTAAGCTTCTTTGTTTCAGTACAGTTCATATGTCTCATGCTCTCCTCTTAGTAATTTCAGAAAGTGATGTGTAATTTTGCTTCTTTTGCTTCTGATATGTATTTTCAGCCAGGTTAGAGATTATATGTTCTGTTGTCCTGTGTCCATAAAATAAATATAAACTGCACTGAGCTCTACAAACTTTATCAGCCTCATGGTAGATAAAAGCAAAAAGTCAAATACAAACATAGCTGAGTTTAGTAGTAAATGTTTGTCAGTTATGTTAAATTCTTTATTTCACCCTTTAATTTTTCTTCTTTATTTAAAGCTCTGGTGGTTTGAAATCACATGTTCAATGTTGATAAAAAAGATCAAACCAAAGATCAGATGACCTACTTATCATCTCCCCAGTAACAGGAGGTCTTCAAAATAGCCTTTGCTTTTTACTAATCTGATATAATTAAGTTTACTTTCTGCTATAGTCCATACATGCTCTATTGTTTCAAGAATTAGAAAGACAATCTCCCAGATGAGACGACAGCCTTAAGTCACCAACTGGAAAAGCTGCTTGAATGGAATCTACAGGAAAAGGGGTGGTGTAGGACAGTTGTGTTCAACGAATAGGTCTTGGAACACCATCTGAAGACAGATGACAATTGTTAGTCTCAGTCTGAAACAGAGTGGAACCAACTATGTTTGTCACTTTTTGAAATGAAATTATGTGATGTGGCTACTCAGAGAAAAAGTTGTTCCACATAAATGACAAATTCACCACTTCCAAATCCTCATAAATGACAAGATTTCTCAACAGAAAAAAGCCTTAAGGCTTGTTCAATCTCCAGTTCCTTAGAATTTAGGGTCAAGCTAAGGTACAAACATATTTGTTGATTTCCAACCTAAGAGAAGTACAGTAACTTCTCAGAATGACTACTTTATCTTGATTTGCATATAGTCTAAGTTGGAAATAACAGACAATTAAAAACTATCCAATAAAACTTCTAGCCAGAGAAATGTTGCTGTATTCCAGAATATACTTTATTTATGTATAAAGTGTTCATACTTTAATGAAAAATGCAAATAATGCGAGAGGAATATTTTAATTTGCTGCAATCTTGCATTACATTCTTTGAGGAAAGGGGATTAAGTTTTAGAGCAAAAATTATTCAAAATAACTTTTTTTTTTTTTTGTGACTTCATATGAGGAAAAATAGTTTTGGTGGATACTTTCTGCAGCTCAAAATAATTAAAAGTCAACTTCAAAAAATTAAGATAAATATTCAGAAGAATCATACACCTGTACTTGCCATTGCATAGTCTTCTCCTTTATCGCCCATTGCTTTATAAGCCACAGTGCTATCCTGTTTCATTCACACAGAGTCCAAGCCTCTAGTTCTGCAAAGATTAATGGATGTGTACACTCATTGTTCTCTCCGAGGTGTTTCATTGATGCCAGTGGAGCTGGTTGCAGCACAGAAAGTTAAGACAGGCATTAGTCTTTTCAGGATCATCCTCTAAGCCTATTATATCAGAGCAAAAAATTAGGTTAGATTTCTCTCTTAGGTTAGTGAAGCCCTGTTGCCTAAACCATTGTGATACAGCTGAAAAAAATAGTGGAATTCAACACAAAGGATAAAGCACTTTAAAGGGAAAAGTGCACTGAGGCTTACAATGTTATTATGTAGCTTAGGCAATTAAATCATCTAACTTTTGGTGAAAGTCATTACTCTTTTGAATGATCATGTGCCAGAACTAAATTTTAATGGCTTATGCTGTTGTCTTGGAAATGGTCTGACTTGTTTTAGCCAAGAACATGCAGTTTATTTTCTTAGGTCTAACATTATCTGATACTGAAAAAATGACCTTTAAGTGGTCCCCAGTGCACTCATACACTTTGTTCTAGGGATACAGGGAATTTTGAGTATTGTCAGCTGAAACAATTTTTTATATGCTTTATTTTTAGCAACAGCTAAAGTTCATGCTGCTCTGACAGAGACTATTGAGATTATAGGAAGATCAAAAGCTGAGGCAGAGAAGACTTCAGGAACGAATAAAAATTTGAAGTCTAGCTTCATATATAAACTAAGCTGCCATTCAAGCTGCACTTTTTTATACTGTAGTTTGTAGAATTAATTATTGCAAAAAGAATTTGCAAAATACTTTGTAGTGCATCTTATCTCTGTGAAGTCTAAAGATGAGAGGGGGATAAGTTAATTTTTAAATTGTTTTTTAAAATGACAGTCTCAGGTACAGTTTGAAGAAGGACACTCTTACCCCAAATGTACTGTTCAAAGTAAAACTACGAATGCACTTGCTTGAATTAGTTTCTTTGCAGACTCTGGTCTGGCATCCTCTCTAAAAACTTCCAGTGTTTCCTGGTGGTAAGGATGATCCAAGCTGCTGCGGCCCTGGCTGGATCCCTGACCTTGCAGCTGTCCTGGGTATGTGCTTACTCTTGTCAAAGGCCAAGTTTTCCCAGAGAAAACAGAGGGTGAAAATATAAGAATTTGGTTTTGAGTGTTTCAAAAAACCTCATGAAATATTTTAAACAGGCCTTTTACACTTTATGACCCACCCAATGTCTTTGCAACACTCCTCAGAGCGGGGGTAGTATTTTTCTTATTTAATAAAAAGGGAGTTGGTTCAACCAATTCTTCCATTTCATTTTAGAGATGTTCAGACAAACCTTGTTCAGACAAACCTGGGAGAATTTTTCTTTTAATTGATTTCAAAGGGAATGTAGATAACCAAATCTAAAAGAAATATCTACATAGTCTATCAGGAGGTAGACCATCTATTGGTAGACACTATTTGTGCTGTTTTTCAAACTGGGACTTGGCAAAGTAAGAAGTGAACAGCTAGAGTACACCTGGGGGAAAAAAAACCAAACCAAACACTGCTCATTGTTTATTTGTAATCACAGGGGAAATATAAAGTAGATAAAGGATGCAGCTTTTGAGGGCTTTCTCATCCCTCACAAACCCATCCTTCCTCTGTCTTCAGTTCCCTCTGTTTAGTTACCAAATAAAATCTTGTGTCAGTATTTTCTATTTTGTTTTTATTTTATAAGGCAGGTTTGATTTTTTCTGTGCTTAAACAAATGTTTGTCCTCTCATGTGGACACCCACAGACAGACCAGACACCACATTGCCCGATCCGTGCTATGGGCCGTCCCCATTTTTTCACTACTTGAATTTACCGTGAAATCCACAAGATTTTAACTTCCACCTTACAATTCTGAAGCAGCTATTAGCCATGAAGAGGTATCTTGGGGATGATCAACCCCTGCCTAAGAGGCAGTGCCTAGGCAGCAAAGATCTGATTTATCTTAATAGGCTGTTTTAAATAAAATAAATTTGTTTAATGTTAATTGAATCTAACCCTTCAGCTCAGTAGAACTCAATCCCCACTTTTTCTTTATATGTTCCATGAAATATTGTATTTTTTATCTATTACCAGTGGAGAAACTATTAAATAATACTTACAATGTCTTTACACTTATGAGTTGAAAAGCACTGATTTCCGCATTTATCTTTTATTTTATCTTACTTTAACTGTCTAGCTTCAAGATTTCTGTAAATTAGATGTTTTTGTCTTGATGATGGAAGAATAAGATGAAGAGCCATGGTTAATAGATAATTGTTCTTTATTGCTGTGCACATCCATTGCCTTTTAGTTAAGTTTTCATATAACAAAACAGAAATGTGTTACAGGCAGCATTTGTAAAATAGTGAATACTAAATATCTAAGTCTTTAATACCTTGCTATTAGTAGAGATTTCATTGAATTTTACTATTGAAGGTTATGCTTCTGTTTGTATGTTATCCATATTTAGCCATTATCAGCTATTTAAAGAATAACTTATTATGCTCTGAAGAGCATTAACTTCAAGAAAAGAGGCTAATAATATTGTTAAGGTGATACAAGGTGTCAAAATTTAATTAACAAAAAGCTACTATGAATATTAGAAATGTATTAGACAGATGTAAATACATTTTAATAGTAATTCAAGGTATTTAAGACACAAAATATTTCTGTTCCTTTATCCAAACTCTAAAAGGAATGTGTTGTGACTCATGTAATTGCTTAAAAAATACCAGCACACATATAAGATATTTGTATTGTCAAAGTTGGAATATTTTCAGTACATAATTTATTAAGTATGTGCACTGGGTTAAAACTACTTATGGGTTGTTTTTTTTTTTTTTCCATAAGGAAAACGCTCCTGCTCAACTCTAGGCAAACCTTTATGCACCTGTAATTATTTTGAGTTGTAATCGATCAGTAAAACTGCAGATTTTATTCAGTAACAACTAAAAGAACCCCCTCTTAGTTTTCATTTGAGACTTCCCACTTCCTTTTCCTCTTTCTCCCAGAGTGTCTGTTGGCAATTACTGATCTGTTGATGGGATATTTGCATCTACTTCCATGCATATTCTATGGAAATGTCTTTCTCAACTTTAAGTTCTCATAAAAAAATTAAAAATATCCTTTAAGGCATGAGAAACATGAGCGTCAGACGCACAGGTGCATAGACTGCTCTTTGATAGGCGGTCAACAGCTGGAGGGAAAAACTATTTTTTCTAAAAACATTTAAAATATAGCAATAGCACCAGTACACAGAACCCTCACTGCCCTTTTCAAAGGGCAGCCATAACAAGAACTTGAAGGTGGAAGAGCTGACAGTGACAGTAACATTAATGGTGTGTGGCTGGAGCACACCAGATCTAAATGTATCAAAACCCACATCCCACTCGACACTTGAGTGCATCAGTAGTTAAGGCAACATTTAAGTGCTGATGCAGCACTTAAATTAGTCTACTTTATTTAAGGTCACTTAGACCTAGTTTTTCAGCCTCAGACTTGGTTGGTTTTAGTAGATTTTTATATTTGACTTGTTAAGCAACCGTAAAGTATGGATATATGTCAGACATACATAAAATAGATCAAAGATTTGGCCTACCAAGATTGTTTTTTACCTGTAAAATTGATAGAGATCCCACAGTTAAAAAGCATATTTATTTTTGCTTTTCATATTTATTCTTGCTGTTGAAAGAATTGCCTGCATTCAGCCCTAGTGCAAAAATGAATAATAGCTCTTTATAGAAGAATTCCCTATTGCTGATTTTAATCTTTAAATACACTGTATACAGAAAAAAGATAAATAAGGACATCTGATATTGAGACATAGTGTGGAGAGTGATTGTTTCCTGATACTGATGATTCTTAATCCCACAGTACTGTAGAAGTGTGTAAGAGTTTGTAGATGACACACAGTGGGAATTTTGAAAACAAAGTTAGTTTTATTTGCTTGGTTTTGCATCTGTAAAATTAGTTATTATCTTATATAAAACAAGCTTTTAAAGCTATTATAATGCTTATTGTTTCAGAGTTTATTAAGAGACACTGCTGGAAACAATGGCATTTGAGCCTATTGTTAGCCATATTTCTAAATGTGACTATTACAACAGTTTGCTGAACAATGATTTGCCCTAACCACACGAGAGACCACGAAAAATCCTGAATTAGTTTTCAGTCAGTATTCCGCCTAATGTCTGCTAAGAGCTTGTTGGATTTTCTTTTTCAGTCTCCTAAAGGTATATTAGTTACTTGTTTCATTTTAATGCCTATTTTATCAACTTTTGTAATTTTGTATACACTGACAAACACACAGGGTGATTTGTCAATTAATACACAGCATAACATATGGGTATTGTTTTACTAAGCTTAAATTACTTGCAAAAGTGAACTGTACAATTAGATTAAAAGTTACCCAATTTATTTTCCAGGTTATATAATTAGTATATTCTTCTGAAATAAAAAATTCTACTTAATGGCTAAGAGAAATTGTGTTTGCCTATCCTGTAATCACAGTTTATGTATGTGAAGAACATAACCAGATTACATTAATTTAGCATAGTGAAAGTACAGCAAAAGCACTGTACCTCCAAAGTGTTTCCATGCTTACTGAGTCAAAGGAAAAATCTGCTATGTTCATAAGGTTTGAGGTTTATTTTTTATATAACTGAAAATAATATATCTATCACATAAAGTGACCCTTACTCTTATTTCTCACCATGTTTGGTAGGTTTTGTTTTTCTTTTTTTTTCCCCTTTATCTAATGCAATTTCCAGCACTGACAAGACATCATCTTTATTGATTGTTTAAAAGAATAATACTTCCTTTCAGGCTGTTAAAAATGCCAAAGGTTGTCTTTTATTTTTGCTACTGCATGAATACAAGCGTAGGTGGAACAATAATTATTTATCTTTCATAAGAAGAAGCAAAGAAAAAAGGGGAAAACTCTACAGTTTATATTATTTAGTCTCTAAACCTTCACTTCTGGTTTTCAAGACAGTTCCATATATATAGCTTTCAGTGAAACAGAAAACCTTCTTGCAGCCAGCATTCATTTATTTCACTATTAATTGCTGTTCATTTGAAAACCCATTGGTTAAAATGCTATGAAAATTGATTTGCCACTTTGAAATACAGTAGTTTAGTCCTGGTAACAATGACATATTGTTTCACTATGTGATTGCAGAACAAAAATATAATCTCTTGGAAGTTATGTCATTGAGTGTTTGTAGCTGTCATTGTAGCTTTTGTTATGCCACTTTTCTACTCTAAAAAAATCTGCACCTGATGCCTCCAGTGTCAATGTGCTTAGAAACACAGCATAAATATAAACAAATGCCAGTTTGAGTAACTGCACTAAAAGATACTTTATTCATTTAAAAAACCCCTCAAACATTCTAGGAATTATTTTTTTAGATTTTCTTTAGGATGTTCATTAAATGTCTTCTATCTTTAAATTATGTCAACTTCCAATGCAGTTCCTAGATAAGTCTTTTTTTCTGTAACAGCTCTGTCCCTCTGTTTTGTCCTTATTAAGCTTTGCAAGGTCTTCAAGAGCATCATCTAACATAAGCACAATATTGCAGAAGTAAACATGTACCAAGACAGATGTTTTGCATATGACTTTTAATTAAGAAAATATTTGAGCGATTTTATGACCTCCTCAATGTCAAAAAAGAAAATTTTGCCTTAGGGTTAATTAACATCCTGCAGCCTTTATGGCATTGCAGCTATTCATTGCTGGATTCTTGCTAACAGTAGGAATGATTTCATATTTAGGTTTATATTCACTTTTTTATTAAATTAAAAAATTGCATGTATTGTTCTCTACTAACGTAATGTATACACTGTCATGGAAGGCACAGAAATGCACAAAAGACAGGGTTACATAATGGCTTTTACTCTATATTGTATTAACTCATAATAGCCAGAGAATTCTTTTATTTTTCTGAAATAAATTTGTGGACATGATGTATGTATGTTCTTCCGCATTTAAAGTTAAGAAACTTTTCTCAGTCCCATACTCATGCATTATTCCTCACACAATATTTTCTAAAGATAATTTTGTAAAAGAGTGTGCTTTTATGACTATGCCAGAAAAAAAGTATAATTTAAATGACATTACTTATATATTTTTTAAAAAACAGCAATATGTATACAAGAGGATAATATACACGTTCAGAAACAGCATTGATTTTTTTTTGAATTTATGTATTTGTTATAAATAAAAAGCTGCTTTATGATAATTCAAAGAGATGTATAATGCTCATTCAACACTGAATAATATACATGTGAAAACAGACAAAATAAAGTATATTAGTAACTTTAAAGTTTTATAATCTACTCTAACTTAAACATTTGGTAGCTTATTTTCCTTTTAGATCTCTGTTATCCCCAATTTTTTAACAGTGGTTGCATCAAGATGGTTTACTCCTGTTCATGTAAAGGAGGAATCACAGTAAGGAAAAGCACTAGATAAATGTCCTAAATTCTTTTATATAAGCCTCCAAGTACTGCTCCATGGTAACTTGCTTTTAAAAATCAAGCCTTGGTTAGGAGACTGGATTAGATGTCCCTACATCAACAGCATATTGTTATGTGGAAAACAGCAAATTTTTTTTTGGGTTTTTTTGTTTGTTTGTTTGTTTGTTTTTTTTTTTGTTTTTTTTTTTTTTTTTTTTTTTTTTTTTTTTTTTTTTTTTGTTTTTTGTTTTTTGTTTTTTGTTTTTGTTTTTGTTTTTGGTTTTTTTTTTTTTATTTGTATTTTAGAATAATTAGCTACATTATATCTATACACATATTAATAGGAATAGATAACTCAAAATTTTTGAATCCCAAGACAGGGAACAGCCTCAGATTTCAAGCCACTGGCTTGAAATCAAGACAATTTTAACTGACAAAAGTTGGGAGTGTTGCCTTGCATAGGTATACAGGCAGCGAGGGGTGAATTCAAATTACTTGAGAGGCTCCAGGTTTTCTTTTAAAATTATCATTTTTATAACTGTTCATAAAAAAGCTTAGTCAAAAAAATTGGTATGTGAACACTCTCACAACAGAAAGCATTTGCATTCCATCTGACCCTTGAAGCAGACTATTTGCTGCCTGTGGGGCAGGAGATGGGGCAGCATTTCATGCCATCATTTGGCCTCAATATTGAGGCTGCTATCAAACTGAACAGTGCCTGATATTCCCTAGCAATGTTTATTGTGGTATTGATGCTCTCTAATGAAAAAGGGCTACAAGGTCAATTTATTTTATGCGGACCAGAAAACAGCTACTAAAGATAACTACTTTTGATCATGTACTCCAGATTTTATAGCTACCTACAAGCAGTCAATGATTCTGTATTCACGGCTCATAAAAAATAACATCATCCTTAACATAGCTGGAGAGGTCAGGTGAACCATACTTAAGAATGTTTCTCACACATATCTTCAAGAATGCTAATCACTCAGCTCTGATTAAAATCAGAGAAGCTGCCCACTTTGAAAAAATTATATATCTTGAGAAGCTTTAAATATGCATGCAATATACTTGCACAAAGATGAACCATTGATAACTGGAGGTGACATAAAAACACTGTCCACACAGTTTTGACTTCTTGCCATGTCTGTAAATACAAATATTATATTTCTTTTTATAAATCTTTCAGCACCAAAAAATTAGGAAAGGTCAAAGCAAAAGATTCAAATTATGCTTCCATTTAGGCATTTATTATCTCATAATGCATTTTTTTAAAATAAGTAAATTTTGCCTCCATATACTTTATTGAATTGAGGTGATGAGAAGACCACAATTCTGGTGTGGGGCACTGTTCTGTAAATGTTCATCATCCTCTATTTTAAATGCTTGTTTCCGTGACTGCTTTTTAACTGATTGACATATTTCAGGATGGCTCTGTGTCAGAGCCCTGAGAGCACTAACAGACCTGAATGGCCACGGTCAGCCCCACCGAGTTTCTCATGGGCCCAGGAGCCCATTTCAGCTCAGCACAGGACCTCCAATCCCTGCCTGAGCTATGCTGAAAGGGTCACCAGATCCCACTCCATCTCCTGGATGGGTCTGGAATGCAGTGTGGTCATGTCTCCAGCCCTGTCTCCTGCCTCTCCTCACCAGGTTCCCTGCCCCTGGTTCATGGCTTACACTGGATGCACTCTGTCCCCAGCACCTGGCTCTGCCTGCCATGCTCAGATCTTGTGGGATGGTGCACCACTGCTAAGGCTGCAGTCTGTGCTGGGGTCACCCTCTGTTCCCCTTCCCTTGTGTCTTGGGTGATGTAGTCAAAAAATGTGTATTCTATTTCCTCTGTTGAAAGAAGCTGGGGAGATGTTTTTTCTTTATACCTTGTAACTCCAGGGAGGAGGGGGGCGGATGCCTTCTGACAATAGGCCAGCTGTTAAAACCAGGTGGGGCAGTGTTTCTTATCTCTTTCACCACTGTCCACCCCCTGGGGTGGGGAAGGGGGGAGGGATATCTTCTGTTAATGGGCCATTAAAGCTCACCAGTGACATGACACATTACAGCATCCCATTGTGAGATGCTCCACCCAATAAGGGGGGAGCCAGTTGTTTCTACCAAGACAAAAACTGAGCTGTAGGAACACCAAGCAGCCTATTTTCCACTGGATTCCCAGAGGAAGGCTGGACCCTTCTCACCATCACTGGACCCTTTCTACAGGATCATCTCTACTCCACAGAACCACATCTGTCACTCCAGGAGGATTTATTTGGACTGCTTCCAATACCCTGACCAACAGGGTGTCAGGTCGTATTCCTGACTCCGTCAGGGTTTTCTAGGATTTTTGTTTGTTTGTTTTATACTACTGCATTTGTATTTTTTAATATTCCTAGTAAAGAAATGTTGTTCCTATTCCCATATTTTAGCATGAAAGCCCCTTATTTCAAAATTATAAGAATTTGGAGGGAGGGGTTTTACATTCTCCATTCCAAGGGGAGCTCCAACTTTCCCTGACAGACATCTGTCTTTCCAAACCTAGACACCTTGGTAAGCAGACAATAACCTTTTTTTTCCTGGCTTCACCTTTTTCCTTGTAAGATATCACTTTTGAAATCACTGAAGATCCTAGGCCTATATCATGAAGGGTTTAGCAAAGCATTTTCTGAATAGTTAAACAGTCATTTTAGGCTCACATTTCATTGGCATTTTTTCTATTTCCAGGAGACTGGAAATCACTACTGCTTCATATGCAGTAATAATCAAATGAGGGCAGAGGAACAGAAAATATACACAGTTTTCTAAATAAAAGGGAGAAAAAAGCCAGTAACCTCCCAAATGTACAGTGTCTTCTAGTGTGAACTTCTGTAGCACTTCAGCAGCCCTTTTTAAAAATTTTAAGTTAAATCTTTGATTTCAGAGAGTCTAGCCTTTTAAATTTCTGGCATTTGCTCTGCTGTAAAGAACACACACATTAAATCATAAGGCTGCCTAATGTTTTTTTTTTTTCTACCTTAGATGAGCTAGAAAGCAGCAGACTTGCTGACATCAGTTTTCATGTTGCTCAACAGTTCTGACAAGCAGATGTGAAAATTCAAGTGTATCATGATTTACAAAGCCAGCCTCTGACTTGGCTTTAGCAATGCAGAGGGGATGCCTGCCTCATGGATGCATCCCTTTCCTGCATATCCAATGCCTCTGCACTCAGCTGTTTTAATGCAGTGTAAAAAGAAGATTCATCCACTACACCCTGCAGTATGTGGTTCCCTTCCATCACCTGTAGACTAAACTCAAGAGCCAGCAAAACATAATTTGAAAGTGGAATTAAAGGCTTGTATCCCCTCTTCTTAGAGATAAATGTTACCCAGTAAGGGTGTTATTTCCTTTCAAAAGTCAAGCTGAAATTCAGCTGCTGTAACTGTATTCATCTCTTTGCAGTCTCAGCAGCTTTGTCCTGTGTAAGTAGTGTGATCTTAATAAATAAATACTGAAGCACAGCTGGTGTTGGCAAGATACCACTGTTAGGTTGCTGCAGCATGCTATCACCAGTGAGTGTGGCTAATTATTCTCAGAACTGGGAAATACACGGGGAAGGAATGCAGAGGAGAGTCAACAGAGCCTGGAACACAGCCTAAGGGATGTTTTCCTCAGTCCACAGCAAGGACATCCAAGCACCATGAAGGCAAGTGTTTCACCAAATTTGGTTCTGAATTATTCCCTTACCAAAACAAGATTTAACAGCCACAGTGGTATAAAGCTGTAGCTACGTATTTGCTGCTTAAAATGCATACCATTTTTCTGAGAGGCAAGCAATGGAAGTGTGAATACTTAAAAAATATAAAAAATAATCCAAAACCAAAACCAAAGAAAATGAGCCTAAAAAAAGTCCTGACTAAATTAGTCAGCTAGAAGATAAACAATTTTTGTTTTCTCCTCTGCTTTGCTTGCGGTATGTAAAAACATATCTTTGAACATAGAAGTCCAAACTTTGGGTAATTGCCAGAAAGAAGAACCAGATAACTTTCAACATTTAGTCACATAAGAGAGAAGCAGTGAGCAAGCTGACATTTTTCTAGCTAAAAAAGAATTCTTGTATCTTTATATTTTTAAAAAGAAGGCAGACAAAGAGAGTGACCACTACACTTTGTCACTTTGTGTAGATTTTTTTCTGGACTTTGTTTTCAGACTGTTTCCTGTCAATACTTATGCTTTTTTGGCTTGCAGGTCTGCTAATGTCTAAATGAGCTGAGCACCAATTAGCTGAGGCAGAGTACAGCCCAAGTTTCCTCATCCCCTTTTAAACAAAAATTTATTCCAAAATTACTGGGTAAAATTACTCAAGTATTAAAACTATTGAGTGTATTTAACAGACATGATCTTAACTGTGTGACTGACAGTTTTAGAAAGGGTGAATTAAAATTGAGTGTCTGATGGCAGTCTCCAAACACAACTTGCATATCAAAGTAACTTCAGCTTCAGCTGCTGTAGAAGGAAAATCACAACACATTTTCTGGCTATATCATTTTCTTATCATTTCAACAACATTTGAAGCAAAATATAAAAAGATGCTGAACTTGGAGTTTCAATTATTTGAATTAACTTTCCTTGCCATTCATAGTTTACTAACGTCCAGGTGTTCAGAACACAGATTTGAGAGACAATTGAGGAAAACATGGGGCAATACTGAGAATATTAAACAGAAAGATGGAAAGGTTCTGAAAAAGTAGTAAAGAGGTTAAAGTCTAGGTGTTCAGTTATGCAAGGATTAGGAGGAACAAATTTTAGCTGAGTAGGCAGGAAGTGTTTGGACCATTGCATTTATAAGCAGGTTGGTAGGATGGGACTAGAAGAAGGCAATGCAAAAAGAGAGAAGCACCTCTAAATGGCAATTGTAACAGAAGGGAAATTCAGAAGGAGGAACACTGAACTAAGTATTCAAAATACAAGAGTATATATGTTAGACAACTGTACTTCCTTTTTTTAACTTTGAGGTTATTATGCTACATTTAATAAACAACATGTTAATTTGAACACTTGAGAGAAACTAAGAAACCAAGTGTTGGGAACTTTATATATATGTGAAAACCTATAAGAAGCTTGGTCCACTATAAAAGAAAACTAATTAAATTGTTCAGCTTAGGTGTTTTTTTTCCTTTTTCAAGAACTTATTTTAATGTTTATGTCATGCAGAATACTATTGTAAAACATGATACCAAAGTGTGACTTCAGGTGCTACATAATTCCCTTGCTTGCAGGCATGGAGCTCCTGGTTTGAACACTCTTGTGAATGTTATGAATAAGAAGTTTTCATGAAGTGCATCTCCTCCACGGAGACATGGAAGATCCCCTCAGGCTGCTAATGTGTTTGGAATAGTTAATGAGGGAATGACACTCAAAAACCAATAAAAAATCACTGTTATTTCCTGTTTTACCATTAATGTTGTTGGATTGTTTGGGTTTGGTTTTTTTCATTTTTAAATGGTGTCTGAAGTGGAGTGATAGGGCTGCAGCTTCAGTTCTCACTTGGTAATTGAACATTTTTATTTACTGGTAGGCTGTCACTTTGAGAACACAAACTGGCTAGGGAGTTACCTAGCCAACATAATGTGCATAGCAAGAAACTATAAAAATGCTTCAAAATAGGCCCAATGAGGAAAGGCTTCATTATGATGCCAGAAGAGCTGAGTCAGAGGGGACACTTTTTGTGAGGCAAGGAGAAAACTCAAGCATTTAAATGGGGCTTTTTTTTTTCAGCTTTAGATGTGGATGACAGCTTAAAAAACTAATTTACAGCATGTTTAGTAAAGTTTTCTGAAAGCACGTGCGTAAATAACATTCTGAAGTTTGCTATATTAGGAGTGGCATTTCAAGGGATATTTTACATGTTTTCTCCAAATGCACATCTGTGTATACTACGTATGATACTATGCATGCTACTATGCTATCTATTTGGTTTAGATTTGCCATGTGTTGCCCTTTGCAGCTGCAAACCACTACCACAGCTGATTCCAAGCCAGAGCCTTGGTAGACCAAGTTTCTGAGGAAGAACATGAAGCCATAACTTTCTAAACCTGTTTGCTTATTCCTTACAATACATCAAGAGAGATAAGTCAGTAAACAGATTACAGGTGAAGTTGGAGAGAAAAGGAAGAGCTGATCTTTAACACACAAAAACCTAGAGTCACTTAAGGACTGCAACAAAAGACAAAGAGAGAAACACTTTGAAATATGGTTCTGGTTCAACTAGTGTGACAGAGAGAAGTCATTTAACTTTCCATAGTATGTTACTTTTTTCCAGTATTGAACTTGGAAATAGCACTTAAGTAGCAGATTTTGGACTGACAGTCTTCTGAAATAACTTTCTTGGCACGTGGTTGTAGCCAGAAAAAAAAAAAATTGAAGAAAAATGTAGAGCTTAGCATCATTGTGAAGGTAACTGGAGCAGGACAGAGACAGTTATTGCCACAAAAGATTTTGATGAGCCCACATCTTCAGCATGGTAGGCCATTTTTGTCTCTGCATCTCAGGAAGGACAAAGTGGAGAAGGCAAGGGATAATTAAAATTATCGAGGAGATGGAACAGTTGGCTTATGAAAAGAGAATAAAATTTCAGTGATGCTCAACCTAGGAGCGAAGTACAAAAAAGTTTACAAAACCATAAAGATGGCAGACTTACACCTTGGCACATAAGCCTGCAGTAATAAAACTAGATGACAGTTCAAGAAAAACTGTAGGAGTTCAATTTAAAACAGATAAAGGAGCATATTTCTTCTTGCTGATAGAAAGTTTCTGGAACCCTTTGCCATAAGCAGTTGTGATTGTAAATGATACAGACACAAAAAGGAAGTAGATAAATTTGTGGACAGCAGGTCCATGAAAATACAATTAAAATAAGATGCAGGGCTGTACCCTCTACTTATTGCAAGAATTATGGAGGATGGGGAAATAGGTACAGAATGTATGGCAGGGAGTAGCCAGGTTAATGCACTTTGTTTAAACAGTTTCTCTTACAGCTATCAGCCACAGTCTTTATTAGATTCAACCCAGACAACAGTCCAACAAAATCTTCAAGCCCTTTCCAAGAAGAGATGAGGGAAGGTTATAGAGAAAAGAGCAGGGAGGAATCACATGACTACATGTGCCAAGGAATGGGAAAGAAAAGGGAGTGTGAGATTCAAAGGACCACAAAGTGTAAAAACAGAGGGAAGTGTGAGTGCAGGCACTTAACAAGCAATTTCACTGTTTCCTGATGGCATCCAAGGAGCCAGCAGACATTGCTCAGCAGAGTAGAGTAGTGAGGTTGGGTGTGTGCAGCACTGCCTTCTCCAGCATCTTTTCAGGAAGCTGTTCTGTGAAGGTGCTGTACCATATTCAGGGCAGTAGGACCCAGCTTTCTAGAGGAAAAGCTAACAACACTGCACTGCAAAAAGCTACAGCCCTTGGTGCCAGCTCCATGAGTACAGTCTGGATGCACTAGTGGTAGGTACACAGCGTGGCAGTGGTGCATAGATGCTCTGCAGAGGGACAAGCAGGAATATAGCCAATATAAGCACAGATAAGTGTTGTCCATTGTGGGGATTCCTACCATGGTCAACCCTCAAAGGATGCTGACTGAGGCAGCCTGATGTAAAATGTGTATTATACCTGTCTACCTCAGTCTCACATTAAAGTGATCTAGAAACTACAAGCAAGCATTTTTATTAGCTCAAAGGTTCTTTTCTGTAAAAAAGGGAACGAGTCAAATATTCTTAAAGGCTTTCATTGATATTTTTTTTTTATGAGCAAGGAGTTGCAGGTGATGACATAGTAATTATCATACTTGACAGAAATTCCAATATGAACAGGACAGAAGGGTTTTCTTTTTACGACTCAGTACTGACTGAAGTTCTGAAACTGCTATACTGCGTCTAGCCTAAGCAGAATACTCCCAAAGCAAACAATATTTGCATTTATTGAAGAACTTGCCAGTTTCTTTAACATATATGTTTACAGATTTTAATGGCACCTATCCAGTGTCACAGTTTGTTCTTTACTCATTTCTTAGATTTTTCTAAGATCATGACAGAATGATGACAAACAACCTTCTACTATTATTTCCTTTTTTTGACAGCAGTGAAAAGTTATTTGTGCAAGTTTTGGCTTCTCACCTTCCCTTTCTGCTTCATTCTCCAGAAACTGGAGTATTGGCTTTGGAAAAACATTACATCTTATACAGCTGTGAAGTAGGTTAGGCTTTCAGATACTTCTGGATATAGAGAAAGATGAGGCTATTTTGTATTTTAAGAAATACTTTGTGGGATAAATATGTGGTTTAAAATTATACTATGTACATATAATATTGTCCCTTGATATTATAGCTTAAAAATATACAAATGTGGCTGAATTACAAAGATTTCCTGTTTTTGAGGAACTGTTTTGATGACCTAGATAATTACATAGGAGCCTGAAATGAGTTCTGATTTCAATATAATTATCCATCTACTCCTTCAATGCTTTTCCTTCATACACAATAGCCATGGGCCTCAGCTGCTTCAGACTATCTGCCACTGAGTTTAATTAAAATCCCCCCTAAAAAAATGTGCATCAAGAAATTCAAAACTGTGGATCATCCTGGCTTGTGCAAATTCCCCCAGGGACCTAAGTCTTCACACCCAAAGCCCCTTTAAAATATTCAAGGGAGAGGATAATAAAAAACTATTAGTGGTCAGGAAGCCAAGAATTCAATTTTTACAGACAGAGAAGGATCTGTTATGTTTTCATTCTATTGTGTAACTGTTCCTCTCTTCAGAATTCTTCAGAATTTGTGTTGCCCTCTTTTAAGCTGCTAGCTATGTCAGTAACTTGACTACAGTCTGACACTCTTGAGAGGTAATATCAATTCTTCTGTTTCCCCAAAACATCTGGGGAAGCTGATAGATAAAATGATGGATATGATACCTAGCAGTCCTTAGACTTCTTTCTCTGTAGACTGTTTCAGATACAAAAGTTGGTGCAGTCTGTGGGTTTCACTTAATCAAGTCTTGTTGAAGGCAATTCTTTACTTGGTATAGTTAAGAGCCATTGACACAGGCAATTGCAGGCACAGACAGCAATGCATTCCTGAATGTCTCCACTCTCTCATCAAGAAACCTCAAGTTATTGAAGGGGACAATTTCCTCCTGTTGGGCATTGCAAAATTCTGCACATGTACAGCTGCCAATACCATAGACAGGGTTGCTGGTGATAAAGACAGATGTAAATAGGGCCTACAATTCAGTCAGTGGCACTAGTCAGTGGCAAACCAACAAAAAAAATCCCACTGGATTTTCTGAGAGGGGTGACAGAGAGAGGGCATGAGAAAACACCTTTGGAAATCACTACATGAAATTAGATTTAAAGAGAAATCACTGAAATAAAATCACTTAGGTAGAGTAGTTGAACAGATTAATGGAAATGAATAGCATGGAACACAATTTCTTAAACTACCCTGTAGATTAGAAAACCCTTACTTAAAATGTAGGATGATTTAACTTAATCTGACATTGCACTTTCAGAGAGGAATAAATATAGAACTGGGTTAAACTGGATGAGAACATAGTTAGTTGACGTAGTTTTACAACAATTTAATTAATTTAGAGCAAGATATATGAGCATACATGATGGGCAGTGGTCTAAATGCAGATATGGTTCACAATATAACTCTATATGGTAAGGGAATAACCTTGCCTAATATCTATGAAAAACAGTTTCATTCAAGTCTCAGCAGCAGCAGTAAATGCAATAGAAGCTTGCTTTTTTTTATAAATGATTACAGGCAGAAAGAAAGATAGGTATGGTAATAAATGAATTGAAGCTGTAATGGATACTGACAGTTTAGAATAAAAGCTAGAAAGGTGGCTGTGTGCAGTAACTAAGCCGTGATTTCACATTCTGCAGATTTTATGCCAGTGCTTGTGTGACTTCTGAGATCAGTAAAATTTATCCTCACCCCACCTGTTTTTTTCCCCCATCACTGAATTTAGTCTTGATATTCTCCTTATGCTGATTGACTGACATTAGCTATTCAGAAAAAATGAAGCTACTGGGTAAAAGAGAGAACTAGAAATTCTCCAGGAAGGATTTGGAGCAGTTTGCAGCACTGATCGTTCTAGTTAGAGATGTACACATGCCCAGAGGGCCACAGGATTTGGGTGGAGACTGTCAAACTGAATACAGCATTGAGAGAAGAGAAAATACTCTGTTGTGAGTTCCTTTGTTTTTTCTACTCTTCTTTAAAAAAGCTGAAAACAAGCAGTGAAATATTTATGATTTATCATTTATACGCACACGTGCACAAATGTGTATATAAATTATATATACACTACATATTATATATACATATAATATATGTATTTTATATAAATACTATGGTACATATAATAATTTTGTACTCTACTGATTAATAAAATCAATGAAAATTAATTTTAGATTGCATAAAACCTGCTTTGATACAAAACCTTAATAAAATTCAGGTGGCTTTCAAAATACTATATAATAAAGTGCCTGACAAAAACTATAAATATTCAGTTATGTCAATTGTTCTTGAAGTGGTTTAATAAAGTTGATAATAATTCATTTTCATTTTTGAAAACTTGTTCTTCTGAAGTTTTCTGGTGGTTTGTTATGATTCTCTATGGCGGACAGAGTAGAGGAAGATTGGGAAGAAGGGAAGAGATTCTATATAAAAAATCTATCTGATTTGTGGTATTGACTGCTAATTAGAATCTTCATTTATACACATGGAAGAAGATAAAGTTATGTTTTGCTTTGTTCTGTGGTAGTGGTGAACATGCATTATAATGTCTGTCAAATATATCCATTAATTTTTACAATTATAAATTGCCCATCAATAGTTCATGGCTTCCTTGAGCATATCAGTAACTGCTGAACAGAGGGTTTTTAAAAGAAAAAAATAAACAATTTTTTTTGTGTGTGTGTGAAAGCTGAACTGTATTATTTAATTCTCATGCATTTCATAAAATAAAGTGATATGATTTTTTTTGCCATGATTTGATGGAGACCTTATCAAATAGATTGCTGGAACTGAGAAAAACTATCTGATAATTTAGTACTGGAATATTTCAAATCATTAGGTGAAAATGTTTTTCTTGGTAGAACTGCTAATTAAATCCAAGCAATTGAATAGTCATAAAAATTATGGCTGAAAATAATTCATACCATAGTTTTGAGAACAACTTGCAGGCAACATTTATAAATTCATTATTTCTCTAGTCCAAGTTAACATTTTATTTAATTAAAGTTTATTACAAGCTAAATATTGTTTTCCACACAGCTTTTACATAACATAAAATATTGTCTCCTACAAAGAAAAGTGGCTTTTGTTATGAATTATGTCTTTGGCTTTCTGTAGGCATCAAATCATTATCTACAAAATAGGCCTCTCCATTTGTACATGTCAGAAGCCTGTGCATGCAAAATCAATCAAGATTCCCATCACACTGCCCTGAATCATGTCTTTATTAGATTACTTTGGGGCTGGACGAGTCGCACTGCAAGGTGGGAGAGCTGCACACCGCGGCACTGGCTGGATGCCCTGCTCAGAGCTGCTCTCACTTCTCCTCTCTCCAGCACTTCATGCTGGCTACTTCAGGTGTTGCTGTCCTCTAGACAGAGCAGCAAACCTACTGAATGGATTTCAATATAGCAAAAGGATCTCTTTTTCTGGTCTTTTCACATGCTGTATGACCTCATAAAGAGATAGCTGCTCATAGGCCGTAGGCTTCTTGATTTCCCTTTCGAGTGACCTCTAAAAGCGTCTTAGAACTTTGTATTTCACAACTTGATAAGCTTAGATTTTAGTACTTGAAAACTGTGAGCTGTACAAAAGGTTTTATAAGACCTAGTTGTGAGATGACTCAGAAACTGAGCTCGACTACCAGTAAAAAACAGGCTGTAAGGAATTGCAGCCATCAAATTAGGTATAGATCACATTTCAGCTACAGTATATGAAATTAATGCAAATTTTTAGACTTGCCAGGATAAGTGGAATTAATCCTTCCCCTAGAACATATTTACCCGATTTGATACTTTTTATGTGGCACTTTTTCAGAAGAGAAAAGAGGCAAAACAGGGATATTCATGAGAAGTTAAATGTTCTGAGTTTCTACATCAGAGCATTTATAATTGAAAAGTCCAATATTCAGAGCATGCTATCCTTTTAAGTTATAAACCAACTAACTAATGTATTTTAATTGTGTTTTTTAAAGATATCTGGCTGTGTTCCCAGATTTCACTATGGTAAGCTACTGATCTTTCACAGTCATCAAATACGTGTCATAAAATATTTCTGTCAGTGCTGTAGACTGTACATGTTCTGATTGTATGAATGTGAGGATGTCTGGTGTATTTAACTCAAAGCCTTTTTTGCATAACATGAATTTACATGCCTCCTATTTATGTCTATTTTGTCTCACTCCTCATAACTGCTTTATTTTGTAATTTTTCTTCAGGAAGGCATTTTTAGGGCTTGAGATGCTCCCTTTAGTTAAACCAGAGCTTGCTTTAGATAAATAGGATTTACTTTTCCTTTCAAACTTAATTACTTTTCAGCATCATGATCAATTTCCCGCCTTGCTTGCTGGAGGGGAGTGACACTGCAGGAGACCCTTATGCATTTGCTTTGTAATAAGCCTTTATTCCTACACTCCAGGCTATACAATCAGCTCCTCCACTCCAGAGTGTGTGCCTGTGTGTGCGGCCGCAGCCGCAGGCCTGCAGATTGGAATGCTCATGATGGGGGCCAAAAGTGCTGAGGAATGGATCTGTGTGGAGGAAAGCAATAATCTGGCTGAGACTGTCCATGGCTCTTATGACATAAAATTAAGCTACCTTTGATGGATTCTTTCTTTTTTTTATTTTTAGTAGAGATTTTCCACATCATACCTTACCTAAAGAATTTCATTTTAGGATTCTTTTTTTCACTTATTTTAAAAAAGTTGTGTAACAGGAGTAATTTTTTCTAATAAAAAGACCTACTAATTCGAGATCCTTATAGTTCAAATAAGGAGTTTTCTTGTTGAAACAATCAGTTTTATGTTTCAACTTCTTGCTTGTCATATTTGTCTTTTATAAAATAAAGTCAATTTTAAAACATTAATTTAGTTCCCAGGGGATAGAAGTTTATGGAAAGCTAAAAACATTGTCTATAGTTTTGCTATGACAGTAATATTTCACATGAGCAAGAATACAGTTGTATTTACATCAATAGAAACCCCTTTCTTGTACCAGGGCATGTATGACCACTTATTTGGGGCTGGGTGAAAGAGTACTAAAAATATTGCAGTTCTACTGGAAAACAATTTAATTTGCACACTACTTAAAAGTCGGCTTCTTGACAATTTTACTTGGTGTCTACAGTGATTTTCATGGTTTGCGTTCTTTAAATGGACCATAATGTAACCAATTAGCAGAAGTCATAGCCTTTTCCTCTTCACTCAAGTGTCAATTAATAGAAATGGATAAAGAGGGAGGACCATATTCAAAGGTCTCTCCTTGAACATAAAAATGTTTCTGGTCCTTAATAAAACATGTTATCTTGTACACTTTTTTATTTTAATGTTAGAATCATGGAATGGTTTGTGTTGGAAGGAACCTTAAGTGTCATCTATTTCCAACTCCTCTTGCCATGGGCAGAGACACCCACTGCTAGATCAGGTTGCTGAGAGCCCCATCCAGCCTGGCTGTGAACATTTCAGGCACTTACAGCTTCTTTGGGCAACCTGTTCCAGTGCCTCACTACCCTCAGAGTGAAAGAGTTGAAGTAAAAGTAAAAATCTGTAAGAAGGTAGAGTAAATGATCCTTCAGTGCTTCTTTCCACCCTATGTCAAAGCTATCTTCTGTAATTTTTGCTGTTTGTCCTCTCAGTGGGAGAGTAGGATAATAATTTGTCTTTGCTTTATTACAATCTCAAAAAAACCAAAAATTATTTTCACTAATTTCTAGTATTATTTAAAACATTGGGTTAAATTATATTTTCATTGGGATTTCCATCTGAAGGACTGTAGTGGCTTAAATACAGGTTGCCAAAAGGCCTGGTTTTGAACAATTTCTGTAATCTGTCTTGAATCTATCCTTGAATCAAAATCTTCAGAAAAGGTCTTCAGAAAATAGAGAGGTGGAAAGAGGGCATTTATTAACTACAAGTGGGGCTTTTTCCTACTGAGATATTTACATTTATCAAAAGTTTTAAAGCTGAAGTTTTTATACAGCAATGAGTCTTCTATAATTTCTCTTCTGCTAAGTGTGCTGTGACAGGAAGCTTTTCCTGTTGACTTGGTCTAAATTTAACTTAGTGTGTGCCTCAAAGCACGGGGTGAGCTGTCTCTCAAGATCTGACAATTCAGTTCAGGAACAGGGTGGCACATCTGTGAAACTGGATGAGCTGGTTTGTTCTGCAGAGAAGGGTGAGGGCTGCACACCAACTTTATTAACTGTCCCTTGAAAATCATGACACCTTCAAAAGAGCAAGCTTTTCTCCAGGAGGACTATACAAAAATAGAAATTAAAGATAGAATTGACTGAGTGGCACAACTTGTCCATTCATTTCCAGTGCCTGCTAACTTTTGCATAGTTTTAAAGATTAGAGGGGTCCATTCAGAATATCTTTTTGTTAGTCAGTTATAGTCAGTTAGTTAGTCAGTTAACTCTTCTCTGTTTTTCAGATTTCCAGAACTAAAGTTTAGGATGGGCCTTACAGTTTTTAACCTATTAGTCTCTATTTTCATTACAGCTGTGTGTGCAAAATCTGGTCTCTACTGAGAAGACTCTTGCTCTAAAGCAAATGATCCTGATCCTTGTGTACAAAATAAGTGGATTTTAATCTGACAGAAACATATAAACAATTACTCATTTATCAGTTATGGGGTTTTTTTTTTTCACTCACATATAAAGCACATATGAGAGCATTTCATTCTCACAAATAAAGATACACTTGGTTTGGTAAGAGTAGTTCTTTTTAACTTTAATATAAGAATAAGTATTTTACTTAAAACTAATTAGTATAAAACACACCAAGGGATGTTTTCCTGCAGGTCCTTAAAATATGTTTGCTGGATATAGCTACACTAATTTTTATATTGGATAAATTTATGGAACTTCACAGGGACAGCTATTCCTTTCTGTGGCATGGTTCAAAAAGGTTTTCATGAAAGTAATAGCTACAGAGAGGTTGTAAAATATGATGGTGAAATAATAGTGCAGATGTCATATTCACAGTGATAATGGGAGAATTAACCAAAACTTGCAAGATAGAATGATATACAAACAAATTCTTGTGAGATGGACATGAAATGGGAATCTGTTTTGCATTGTTTTTCATTTGTTTCTGACTATGACTGGCACTTCTTTTCTGTTTTAATGCAACTTTTTTAAATTTCTATTGAGCTAAGTCAGGTAGACTGTAAAACAATACTGAAAATCAGTTTCGAGAAGAATTAGCTCCCAATGTTACTGGGAATTCCAATTCCCATATAGGCATACAGGGAAAAAAAAAAAAAAAAAAAGGAAAAATGTATTTCCAGCATTTACAACAGAAAGAGCTCTAAGTGTTCTTGCTTTCCATTTTCAGTCATTTAAACTACTGTCTTGGAACAGTGGATCTTGCTATATTTTGAAAAGGAGTTAATTGAACTTGTATGAAAGAAATTCCCTGACTGCAGTAGTGCCTCAAGCTAGCTATGACAGGAAGACTGAGATCATGAGAATCGCAAGTAAATTTCTAAAACAGTATTTCTAAATTTGATACTTTCTATATTACAAATATGTGGAGATATTAGAAAAAAACTTAAAGCCAAACTGAACTCCTTAGTATTTCCACCAAGCAATATTTTTCTTTAGTTTGTTTGCAGACCGCTCATTTTTATTTGCCACTAGTGATTTCATTTTCCCTTCTATGAATTAATGGGCAAAATATAAAGACAGGAGAAAAGAGATAACTTTATTGCTTCAACCCCATCACTGCAGTGTGGGAACTCATCAAAGTCTCATTTCCTCATGTATGGATATTGTATGTTTAACCTTATTGCTCACATTATAATTGCAGAAACATCTTCTATAATTTGTTCTTAAGCTGGTATCACCTTATCCTGTGGTATATAACAGGATATATAGCAGGAGGCTAAAGTGAGATCCTGAAGGAGAGCTTTTTCTTTGGGCTCTGTCAGTCAGTCCAGAATTCTGTCCAACAAATTTGTTCAGTGAGGAGGACAGGAAAAAGAAGTGGAGGTCATTATTTTTGCCAAAAATTTTAAAAGGGTTGGAAAGTGAACAATTAGGCATTAGGATACTCCATGTATATTTGCATTTGAATTTTGAAAATTTTAGCAAAAATGTTTTTATTAAATGCCATAATATAATGGAAGAAACTTCTTGATGAGTGTTTCCAATGTACTTCCTTTTATATTATAGTAGGAATGTAAGCAACTTATTTTTCTTCTGTGCTTATCTAAATTCTCAAGTATAGTGCCACCAAAGCCCTTAGTTTTCCTCTTGTCACTAAGCATATTTGACAAATGACTTTCTCCATTTTCAACTTTCTCTGTTGTGAGACAAATCATACAATATTTTGTACAAATGCAATTGCAGTTAACCCCTCTAATGTATTTTTCTCAGTAAAACCTGAACTTTTCTTATGAATAATGAAGACAAAAAATCACTTTTGCAGATTATCAAGAGGCAGATGTTTATGTGAAAAACAGGGCAAAGTTGAACCTCTTCTTAACAGCAAAGAATAAAATATTTTTGAAAATTCCAATTCACAAGTCTCTACTGGCAATTTCAGTGTTCATTTTTTTCTGTGAAATCACACGACACACCTTATTTTTCAATATTTCTGTTTCTCAGTATTCAAAGTGATATATCTACATTCTGATTAATTTTCTCATGCTGAAAACATCATGTTTCTGTTTCAGGACTGGGCACAGGGGAAAAAAAATTACAAAACACAATGAACACCATAGCTAGAATTCATCCAGGTGAACTCAAATGTTCAAAAGTTCCTAAATGTTTGAATCTCAGCTAATCATCAGAGTTAATGGAAAGGAACAGGAACCTTTTCAACTGAATCAGTTCTTCAAATTTCTATAGATATTTTAGGATGAGATTAATCATTCTCCTGAAATTCACACATTTCTGCACACAGAATATAAAGGCTGTATCAGATGGCTAATACTAAGACATCTAACTTTTGGACAACTGAAAATTAGGCATGAACTGCATCTATAATTGGTTGGACTGTGAATTGTTTGGAATTTAGGAGCCAAAATGTGTTCACTTTTCAGTCTCCCTATGGGCCACTTTGGGAGAGAATGGCAAAATCTCTCCTTCCAGTAAATTGATCAGACTAAAGAATGCTAAATTTGTTCTTTACAGAAATGAGAAAAAAGGAGACATGAAGGACTGAGCCGTTGACTTCTCTGAGCTGTTAAAAAGAATTTGAATTGAGTACATCTTCCAATCACTGCTGTTTGCAGCAACAGAAATCTCCATGAGAGAAATTGTCCATCCCCAGTCATATGCCACATAAACTGGGAAATGATGTCTTATGGTGTTCCAGAGAAGTACTTCCAACACAACAGAGGTTTGCTGTACTTTTATACTGAGATTTGAATCCAGTGATTGGTCAAATATTGTGTGTAAAGATATATACATCTAAAACTTGTACATATATGTGTGTAAACTGTGTTTTCTCTGAATTTTGGACAATATTCCAACATTAATGTGTTAGTTTACAGTGGGTTACATTGCTGATGGCTTTAATTTGCCATTATACTGAAGATAAAATTTGTCATTTAAGTTCAGAGTGTTAGTCTTGCCGAAAGAATAACACATCAGTGAAAATAAACAAATGTATCTGTATTATGTTCAGGACAGTTAGGAATTTCACATAATACCGCAGATTCTTGTTCCATGTGAAGAGGCAGACCAGCAGCTACAGGTATCTCTTACAGTGTTAAGTGGGCTTTGATGTTCTCTGTAGTGAGGTTGAGATGTTTCAAAAGAAAAAATTTCATCAACTTGTTGTATGTAATTTCAGTTTAAATCCAAATTAAAATTATGAGTGTGTCTGTTTTGGTAAATTGGAAGTTGCATTTATTTCTTGCCCATTTTGTCATTTGAATAATTTCTATAGCCAGTCTTCTGTTTGAGAAAAAACCTGCGTTTTTAATCTTCTTGAGAAATTCTGAGGTGTGCACATACTCCATCTGCCAAAAGAGAACAGCCTTAATTGACCTTAGAAAAAAACAATGTGAAATCGATTACAAATTTAAACTCTTGAGTGTGAGAAAGCAATGGCTTATGGAAAATATCTGAGAAGAGAAGAAAACCCTGGTCTATAAAAATGGACAGGAAGCAAAAGGCACAGTCTCTTCTGGAGGACCCAGCTGCAGTGTGGGCAGGGCACAAGCATACATTATGTGGGAAATGCCCTACCTTAACAAAATTAAATTATGTCTGTCTTCTGTTTCTGTGTCTGTCTGTGTAAGCAACTACTTATGGTACAGGGTGAAACAACGACAACATGATCCACACCAGCCTTGACAGAGAGGTTTTCCTTTTGTTTTTTGGTCTTTATTATATGCCCCAATTCTCTGCATCCTGTGTGGCATGCAGTTGTCTGTTTAAGAAGGACAGGCAACAGACATATGGGTTGTCAGTAATAAAATACTTTGTGGAAAGGGTACAGCTGTTTCTAGTTTAATATCTGCCATCTGAAAGTGTCTGTATCACACAGAAAAGGCAAAAGAGAGAAACATTATCTCTGGGAAGCATACCAACACTGTTTCTAGCAAATCATTTCTAAATCTAGACATGTGCTATAAACTGATAAACATCCTTTAGCTATTGTCCTGAACAGACTACTCATTCTCTTTCAATCTTTTCCAGCAGTCTGACTACTTGATTTCATCCTTTATAACTAAACTTAGCACTGATTGACCCAAGAAATCAAAGAGATGCCTAAGGTACTCACTAGAAATATATATTTTGTATAATCTAATTCTACCTCTGTGATATTTTCCAACCTTATGTCCTTCTCTGGAAGGGACTTATGGTGCTTCAGACCTGTGATCTTCCCATCAGTAACATATATTATAAAGGACATCTGTTGTTCTCTTGATCCTAACCACTGCTAGTGGCTGCTCGCCAAACAGACATCAAAACCAGCAATTTTTCATTACCTTGTTATTATCTCAGAAAGCTGGAAGTCCTGCTCAAAGGCATGAATTTAAAAGATGTGAACAAAAGCATAAATGGAGCATTTCTCATTGCAGAACATTTTATGGATGCCATATTTGCAGAGAACTCTGTTGTCTAGAATTTTGTAGGGCTGGGTCAGTAGAGGTTTTATACTCCTACAACCTGCAGAGACCTGCCCTCATCTGAGGACTGCAGAATAGTCTGTAAGATTTTTCACCTCTGTAGGAAGAATCAGGTGCCTCAGGGTGAAATGAAAGGAGCTGCAAATTCTTATTTCAGATCTAGCCTAGAGAGCAACAGGACAGACACATCAACAGAAAATCCACCCAGAGCGGCACCCTTGGTACTTCCTTTAGGGACTAGGGTTCATGCTGCTGTCAGGTGATTGTTCAGACTTTGCAACAATCTCCCATGATGCAGAAGACATGTTCTGTAAGATTTGCTCAGCCACAGAGAGCACAAACCAACTTCCTCCATGTTACAGGAATGCACTACATTTTTGAGGTGAAGGTTGAACCAGGAAAGAAAGTGCTCTCCCTATGGAAATTGGATGGCTCTCTCCCTGAATGAAGATGCTGATGGTGGGCCATTACCTACTGGTGATGCCAGTAGTACAAACACAAAATTTGGAGTGCCTTCCTCACCTCCCATCTCTACAGCTGTGGCTTGGGCTCAGCCTCGTCCTGGTGTGGCCTTCCTGCAGCTTGGAGTTCTGTGCACAGACTTGTACCTGTTTGATGGCTCTGGAGGTTAAATCACAGAACCATAGAATTGTTTGGATGTGAGGGGACCTTAAAGATCAATTAGTTTACACCCCCTTGACATGAGCAGGGATGCCACTTACTGGATCAGGTTGCTCAAAGCCCCGTCCCACTTGGCTTCAAGTATTTCAGGGATGAGGCATTTACAGCTTCTTGGGGCAACCTGTTCCACTGCCTCTCCAACCTCTAAACCTACCACCTTTCAGTTTAAACCCATTGTCCCTTGATCTGCCACCTTGTCAAAAGCCCCTATCCTTTACTTCTCCTTCACCAGTGAAGGACACTATTTTAAAATGAGATGAAAACTGCAGGTTCAGGTGAGCTGACTGGCCCTACTCTCCACTGAGGATTCCTCCTGACAGCTTAGGTAGCAGAACTTGCAGGTCCTGGCCCCTAAACGGAAGGTGGCTGTCTCTCTGAGGGGCACTGTTCTGTCAAGAGCCAAGGCTGCTGTGGAATGGACATGTGCTTCACCTGTGGCAAATGCCTAAAATAGAAAGAAGGCACCTCTGAGCAGGCATTTTTCTGAGATGAGAGAAGAGGTCTCATTGTGTTATTGCCACTTCAGATCTTGGCTCTAAGACTTCATCAGCTACTTAAATTTCTCCATTAGCAAACATCCTTAAGAATGTTATTGTTTAAAAATTGTTTTGAAAATCGGTCACATTTTGCTTGACCTTTTACAATACAATATTATTTTTCTTTTTTCCTTTTTATTTTTTTTTCCATCTTTGAATAGTTTCTTTAACAAAATTTGGATTTTATGGCACAAGATATCAGCAGTTTGTTGCATTCTAATCAAACATATCGTATGGTTGTATTTACAGTGGGCTGGTAAAATTAAAACACTCCCTGATCTCCCTTAATGTAACCACAGAGGTGTTGCTGTAAAAGTGCTTAGAGTGATACAGCTGATCTAGGTACATTGGAATTACATCAGCTGTACTGGTGTCAAACTGCACCTACACAGATGCGTAATTCTTCCAGTGGAAATTCACAGGAGGCACTGATTCAGTATGTGCTGAATGCTATAAATAGATAACATCCAGTTTGTATACAGCCCTCAGTGAAGAGAGGAGGGCCTATACAGTATTTGAAAGCAGTAAGATGCAATATCTTTGTGTTTATTTGACTTGCCTCTCTTGGGTAACTGCCAATTTTAAAAATTAACAAAGAAAATGCTTTGGTTTTACATGTATAACTCTGAAAGCCTGTATTTTTCATATCTGCTTGGGGAGTATAATATTCATGAGAAAATGAACTTGGATTTCTCTTTTGAGGCTAAATGATACTGGTGATGGATATTTTACTGGAAAGAGACACATATAACCCCAGTGACCTGAATATTCAGTATGGGGTCAATACGTCTTATTTGTCAAAGATATAATATTGGTTTTAATTCTAATGAGATGTTGAAATGCAGTTAATAATATTTAATTGAGATTTGCCAAGTGGGTGACAAACTCCTCTGCTTGCACTGCCAGTCAAACCCTCTGTTCCCATAAGGCTCTTATGCATTGATAGGCTTTAAAATCCATTTACTACTTTTTTGTTCTCATCTCACAGCTGATGCAGTTGCCAATAACTTGTGTTTGTCTCCAGTATACATACTGAGAAAAGGTAGACTACCATTAGGCATTTTTTGTTGACTTTGGCCAATCTCTCCCTTTCTCATGCTGGAGATCATTTCTCCCTCTGTAGGGCCCACACAACTGCTGGCAGAGACCAGGCAGGAAATGAGGGCATTGGTATTATTTGTCCTCCTTTTTCAAACCTGCATAATTTTACTGATTCTTTAGTAAAAAATGTTATCCAGCAGCTGTTTATATATAGGTGACAACAAACAGCAACACAGGAATGTTAAAAAGCTGTTCACAAATGAAAGATAGGAGGAATACCCAATGTGAGATGAAAAAGAGTCTTTTTGTACAGAAAATACAGCATAGAGGGACACATTTGCATATCCATGTCTTCTCCTGAGGAAGGAAATGGGAAAATTGAGCTATTCTCATCCTTAACTACTCCTCAGGTTAATTACTGCCACAGTAAAAGGAGGATGCCTTTGACATAGGGTGGCATTTCTCTTGTCTTTAGAAAATAGGGGTACTATAGGCTAACAGAAATTAGTAACTTTTGAATATTCTTTGATCGCCTCTAACCCAATGGGAGGACATACCATATGCAAGTTTAGATAGGGAGGCAGAGTTATTGATCTATTGCTGTTTTTCTAATCAGATCTATTCTAGGTTGTGTCTCTGAGTTTATTCCATTTTCAAGCACTTTCAAGCTGTTATGTCAGAAGCAGTGACCTACATTTTTATTTTATCCTAGATTTTATACTCTCCTTTTTATTATATTTACACCAATGTTTATAATGTTCATTTCATTGATAAAAGTTTAATACTGGTGTTTTAAAAGCCTTCAGCCTTATATAACCAATCACTATGTTGTGATAAAAGGAAAATACAAACACAAGAGAGGCAGTGGAGGATATTGCCGTACTCCTAACGTGCCCAAAGTAATGAATAGGCACTTGAAATAAGAAAACAAGAAGTACAGAGATGAGCATAAGCATGTAATGGTAATTCACTTTGAGATATCTGTGAAAAGTCATGAGAAAGTGAATAATTATGGATTTGATGGATATTTGGGTGGTGGCCACAGAAGCAGTAGAGGTATTGGAGGGAGGGTTTACTTCCTATTACACAGGTGCCTATCTGGACTCCTTTGCTGATGTTTCTGGTTTTGATTCTATTGAAACACTTCTTTTTGACTTTGATTTTTCTTCAAATTATATTGATTTTGCCTAGTCAAATATAAATCATGATTTGTGTTCATTATTGAGTAAAGACCTATCTGTATTGATGTGTGCTAGACTGACTACTATTAAATAATTCTGCATATAGATAGATAATTGTTTTTGTTTAAGAATGCTAACTTTTCCCTTTATTCTAATGTTAAATCTTTGGACTTGATTGTAATTCAAAATAAATAGACACTTTGAAATGTCCTAATTTTCATTTGGAAGAAGACTTTTGTTTTTCTATTGAGCATTAAATATATTACCAAATTAAAAGGAAAGGAAAATAACACTTTTCATATTGCTTTGCAATTTCACTACTGTGTTGCAAGACTTTCACAGAAACAAATTAACACATTGTCATACTATTAAAAATAATTTTATAATTTAAATACACTCAGTTAAACTTATGCAGGTCAGTAAATCTGGACACTTCTTTAAATCTTTGACACTTTGTTATTGCAGTTATAGTCTTCTTGTTACATAAGAATGTTTAATTTTACATGAATTCTGGAGTGCCATAAATAGCCTGAAAAAGAATGTCATAAATCAAATAATTAGGTGGAAATTAAAGTCAGCATTTACAGAAATGGAGGAACTTCTCTGATTTTCATCTGACATACTCTCCAAATTTCATGTTCGTTCTTCAAAGTCCAGGCACAAGGTTTCACTTAAAAGTGTAATTTCTTTTATATTGACAACATGATTCTTACCCTAATGTTATTTTCAGAAACATCTGAGTCATCTTAACAGGAATTATTTAAAAAGTGTACCAGAAACAGGGATCCAACTATTTCTAACAGTTACCAGCAAAGCTGCAGAATTATACAAAATGAACTATATTATTTGCTGTTTTCCCTTTCTGCCATTTCCCACAAGAGCCACACATTTGTGCATCAATCAAGTATATTTAGGGGGAAAAAAATGTCATTCCCACTGCTGTGTTCCTCCTCTACACACTGCAGTTTATAATCTTTCAAGGCACTGTTCTCCAAACTACCATATCAAATGACTAGCGCAGGATGAGTCTGATTATTTATCATTCATCACTGCACCTAGAGATTGCTGTGATTAACTCCCGGTCATGCCTGTGCTTGTAGGAGCTGTGTGATGTTTTTAAGACGGGTCCATGTTTCCTCATTCCCACTCAATGCCAGCTCTGGTCTCAACCACACTTTAATCCTCACTTATGTCTTTCACAGCAAAGGAATTTGAGGATGTAGGCATAGATAACTAATTTTAAATCCTTGCTGTGTGTTGCCGATGGAGGGATTTCCAGAAGAGTAGATGTTTTTCCTCTTCCCCCCTTAAAAAATTCAGCAAGATTTGTAACCGCCTGAGCCCTTTGCCTCTTGATGAGAAAATATATATATATTCCATCTCTAGTAGCTTTCAAAGAATCCAATTTGCACAAAAGAGAAGTACTGAACAGAAGTGGAAAAGCACCACTCTCATAGCAACACATTCCAACTCTAGCAAGGTTGCACACTAAACATATTGTAAACTGATTAACTATCAGAACTATCTGCATAAATATCCTCCACTACTTTGAAAATTAAATGTGCTTGACCATTGATCTGCCAACAGTAGTTTAACTCTAAAATATTCTGTTAGGAACTGAATGACTTAATTTCTATGATTTGTGTGTTCTTATTTATTTACATACTGAAGCAATTTACCATAGAAAAACCATATGGCAGCCATAAACTTGAGCATATTATGTTCAAGAATTTTCAACTCCAAACTGAAACAAAGTAAATTTCTGTTTCTTGCAGATGTATTCTCCAAGTTGTTAAGTTGCTTTCTAGGAAATACATGTTGGGTCTTTCACAAAATGTTTGCTTTTTCCTCTCATTAGATGTACTGGTGAACTAAACAGACATCTTCTTATGCTGCTGTTAAAGAATATTTTTTTACTTCTCTCTGTAAAGTTCTATTGATAACTGAGATAAAGCATTACACCTCAGCCCTCCTCAAACAATGTATTTTGGTTTTATGTATTTACTTTGAGTATGCAGTTTCTGTTAAGCTATAGCACACTAACAGCTGCTGATAAAGTAAAAATATCCTTTTCCTTATTCCCTTGTATTTTTATTAATTTAGCTAATTTGATTTTATACTGGTATGTCTATCATTGTCACCTTTGCAAAACAACTGTAGAAATTCCATAGACCCTTCCCACACTCTTTAAAAAGTGAGTTTATCTTCTAGCCACCAAGTAACACTTTTCATATGAGCCTGTCTTACAAGGTCTGCCAAAACTACAGATAAATCTTTTATATTTTTCCAGGTCCTGAATATCATCCTTTTAGCAATCATGAAGCTTATATATATCCATTTTGCATGATGCTTTAGGGATTCCTTTAATTGCCAAAATGTCAGACCAAATGCAAACAGAAGCTTCTGAACATATTTTGCTTCCAATCATTTGACATTATGGATTTAAATAATTTACTTTTTCATTCTGAGAAGATAGTTATTGCCTCTGCTAGAAGTTAGGCATGTTAGCTCTTTAACATTATCTCCATCATATGTACTTTCTTTTCCAGTTTGAGAGGAAAATTCCATAGCAAATTCCAGGTGTCAATAACTCCCTAGTAGAAAAACATGCTGGATTATCTCCATGAATGACACTAGGTTTGGATGGACATTTTAGGTGAAAGTTTAGAGATTTAATGGAAAGTGCATTTATTTTTTTAATTTCTTGTACTAAATTTTTGTTTTAAAGGAAAGGTAGAATCTTCTTTCACAGAATTTTCTATGGCCCAGGAGGAAAAATGTGAATTATACTTATTTTATATGGAAAAGAAATAAGGAATAAAGTACCTTGTCCTGTGAAAAAGCCCATAGTATTTTTAACAAGCACAAAAAATGTATTTTATAAAGGATTATAATCTTAGTACAATATATCACATACAAAACAGTATTTGATACACTGTAAGGTACTGCTGTTCATATACTGATACTGCACTAAACTATAAGAAATATGCTGATGTGGCACGATGCATACACTTCGCCTGGGATTCATCTGACTTCAGTGTCTTCAGTGGAGATACAGTAAATCTATTTAAGGGGCCACTACAATAATGTATCTCAGCAGCACATATCTAAACCAGATCGTTCAATCAATGACACACACCCCAGCTGAATCTTACCTGTTTTACTGGTGCAATAAATTACAGTAACTTCATCTGTCCTCCAGCTTCCAAGAACAAAAATACCTCTTTGGGAAAGCTTAGGAAAACAGCAAAGATGGTGGAAATAATAAATGATCAGGGAAAACTTCTTAATTAAGAAGCTATGAAGCACAAGGAACAATGGAATTGGCAGTTGGGAAGGACATAAATCTGATTTAAATCTTTTACCAGGCAAAATACTAAGCTTGTGCAGAAAAGTTCCAGACTTACTAGGAAGTGGATCTCTAATTTATCTCTAAATGCTGTGTACCTGAGCAACAAGTAGCAGTGAGTTGTCACGGAGTTACCACGGATAAGGTGTTAAAGTTCAAGAGAATCATCAGCCCTCAAAATTTAGTTCTTGTATTGCAATGTAATTTATGGTTATGTAAGACTGAACAAGTATCTATCAAAGCATGCAAACAAACATTTTGTGTCGTGAAAGTCTGCACATGCAATAAGATTTTTTTCTTGAAAGGTATGGGACTATCTGAATGTTTAATGGTAAGTCATAAATTAATAGGGATGTTAATACTATGTATTTCATATGCTGATATCTCTATGTGTACTAGTAGTCATGTGGAAAACACAAATTACAAGTTTCTCAGCACAGAAGTATCAGGGAGCCGAAGACATCCTCATGACAACCAGTGGGAATACTCTGGGTGTTATAAAGGACAGAAAGGATGTAGGACTGCAGTGTGTTGACAATCTAAAAATAAAGGGCCCTATTTTTTCTGATCTAATTACAAGATTTACTCATCAGAGGCACTGAAAATCAGAAATTTAGAGAGAGGAACAATAAAAAGGTTACAGAGTGGGATTTGAAGTACAAGGATACAGTAGCACAAAAACCACTCTGTTGACACTTAAGCCATTTTTTGGCCAGGATTGTGGGGGTTTCTGACCTCGTAGGGTTCAACATTAGGGGAAGAGAAGAAAGACGCTGATAGACAGGATATTTTACATCTGTAAGGTCATGTATCACTATATCTAAGTTAAATAAAAGTTCTTCTGTTGGAAAGAAGATAGAAAGATTTTGGCATTCAATATGATGATGTTTTTCCAATGACAAAAGGAACTTAGCTTTGCATGACATATTGTGCTCAGAAATTTGTGTGTAAAATAAAATGTGAAATTAATTCTTTTCAATAATGCACTCAAGAATAAAGATGCTAAGTTATGTACTTCTTTTTCTCTTGGCATTAAATGAACATGTTCTATAAATGAAAAAAGTGCTTACCTTTGCAAATGCAGGATCCAATTCACAAAAGCCTTTCATATCATTTGTGTAAGTGTATTTAATCTGCTGAGAGAGTGTACTGAAAATGATTGTAGTCACAGTTCTGCTGCTTATGTACTGATTTCTAGGACTCCACTCAAAAAAGTAGACACAGCCTTGCTGTTTATTCCATCTAGTGCCAGATGAAATTTAGTGGAGTATGCTTCTTGCTTCAGAAAACTGCAGGTCTCTGCTCACTTCACTGTCCTGTCTGCTCCCCTTAGTCACAATAGGGCCTTTGGTAAGCAATCTTTAGGCAACTAAATGAAGTTCTGTGTCTCTACAGCTCTTCCAGGACTGAGAGTTAGTCCTGTATAATGACAACTATAATAATCCTAGAGATTAAGCTGCAGACTGTCAGATCCAGATGTGGGTATACTCAAGTTGCATAACATTTATTCTCTCTGGAAAGGAAAAAAATTATGGTTTATATTAACTGAAATTTCTGTTTCAGAACTCTGCCTCATAACAAAACTCGTAACCTTAATGGATTTCAGCTAAACATGGATTTTCAAAAGCATGTCTACACTGTACTTCAAAGAAGCCAGCCTGGACTCAGAATTAGGCCTAGGTAACTTGAGTTTTCAAGTGACTGTGCCATTTCTGAATCAGCACAACTACAAGGAGCTGCAGATCAGGGGCTATTTTTAAAGGGCAAGTTTGTTTCTAAATACATGTCGGAATGAGCAATTTTTATTTGATGGGAGGTGGCTGGTAGATTTATAATTGTTTTCTGACTGGCATAGAGGTAAATGAAATTTTTGCTCTAAGTGTAAATCTTGCCTTGTTTTGAACAAAGGTATTTTATATTAATTTGCAGCAGTTCTAGGAAAATACAACCTTGGTGTTTTGTTTTAAAATGATAGCAATATTTTAACAACCTGATTTTTGCATGAAATATTAGAAATTAGACAGGGAAGTAGCAAATCAAGTAATTAATTCTGGTTGATTTAACTTATCTATGTATCTAGTTATTTTGGTCCTTTTTTTCTAACAATTAATCTGGATCTTAGCCATAATGGCTATTTCTATATTAGTCAGCCAAGAAATGTTAAGGAACGTTCCTAGGAACTTAAACTTGACTATCTACACTATCAAATTTTTAGAAAAGTCCTTGAAAGTTTTGTGGTCTATAAAACTAGAACTCAGAAATAATTACCCTTTTTAATTTTAGATTAACAGAGAATATTCAGTAGAAAAGTTTTTGAGGATTTTTTTAAAGTCTGAAAGTTTATTAGGTGCTTGGCAGACACTGGATGCAATGACAGTGAACAGACTCAAGCAATTTGCTAGCACAGAAATTGGCAAAATTCACCAAAAATACATTTAATTACTCTTTTGCTAACAATAATTATTTATTTTCTTTTCAGTTTTAAAGTAATTGCCTTTTAAAATTTATGTTACACCATGTTAAAAATTGTGCCAATCATACAACCTGTTGTTCTGTTTGCATTTTTCTGTATTTTAGACCTTGCTGCAATTTTAAAGCTGGTTGACCAAAACCAACCACACGTGTTAAGATAAGGACCCATCACCTTCCTATATTGTAGCATAATACTATTTCCATTATTGATTTCCATTACTCTTGTTATATTTGAAAATAATTAATTTTAATAGACACTGTGTTTTTCCAAAGTTTCCTTTTATATCAACACACTTATTAAACACTATACTAACATTATTACCCTGTTCCCTAAGACTACTTGCTCCTCCTATTAACATCTTTGGGCCAGTCATTTCCTAGAGGGCCTTTCAGAAATTACACTTAAGAACTCCTTTTTTCATTGTTGTTTCAATTCTTTTGAATAAAATGAAGCTTAAGAAGTGTGATTCACATTTCAGAAGCTTTGCTGATTTCTATTGTATTATGCTCATTTGTGTGTTCCACAAGTCTCTTTAAATGTGTTTTCAGCTAATTTACCTAACACTAAAGTCATGTTCACTGATCTGTAATTTTTAGATTCACCCCTAACACATCATTTAAGATGGCTACAGTACTGGCTACCCTCCAGTCTACTTGCACAATAGTGGAGATTAATGAGAAACTCTATTTTTTGTTTGCAATTCAGTCACTTTGATAGGGATTTTCAGAGGTCGCTAATGTAGTTGGGTTCCAAAATCCCATTAACATTTAGTGAAAAATGTGCATTGTACTCCCAGAGCTCTGAAAAACTCATAATTTTCAGTCATAAGTGCTCCTCAGTGAATGCTGCTTCATCCTAGGCACAGAGTGATGTGAATTCACAGTTTAGTGTAACACCTTCCTTTTTAATACAGCATCACTTTGGCTACACTAGAAGTGAAACTTAATGCAGAAATCATTCATTCTTTTTTACATAAAATGGTAATAATAGTTATGTCAGTTTGGCCATATCCTGAAACAGCCATTGGCTTAAATACTTCTACTTCATGCCCATTGCTCAGTTTTGTTCAGCATGCCTGCAAATGTCATAAACTTTGTTAAGCTTTTGCATTCCTCTACTCCTCTCCATTGTCTTTTAAGGACTTTCTTCCATGCTGTGCAGTCTGTTTTTCCCTGCTTGGTTGTTACCATATGGTGCCAATATTGCCTGCAAGACCCATGGCAGCTTGGGCCTGTTGATTTGCACTGCTTGCTTTGAATTCAGTGCTGCTTGAAGTTCATTTCTGAAGCTTTGGGACAGACCTAGAAACCTGCAGCTCCCACTGCCCTGTAGCTTCTTTAAAGCTTACTGATAGCTGTTGGAGTTCACTTATGTACACCATCTTTTCTAAAGTAGCCAAGAGATACTTGAACTGTGTTGCTTTACATTGTCTCTATTGAAGAAGGATGTACAGCAGTCCAAGATAAAAAAAAATCTAACAAACAAACAAACAATAATACAAAACTAGTAAACATCCCCCCCAAAAAATTTAAACAAAACAAAAACCCCAAAAGAACACATTTTCACCTGAAGGGTGCCTTGCTTCTTCTGATAACTAAAAAATCCTGTGGAGAAATTCTGTTACACAGGCAATTGTATGTGACCACTACAGGTATAAGATGCAGAAAATGCTGGTCAAGACACATGGGTAGAGTGGATATTAAAGTTCACGTTGACATTCCTAAAAACACATGAGAAAAATCTTCTTAGGTTTGCATCTTACAATCAACACAACACCAGAGGATAAAATTTGACATTAAATAACCATTATCATTTGTGATAATTTACAAATCACACAAAAACGTGTAACTTTGAGAGTGAGAAATAGAATTGGAAAAGTATATATTTTTGAGGATTTCTAAACTGTGCTGTCTAGGGGAAGGAAGGATCATTACTAGAACAACATATATGAAAGAGTATTCAAAACACAAGATGATGTCCCTGCATACAGAGTTATATAACTGTATGCTACTTACATAACAACCATAGAATGACTATTTTTCATTAGCTAATTTTCACCTTCTTGTACCCCAACAACCTTACCTTGGAATATTTTCTAGTTCAGTAAATTCTTCCTATGTTCTATCTAGATAGACTAGTGTATTTGTTTTCCTTCTAATTTACATCCAATTTGTTTTGGTGGGAGGAAGGAGCATCAGGAATTTTTTCCTTTTGATCAGGAGTAAAGAACAAGTTTTCTTGAATGCTAGGGAAGATACTAATTTTCTGCCAAAATCCTTCTTGGAAAGAACTGACTGAATTAAAACCCCCCAAAAAATTGATCTCTAAATGTTTAACGTGGAATGTTTGAAAAAAATTTCAGAGACCTCAGAGTATCTGTAAATATACGCTCTTGATCAAAATTTATGGGTTTAATATTTTTATGTTTTTGTTTAACACTATATTCAGAAATGACACTGCAGATGTTGGCCTCAGTACAAATAGGGGGAAAAAAAACTACTGTAATTTCTCGTCTTTCACAGAAAAGTTCTGGACAGCATTTATAAATATTATGTGTTAGAAAACTAAAATCCACTGAAATTAAGAAAAATATTTTATATTGTTGAATTTAATAGAAGCAGGACTGGCGTCAAAGTCAAGATAGGAGAACACATAGGATCAAAAATGTGCCTTGAGGATGAGGGCTTTTGTGGAGTTAGGTTGTTTTTTTAAATTTGCCCATTTGTTTGACTCAGCAACATTTGTGTATGGTAAAATTAGATTTGAAACACCAAGGGACAGTAGTGGTCAATTTTAAGTGATTTGAGAATTAATCTAAAACACTTGTTCATCTTAATTTATTTTAGAAATCTTGACACAAAACTGTGATCTAGCATACAGTCATTATGTACAGTATTACAACTGCTTTTTTCAAGATTCTTGTCATTTCTAACAGTGACATATCTAAAATCTAAAGAACACCTTGTATTAAAGTAAATGAAGCTTCTGATAGAGTGTTATAGATTTAAAGATGTGAGATACAAAACAAGCCTTTGTTTCCTAATTTTTTAATTTATATTTGTTCTGCTCCAACAGGGGCACATTTTAATTTTATGCTGAAGAAAAGAGATACTAAAAACCAACAACTGTGTGCATTCATTACTGCTGAAATGAATGCTTAAGTAGGGACAAAGCAGTAAAATGAAATTGAATGTTAAAACAGTATTTCTCTGCATCAGCTTCCCAGTTTCTATTTTAAATATTGGTTGCAGAAGCCAAAGCAAATATACATCTGTTTTGCATTGGAAACTGACTTGACACATTGAACAGAGTATTTAATCTGTTTTGGACACACAGAATGCAAATCACTATAATACCTAGGTGCTGTTGTAATGCCTAAGAGTATTGAAGATTTGCACTATGATGTTTAACCTACTGCGTGTTGGATTCGTGTTGTAATGTTATTCCAATGAGTACCAGGTTTTGTCATATACAAAAGCTTCAGCCCTGTGATTGCTATGTCCTGCACCTACACAGCCCTTTAAGTCTGTAATTGCATATGCAAGTGCATTATTAATGGCAAAATTATCTCCCCACTTTGGAGACGCAAATAGCATATCATCGTGCTAGTTGCTCAGTTCCATCCAGTATACCAGCAAATGTCATTAACTTTTAATCTTTTGCATATTCGTCTTCCAGAGGAAGTGCTCAGACAAATTGTAAAGATTTATATAATTTTTCTCCTCTCTTTCTTAGTCTGCAGGCCTGCAAAACCAGGGAAATCCAGGGATTATCTGGCAGACACAGGGAAGTATCATTTTGAAAGATACCAAATTTTCTCTCTGGCTGACAATATTTGTAAATTTTTTTTATTATTTTCCTCTGGAGATTTTTCCTTCCTTCCTTCCATTCTTCTTTTTCATGCTGTAGGGGAAATGCAAGGTCAGTTCACAGTTGCTGTCCTATGAGAAACTTCTCCAGAAATACTTCTTCTAGTACAGTTGAGGACAAAGTGCTACTGAAATCTTTTTATCGCACATTTTTGATTTGTTTCTTACCACTTTCTGATTATGCAATTTAGGAACATAAAAGGGGCTCTCTAGGTTTTCAAGTCCAGACATCCTGCTGATAAACAAGCAACCTCAGCACTACTATCCATCTTATGCTATTTAGCTCCTTTTTTTCTCTCTCATACCTCTTTTACATTTTCCCTATCAGACCCTTAGTAAAATAAGAGGCATTCTTATATATTGCTTCCTTTTTCCTCCATTGTATTAAAGGATTTTTAATCTGTTTCTGCTATTTTACTACCTTTTTCTTCACTTCCAAGTCCTATTTCTATTATAACCAACCGTGTGAGCTAATTAAAAATTTCTGTATTGTAAGGTCCTGACAAACGATTGGTTTAGGTGGTTCATCTTGAGTTTTATTCATTTTTAGATAGTTTAACCAGAGTCTTATTTAATAGCAATGACAGGGAAAAGGCTAATTGTAAACACAGATTTTTGCCTTGCCAGAGTTGAACTCTGAAAAGGAAAAAAATTGAAAGGGCAAGTTTCTGTGCTCACTGTATCCCTGAGAAGTTAAAGGGGGTGTAATCAGCTGTCAGAGATCAGGCTGGACTCAGAATTGAATGGAGGTCTCTTCTTTTCCGTCCATCATCATGAGTACAAATAAGTGGAAGAGGGACACTGTGAGCTGATATTACAGCTGCCAGGGAATGTGTGGATCCCTGACAAAGCCCTGGCTCACAGTAAAGCTAACTGAGCAGGATGTGGATGTGACTTGTGAAACCAGTAGAGAGGGCACATAACAAATAACAAATGGAGAAACTTCAAAAGTGCCTGAAGAGTTGTCTTTTAGGAAAAGAGTCTTGTGAGGGTGAAAGCACCACATGAGGCTGAGATCACTTGGGTAACAGTACCAGAAACAATAGATGCAGCAAAAGTGGGATCAGTCAGAAGAAAAAATGTTTTGTTTATTTAGGAGAAGGCTGGGGTTAAGAAAAGACAGCTAAGACATAGATCAAGAAAGAGGAGGAGGGATAAGTGAACAATGTGATCAGTGCTTTAAGGGTACATCTGAGCAGCCTCCAGTTAGATTATTGCAACCTAATCAGGACAATAACCCCCTCTATTCTTACAATACCACAGGGGTCAAATCTCCTTTAGAGCATCCTTTAGTGTGGTGGTTTCCCTGGCTAGAAGGAAATCAATGAAGCAGTAGATCAAGCACCCTGGCATTACCACACTGGTACCCATTCTGGGCCTGGGAGCAGAGAAAGATACCTTCTCTCCCAAAAAGCAAAGTTAGATGACTTCCTTCACAGCTCTGTTATAAACATCCTATATGACCGTTAATATACTTTTCTGTGGACTGCTCTTTCTCATGCTTCTTCTGTTTTGTTTCAAGCAAGAGCACTTCATTTATTTCATATGAGTCGCATCACTTATCACCAGTGCCTTACCAAGCTTAATTATTTAATGAGTTTATTTGATATGTACATTGATACATTAGATCCTCACTTATGTCTGCAAATTTCTGCCACTCCAGATCTTGATCTCAGGTCACCTTTTCAGCATCATTGCTTTAGATATACTTGTTCAGTTATTATTTGCAAAATCTAGCAAACAAATTGTCTTCCAAGAAAAAGGAAAATAAAAACATATGATAAGGAATTATTCAGTATCTCAATATTTGGGTCATCATCATATTTTTTTTTAAAGTAAATGTCCCTGATAAAAATGTTGTTTTTCTGACTTTGGAAATCACAGCTTCAAAAACATGGCTATAAAAGATGTTTCAATTTAGTCACCTGAAATGGAGGTATTTAATCATTATTTACTTTGTTCTATAATTCAGCTCAGTTTCCTAAACAGTACACAAGAAAGAAATAAAATGGTTTAATCCACTCTATTGGTCTCAGTTATATTCTCTTTAAAGTGAAAACAACATCAAAAAATAATTGAGTGTATACTTGTAAGTAGCATAAAAAGTTATGACCATGATTCTAAATGCTATACTGAGTTAATTTATTGTGGAAGCCTTGTGACTTTTTTTTAATCCCACTTTATATTTTTGAGCTAATTGAGCTTGGTCTAGAATTGAAATCATAAATGAATTTATGCTTTAAAATTCAATATTTTAAGTGGAATGAAAAGAACTCTTGGAGGGTCTCAGTCACCAGAAGAGAGTACATTTAGATACTGGTGGTATCATTTCATCTATACAGATATCTGTCTTATTTGTATTAGCTGTTCAGAGGTAATGAAGAAGATCATTAAAATTGTCTGATCTTCTCCATAAGCTTTTTATGGCTCTGATTAAGTTACTTGGGAGCATTATGTTATGCTTGAGGGGGTAAATTGACTCATTTTTGCAATAGTCTTATTAATTAAGTCTGCTAGAAATCTTGGAGTCCTTTACTGTATCCAGATTGTTTGTAAATAATTTATTTGAATGTGTATATGTGTTCAATGTAAACTTAGTTTCCTTTTTCCTCTTTAATCCTAAAATAGACTTTCCTTCTAGGAAATAAAGAAGCAAAATTTAAAAGCCCAGATTTCTGGTGCAGTAAATTGTTTGGATAAGTTTATGCAAACTACCCTTCTTCAGCTGGTTATATTTGGAACACTAATTTGAAACATCTTGGAGGAAATCTGTGGATATTTTCTCTTTGTGGAAAGTCAGATTCAGAAATCTTTAAGTTTAGGTATTTTAACTACTTCTTGGCATATTTGATACATGTGCTTTTGCAAATTGTCACACAGAAAATGAAAGCTTAAAGCTGAAGTGTCTCCAATGTATCTTAACTTTTTTGTCCAAAATTCTACTTAAACTGAAAACTTTTAGGAGATAAAATAACTTCTGAATTAATTAAATTTCTCACTAAACTGAAGGAGAAACTCAGCACAGATTTGATAAAAGTCTGTGGGTCTGTGTGCTTGTGTAGGTTAAGGAAAGGCAAAATTCAAGTCTCATTCTGGAAATCTACACTGTAGTGCTGAACACTTGGTCCTGTTTTCTCTGTGGAGAAGCAAACCATTTTTCATTTGAAGTTTTTGTATGTGTAAGTAATTATTATAGCGGGATCCTTACTGAACCTAACTCTCAGAGATCATTGTGCTTTTGAGCAATGGACAAAGTTTTTTGCTGATTAGGGTAAAAGTTTGGGTTTATCAAGTTTGGGTGAGATTTTTTCTTAACCTGGAAACGTCTATAGATGGGAAAGGCTATATTCTATTCAACTCTAAAGACAATATGTTAGTCTTCATGATAAAACATAATTGTATCATTGATAGATAGCTCTTAAAGAAAATTGCTGTGATTTCATTTCCATGGGTTGTTAAACTTCTGTGCCTCCTGTGTATGGGTCATGTGATATAAACTGCCTTATGGTAAATATTAGGCAGGTGTCTTAGCCAGAATGTAAAACTCTAAGCTTCTAATAGTAGTTTTAATATTTTTCCCTCCTTTTTCAAAGAAATTAGTATTAACAACCCTACTTTTAACTTCACTGAAAGTGGAAAAAGACATAGTCCTCTCAGGGAATCATCAATATAAAAGCTAAATGTTGTACAAAAGAAGGAATGAATCAGGCATCGCTCCAACATCTGGTACTGGTCAAAGATCTCCACCAGCTCAGAGGAGTGACACAGTCGGTGTCATTTTTAATGAGTTCTTGGTAAAATTACAGCCTGAAACATTTGATTTGGGATGTTTGGGGGGGGTTTGTTTGTTTTTGATTTTGTTGGGTTTTTTGGTTGTTGTTTACTGCTATAAATAAAAAGTGTTTCAAGAGAATTTCCAGTTAAGTTTGGGACTTGATGATTTAAAAGTCCTTTGTATAAGAAGTGAGCTGGTTAGGATCATGTGGAAGTGGAAAGCCTAGGTGAGAGGACTGCTGAAAAGTCTTTGTGCTTCACATGACCTTGTCCTGGGAACCACTTTTTCAGGGACTGAGTCCCATTCAGATTTTAATAGGACTGTAGAGCCTCACTCAGGCCTAGTAGACTGGAGTAGGGCCCAGGTCGTGCTGGTTAGGCAGCCTGATTTGGGATTTTTGTTGACAAAGGTCTGCTGTGTGAACTGTAGAAAGCCCTGTTCCAGTCATCTTGCTGCTTCTCTTCAGATTTAACAGATGAGCAAGACATTCTGCTAGTTAGGAATGATCACTGGCTCGCAAGGCTCCAGTTAGAAAATGTGAAAACCATCTTGCTTGTCCTTGTCACCCTTATTCCAACAACTTAGGTACTTCAATCTTTGCCCATTTTTTAGAACATGTATGATTGTCTCTGTTCCTGTCAGAAATCTAAATAAGGAGTAAAAATGTTCCATCTTAGATTCCCTGGAAGTTGAGTTGCTACAGGATTTATATCTCCTCAGAATAATGTCTTGCCAGTTCATCTTTCTCCTCTGTCTCTTGTCCATCTGCTCCCAGCCACTTTTTTCTCCCTAATGGTCTCCCAAAATTTCCTGTGGAGGCTGGCTGTCCCAATGACAGTAGACTGATAATGATGGTGAGTCTAGTATAATAATCATAGACAAAGACAGAACTCATGGAAAAAGGGAAGAGAAAGTAGAGTCCTTACCAACACATTACCTTTGGAAAGATGTAACCTTGGGCCCTGGAGATAAATGAAAAATCCTGAATTAACATGAAGTACTGGCTACAACTGCAGTGAGTCAGTTATTAAAAATAAGTTACTGTAATTTTTTAGCCATATATTCTATACAGAGACACCTTTTAACTCAATATCAATCCAAATTATTTTGAATGCACTGAACTATATAAGAATAGTGTCCTATATTTTTCCTTTCACGTCTGTCTTTCCTTTTTTTCTCTTGTCTATAGTATTTAACAATTGATATTAATTTATATTCTATTTTAAATAAGCTATTATATGTTTGATAAAAGGCAACAATTATAAAATCCACTTAGATATCAACTAAGTACACAAGAGGAGAAACAATGTTCAAATCTTTATGTAAGGTAGTTCAATTCAAGTGCTCTCCAAATAAAGTTGGTTCTTTATTTATGGTATGTAAGATTTAGGTGTTTCATAGCTGCACCCTGCACCCTGGATGGGGGCTGGTGTCCAGAGGTGATGGGACAGATTTTGGCCAGCAGGTTCCTGCCTTGTGGTCTCCTAAGGAGCCCTTTCTATTCCTTCCTCAAATACTCATAAAATCAAAGGAGGTTTGGGAACACCTATTCCAACCTAGGAAATGCATTTTCCTGTTACGCACAGATTTAAATTGAAAAGGAAAAAATCTGCAGCTTGCACAACAGGTTTACCTTAACTTAAATCTGAATCCTGTCACCAGAGGCATGAAGAGCATTTTTCTCTGAAGAGTTTTGTTTCAATGAGGTCACAGGTGATGGCTTCATCTTCTATTTCTTTTTCATTATTTGCGTGTCACCTTGCAGTAGCACACACTTCAGCAGAAGTCTCAGTCATTTAGAGCCAGTCATATGAAGAGAATTCTTCTTTTCTTAAGGGAGTGAACATTTTCAAATCTCCTTGAGTGCTGTTTAAGTGATTGCTCTACTCAATTAATCATGTTGAAATAAATTATAGGAGATGTTTTTCCTATCCCAAATGTAATGCTCATTATATGTAAAAAAAAAAAAAAAAAAAAAAAGGATTCCACTACTTCCTATTTCATTTTCCTGTTCTTAAGGTTTCCATGATAATGATAATGATGTAAAAAACCAATATTGTTTGTGATATTGAGAGTCCAAAGCTAATACAATGAGCAAAATCCATGTATTTACAACATTACTCAAACTACAAAAAATAAAACCAACCCAAACTTAAACTGCAATTTCAACAGCACAGGCAAACGAAACATGAGATCTATTTATTCTATCAACACCTGTAATGTTTCTGTGGCAGTAGGTTTAAAAGGAAGCTAACATTTGCTCTCTGTAAGATTTTGTCTTCCCTGAATGGTGGTGGGGGTGTCAGTCATTTTGACTTTTGTGACCATCCTTCACCTTGTCAGTGAGATTTATAAATCTTAGAATGAATTTTAAATCAGCATTGACATCTCTTAAGTCTTCTTATTTAAAAAATGACCTGGCAGTTAGAGGTATAATAATGAGAAAAATAAATTAGTTTTACTCTTATAACTACCAACAGACCTTCAGAAAGTCTTCAGTCTTCAACACAAGATTACTTTACAAAACCTCATACCCTTCTCAACTGTGAGGTCACTTGTGTTTCATCCATGACTGCTTCATATTCTACTCTGGTAAGAAAAAGTCTCTCACTGATTTCATTTATTCATTTATTTCATTTATGCCAGAAATGTTTATAACAAAGCTTTTACCATATAAAATCCAAACAGTCAAAGGAAAGTTGAAAAAGTATCCTCAAAAATGTAAGTTTTGTTCAGTCATTGCTATAAACACTCTAGGAGGGTAAAAAAAAGGACAGGTTTGCTATGAAAGACCTGACCACCCTAATGCATGTCATAGTAGAATAAGTTTTGATGAAGTACAAAAGGAATGAGTAAAGGGGAAAATCATTCTGAATTTTTTATGAATATATGATGATTTTCTTGAATCCAGACCACTTGAGAGAACTCTAGCACAAATGCAAGTTGTTTAAGTAAATCATGTTGCTGACAACATTTTTAATGGATTGACTTCAGAACTAATGAACAATCTGTGAAAGAGTAAATCAGTTCAATTGTTATCTAATGCAAGGCAACACAGTGGATGTGTTAGAAGACAAAATCTTCTCCCTACACTATACCATAATGCCAGAGCTTTGCAAAAACCAACAACATTTTTATGCCTTACCATATCAGCAAAGAATCATTATTCCTTGGGTTTTTTTTTTTCCCTTAATCTTTTGACCTTTTTTTTTTCCATAATCTTTTAACCTTTAAGCCTTCAGGATTATGTCAATAAACAATCACCAGCAAACAACTTGACCATAAAGGAAGCTGGGCAGAAAGTTAAGTTCAAAATAAGTATACTTAAGTTCATTACTATTAGCTACAGAAAAATCATGAACTTTTGTGGCTTTGCAAGAGCAGGGAAGGCCTCCTTGATATGGCTCCTACTGGTACTAGCATTTGGTCTGATGAATTGTAAACACACAATGAATGGTTTCCAAATAGCCAGCTGGTTTCTGTTATATAATCAAAGCTGGCAGAGAATATTTACTAAGCATCTTTTATATATATGGTAAATATATATTATATATTTCCTCTCAGGAGAAGACTTTTTTTTATCCTATTCTACTTTAGAGAATTCCAAATAAATCTCTTGCATTAAATAAGAATATGAAAAAAAATTATTCAGAATATGCTGTCAGGGTAAAAAAATACATTTTATTTAAATTTTCTCTTTTTATTTCCAATTTGTTCTTGTAAATAAATTTTCTATTTTTTAGCTATGAACATATTTTACTCTCCAAATAGTATACCTGAAAGCTTCAGGGCATCCATTTCACACTATCCAAAATACCGTTGAAAAAAGTAATTTCCTGCAAAATATATATATGTATTTTCATTCATATATACATATATTTATGAAACATTTTCATTGTCAGGATAAATAATGACAAGAAAGGTGATCCTTTTCCTCTGCGCAGCCCATGTAAGATACACCTGGGGTTCTGAGCCTAGGCTTGCCAGTATCAAAGTTAGTCATACTGGAGCAAGTCCACTAAAGAGCCAAAAAGATTATCAAGGGCTTAGAGCAACAAAGAGAGGCTGAGAGAGCTGTGATTGTTCAGCCTGAAGAAGAAAAGTTTCAGACGGATTTTACCAGTGTGTAAAAATAGCTGATGGGCTCTTTCAAACTCAGCAACTCTCAGATCCCATGATCTGATCACTATGAATTAATAAGCAAATATTCTGCTAACACAGGTGTTTAAAAAAAAAAAAAAAAAAGCCCTTCTTAGTAAAAAAATACAATGTCCTTCTTAAATCAAGAACAAAAAATCAATTTGACTAATAAAAAGGTTTTTCCATTCTTTTCATCTTTAGGCAAACATACAAGTTTCCATAATCAAAAATAATACCAAAATTCTGTGGGGTTTTTAAAGTTTCCTCTTGATTTTTTGCCAGCAAGGATAAGCCTTAATCTAGGTTGTTAGGGTCTTACCTTGAAAGAAAACCCTAGCAATTTTCCTGAATAGTTGTAAAGGTCATTAAACTTATTAATTACTTACTAGTGACCCAGGATTTCAACTTTATCTGCTAGTCATCTTCAGCCTTCTCCAAAAAATGAAAGCAAAACAATGTTTATAAATCTACAGTGATATGTAGTAATGGCATCACTGCAATGCAATGATCTGCTGTCTTCACCTTAGAAGTCTTATGCGTGTAATTAAACATGGATGTGGAAGAGATCTCCCAGAATCATTACCTTAGCTGAGCCTGAGTAATAGAGAGAAGTGGATATCTCCAGACAGCAATTTATTCCACCTAAGAATTATCATTTTAGGAGAGCATATATCAATCCTTGGAGATTTTTATGTCTTTTCACTTGCAATTAAGACTATTTTCTCGTTACTGAGTATACCAGCTTAGAAAAGCTATCTAATCTTATTGGACAAATTCTATGAACTTACATGAACTTCATATTACTCAGAAATGTCAACAATCTGACAAGGAGATTGAGAATTTCATACAGAGAAGCCACTGTATACCTCTCATTACTTTTTAATTCTGCCCTGTGGCCATGTTAAGGTCCAGTTATTAAAATTATTGAGGAATTCCTCAGCCTGAATTAAGGTGCAAACAAGACCGTATGCGGGTGACAATAGCAGGGATTTTATTTAACATTTATTTATTTAGTATGAGGGAAAGAAAAGGAGAGAGAAAGAAACAGGGAAAGAGAGGCTTGGGGAATCTGGGGCAGGGAGAGAATGAGGTGGAGACAGACTGTGTAGAAAGTATCACCACTCCATGGATCCCCATGGTGTTCTGTTGATCCTCTTCTGGTCTTCTTGATGATGAAGGTCCCCCACAAAGCATGGAATCTGGTGGGTCAATATATGCTCAGGCCAGGTAGGAAACTCCAGGCACCTCCCTAGTTGGGGGAGTTTGGGAGTTTGCCATGGTCTCTTCCAACAGAGTCTGGGTTTGTTGCATCCCGTGGAGCCCTGTGCTGCAAGGCTTCAGGAATGACTCTGGGGGGCCCTTCAGGGTCCCTTTGATGGATTAAGGCACCCCCTCAGCTGCCTCTCACCTGAATGTCCCGTGGATGTGGCCTTCCCAGGGCTGGGGGTTCCACAGCCAGTTTGTGTAAGGGAGGAGGGGTTCACTGCCCCCGAGCAGAGGTTACAACACACCCAAAGCTTCCTCCCCCCTCCTCAGCTGGGAATAAGTCTGTGCAAATCTGCTCCCAGCAAATGGGTCTGTGGGCCAAGGCTTCCCCCATCCCACAGTAAGCCAGAGACGATTCTTGGATGGCTGCTGGGTTTGGCTCATGTTCTTTTCCTTGTTTACTTGTTTGCTTCAGGTGATTGAAAAATGGGTTTCCCCTTTATCTAATCTCAGCAGTTTCACTTTCAGTCTAAAGTCCCAGTCAGGTATCTTCAGGGAGGAGGCTTCTTTGGTTGTGGCTTCTTTATGCATTTTTTGTTATAATGAGCAAAACTTTATATCAATGTTTGAGGCATGAGCTATTTCAGTCTCTGATAGGCCACGTGTGTGAAAGCTTCTAGAAAAGTCATTAGCAGCCAGTTGACACTGGCAACAGACCAGTGCAGCTTTAGTCTGCTGCAAGTACACTAAGAACCATTTTCATCCCATTTCTTCTACTTCAATCAAAGCATAACACTGCAGAAGTTTCTTTTTTCCTTGTCTATTCTTTTCTTCTAGTTCAGAAACATTCATACAATATTCTTCATAAAGCTTTTGTGCTCTGCAGCTTCCAGGAGCTACCGTGTATGTCTGAATGTGTTCAGAAGTAGAAATACATATTTCAAAAGCAACTGCAGATTATGGAGGCAAAATCTTCTGGTATTTATACCAACACACTACTCTCAATATTATTTATTTGATGTGTAGCACATCTTACTAAGATATTTCTTCAGAAACTGCATTTGTTAGAGTTCATTGAACTATTCAGGCATTCATTACGTCTGTGAATCATTCTGGATTGGACCCTTATTTATTTCTGAACAACATTAAAAACTACTGAACAGGAACCCAGATTGTAAGCTTGCTTATTCATATACTTCTAGTCAGCAAAGAGACATCATAGTGTTTCCATATATTCTATGAATGTAGTATTTCAAAGAGAGGATTAAAGAACAAATCCATTATGTCTTTCTGGTAAATGCACTGGCCTCAGAATGAGTTCATATGGCACTCAGAAAGCTTCTTGCATTTTGAATATTTTCAAGAGCTCTCAGAGAACATTCATTTGATCTTACAAATCTCACAACATATTGGACTGGGAGTTTTTATTTGGGGCAAAAAAAAAATCACAAATACTGTTTCTTCATTCTCTGATAAAGCCAGTACTGAAGCTGTTGACATTTACTCTCAGGATTAGAAACTAGCTATATTTGCTGCTCCCCAATGTGGTTGAGCTCCTTGGCATGAAACACTCGGTCTCTTTGTGTGCCTGCTGAAAATAGATTTGGCATAGTGGCTAGGTAATTTAGATATTCCTCTACATGTTCTGAAATGTAAATTGGTTTTGGTTCAGAGACGCAAGACAAAAGATGTGTCCCAACATCATCCCAGTGAAGAAGTCCCACATGGATGGACAAGAACTGTAAAGGAGCTGGACTTGCATGTGGTCAATTGTCTATAGAAATTAGTATTCCTTCACCAGGAAGTCCCAATGGACTACGCTAACTGAAGATGACACGCGTCACATACATGTAAATAATTCGTGCCAAAATACTTCTTTTCTGACATTACTGTACTTAAATCTTTCTTAAACACTTACCCAGGAGAACAACAAAAATTGATTTCAGAGTAGCAGTGATCTTTAACTAAAGGTTGAACAAGAATACATTTAAAACCTCAGGGATGATGAAATGCATGGGAAAAGTGTTGCATATTAGATTCTGTTCTTACTCCAGATGCCACTGTATTCATAGAATTTAAAATTCAATGGGGAAAAAATAAAAAACTTTAATCTTGCAGCAACTTCCTGGCAGGTTTGAAAATATATCCTTGATTTGTCTTTGTGTTTTTCGCAAAAAGTACAACAGACCAAGGCAGTGGTGTTCTTATTGATTTTTCTTGCTGTTTGACAGAAGTGCTGAGTTTCAGTAGCTTTTTGCATACACCTTCAATTAATCATTCAGATAGATGGTGTCCAGCTGAATGTAACCTTACATCACTACATTTGTTCACTGCTTCCTGCCATGTGACAGCATTTATCTGATTTGCAGTAAAAGCAGTAAAAACAGGCATAGACCTCAGTGACAACCAAGAGAATCCTGAAAAAGATTAACTGCTGTATATGCAGTAGTGTTAAACGACATAACAAGCATCCAGCTCTATTTCATTAGCATTTCTATTCAAACTATATTTATTAGCTGCTTCTCTTAGCAACTGTGTGAGTTACTGTCTCCAAGCAATTTGCTCTGTGTTATACCATCTTGTTACTTATTACAGATGCTTCCTTACAGCATCACCATTAAAAAGACAAAGTTTGCAGTGCAGCTCTAACACCAGTTAGATCTAAATGTGCTCATCTGTCTCATCAATGTAGATGACATCGAGGAGTAAGGAGCTGATTTGACCTGACAGGAAACAGTTTTGACATGGACAGATATGATGGAAGCCCATAACATGGCCTGTGGTGGAAGCAGGAACCCTTTAATACCTCTCTTCTGTCACAATCCACAAAATACTCCTAGCTCAGTCAAGGTGACAGTGGATACATATGCCTTGCCAGTTCCTTCAAGGAGGTAAGAATTTGGGCCAAGATGGTCAGGAGAATAGCATTTTAAAATAAGTTAATATGCCTAAAAGGATCAAACTGAGCTTGCCAATTGTTGTCTTGAACCTCTTAATCCTAAAGTATTATTCTGAATTCCTGTTCATGTCAAGCAACCCTCTGCTGAATCACATTTCAACAATTTTTTGGTAAAATGATGAATCTGTGCTGCCCAGGCACCTTTTGGGCAGGGGGAGGAATATCAGCTTTTAAACAAGGTTCTTGCTGAGTTCTACCTTTCAGTTATCTGCTTTATTTTCTTAGTATTTAATATTATTTCACACTGAAATTTTTCTCTTTATTCCCTGAGCTAGTAACTAGAATCCCCTCAAAAATTTCCCCTCCATCTTTTTATTTGTTCTTTTCCCATCATACACATCTTCAGTATAAGAACTCTACCACAGCTCAACAGTATCTTTTACAGTAAAACCAAGCCAAGGTCATACATTTGTGTTTCACAGAACAGGGCCTTGGTCTGCAAACAGCTGGACCCATGGAGAGAGGCTTCAAGCAGGTGGATGTTCATAACTGTGGGCGTTTGAGAGCTGATCAGGGGAGGGACTCTTGCTTGCAAACACTCTACTCACGTTTTAGTCACTATGCCTGTATCTCCCTGCATCATTTGAGAGCTTCAGTTCCCCAAAGGAGCACTGAATATTTCAAGAGCAAGGTAATGTAATCCTTACTCGTATCTAAAGAGATCCATTTTAGCACTGGGATTTTCAAAGGAGACCAGGCAGAAATTAGAGACCTAATTAACTTGCTTTCAACATCTATTTCCTTTAGCTGGTTTTTGAAATTCCATTCAGGTTTTTCAGCTACGGAAAATCAAAATAAATAAATAAAACCACTATAAAACTTCCAAGGACCTAAGGCTGGAGAAAGTCTTTGATATATTTTCTCACTTTTTAGAAAACTCAATTACCAACAACCTCTATATTCAAAACTATTTTGGAGAATTTTGTGTCCTATGTTTTCTTATTGGAAGGCTATGTTCCAGAACATGGCTGCTGTAAGAGTTGGGACATTTCTTTTAATTTCCTGCTAAGTTTATTTCCAGCTGTTCACATCCATTTGTTCCTGTGACAACACTGGTGTTTCACTTAAATGGTTCTCTTCTCTCCTGATGTTTATCCTGCTGATGTATTTATAGACTTCCTTCTCAGCCTTTGTTTCACAAAGCTAAACAAACAGAGCTTTTCTAACCTCCTGCCAAATATGCAACTTAGTCTTCATACCATCCAAATATTGCTTCTCTACATAAAACTTTTAGCTTCCTAGCAAAACAAAAACCAAACCTAGAGACAACTTTCAGAGGGGAGAAATATAATTAATCTGTATTTTTTTCAGAAGTAGTGCAATAAACTGTAAAAAAGAAGTTACAGTAAAAAGTAATATTTCAGATGAATGGTAAGATAAAGGTAGAAACCTATTGGTCCCACATAGAAACTAATGTTAAGACTAAACTATATTTAACTAGCTTTTTGCTTCTTTCAATCATTTTTTGTATCATCATTATTATTATTATTATTATTATTAGAATTATTGTTATTGTTATTATTTAAATGCAGACAGAATAACCCAAGGATAAACAACAATTTCCAATGGTAGTGTTCAAGGTGACATTGGAATACTGACTCTTGCCTTGAAAATGGTGATCAATTTAACATTTATCTGTATATAGAGTACAATTTTAAATGTTTAACATATCTAAGCAGTGATCAGGATTATTTCTCAAACCTGAATGTGGGAGAAGAGTCTAATGATTTGGTGGCTGTGTGAAGATGGATGTGTGTATGGGCAAGAGTGAAAGTGTAAGGAGGTGAAATATGTAGGAAGTGACTGGTATCTCCAGCCCTTAAGCTAACAAACACTGATATCTTTTAAGAGAAGCAATATAAAAGTTTTATTCAAAAGAGGGCATGGCAAAAAGGTTTTCTGAAAGGCTCAGGTTCAGTTGGTGCAAATGCTTTGTGTGCTTTTACGAGTATAGCTTCTGAAGGTCAGTAAAATGAAAAGGAATTTGTTTTTAATTTTCTATTTCTGTCTAAACGTTGGGTTCTCAGAGGACAGAACAATCTTTATGGCCTGGTGATGCCTTGCTGTGAGTGTGGGAAATTACTTTGAGTTTTCTCAATGGGAGTAGCAAGCTGACTCCCAGGATCTGTGACAGAACAAAGACCTTGATTGTACTTGAAGACAGAGGTGCATCTAGCCACAGGATTTCATTGGGAATAATATCTTACTTTGTCTTATAAGACCCCCACCATCTTCTCTCCGCCCTGTCATATGATCACCAGACAGCTGAATGGGGATAAGCATGCCATTTTGCTTTCGGGTTTGACCAATTATTTGCTCTCCAAAGAGGAGTTCAGATAGGCAGCTAATACATAAGTGGAGACTCTGTCACACAATAAACAGAACATACCCTCAGTCAGGGAAACAGAGGCTCTTGTTAAATGGAGATGGCCAGTGGTGAATGGTCAGGCTCAGAAGAAAAAAATGCAAACCCTAGTCCACGTTTGCCTCTGCAGTGTTTTCTGCAGCCTCCATTGTATCCTTCTCTCTCTGTAGCCAAGTGACCTCTAAACCTTGCAAACAGCACACAGGGCTTTTTTTCTTCCTTTTCTGTGTTGACTATTATCCTTTCATCCTGAAAGGTCATTGGGTATCAGCTGAAGAAATATACCACTTAGCTGTGAGTGTTCTCTCTGTTTGAAGTGATTTGCCTGTTTATTTTATAAATGGGAGTCTGTCCACAAACAAATTGAAAATTAGTTAATTGCCCTTTCCAGTCGACATACAGTAGGTGTTGTGTCATAGAAAAAACAGGTTAATCTTAAAGCAGATTGAAATAATTCATCAGCCACACACAGGGCTCAGTGGTCTGGCATGGTGACAAGGCAGTTGGAGGTACAGTGCAAGCAGTTCCTCAGGACTAGGGAGAAACTCACATTTAAGGGTTAGAAATACTTGCTAAAATGAGTTAGAGGGGGATTTGTTACCTGAAAGATCATGTGCAGATTGTACACATATTTCAAGTATCATATTGCTAAATCTAGACAAGCTGAAAGAAGTCATTACATTTATCACTCATACAGGACAAGACATGACTGTGGAATCTGAAGTATTCATTGTCACGTTCCAGTCTTGAGGTGGAATCCATTTGAAGTTAGTTATTTTTTTTCCAGTTTACAAAAGGTATTTTACACCATTAAATAAAGGTGGTAAAGATACAATGAATTTGCACAACAAAGATCAGTTTGTCATCAGCCCACATTTGCTACATCATACTGGAATTTTCCAAGGAACCCTAGATATCATGAAATCTACAGGGAATGGTGGAGGTCTTCTGATGATCCTTGGCAGTATAAACCTGTTCCTATGTTTAATTAACTTGTGAATTTCAGTGAATTCAAAGAGCATAAAAAAAAGAGGAAAAAAAAAAAAAAGAAAGAAAGAAAGAAAATAAGGCAGGTAAAAGCCAAAGGGTTAGATAATTGATGCTCATATTTTAGACTAGTAAAAACATGCATATCACTTCAGTAAGTGGTTGGATTGATCACTGAGGTTGGGCCTGTGTCTGAAAAAGGAGGTGAAGAGCAAAAGCAACAGCTTGTTCTCTTCTGGTGTGAATAGTAATAGTTACCCTACTCCTTTTCCTGTGTTGCTTACACCAACAGATTTATTATCAGTTTATCATATTTATTTCTGCTGAAATGAAGTTGAGCAAAAGAAGACCCACAGCAAAATTGCAATGGACAGTTAAATTTACAATATGTCAGAACAAGACTGCAGCAAGAAAGCAGCTGTGAAAAAGAAGTTGTCAATGTACCAAGGAGAAAAATATGAAATTTGACGAAGATGTGTGGACACTGGTAGCGGTCAAAGTAGGTAAAGTTATTTTCATCACCTATTTTCCAACAGCTTTAACAAGGTAATTAAAAATCAACCAACCAACCAATGCACATTGCTAGGAAATCCTAGCAATTCATGTTATTTATCAGACATCTTTATCCAGAACACTATTTCCACAACTGGTATTAGTTGCCAGATTTTTCTGCAGACAGGGATAAAGCAACTATAACCAAGGCAAGTCTTTGGAAGTGATACTACCATGTGGAGAAGAGGTGACTTAATAGAAGGAAAGAATCATGCTGAAGCTAGTTCCCTCTGTGATCTCTATGTTTTATGGCTAAGTACAGTTTTTCAGTCACCTGAAATGTCAGGCTTGGCATCTTTCAAAGATCATTATGCTTTTCAGAGAATTGGAACCTTTGCATTGTGTGCCAGCTTACCGTAAAGGAATTAATCCTTCATTTGATGACAAGCACTTAAGTGATTTTGAAGAAATCTTGATGTTCCAGCTTGCCATGGTACACACTACAGAAAGCTAAAAAATACTCTTTCCTGGAAAGCTGCTGTTTTTATTAATCCTCATTTTCATACTGCAACTCAGAGAACAGGAAAGAAAAAAATGTCATTGACACTGTTTGTGTTTTTCAGATATTATTCTGCTTTTTAGGGCACTGAAAATTAGCATACCTAAGTATAGGGATGAGTTTCTTGTCTATTATATAATAAAAAAAATTCCTTAAAATGGAGAAGAGTGTTCTTTATGTCCTTGCTTTTAGTTTATGTTGTTCAGAGAGCCAGAGAATAAAATATTTTCAATCAATTGAAGCATGGGTTTCACTCAAGGCTGAGCAAAATGATGTATTTCACCACAGACAAAATTATCCTTTAGAATGTTAGACAAATGTGCAGTGTTTGCTCTGGTAGCCTGTTTATGGCCAAGAAAAGTAATGATATCTCCATGGAGGAAGAATATTTCCCTATACCTAACATGTTTTTTCAATAAAAAAGAGTAATGACGGTGAAGTTGAACTCCTGCCTGTTTATTTTGATAAAGATTTATTTGTGATATCAGGGTAAATTTTATATTTTTTTCTGTTTTATTTCCTTGGAATGATAGCCATAATTTATATTACTTAGTTGTAGTGAGTTGGCTGGGATATGAGGAAATAGAAACACCAAGAAAACGCCAGGTGTTGCCCCAAGTAACCACCTACCTAAGTGGACAGAAAAACAGGACATCAAGGGACTATAATTGCTCCAGTTTTGCCAGAGAAGAATCAAATCACACATGATAATTTGCATTAATTTGCACAGTCTAGCCATGATCACTATATAGTAGCAGGAATACACTGAAACTGTGCACAGGACATGGTTTTACATGAGCTGCTCATTGTTGTCAGTTACCCAGGATCAAAGAAGCAGGGAGCAGTAGTTATCTTCCAAATATCACTGTAGCATAAAGAAGGCCAAGAGATTTCTATTAATATGTAACCTCTCATATTGGGAAGGAAGGATTTGTTGAAACAGACTGCAACTGAGAAACGGTCATTTCCGAAAAATGTGTTTTGTATAAAGAAATAGCAACTTTTTACAGTTATTGAAGTGGACATTTGACATTTTTCAAAAGGTAATATTCTATTTTTTGTTGTATTGTTTGGACAATTATATTTGGAAATTAAGCTAATGTATAGCAAAATGCTTTGAAGATTGCAATTCAAAAAATAAAACTTTTCCTAGCTGTTAGAATGGAACTCCATTTCAGTCATGAATTGAAAAAAACATACCTTAAGATTTTGTGAAATACTTACACTCCACTTGGAGAGGTACAGTCATTGAAAGATTTATTCACCAGGTTAAAATAGATACAAAAAAATTCACCAGTCTTCAAATCTGCCCTTGTGATTGGCTAAATCAATTAACAAAAACCCCCTATTTATTTGTAAAAAATTTACTGCCTCTTAACTAAGCTATTTAAGCTTTTTATTATGCTTGCAAGAATTCCTACTTTTTTTTTTCTTTTTTCATTAATAGAAATACTGTGTAGATTCTGGCATGTGTCAAAATGGAAGAAATATAATGTAATGACAGGTTTTTACTAAAAGTATTTTTAATGTGTGTGAAAGCAGGAAGAACCATCCTAAAAGATTTTTTTTCCCATAAAAATTCTGACTCAACTGGCAGACTCAATCACTTGTCATATTATGATGCCATGCACTTATTTTTGGACGCATATTTACATTTTAACTAAAATCACATAACCGTCATTGAAATCACTGATAATGATTTCATTTTTAACATTTTCACTCCAGGGAGAGGAGGTTGAATCACTGCAGGGTGGAGCAGGAAGAGTAGCAATTTAATTCCAAACCTCTTGGCTTAAAAGGCATGTGGGTTTGAATTCAATGAATGTGTATAGTCAGGAGAATGTCACTTATTGTTAGAAGTCCTTCTAGACATGTCAGGATTAAGAGAGATTTCAGTAGTCACCTACTGGAAAAGAAATTTGTATCTGAACAAATGCAATGTAGGGATTGGCAGAACAATCCTCTTGGCATCCTCAGGCGTGCTTCTTGATTACTGTGCAAGACAGATTGAGAAATGAACAGTTGAATGTTTTTTGTAACCTTCACAGTAAATAATATAAATTTTCTGGGGAAAAAATTGATTTCGATAAGAAGGCATTTTCCATCAGAAACCGCTCTAATGGCAATTTCCTGTCACAGCTCTACGTCTCAGATGCATTAGGTGAGACATTCTAACAAGGACTGGACGCTGCCAGTGCCTGTTCAGAAATGACCCAGGACCAGCAGAACAGGTCTGAGGCTGCTCTGACGTGTCCAGAGCCTCCCAAGCACAGCTGCTGACACCAGTCCTGTACAGCAGGAGAACTGCATGGCTCTCCTGAGAACCACTGCAGGATGTATTTCCCAACCTACAATATGGGCGTGGCCAGGAAAGAGGAAACATCTACCACAGGGAGTTAAAAAGAGCGGAGAAAAGCTGTGCAAAGTTATTACTGCATAAGAACATAGCTACGTAAATCATCAATGGGTATATTTAGTCCGAATGTTAAAGGCTTTCAGAGGGCTGAGGCACTGAAACAATCTTACTGCAGGACCTTCCAGAAACCTAACTTTGTTTAAGATCAGTACTGTGGATTTATGAACACAACCAGTTCATTATCACAGAAAGGGAATGAGCTCTGGCCCAAGAGTTTCCTGAAGGCCCTGGGCTGCATGTCTTCAGTGGCAATATTATGGTCAGAAACCAAATTGGTGGAAATCCAGCTATAAGTAAGGTCTAGAAAACATGTGATTGTGTTTTCCTAAATATATGACATTTTGTCCATTAAATTGTGAAGAAAAAATAAGGTTAATGGACAAAACATGAAAAAATGACTAGCTGGTTTGATAAAAGACAGATTTACCACTCCTCAAGACAATGCAGAGATCAATTGAACCTGTAGCAGGAAGACATTAAGGAACACATTACTAACATTTGCGTCCTTTGAATCCAAAGAAAGGAAAACATAATATGACTGTTAAAATGTCCAAGGATTTTACACCATTGTAACACTACTAATAACATTGTGCAACACAGCTAAGCTTAAATACTAAAGCAATAGCCACAGCAAAGAGAGGTCTCTAGTATAATTGCACAAGCAGGGAGAAGAAAAACAAGCACAAGCAGTAAAATATGCCAGAGCAGAGCTAAGGATGGGAAACAGCCAGAAAGAGTGTCTGCTAAAACAAGAATTCTGCAGAATAAGCTATGTCAGCCTGAGTTATGATCCTCCCCCAAAAAGCTGTCAAAAGTAGATGAGATAATCTGATTTCTTTCAGGGAACTGGACAGAGCAATGAGAAAGAGGAAAGATGAGAATCCACCCCACAACTCTTTTCCTGTGGGAAAAACCTTGACTGACTAATCTTGGTCAAGTGAAGGACAGCCCTCAGTGCCAACTAAAACCACACCAGTTCCAGGGTACTGCACAGCTGCTTTAGGTTAAGATCTCAGTATTTTGCATATGCAGTGGTAACGATTGTTAGTGTTTAAGTAGCCATTGACAACACCATGTTCATTGCTAATAAGTGTCAGTCCAGAACCGTGTCATCCTAAAATTTTAAACTGGTCTGATTTGTTTGACTTCTACATATTCCTATCATAATAAAATCCAGCTCCTCAAATGATACATAGAGATTTCTTATAACTAGTTGTGACACAGTTAAAAATCTTTTTTGCTTTTAACATTTGTGTGGGAATTTATATCAACATTTTTTACAAATCATCTAATCTAATAAAGTATGTTTTCATTGAAGAGGTAGTTTCACATTTAAAATCAGGGGGAATTGAATTGCCCAAGGTTAAAAGTTTATAAATCATCAATTCATTTTCTGGAGATCTTTCTTCGCTGTCTTATCTTCCCATTAATATGTTTTTTCTGAAGATTTCTGAAACACTAAAATCCATGTTGTTGAATGATAGACAGTTATACTTGCATTATAAAACAATTATTTCCTTTGGAAATATAAAAACAACTCACCTACGCTATTCTTAACCTGCTTTTATGAACCTGATTCTCTGTTCATGTACTTTGCCAACTCTGCTAAATTCTGGGAGCTACGTAATCTGTATTTCTGACCCTACAAGCTTAAAAATCCATTTTCGTGCGACGTATCTAATGTTTTCTACCTAAGAGAAGCCATTAACCAAAGCTAGTGTGTCAGACTGATATTTCAGAATGCATTTTAGGCTGAAGAACTGTTTCTCAATAAAAATGACAAGGAAAGTAGTTGTAGAGAATTTATAAAGAAGAACAATACAGGCAAATGGTTCTTGAACTATTTTGAGTGCTATATGTTAAAAAAATTATGTAAATTAGAAAGAGAATGTACAGATTGGTCTTCTAGACTTTTGCTAAAAACAGATTTTATTAAATTTTCTGGAAAACAAAAAAAATGTGCAACAATATTCTCAGTTCTCACTGGTTTTAGTCCCTCTTAATTCTCATATGGCAGGAAATCTATGAGGTAACACTCAAACCAAGCTGCATGTGGTTCAAGATCTCTATACTAAATTATGAGACAACCATGACAGTAATAGTATTCTATTTTAATTTTATAGCATCATCAAAATGCTGTGATCAGGATCAGAACTCACTGTACCAGGTTACACACACATTAAAAATTATTATTTCTTCTCCACAGAAGACATAATAAGACATCAATGAATAAATATTCATAAGTGTTTTTGTTATTTACTTGGAATGTGCTTTAGGAAGGCAGTAGAGGAAGAACAGAATCCAACAGCGTATCAGGGAGGGAATAGAGGGATAAATTTTGGAGGGCTAGATGAAGGCTGTTACCATCAGGAATCTCTGGCAAGTGTAGGAGAAAAAACTTTGGGGGCTGCAAGAAAAAAAAGAAGCAGAATGACTGAAGAAAGAACAAGAACAAAGAAGCTAGAAAATTAGCTGTTCAGTAAATTTTATTCTCGTTGTCAAATTGTGTAGCCTTAGAATTTATGTAGTGCATAGTCAGTCTGTAGACAGGATGATTAATTTTCTCATGGGTTTTTCTATGATGCCCAAATAGAACTATCAGAGTGCTTCACAAAAATTATTTAATCTTCATAGCACTCTAGTGATATGAAGAGATGGTGTAATTCCCTATTTTATAGGTACTAGAAAGAGACAAAGAGGTCAAGTGCACTCATGGATTTTTAGAGTCCAAGTTGAGGGCATAGAATCTGATTTTCCAGCACGCATTACAGAGCATTTTAAAGGTTCAAAGCACTTTTGTGTGAGATCCATGAAAGTTGAACACTTCTGCAGACCAGACCCCATGATCTCAGGTCAAGCCCAGAATATGATGAATGCACAGTTGCTAACTACTCACAAGAGGATGCTTAAATTCACGCAGAAATTCTTTATCAGACAGGGACAATTTTGTTGGGTGATACACAGCTTAAAAATGGAGCCATCCCTTTTTCTTTTCCCTTTTTTTGACTGATCCTCTTTTCCAATATCTTCTTCCACAGCAAATAAATACTAAAAAAGCCTTCCTCTTTTACAGTCTGATCCATCTGGCCTGATGAATAAGCTTTGCATCCAGTGCAAAGTATCTTAAGCACACTGTATACGCATACACTTCCATGATTCCATATAGTCATTTTTGCAAGTTATCATCAGTTAAAATGTCTGTCTCTTTGTCCAAGCAGGAGTAAAACTGGTCTGAATATTTAAAAAATCCCTGCAGAATAAAAGCTTCCAGATTTCTCCCTGGAATGCTTTACTGAACAGGCTCCACATGATCAGATAATCAGTACGCAGAACCACCTTTGTATTATGCACATTTTGCTTCCTATCTTCCCAAGAATCTGCTTTATATATATATATATATATATATATATTTAAATTTGTCTCATTACTACCATATAAAACATGTCTTACAACTCAAATGGTGTTTTCTAGAGTCTCTGCTATCTGGTTGTCATTTACTAGTGTGTTGTACCTCTTTGCTGTCAGCTTAACTCACTGGAAAGTTCCCAACTTTTTGAAGGGCTATTCATATAAGACGAATATGAATATTTTACAGATTATCCATTTTACAGATGGATAATTCAAGACAAACTGAAATAATTATCAGTAATTTATTAACTCATGTATCCCCTTCTGCCTTTCAATAACTGTTTGTACTGGGTAAAAGTCTCTAGCACATAGTTATGAGTGGTAATATTGAAAAATATAGATGGACTTAAAAAATTAGAGGTGTTCTGTTCCTTTGTTCCCAGGCCTGGGAGATTAATTAATGACATCTAAAAGATCTGTTTTTAAAACTCTAGAAAGAAATTTGGAATCCCAGGGGGAGTTTTACAATATGTGTAAATGTGGCACAGATTTTCCAGTGCTGAATAGTTTTTAAAAATAGTCAATTCTCAGTACCTGATCTACTATATGTAAAATATGACTCTTGCACTATTTAATAATGGACTGTCCCACTTTATTCATCTATCACAATAATAATCTGAAATACTGCTGTGTGGGAAACCACAAGCAATTGATGATTTTCTGAAAACAACTACCTGGGAAGTTTCTTTTTGCAGTTTAAACATTAGGAGCATTTGAAAAGTGATGGTTTGGAGACCTCTGTATAGTATCTTTCAACTGAGCATGGCTTTCTGGATGTAATATTTAATTTATTGAATATAATTACTTAATTTTATTTATTTGACAGGAATCCTGTTAAAAATATTGCTGTGATTTTTTTTTTTTACTGGAATTGAAAAAAGTATCCACAAAAAAGTTTTGGGTTATTTAAAAAATTACTTCAAATCATGGATTCACCCAGTCAGCCACTTCTCTTCACCAAATCAGCAGTGAAGAACCTTCACATACATGGGTAAGAGTAAAACACTGATATTTCCTTCCTCAGTGCAAGGTGAGATGAAAGGGTCTCACATGTATGTTGGCAAATTCAACATTTTCATTGCAACATGCCATTTCAGAGCCCATATTTTTATCAGGGACTTTTGCTTCTCTGTCATGCCAAGCTGTGAAAGCTTCTACCTTATTGAATACTCTACAACATCAAGTTGCTGTCATGCATCCTGCCATTTGACAGTGGGGAAGAGCTTGAAGGTTGCTTCAAATCTGTGTAGTGCTGAGCTTTTGTGCTCGTGCCACTAATACTGTAGGAATCACATCTGTTGCCAGGGCCTCTAATATCAGACATCACTGAATGGACAAAGGGAAGCATTTCCTTAATGCAATAGCACTGTTGGGTACAGCAATTCTGTGGGGCAAAATGTCCATCTAGGAGAGGAACTTGCTAGTATAGGTCTGAGTACACTGAACTCCTCAAACTACTGGAAACAGTTTACAGAATTATTATGTGCAGTAACATATATAAATCTCAGATTGGTCTTTAGCACAGTAAAAAAGTGTGCAACACTGTGTAACTACAAAAAAATTCCAGGGGATAAGCTGCATTTTTCAGTATGGTTGAAATAAGATTGCAGAAAACATAAGACATTGCCTGATGGAAACAGCTGGTTTCCAGGCAAATCAGATTCTTTCACCAGCTTTGACATTACCTACACTTTACCTTGGATAGCTTGTGCTCCATTCATTTGGAAAAAAAAAAAAAATAAAAGCTGATTTTGTTTAGGTCCACTGATTGACAATAATATTTAGGAATGGGGAATATTCCTAATGTTTGTTGATACAATCCATAGCCATCTTTCTTTGCTTACAGGGTTAAGTTAAAATGAGCTCATGTACTTCATATTAGTCCTTACAGGGATGACATTTTTATACCACCACATAAGCACTCCCCCCCACCCCCCAAAGGTATTGCATCCATATGTTTCTCTCAAAAGCTTTCCACTTTATAAAACTGTTGCTGAAAATGGTGATTCTAATAAAATACATTAAAAAATACTGAAGTCAGCTGAAATATTTTAAGTGAATCTTCTTTCAAAGATAAAAAAACCAAATAAGAAAAACAAATATTTTGACCTTCTGTTTGCCTTCAACCAGCCCAACGAAACATAATATAACAGTTAATAACAACTGACATGATCTCTTACAAAACAGATTCAGGCTGTTTACTCATTCCCTTTCCCTTCTTTGCCTTTGGCTAAATGGAATAAGTGAAGATATATAGGAAAGACAGTGTGTAAAATGACTTTAAAATGGTTGAAGTTCTCATTATTTCAGCCTTTAATTTTTTAGTTTACAAACAAAAAGTTTTATTTTTTTTAATTGCTGTTAATGCTTGTGCAGACTGCATTCTGAGACAAGCTACATTCTTGCTTTCTCTCACATTATGGTAATAAATATTTGCAGGACAAACATTACCCTCAATTATAGATGTGCATAAATGACAACTTAATTTGAAAACTAGGAGGTCACACAAATTGCAGTCAGTGAATATTTTTGCAGTGTTGAATCTTTGTCACTGTATTAATACAGACAAAAGAAACAACCTGGTTCCAAGGATGACAGGTGAACATAAACCCTTAACTGTGCAAACAGCAGACAGATTTCTCAGCTTGCTAATGGAACCAGAATAAAAACCTTGAAAAAACATAAATTGCATTAATCTAAAATGAAGTTATCCTGAAAAGGAAAAATCTGGATTGTTTTGATTGTCATATCCCTTTTTAACCAAAAATTAATATTTTAGGGCATAGAATTCTCACAGAAGAAATGTTGACAGTTCTGAGTAAGAAAGTAAAAACATTAGTTGCATAGAAAGCATAAAATTATAACATTTTTAAAGTTTTTTCAGCCTTTCTTTGTTAAACCTTTGGCTAAAGTTGCATTAAATTCAGAGATACACTTTGGTATTACTAAAACTATTGCAGGCTTTCTTAATAGAAATAAAATAAATAATATAATCCGAAGAATCTCCAAATTTTCTCCACTATCCACTTGTCAGATATCCAACTCTACCTTGAACCAAAGACCTTAACCCATACTGAAGCTACATCAAGAGGCTGAACTCAAAGAAATTGATAAAGAGTTATATAGATAACAATCTGTGCATTTGGAAACACAGCCAGCTTTCACCTGATGTATCCTGAAGAAAATTTGTGATTCTTGCATATGGATCATTTCCCTTTTGAGAGCTCTATAATGAACAAACTAATTCTCTAAACTGCTACTGCTTCACCATTCCAAGGCCTGATGTAGTATTCTGTTTCTAGGACTTCATATATCATTCATTAAGGGAATGAGTGAATTCTGTAAACTCAATGTACGATCATGAAGTAAGCCAGGGAGGAAAACAATTCGTGCAGTCCCAAATAATCAAATTGCACTAAAGGAGGTTGGATACACTATTTGGAGATAAGAATGAAAATGCTACCCAAGTTAAAAGTGTCTTGAACATTTTTGACCACAAAAAACAGAAGGGCAATGGTCTTTGGGCACTGGTGAACACTTTTGCTGTTCACAATGTTTAGCACAAGGCCCTGAAAAATTTTTACTTCTGGAATCTGATTCTCTGTCCTTTTTTGTACTAGTTAACAATAAGTGCAATTTGAAAGTCTGTCCTCCCTTCCACTGCCAAAGACATACCTGAACTACACCAAGTCAAAAAGAAACACAGGGAAGAAATGTCCTTGTGATTTGTTCTGTAGGATCAGTACAGAGTGTTTCTGGGGCCTCTGAGTTTCAAGGAGAGTGTGTGATGCATACACAACGCTGCCTGCAATTTCCCATCCTAAGAAACTTGCATGTCAAAAGAAGAAATGCCTTCCACTTTTCATCTGTTGTTAATTCAGTGTGCTTCTCTGTATAGATATTTAAATTCAATCCATATTACATGGAAATTCCTAGAAGGAAAGCATCTGATTGATTTCAGGCCATTTTTTATATACAGTGCTGACAAATATGAAAACAACACTTCCTAAGCCAAATTTGACTAGCATATACTGAAGTCAGCTGAAATATTTTGAGTGAATCTTCTCTCAAAGATAAGAAAGTCAACATGAACATGGAGCATGAATCAAACTCTCTTTGCATGGCAGAGGGCTGGAACAGTCAATAAACTTCTGATTCAGCAACAAAGATAGGTTGAATGAGATAACAATTTAACAGACAATCTGGAAATACCTTTAAATGAGGAAGGGATAGAGTTAACTCATTTTTATCAAATAAGGAGACAAGAACTAAGTGGTTAGATATTTTCAGAATTTATAAAATAAAGTGTTGGCTCTGATTCAATTCATTTTAGAGTCAGCTTTTCTCTGGGGTATGTTTGCGGCAGAAGCTACTCCTTTGATAATACTCAGACTATTCTGGTTTTCTTTTTTGAATGCAACAGGAAGCTAGCGTTTGTGTATGATTCCTAATTTGAGTGCAATTTATAAAAGGTATCCTTCAGCTTTGACATCAGAATGAGTAAATTAACTAACTGGTTTTAAGGACCATTGAATAAACCATTTCCTTTAGCAATGTTTTTGTAAAATGGCAATAGACTTATTTCTTAAGAAACTTTAGGTCACTCCATTTGAGCAACTTAAGTGATGACTCAGATGAAAAAATATTAGTATGGCAAGAAAACTATTGAAAAACTGAAATTAAAGGGTATAGAAACTAGGCCACACATATTTTTGACATGTGCAACCCTGAATCTTCTATTTCTTCAGAACTTCTATAACATCAACTTTGCTTTCTTTATGCAATATGTGCCTACTCTGCATTTTATGTACTCAGCCTGTTTAGTGTAAAATTCTCATTATTACTGAGTTTGCTTATGATATTTTTAGAATCCCTTAGTCATAGGTATAGGTGCTGTTCCATCACAGTATATAAGGATTAGACAGACCAGCATTTGTTGAACACTGTCCCACCTACACAGAACTCTCTATGCCCCCCACACACACTTTCCACCTGGTTGCTTTGAGCCAGTCAATCATTCTTCCCATCTACTACAGCACTGGTGTAAAATATTGTGAAATATTTTATTAAGACAGGAAATAAAGCTGCTTTTTCACATTCACTTTGCCCAGTGTATCTGCAGCTAATGGTGACAGACAAAAATAATTTGCTCTCTGTATCTCATTTGCTGTTCAATACAAAACCCTAAAATATAACAATTTCTACAGCCCTATAAGATCATGGAATATATTTTCACTCATATTCCTTGTGGTAATAAATTCCCTGTTTGACAGGTCTCCATCCCATCCATGACATTTACAGTGGTTAGACTATTAAAACACTAGTTTCATTCAGGTCACACAAGACTGAGTTGTGTCAGTGTCTGCATACTGCATTACTGATGCCAGCAATAACACAAGTAGTGCTAGAAAGGCTGATAAATCCACTCCAGAAATAGCATTCCTCAATTATGTATTTATTTTATCCAATAAGGGATTTTGCTTAAAAGCACCCCAAAACAACCCAGCAACCCCATCTCTTTGGTACTAGAGGATTCAAGCAAGATAAGATAAAATCCTTCTTACATAAAGAAAAGTATCTTCCAATCTAAAAGCCTTGGTCACAAGTTTGAGCTTTTGTAACATGGTTACAATGTTGCAATCCAACCTTTTTGTATTTCTGTGACGTCTTAGCTTTTGTTTTTTTCCATTTACGCAAACACTACTTGCACAAGGAGTTCCCTTGGAGCACTGTGCATAATGCATCCTGGCAGGAGCATGCAGATCCACAGAGATCCAGCTCTGTCTTACAGGCACTTCAGTAAAGAGTGCTTTTCCATATTTGTGACAGAGCACCCAAATGGCAGAACTGATGGAAACACACAGCATGCTCCTAGGAAAGATGAGGATGTCTAGTGAATAAAAAAAAAAAAGGAATTTTTATAAATAAATATCTATTCTCTAATTGCTACATATTTGTAAAAGTATTGTATTTTTCAGCATCATAATATCCTTACAACCTTGCACAATAAAAGAAGCAGGACCTTAAAATATGTTAAGAAGTATCTGAAAATGCACCAAAGTTAGCTGCTGCAAGTTCTGCACTGGATCTGCAGTTAAGTTATAGAGCAGACAAAAAAACAAGTATGACATAACAGGAGAGCCTAATCTCTTTCTCTCTTTCTGCACATATTTACATATTTTTCTTTTGATACTTTTTTTTAAATTATTTTAGATTAATCTGTATTTTGTTTGTTTCCCATGTTTGCTGTCACATGGGAATAATTATGAGCTTCCAAACAAAGCAGTGCATGTCCATACTATGAGGTATACGAGGTATATTAGATAGTTTGATCAGGTTAAATTACTATGAAAAGATGAGGCAGCTTAAAGTCTAGATTTCAAAGACAGGATGACAAATAGGACTACTATGAATGAGATGATGAAGAGAGGCACAAAATATTACACAAGTCCATGGTGTCCTGGCCTGCATCACAAATATTGTGGCTAGCAGGAGCAGGGCAGTGATTGTCCCCCTTGTACCCAGGACTGGGGAGGCCACACCTCGAGTCCTGTGTCCAGTTTTGGGCCCTTCACTACAAGAAAAAGTGAGTCCAGAGAAGGGCAATAGAGCTGGGGAAGGGTCTGAAGCATAAGTCTGACAAGGAGCAGTTGAGGAAGCTGGGGGTGTTTAATCTGGAGAAACAAAGGTTCAGGGGAGATCTTGTTGCTCTGTACAACTGCCTGAAAGGAGGTTTTAGCAAGGTGGGGCTCTTCCAGGGAACCAGTGACAGGAAAAATCTTCAAGCAGTGCTAGGAGAGGTTTAGATTCGTTATTAGGAAAAATGTCTTCACCAAAAGAGTTTTCATGCAGTGGGAAGTGTTTGAGTCACTGTCCCTGGAGTTCTTTTAAAGATGGGTAGTTGTAGCACTTTGGGACACGGTTTCGTGGTGGATTTATCAGTGCTGGGTTAATGGTTGAACTTGATGATTTTAAAAGTCTTTTCCATGTGAACAATTTTATGATTCTAAATCTGGGTCAAGAGTTTTATTCTTGTCATCTCCAAATTCCTTTCTCACTGCATCCTTATTTAGAAGTGTTCAACACTGTATTAGTTACTGTTTCTTAAGTCCACAGTCTGTGCCTTTTAGCTGTAGTTGCTTAAGTTTCATAGTTGTTGCTGGCACTATCATAAATTCTAATTTCAAATATAAATAAGAAAATTACCATATTGTATTCCAGATTTGTGACTTCTTATTGTTTGGGATACTGGAATTTCCAGGTTCTGATTTCAGCACCATCTGCCTGTCGAATGGCTAGAAAAAAAGGAATGAGGTTTCCTCTGGATATCAGCAATCCCTTTGAGTCAACAAAAGACACTGCCTTTGCCTGACCCAAATTAAAACTTCGGTTTCCCACTCAGAAATGCTCCAGGACACAGGTTACCAGGATTGCCTTGTGCATCTCTACGAGGTTGGTGCAAACAAACAGTTCTTTTGCAGAAGGTGTCCTGTGGCTGAAGACCTTGTGTCTTCAGGTGAGGGAGCCACAGGAAGTGAATAGGCTATGGAGTATTTGGGGGAATGAGCAAGACTGGTTATTTTCAGAGATACTACAGTCTCAAGACCCTCAGGAGTTTCAAACATTAGCTGCAGCTAAGAAGTGGGTGGACCCACAACCCAGAAAGGTTCTGTTGGCCAGGGTCTGTTGAAGATGAAAGCTGAAAGTCACTGATTGTGACATTGAAAATTTAGTAAGTAGAACTGGCACCCTCTGTACCAGGTTTGAGGCCCTGCAGCTAGAAGTCCAGACAACAGATGAGGTGGACAAAGGCCCTTCTTGGGACAGAGGGGTGTCCTAAAGCAACACCACCTATGTACCCCATCTCATAACTGCCTTCCTAGGAGGAAAAGAGTAGTTCTAAAAGGAGACTCCCTCTAAAGGGAATGAAGAGCCCATAACACAGACTGGACCCAGGTCACAGGGAAGTTTGCTGTCACTCAAGGGCTCAGGTAAGGGAATGAGTCACCACAGGCGGACAGGCAGAAAACCACAAAACCACAGCTGAAATGCAAAGAGTAAATTTATTTCATTACCTCACTAACTGGAGGATCCTGAATAAAAACCTGGGCAGAGACACACTACCCAGAACACAGGCTCTGTTAATCTCAGTTCATCCTGACAGAGCTGTGGGGCTGCTGTTCGCAGCAATTTATTGAACGTCTGCACACGTGTAGTATACCACCATGCTGTGATCTCCCCTGTGCTCTTTAGGATCTCTGAGCTTTGATCTTCCTCCCAAAACAAGGCACTCAGGCATGTCTGTGGGAGTGTCCCTGAGTTTCTGTGAGCACCTGTTATCTCTACACAGGGGTTCTACTTCTCAAAACAGGCAGAGGATAAACAGTTGGAGGCATAAGAATATGAAGTCTCCCACACTGTTATTTTCCAGACCTGAGCATTCCCAGCCACAAAGTCACTTCAGTGAGTCCCTCATCTTCATCTCTATTCTTCTGCTTTTAACACTTTCCTCCCTTCAGGGACATTACTGGAAAACTCCCCACACTAGTGAGGAGTGATTACTATTCATCGTTGTTTGTTCAAGACAGCAGTGATAAAATAACAAAGAGAAGTCCAATAGTAATCAAAAGAGACCTCAGGGACTCAGGATGATTGGTTGAAAGATCTGAAGCACAGGTAGTGACCTTCTGGTAACAGCGATGATATTGATAGGAAAGGGCAGATCCATCAGGTCATTATGTGGCTCTGAGGCTGGTGTAACTAGAAATATTTTGGGTTTTTTGACCATGGAATGATCTATTCAGCACATGGTCTGCTGAAACCAGATGGGATGCATCTTTCTCAAGGGAGTAAAAAGAGTTCAAGCACGGGGTTCCATGCTTGGGGCTCCTTGACAAAGCTTTAAACTAACTTGGAAGAGGGAAAGGGAAAAATGCCAGGCTCATGAGTTTTGCACAAAAGGTTGCAGTGAATGGGGTGACATCAGGCTGGCCACCTGTCACTAGTGGGGTTCCACAGCACTCCATCCTCAGCCCAGTTCCCTTCAACATCATCATTAATGACTTAGATACAGGACTTGAAGGGATACTAAGCAAGTTTGTTGACAACACTGAATTAGGAGGAGTGTCAACTCCCTCAAGGGCAGAGATGATCTGCAGAGAAACATCTAGAAATTACAGTGATGGACAATCACAAGCCCCACAAAGTTTAACAAGGGCAAGTGCTGGATTCTGCACCTGGGCTGGGGCAACCCATATTGTGTTTATAGACTGGGGAATGAGAGGCTGGGAGTAATACCACAAAAAGAACCTGGGGGTCCTGGTCCACGGCAAGTTGAACAGAGCCCACAGTTCCCTGGCAGCCAGGAGGGCCAACCCTGTCCTGGGGGCATCGGGCACAGCATGGCCAGGCAGGCAAGGGAGGGGATTGCCCTGCTCTGCTCTGCACTTTCAGGCACAAGGTGTGATTTTTGGACTGTCTTCCACAGGGCGGGGAGTTGGACCTGGTGATCCTGATGAGCCCCTTCCAAGTCAGCATATCCTATGATTCTCTGGACTTGATTTTCTTTTCAAAGACTGTTGTTTCCTTTGTTTTCTTTTTAAAATATCATTTACTCATTTTGCAAGAAAGCCTAGTCCTAGAGCTCTCATTCAAAAAATTCTAGCTCTACCTTTAACTCCTCATCAAGGTTAGTCACCACTTGTTTCTTCATTTTGCACAGTAAATACTTTTTGTCTTCTAAATTGCATTTTTCTAAAAACATTTAATGCTACGAAGATTAACTTTCCCAATCTAATAAATATAGTCTATATCTCTAGAATATAATATATTCTATATTCTCATCTAATATATGACTATTCTATAAAAATATGATCACACTTAGAAAAAGCCTACCCACTGCTGGTATTGAAATGCTTAATTTTTCTTTCTCTTAATGCTAGAGAGAAGTCAATAAGCAACCAGTGACACAGAGTGCAGCTTCTGAAGCTAAACTTCTAAGTAATCTTAAAAGGAAGGAGGAAAATTGTTCCTGACAAGCTGAAATTACATTATAAAGCCTCCCATATTTTGAAGAGCCATGACTTGTCCCAGGCGTGAAGCGTATTTCGGTGTTTAACAAAACTTGTTTATAAAGAAAACATCTCCCCCAATATCAGTTTTCCGAAAGCATGCCCTTTAACCCCTGCTTTTTGTTTCCATTCATTGTTGGCATGGAGACGAAGAGGCACTCCAGTAGATTGATCAATGCATGGTAACATCAACACAACATTTTCAGTCAGGTTCCCAGGAGCCTTCCTCCTGAATCTGTCATTTTGATTCAGATAACTAAATCAGGCTAAGCACTGCAATGATAACAGATGACTTGCCTCATTAGCTGTCTCCTGCTGCTTTACTCTGTCAGGAAGCACCACAGTGGCTGTCTGGAGTTCCTGTGAGAGAGAACTTGTTTCTCTTATAATATTTTGGTATATATATGCTTTTCTTATTTCTATCTGTTCTTTTGCATATACTCATGTACATAGAGAGAAAAATGCAAACAGAGTTTAATGGATATTTCATTAAGAGGAATAGAGTTGAAAAATTTTTTATCAAGGTCCAAAATTTAATCATATAAAAATATAGATTTCATAGCATTCTGATAATACAGTTATATTCTTTTTTATTTACTGTCTCAAACTCTGTTTCCTTTAAAATGGATCCCCTTTTGTTAAGGCACTTTGCTTATCTGAACATTCAATGAATCAATTACCCTAATTGCACTAACATACAATAATTAAAATCTTAAAAAATCATTCCTAGATGAGTAGTTTGAATTTTAAATATGCTGTTGAATAAATAAACTGCATAAAATAAAACCTGCAAATGATAGGACAGATTTTCAGTTGTAGCTATTAAAAAAGACCACAGGCATATCTCAGTATGAATACAAGGTAAAGAAAATGAACCCAAGTCTATATTTAGCCAAGCTGTCAATGCACACATGAAGATAGTAGTAGCTGCATTTCTTTCTTTTCAATTGTGCTTATAGGCAGGTGTTTAAATACAAAAACAAAAGAAAAAAAACCCCAAACAACAAACCAACTACATTTATTAAATAAGTGTCAAACCATGGTCTTCTAACTTGTACTATCACTACTTTATTTTTCATATATTTGTGCCATATACTAGAATAAAATAATCAGAATCACTGAAATTATGCTAAAATGACAGTCTCTGCTCGGTCTCTGGGTGAAAATAGACAACTTACTTCGAATTTCAAAGGCAGAGATTTATCTTATTAACTGAGAAGTCTTGCCCTGGCGTTGAAATAATACCATTCTGTGAGTGTCAGCTAAGCATATCAACTACCTTGAGCTGGCAAGTTGGTTTTACAATAAATGAGAAAATCTTGGCATTAGCCATTTAACCCCCCTCCCTAACACTTCAGCCTTTAAACTCAAGCAAAGAGGTTCAATCAAATATTTAAGCTGGGTTAGAGAAACCCAGTTTCTTTTCCATGTTCAATCATGGGATGCTTGCACATCCTTGTCATGGCGCCTGGGTTAGATTGACTGGTCAGGCTCAGAGGGTTAGAATGCTGTATTTGGAGGGCTGTGTCTTTGCCTGCCAGAGAATTCACAGAATTCTCAGTCACCTGAGTAACTATGAGTCAGAGATGGATAAGGAAGTCCCTGCATTTCTCTTCCATTGCTGTCTAGTTCTTGGTATCATCTGCCAGCATGACATATACGTATTAAAAATCCGGTGGGATTCATAAAGTGCCTAATCTCTGGCTAACTCACTCAAAAAGCTCACAAAAGCTTTTATGGAGTATACTTAACATTTAGGGTAGCAAAAAAAGGGAAACTCTCAGTATTTGATGTAACTCAATAATGTCTTCTTCACTAAGCATTTTTTCCCCTTTGCAATGTCTCTAGAGTTATAAATTATTCCTTGAATTATTTTGTAGAATATAACAAAATGGTTCAAGCTGGTATCATTTCAAATGTTTGTCCCGGTCTTGGCCAAGGACAGGGTTAATTTTTTCAGTAGCCATGAGGGGGTGGAGCCTTGATTCATGTGACCAGGGCCAAATTCCTAATTTGGTTATTTGATACCATCTTGTATCATTGCCAGGAAGTGGGAAAGAGACTCACTCTTGCTTATGGGAAGAAAGGACATTCTTTTCCAGTGGTGGGAAAACGTGGCAGGTGGAGGGTCTGTCCACCATTGTTCTTTCATGATCCTGAGCTTAGTGAATAGTTTGCATTAAAATCACCCTCTCTTTGCACAGTTTTTGTCATTAGCATTGTTGCTGTAACTTTTTTCTTATCTCATTACTGTTTCCAGTAACTTGTTCTTATCTCAACCCATGTTCTTTGCCTTTTGTGCTTCCAACTCTCCTAACCATCCACCCCAAGGCAGAGGAGGGAAGGGAAGGGAAGGGAAGGGAAGGGAAGGGAAGGGAAGGGAAGGGAAGGGAAGGGAAGGGAAGGGAAGGGAAGGGAAGGGAAGGGAAGGGAAGGGAAGGGAAGGGAAGGGAAGGGAAGGGAAGGGAAGGGAAGGGAAGGGAAGGGAAGGGAAGGGAAGGGAAGGGAAGGGAAGGGAAGGGAAGGGAAGGGAAGGGAAGGGAAGGGAAGGGAAGGGAAGGGAGGATGCCAGCATGGTTTGGGTGGGAGCACTAAATTGGGGACACCTCTCCTAAGCCACAACAGTGGCAGAACAAATAGAATGTGTTACTGATAAGTTTAAATGCTCTTAATTAAATTATTTTAAAATGATACAGAAAGAAACCATGAGCCAAAGACCACTTTTCATATTTGTTAGAAGAATTAAGTAGAAAGAAGCAGATTTTCTCCAATTTTTTACTGGATAGGAATGAATTACTTTAATTATGTAATGCATATGATTCACATTTTAAAATATTTAAATATTTAAAATCTACCTCACAAATTAGACTGATAAGTTATTTATGGTACAGCGATGAAAGATACCTATTATAAATATTCTGGACTTTTAGATATCTGTGAGTGTTATGCCATTTCCCCTTCAAATTACTCTGATGTAGAGAAGTAGAATAGAAATTTATGCTCTTACAACTATTTCACTTTAGGATTCAAAAAACGTAGGGCAAAATTGTGTAAAGATCCATATGTTGATTTTTATTCATTATATATTAGAGTGCGTATATCAGTCATTATTGAGTCATATAATATAAAACATTAGTAAGTTGGTTTTTAGGCGAAGAAAATCGTAAAGCTTTTAAGACACCAAAACTATTAACCATTGTCAGCAAACTGAGAAGAATTTCATGGGATTTTATCTTTAGCATATTAGAAGTTTTCTCATTTTCTTTTTTTTTTTTTCCAAAATTCCATCTGAATGCATGCTTACCAATTTAATCACTTTTCTCTCTGATCAACTCAATACTAGGAGCATACCTTGGGAGACAGAAAAAAAAATTGTCTTGAAAAAACATGACTGCAGGGTTCTGGGCTATATAAACAGTGGCAGGACCAATTCTCTCCATGTCATCCAGGTGGAGACATGCAAATCAGATGGGGGGGGGCAGTTGTTTTTTGCAGTCTTTTACATTTTAAAACCTGTTTTCGTGTATTCCTGTCCTCAGTTCCCTTGTTCATACTACACTGTTCAGAGTCTCATGTTCTTTCATTCTAGAACAAGTTATAAGAGACCACAAATCATTCTCACTACTCTCTTCTGGAAGCTCTTCAAGGGATCCTACTTTTTCCAGAGGTGTGATGTTCTAATCTGTTTGCAATACACTTGCTGGGGTACTACCAGTGCTGCAGAAAACAAAGAACTATGTCACATGTCATACAGTTAATTCCTGCCACAAATATTTTTGTAAGATTGGCACATTTATTGACTCTTCTTTTATGCATAGACTTGACCTTCTCATTCTATGCTTGAACAATCTTTATTTCTTTCATTCTCAAATGCTTTGCACTTGTCTCCATTTTTCTGGTTTTTATTTCTGTTCTTTGTTTGTTTGTTTGTTTTCCAGGACATTTGTTTATTTATCACAAATACATGTATCTAATATACGTATGTAATCAAATCCCTTCATTTTTCATGCTGACTTAATTTAAAAAGTACCACCTGTGTTCTATCATATGGATTATTTATGGAACATTGCATAGGTTAAGACTAGGGTGAGATCTCTGCTGAATTGCATTCAACACACCTCTACATTTTGCTAATGATTCTGACTTCTCTCTGCACCGTTCCTCAACCACATTTGCATTCTCTATTGAAAAGCAGACCATAGTAAGGCCAAGATAGACATTATTCCTTCTCCACATATCAACTGTTCTCTTTTGCACACAGAAGGAACTTTGATTGTTTAACATAATACTGCTTCAAACTCCTATAGCAGAGGTAGATCAAAACTGAAGGCTGTATAAATTTGTGCTCCACTTCACCTGTGTTAATAAGCTGTTTTGCAATGAGTTGCTGTCTGCATGTTTACATTGATGTGTCCTAAGGTAGTTCCTAAAAAGGATTTCTTGGTGTAATAAAACCCTGACTTCATAATTCTGCCTTGACGTTTAATGGTCCATCCCTTCCCTTCCCTGGTGTTTGAAATCTGGTGCTCCTTCCCCTTTGAAAAAGAATTATTAGATGTCACACAGAAGTCATTTGCTAGATTGTGTGAGAGAAGTTACCAGCTTCTTCACTGTTGATAGCAATATTTCCTTTCCCAATCAAGGTGTCCCTGTATCACTGTTCCAATCTGACCTACATTTTAACATGCTGAAACCTCTTCCTGACTGCCTGTGAGTTTACCATGAGTGTAAGCACACAGCTAAGATACCACTTCTTAATGCTTCCCAACCCTGAGTTTGGATCTCCTGAAGCCAGGAGTTTGATCTTTAAATTAATGAGGTTTGAAATAGTAAATGGTAAGCCTCATACTTATTTTTGAACTTGAATATTTATCTGGCCTCCCTTGTAGGTAGGAAAGATCAATATATACTCATTTTTAAATGAAAGCTGAGATGTTTCTGTAATCTCTTTATTTCACCAACCAGGGTTTTAAGTGAAACTGTCTCCATCATGAAACTAGTCATGTAACAGAACCAAGTTCATATTTTCACAGTGAATCTTTCTCTTTGTGGTTAAAGCAGTTTCCTAGCAAAAAAACCTATTTTCCATTAAAAAAAAATAATCCCCAAGCTGTCATCCTCCCACCACTGGATTTACCAGTACAGAGTAGAGGATTTCTTGCACAATATTCTGAGCAATTCCTGGAACTGATATTTTGCAATTGCTTTAACCTCTCTACAAAGTGACTTCTTAATGCATATTTCCCCCACACATTCACATAAGATTAGTATTCTCTTTTCACTAAAGAAAGATTAAGATGATCACTGTCTTAAAGTCTTTGATTCCTTCTTTTCAGCTGTAGTTCCTCCTACAGTAAATAATACTTACTGAATTGAATAAAGTCCCATTATTCTTTGTCAAGATACCATAGTAAATTGAGCCACAGTCATTTTCTTGACTCAAAACACCTGTTACTTATATCTTGTGCAAACTGGGAAATGCCTATAGTTAGAAAGACTCTCTCTCAAATAGGAGGTGTTATAATTGTGGTGTCTCCTTCCAAATTTAATCAGAGAAAAAAAAAAGAATCTGCTTACTGTTTAAAGCCTTTCCCATGCAGGGTTTATGAAACCTCTGAGCTTTTTTTTATAACACATACTTAGAATAGAATAGACTAGAAAGGAAAAAAATAGAATAGAATAGAATAGAATAGAATAGAATAGAATAGAATAGAATAGAATAGAATAGAATAGAATAGAATAGAATAGAATAGAATAGAATAGAATAGAAATTTCTGTTCCCATGCTACTTTTAAATTCAACAGCTTGCACAATGTTTAATTTAAGGTGCTTTTCTTTAATGAAATCTCTCTCTATAGGCATAGGCCTGCTAGTTTAAATATATCCACTATTTCCAAAACTATTTAATGTATCTCTCCATGTGATTATTTAGTATCCATCTCAAAATATCAATATGATGGTGTGTGCTTCAGAATAATCTAATGACTGCTGGCTTTACAGGGCTGACTCTATCTTATCTTCCCAAATAACTGACTCTAAATTCCAGAATTATTCTGTATGGTAAATGGCTCATATTCCTGGAACATCATATGCTATTTGATTCAAATATTTGTAGCACAGAAATGTATGTGTGTGCACTATAAACAAGAAGAGTGCATTTTTGTTTTCAAATAAAATAGAAATTGTAGCTGGAATGCTTGAGACGGCTCTAAACTTGTAGTTCCAAGGGTTCATAGTCTAAAAACAGGTTCCTATTCTAAATCCAATTCTCTTCTTTTCTGCTATCCTAAAAATTCCAACCTTTGTCTCTGTCCTCAAAGAAACTATATTAGAAATTCTATGAAAAATCAGTTTCTTGGGCTTGTTACCAGTGACCAGTAGTCACTATTGAAATCACTTTTGTAACTATTTTTTTGCAATAAGGACACTGACATAACCGATGGCAAAAATCTGGAACTGCATAGAGAAAAAAAATATGTCACTAACATATCATGCTATTGAATTAAAATTGCCCTTCAGTTTGGCTGTATTTGGAGATTTACTATTCTGGGCAAGGTCTGCAGGAGTCACATTTTCCTCTACACATTTTGGAAGTGTGCTTTAAACTGCAATTACTAGAGTTGAATATTGAAAAGCATCAACAACTGCAGAACGGTTTGCAAACCTTTGCAAGACTTTTTAGACTGTGAGGAGGAATACTTAGATTATTTCATTTGTATACTTTAGGTCATTGTATGTTGAAAGGCAATAATTTGGAAAATTCAAGGAGAACTATGATAGTAGGTTTTCTGAAGGGCTCAAAGAGTTCTTTAGAGATTTAAGCAAGCTTAATTCAAAATCCAGTGGTGAAAGGGAAAAGGTATGGAAGTCATACAGGATAAAAATGAATACTGTGAATAATTGTACCCTCTTTAACACTTACTATTATAGTCTTTGTTTCAGTCTTCAACTCCTTTACATCTAGAAAGGGTTGAGAGACATGAAAGGAAAAATTATTTCAATGTTTTTATTCAGATAAACTTCAAAAAAAACCTTTTACTTATTTCTTCCTCTATTCAAAACTGTTTTGCCCAAGTTTGACACTATGTAAAACAGCAAAATGGATGTTGTGAATAAGTACAAACAGTTAAGAATATGCATGCCATATATCTATATATGCTTGCATCTTCCCTCTGATTATTGGAATAATATTTCAAATTAAAAAGCACCAAGAATTTTACATGTAAAGTTTTGTAGTGGTATTTATTAAATATGTTGAGTACAGAAAATAAACACTGAACATATGATCATGGGTGAAAGTTCTTCCCAATGCTTTCAAGTCCAGTATAAGCAGGACCACGTATGTATCAAAGCTTCTTTGTCTCAAACTGCTTTCACTAGCCAGGGGAAGTTAAAGTCTACTTCTCCTAACCTGTGCCACATCGGGACTAGGCTGAGACTACTCGTACTCCTTTAATTTTTTTAAGATCGATATCCATGTGGTCCTCCACTTGCTCCATCATGTGTCAACTCTACTCCTTTATCACTTGTGAATACAAAGCAGAACACAAGGCAAAATTGTGCCTGCAAGTGCCTAAGGTTTGACAGGGTTATGTTTGAGGCCTCCCAGTTGTTTACAGATAATTGAGATATTCTGTGAAATTTAAATATAAATAATTTCTTCCCTACATCAGAATTTCTGGTCGAGTTCAGAAAAGGGAAACAACCTGTGGAATATCTATTAAGCAATTAAGAAATTCTTCCCGGGACTGAAGTGGGCCCAGAAAGCCAGAAACCACCATGATAAGCCAAGATAGGAGGAACTCTTGCAGGTGTAATTGCACACATTTGTAGACACATAGTTCCAGTGACAAAGATCACTACAGCTTTCATATTTTCTATTTTTTTCTGTATTAATATTTTTGTTTGTTTGTTTGTTTTCAGGAGGGGAACATTGGTAATTGATATAAGGAGATAAGATGATAAAGTGATGGCGGGGAACAGTGGGTGTGTGTGGAGTTATAAATTCACTAAAACTGATGATTTTCTCCCCCAGAAACACTCTGCTAAGAGAGTATTAATGGCAATCAGATTATGAGAAAAATTATTCAAAAGATATTTATTACTAAGCTGCTACTTAATAACCTATTACCTCCTTAACCTTCTGTTCCTTAGAACATACTTAGCTGCTTCAAGCACAAGGGGTCTAAGACAACATAGAAATTATCCTTTCCTTTGTATCGCATAGCACTCACTTGAGCATGTTGTGTTGGAAAATAAAAAATACAGTGAGCCTATTTTGTCATTTTCACGATCCCAAGAAACTGTGTGAAGGTTTTTTTTAAAGGGAGAACATTAAAAATAAATGGATTTCCCTTCAGAGATTTTCAGGTAGTGTATTTACCAGTAAAGCTAATCAATAAATCAAAAAGCAGGAGAGTAGTGAAGAGAAAAAAGTATTAGCATTTGCATTTCACCTTAAAATTATTTTGTAATTTGTAAAGCCATGCAAAGAAAATTGCAATGCCAGTAAGACCTCTAAGGATTCATAGGATTGCACTAATTTTATACTACTTCATCTCAAAAGACCTAATTTTCCTGATATTTTGCGGCTAGACACAAACACTAGAACATCAAAAATTCTAAGTATAAATTTATCCTATTTTGAGCTTCCAAACATCAATTCTAATAATACAGATAGATAATATTGTATTTATAAAGGTGTGTGTATATATATACATCCATATGTATGTATGGTATGGGTCACGTATATGTGTGTGCGTGCACATGTGTGTATGTGTTTATTTTAAGAATAAAAAAAATTTGAACCTTTTTCCCAGTGAGGGTTGGCATTATTCAATTAGCAATGCTTGATTTAAGCCTTTGTCTCAGATGACATTTTATGAGCAAAAGGATTTTGCCAATATAACCTAAGTTTGAAAACAGGGGATTTTATATTCTGTAATCAAAGATACACAGTTTAGTAGTCATTCTGAACTGTAGATATGAAAATATATAAGGGTTGAAATACTTATTTGATAGCTGGTAATATTAAACTAAGATACCGATCAAATATTATTCTGTGTGTTGATAATACTATTTTTCTTATTATTTGGTTTTGAGATATTACTGCAACTCTCAACCACAAAACTATATTATTTTTGGAACACACGGAAAAAAATGTCAGAAAGCCAAAAGTATTTCTTTTAATAGTCCAAGTGCTCTATAATTTGGCACATAGAGGCTAAAATGGAGATAAGTCTATAATTCTTTGTTGCATGGTCTGTAGCTAATTAAGTTTCTTCCTGCTCATATTTATTAATCCATCTTCTTGCAGCTCTCAGAACTTTCTATCCACTTGGATCCATACCATATGTAATTCCTCTTGCTTTAGACCCTCAGTTATAGAATAGAGATTCATGTTTCAGTCAGTCTTTAACTTCTTTACCTGTCTGGCCTTTTTTCCTTCTGCCAGGAATAAAATAAGTTTATTCTTTCATCTGTGACCTTATGTATATGATTGTTTTTCCATTTTAAAGCTTAAAAAGCAGTGTCATTATACACTTTTTTCTGTGCAAGCACATGTTTATTTGTTGTTTGAGAAGAGCTTGTATGTCCTGGATGATATTATCTCTAGCAGTAGCTACAGCAACATCAGTTTTGTAGGACAGACACATGCTAGCTTGTCACTTGTCTTAGTCCTGGCATCCCTTGGGGCTGTTTTGGATCCTATTGACTTGTATTTCAGGTGCTCATTCTGATCATCTTTAACAAGGTCATAAATAACTGAGTTACTCAGCTGTTTTACCCCTGTTTCAATTGCATTCTCTTACAGATAAAGGGATTTTTTTTTGTTAAATGCTTTGGCTTTTCATTTTTCATACTGTCTTTTTTGCTCTCCTGTATCATGCTGTATTTGCATATATTTTTGACAAAATAGAACTGTTTTCTATTCTCCTATATTTCTCCATAATTATACTCTTGTACTAAACAAATTTGAAATGTACAAATAATGGATGGAAACTAGCTACATAAGCCCCCTGTGCTGAAAGATATTGTACTGTAAAGGTCTTTATTATTGCATGTAATTGGATTCTAACATTGAAAATAAATGTTAGACATTAAAAGGATGTTATTTAAAACAATGAATAATTATGATTTTCATTTCTTTTTCTATGGACATTTGAGAACAGATAGTATTGCTCATGCATTTATCTTTTTTTTTTTTCTATTGCTCTCTGGGGCTTGTTCTATGAAAAGAAATGAATAGAAAAATGAGTCAAGTATAAAACCACATGGTAATGCTCAAAGCTTGTTCAACAAACATGTAAGTGAAAATAAGGCAATTCATTGCTTTTATTCAGCAAATACCAGGGCTTTTGATAGCACTTTTCTTAAAAAGCTCCACTGTGCTCTAAAAATACCATCAGTCTTTGGAGTACTGCCCCAAAATATCTTTGGTATGTATTGTTCCTGTTTGGCAAAATAGAACATTTTTGCAGAAATACCAATTATATTGGAAAAAAAAATAATCTGACATCTCCCAGAAGTTTATATGTCACTGAATTGCATCATTTGTCCTCAGCAATTCAAAACAGGTTACAAAGCAAGGATGAAAGGAAAGAATTGCAAGATGAAAAATTAATTTACATAGATGTCATATACATTATCTGCTGCATTTGGTGAGAATCAGATATTGCAATAGACATTGGGAATCCTCTCCAGAAGTTCAATTTAGGTGCCCTGGATAAGTTCATTTTGTCAAATTTTTTATGAGGCAGGATCTATTTTGTCATCAAGCTAGAGCTGAACTCCTCACTTCAATTCTACCTAAACTCAAGCTAGCATTGCATGATGGATTGCTTCAATACTGATATTTCCAGAATTAAAACACTTTAAAAGATTTAAAAGAATCTCCATCCTCCTGAAGATATAATAACGATTTCAGATGCTGTTTACATTAAGCAATCTCCAAAAGAGAACCTAAATACTTGCAAAAAGTCTCCTAAGCTAAAAAAATTTTTAGACTTTGTTTTCCTTATCTCAGCTATAAGCTGTATCTTTGATTGTCTGATGAATATATGCACTGCATTCAGCCTGAATTTTTAAGAGGTGAAGTTACATTTCCCCATGCCACAGCACTCTATTTTACATAGCAGAAACTATGAAAAGGACAAGATATCAAGACTTCAAATCATACCTTGAGTGAAGGGAGCATAGTGACTTGACAAATAAATATTACTATTGTAACTTTTTTCTTGTTCTTTCTTTTAATCTTTTTACTTTAGGTATTGTCAGTTATTGAAAACAGCAAAAGCCTTACACCTTATTTTCTGGTTATGGAAGGCTACGCAGTCCATTGTGGCACCATATTAAATCTATAACGTCTTTCAAAATAACTTTAAATCCCTAATTTGGTTATCTACTTCACTCATTCCATATACCAAAATTCATAAAAACATGATTTTAAGTAATAGTTTATAAATAAAAGTCCAGAATAATTTTTAATTGTATTCTAAATAAGTAAGCAAAAGTGGTGACTAAAATTCCTGATAAATAAGGGCAAACATTTAATTCAATATTACTAAAAACTTATTGTAGTTCATACTAAGTGCCACATTTGAACTTCTCTGCTAGTAACTTTAAGTAAGAATAGAATCCATAAAAGCACATTTCAAATACAGTCTTTGAATCTAGAATCCAAATATGTATCTCATTACCCTATTATACGCAAGAAAGAATTCAAAAATGGCACATGAAAAAAATATCCTCTTTGTGTTTCTCCTGTGAAGATCTGCCTCCAGACTTCCTTTGAAAACATTTAAATATTATTATTCATCTAATGAAACAGGTTAATTTTTGAGACAGTCTCATAAGAGTCTCAAGAGAAGATGAGGAACATATTTGAGATATATTGATTTGCTCTTTAGAAATAACAATTGATTGATGCCACATTGTCTCACTATCTGTGGGAATTTTTCATTAAATTTTGGTTGAATTTTGTTTCACAGTGTTCCAACTCATGCACTGACATTTTTTTGTTTTAATTTTTTTTTCTATTATTTGACTAATTCTATTTTAAGGAGATATAAAGTAAGATATTAAGAGTATATAAGATATTTGATTTTAAGAGTAAAATAAAAACTTATTTAAATTCCCAAATAAAAAAGTTAAACTAGGCTATATTTTTTCTAAAGTGAAAATATTTCTAAAATGAAAATGTATTTACTAATGCAATTTTTTAAGGGGACATTTTAAATAATGTTCTTATTTTGAAATTTTAATTGTATCTGAGAAGAAATTACTTACACAGCTCTCAGTTTGTTCTTGAACGTATTCTTGAACTAGAAACTCATAACAGGAAGAGTGTCCCTTCCTTGGACACTTAAAAAGCAATTGCTTGCTCTTTTTTACCTATTTAGTCACATTAATAACTCTGACGTTATATAAGTACTAGGAAAACAAATGGCTTTAACAAAATTTTTCATTGGTTTAGTTTTGGGGTGTTTTTAGTGAAAAAATTCCATTGTTTGCTGATTTGATGGTCATTTTGTAAATGTTGTTTCTAATCTTTTTTCTTCCTTTGCACACTTCATTTTCCTAAGCCTACTTGTAGTGTGATTTAGGAGGGCAATATTGATGTTGTGATCCATTCCTCAACATGCAAAGACTATCATACATATTTGTGAGTTTTTAATTGTTTATATGTTATATTAAGCAGATGCTGTGGAAAAAAATGCTACAATAGTTAAGTTTGAAGACACTGGAAATGGAAATTTTCAGATTAAAAAAAGACTGTTCAGAGATGCCCTTGAACATCTTAGACTTGCCCTTGCCCTTGGACTGTTCAGAGATGCCCTTGGACAAAATAGTTTGTTTTGAGGTACTTTTTAGTCTTGAAAGAAAGTCTAAAAAGAAAGTTGTCACCTTCTTGAAACAATGGCAGTTATCGTCTGCAAAGGAGTCCGTGCAATGCATTTGTACTTCTCTCCATTAGTTTGTGCATAGAATTTAGCTGGTTATTTTAGAATATATGAAGATAAAGTCCCCCACTGGGCATCCTTCACCAATTTGTCCAGTGTCCCATGGATCTGCCTGCACATGCTCTTTACTGAAATCCTGTATATATTACGGTCACACTGGAGAGGTCTGTGGTTTAAATCACAGACTCCAGTGTCCGGATGCTGTAGGAATGACAGGATTTGTGGCTACAGCAGATAACCTGCTAGATTAAGGCCTGAAATCTGAGAGGCACATGCAGTTCATTATACACGGAACAGTTGAGAAATGATCACCATCAGTGAGAGCAAACAAAATAGTGCCTTGAAGCTAAGTTGGAAAGATAGCAGTGCTGTTAATAATTAATTCTCCCTGTTGTGTCTGGCATCCTGCCTATGATAGCAAAAAATCCAATAGGATATTGCTATATCCCCCAGCTCATACAAATCCACCAGGGGTGCACTATGGCTGATCTGTTGTTGCCCAACAGTACAAAATTAAATCAAGAAATGTTGTCAGAGACATCCTCTCTCATCTCATATAAAGCAATTGAATGTGGGAGATGGGCAAGTGTTGAAAGCCCTAGACTAAAGTTGGAAAAATCTATCCATCGCAGCAAGCCTGCTAGTGATTGTTAAAGCATTCCAGATAGAAACATAGCTATGCCTTGCCCTTGAACTTTCATCCTTTTCTGTTTTGGTTTTGTTTGTTTGTTTTTAATTTAAATCAAATTTATCCCAAGTCCTTTTCAAATAGAGGGTCAGGCTGTACCACAGTCCTGCTAAAACAATCATATATCTAAAAGCAGAAAATTGTAATCTGTTTACATAGCTTGCATCCTTTGATCTCTTTCTATAAAAGTTTACATAAAGTGTCATTTCAATAGAAATACTGCATATTGCACAGATATGGCCCCACTCTCCTCAAGGTAAAGTTCTTCATTATCTGTAATGTGTTTAGATCTACAAGTGTGTCTTAGTTTGATGCTTTTATCGAGATTTTCAGGAGCACATTAGAGAAGAAATCACAGAAATATTAAATGACAGTAAAAATTTTGTAGAATCGTAAAACCACAGAACAGTTTGGGTCCAAAAGAACCTTTAAAGATCACCTATTCCAAACACGCTGCCTTGGCCAGGAAGATCTTTTACTAGACCAGATTGGTCAAAGCCTCATCCAACGTGACCTTGAAGACTTGCTGGTATGAGGCATCCAGAATTTCTCTATTCAGCAGCTTCCTCTAATGACTCACCATGCTTATCATAAAAAATGTCTCTCATGTCCAATCTCAATCTATCCTCCATGTCTAAAACAGTTGTCCCTTGTCATATGACTACAGGCCTTGGTAGAAAGTATCTCTCCAGATGACAGAATTTTTAAAAGTTTGAATCTATAGAATATGCATCAAAGACCCTGAAACAATTTTTCATTTAGTGTTATGCTCCTTTCAAGTTTAGTTCAAATATTTAGTCTTTTAAAAGACTAATACTCAATGTCTTGGGCATAGGATGGGTGTTTCAAATTTGTGCATCAAATTTTATCCCTGAGTGGAACACTATCAAAAATTGCTGATATCAGAAATTCACTTATTTTCTTTACTGTCACTTATTCTCTGTGTGTGGATTACTTTCAAATTGATTATGAATCTTTTTCTTCTAATCCCTAATCCATCATAATTCAATTTAAGGAATTAGTTCAGAGGTTTAATATTGCCCAAAAATCATTGTTCTGCTGTATTGATTGTTCCAAAAATTATACATTTTTATTGTCTTTTTAAATTCTGCAACTGTCTTGTTATAGAAGCCTTCTTTCTCTGAGTGCACTTTTATAAAACAGAATCTTTTAATTACTAGGTGATAATCAACTTTCCTATGCCTATGATCAATAGCTAGTGGTTACTACTTTCTTCCTGGAAACAAATATCTGCTTTACATTACTTACTTTGCTTTCATTACTTTTCTGAAAGGTTTCTAGTAAATATTACTTATATAGATTAATATTGAAATCTTATGCTAATAGAATAAAACATGTTAGTCAACCATTGAAAATAATTGCCATATACAACATGACACAAGCAATACATGAAGATATTTATGCTTTATGAAATAAGTTTATCATAGTAATTCCAAATTTAAAAATTTAAAATAATAGGCCAATTTCAGGTTGGATATTTTTTGTTTCTATCTTTGAGCAGGTACTTCATGTATTTTATTTTATTTTATTTTATTTTATTTTATTTTATGTCATGAAACTATCCTAGTAGCAGTCACGTATGTTTGCTTCTCTTGTAGTGCTTGGAAAATATTTAAAAGTGTGTTCAATACAAAAAAGTTAAAAATAATTTAGGGAAGAAATACTGCATACTGTTTTGGTACTATTTGAGACTGACAGGGGCAATCAGTCCTGTTCTATATAGTGCTGTTAAGGGTAGAAACATCTAATATATAAAACAATGGATATTTTTCTGTAGCTATTATAAAATTCACAGTTATTCAGGGTGCTTCTCTTACTGTTTATGGAGAACATACTTGCAACTGCCTTCATGATAATTTTTTTAACACAATTTTTGTCTGCAGATATTTTTTCCTTGAAAAAATTGCTCACTTGTCAGATTTAATCTCATGATTTTCTTGTATTTCCCAGACTGGAATGTACATTGAACACTCTAAAGGTTGCCAGATACAGCACTGAGAGTGAATGAAAATGCTGTGCCTATTCAGGTAGGTGCAAGTTGATACTGCAGCATGCTACGCTCTAGTTGTCTTTAGTAGTCATTGTTAAATGAAGGAAATCAAGCCACTCAACTGTGGCTTTTCTCTAAGCTGAGTGAGCACAAGCACAATGTATAAACCATGTACACCAGTTTCTGACCATGAGTACAGAAATCTAAATTATTAAAATGCATTTTTAGTTTCGAAAGAGATATTGAAAGTTTACGTTTGTCTTCAATTGCATTTAAAATTCAGGGTTCTTAGAATCACTCAGTAGTGTTCAGAATCTTGCAGGATTTTCTCCTAATTTATAAAGTGAAAGTCCCAATTAAAAACACTTGTTAATATCAAAGAGCAAATCATTTGGATGTGGAGCTCAGGCATGAGGTCAGTGAAGTTTCATCTCTTAGAATTAAGGGATACATGTTATTTATTGAGACAATACACTCAAATCTCATCAATTTGTTCTCTGGTATGTCCAGAAGATTCAACAGAGGAGTTTCCAAAGCATCAGTGCTGATTCATCTGGTTAATTTTTCAGGTTAAACATTCTGTTTGATAATTACAGCATCATGTGGGTTCTGTGGTTTTTAAAAGAATGATAGGCTTAGTTTACATTAGCTTTCACATATGTGTTCTCTGAATAGTCTTATTTTTTAAATACAACTTTCCATTAATTAATAACATCTCTTGTCTGACTCTTCCTGAAAATTTCTTTGCAAAACATTTTCTTAGCTGTATTAAATCCATAAACCTCTCTGAAATCCTGACACCTACCTTTATTTAAAAAGTACATGTTGCTCTCATTTTCAAAGATTTTTTTTATAATTGTTGGTTGACAATCATTTTCTGTAATGACAATATGATAATTATGTATGAAAATGTAATTATAAATTGTTTGTTTTCCTGAAATTCAACCTTAGTGAGATTTCAAGACATAGTATCTGCAATAATTCAAATCAGTCACTGTTTCATAATGTGCATGATGTCATCACATATGCAAGGAGATACCCTGAAAATAGATTGCTAAATTCTGTATTTTTACTCACACTGTATTTTTACTAGCACCTTACTTTGGAAAGTTTCTCTTCTGGAACAATATTGCATGCAACACAGAATTAAATACAGAAATAAATTATTTTTTCCTAGTGTTCTTTCCTAAGCAGAGATTTTTTTTAGGGTTTTTTTAGTTTTTCAATTTCCTCTTTCCATCACTGCGTACATTATTTTTTGTTTATTTAATTAATTTTACTGCTGTTTTTTTCCTGTCATCCTGAATCTAATTCATGTGTGTTTTGGGAAGAACAGCACTGCCCATTTATCACTACCAGTGTAAGAGAAATCTTACTCTTATATGAGTATTAAAGTCTTTGTGTCTCTAATCATTTTCCTCTTTTTAGAAACAAAAAGGCTGATCCAGGGTAATCATTAGACTGCATATTATACCTATAGGTGTATATATATATATATATATATATGTAATATAATAGGTATACCTATTATACCTTTCATACCTAGCTCTGCAACAAAAATTTACAGGGTCTTAAGATTCTCTTTCCATATGCTTTCTGTATGTTTATTTTGTGTTGAGTTGCCAATTTCATCAGAATTTATCAAGAGCACAAGTGGGTTATCAGAATGGGAAGATCCCTCTTCATCCACACTTTTTCCATAAGACTCTGTACCTGGACATGCCAACCAGAATACTCGTGTTTGACAAGCCAGAAGTCTAGAAAACTTGACACAGTAATTCAGCCTGGGAAGTTCTTTATGACTCCTGCTGCTGTGAAAAGCATCTCCTGTTTTTTCCAGGCATCCTCTTGAAGCCTTAAGTTTTAGTTTTTATATTTTTGAGATCTTGTACTGCATAAGTGTATAACTCTGAACTCCATATAGAGTGTTGGTAAGTTCTCATCACAGTTTGGCCAGACCAAGCAATCCTTCCAGGCCTGAGAACTAAGGTCATCACCACAGCCTCAGGCCCTGAAAAGTGCAAACAAAAGTTAATTTGGAGGGAGCAAACTGGGGGAATGTGACTTCAACTACCTGAAGCTGTAATTGGACAATTAACCCCTGATATGTAGATAGGCCAAACTTATATCTACCGAAAAAACTCGTGGCCATCACCAATCTTGGGTGTAGCCTCTGCAAGGCTTCTGCACTGCCCAAGGTGTATCTGCTAAAGACCTTCAATAAATACTCACTTTATTCTCTAACTCCATCTAGCCTCTCTTCTAGGTAGCCAGTCCAAGGCATCACTCCAATGACCCACACAGTATGGTGGAGTTACAGTGGTCTGTTTGTGAAATCATAGAGGAGATAAAACACATTTGGCAGTGTTATTGGTTCGGGTCTCCACTGACTATGTTACTGATGTTATAACCAAATATATCTGTGTCTTTTTAAACTTGCTTTGTTTAGGTTTCTCTTTGTGCATCCCCAATGTGATCTATCAGCTCCAGAAATGACAGGAATCAAGATCTTGAGCTGAACTAGAGTTAGGTTTAGGGGTTTTGGCATTCAGAGTATTTTTGCTCCTCTAGAACTCCTCAGGTATCTTTAGGCTTTCTTTGTGTGCAGTACCAAGAAGATAATAAGAATACATTAATTTTATTATCAGTGGTAAGAGATTGTTCAGCTTCCTTCAAGCCTTTTCCCACATCCTTGCCAGCACCCCTGAGATAAATGCAACCTTTCCCTCTTAAAACCTTGTAAAGTTAAAGATCACATGGCTACCCAGTTTCTGAACGAAGGTCATTTGTTTCCAGACATAATGCAAGTTGGGAAACCTCAAAAGAGTTGCTACCTGCCTGAGAAAGCATACCGATCAGCATATGTACAGGTAGTGCAGTTTGGTTTCCCTTTGTGCATAGAGGTGACCAGACATCTAGGAAGACTCCAAAACAAAGGAAATGGGCAGATTTCAAAATTTTGTCCTGAAGTCCCAGAATTAATCCAGTTTCTAGGAAACTTGTCTCTGTTTCCCTTGGTAATTTCATTAAGAATTCATTTGCCTAATGTCCGTGATTTTGTTGCCATAGCCACTGTATAAAAACTAGAATTTCTTTACTTTTTGTAGCTTTAGCTTGCAGGGATAAGTTCAAGTTTCTAACTGCTGAAATCAGTAGGAAACCTGTTGTGCACAAGTTTTTCTTCTGTGTAAGGTAACATGAACAGCTAATGGCTGTGACCACAATACTTTTTTGTCTGATGGTGAACTATTTCTCTCCCTTTTGATTTGTTGTTGCTGTTGTTGTTAGGTGACAATGTGATTACTGACAGGTGAGTTTGTTTAACAGTCTTCTAAAAAACTGTGAATGAATTGACAGAGTGGCAGGAAGAAGCCGAAAATTATTTGAGAAACCTAAGAATAATACACAGAACAGGTTAGAAGAGTATTTGGAAGACACCCTTGAACTGAATTCACAGACATAACATCTTCCCTGGGTGCTGATATCTAAAACGTGTCAAAGATTTTGGCCACGTATAGAGCGACCTTCTAAAAATCTCTAAGCTCTCTAACTGAGGAAGTAACTTGGAGAACAGGTGTCTTTGAGATCTGCAGGCAATAAGGTCTACAGGAGTTTGACATGAAAGTTTGCCCAGTTTGTGAGTGTGCCCATCATATACACAGAATTTTTTAAGAAGTGGGTCAGAACCTTTCCTGTCTTTGCAGTGCCCAAAGGATTTGCATGTATTCATGCTTCTATAAAAATACCAAAGCATTTACTTCTTGTTAACTGGGTAAAATCTGCACAACCTTAGAGGTAAATGCCAGTGCACTCATTTACTTTCAAAACAAAAGAAGACATTAAAAGAAAATATAAAATAACAACAAAAAAAAATCCATGTCACATGTTAAAGGTTTGCAAAGCCTGAAATTAGAGACAAAATATCTACTGCTTAATGGAGAATTTACATCTTATATGTTTAGGTAAGGAACAATTTTTGCTCCTGTTGAATCTGTCTGTCATGTCTTAACTCACAGATCCATGTTTTGTTGGTACTTTCTTTGTTCTTCAAACTATTTTCTTGCTACAGTACTTCTTGTGCTGGGTCTAAGCCACAGTAATAGCATTTTTGCTCTGGTCTGACATGAAAATCAGGAATTGTTACAAAACTGTAAAGCACGTGGCCAAGAATATTATCAAGTGCTCACTGTACAGAGTATGTCAAGAGTAACACAAGCAAAGGTTGTTTTCTGTTTCCTGACAGAATGTGTTCTTGTCACTTTCCTGCATGGAGTAACTTTATTACAGCTATTAAGAAACATTACATGAGATGCTGAAGTTGTAAAGATGAAGTGGAATGCTGCTGTACAAGCCAGATGTATTTGCAGAGACATTCCAAGTCCTAAATACCAATCTTCTGCATGGCAAAGGCCATTTATATGGCTTATATTGTTATTTGTATATGGTTCAAAGAAAAGATATTGACAAAACAAAAATATTGTTAATTTTATAGTATTATGTACACAGTTTGTGTGAGATGATTAAATAATTTTATGCTCTCACTTTTACTTTAGATAATAAAATTCTCATCAGGGCCTAGGCAAGCACTATTTGTCCTCCTGCTTCTGATTCAAGGACAATCATACATAGAACATGCTCTTACAGTGCAGTTCCAAAGACTGGGAGGAATATTTGATGTGGAGACCAACACTTATTTGTCCAAATACATTGCCATCATTTAGCTTTTCCACAGAATTAGAAGGGTTTGCAGTGCTTAGATTGGGGATAATTTCAATTTATGTGGGATTTTTCCAGGCAATAGTAATAAATGCTTTTTTTCTAAGTGGCCGTTGAGTTTTAACCTCAGCTGTTACTCAGCCCAGCACACCCACTCGCTCATTCTCCCTTGGTGGGATGGAGAAGAGAACCAGAAAATGAGAAAAGTCATGAATTGAGATAGGGAAGGCAAAAACCATGTCCGAAAACAATAAGCAAAATGAAGCAAGTAAATTGGGGAGACAAAACACCATCACCCTTCCTTCTTCTTCCTCCAGCTTTATATGCTGAGCATGACATCATACAGTATGAGATCAGCTATCCTGACTGTGTCTCCTCCTGATTCCTTGAGCACCCCCAACATCCTGCTGGTGGACTGGTGTGAGAAGCAGAAAGGGCCTTGACATTGTGCAAGCACAGCTCAGCAGTAGTAAAAACATCCCTGAAATATCAACACAGTTTTGGGCACAGTTCCAAAACACAGCCCCATATCAGCTACTTTGAAGAAAATTAACTCTATCCCAGCCCAAACCAGCAGAGGGGTTTCCTTAGTTCTCTTCTACAACATCTGGAGCAGAAAGAAAGCATAGCCTTCTTGTATGTCTACTCCTCCAAAAGCAGTAAATGTCTTGAATACAGTACTTCATTTCTTAAAAGATTATCCATAAGTATTAAAAAATGCTGCTGTTCTTCTAATACCCAATTTGTGTGGTTTTCATGTGCTGTTTCTTGTACAACAGTTAATACTTGGATGTTTGGTGCTCATAACCAAGTGCTTATCACTGTTCTGTCAGAGAGGGACTGGCACAGTATAGTGGTGTTTTTTTTTCCACTGACCGAACAGAAACTTTTGTCATTTCTTGAAGTAGATCCTAACTCCACCTTTGTGTCTTTCACCTTGGATAAATTTTTCAGTTTCATTGAGGAAGCTAACATAGACAGTATCTTGATGTTTCATTCATCCCTGTATCTCCTTTCCAGATTAAAACCGCAAATTCTCCTTGTTTTTGCATGACATAGTTTAAATGAGAAAGTACTCAAGGAGGAGACCACTTATATGTCATGTTGAGAAGGTCTATACTAAACTGTTCCACTTCCAAAATCTCTTGATTTTCTAGGACGCTGTTGAACTAAATATAAACTGCCCCAGAATAACTGTGTGAGGACAAGAATAATACATTGCGCATGGCAGTAGTCTTGCTGTGATGCATTTTGAAAAGCAGTGCAGGGTAGAGGCCTGGTCCAGCATGGACTGAAGACCTACATTCTGATGTTCCTGTATATGTTCATTTTCCAGAAATCTTCTTCAGTGATCAAATGTGTGCAAGTTACCTTAATCTATATAGTCCTTTAAGTCATCTGTGTCTTATCTTTCTCATGCATTTTCTATTACCAGAACCAATGTTTTCTTTTTGGTATTTTTGATTTCATGAATGAGTAGAAAATTATTCTGCCTCTGACAAGTCCAAGTTATTGCATTATTTATGGCAATTTCTTTCTCCCATCACTTTTCTTAAGACTTATTTCATTTCAGAGTCCATTTCATACTTTTTTTTTGCGATGTACATGAGATGCTTTCTGTATACTGCAATTTTACTTCTATTTCGAATGAAAATAGGTGGGTATTTTGGTTTGGGGGGTCTTTTGTACTTTTAGCCATAGAACAGTAACACAAAATCAAAAGGAATGAAGAAACCACCAGTGCATTGTTAGAACTAAGCAAATAATTTCTGATTTGTAGCAAATTCTTTGATTTATTGTGTTCTACTTTGAACCCTTTAGTTGTCTATATGTGTACACCTATCTTTAATTTTGTTCAGCTAAATTTTTGGTGTGCAGTGTAAGGCTGTATGGGTGTCTTTGGCGCACATTCCTGCTACCTGACTGACTGAGTGCCTCTTAAAGATTAGCTCAGCTGGTTAGAGCCTGCTGCTAAATAATCCAGGATTTTGGGTTCGAGCCCTGTATGGGCTGTTCACTTAAGCATTGGACTTGATGATCCTTATGAGTCCCTTCAACTAGCAATATTCTGTGATTCTATACTTAAAGAGCAAATTTTAATAACTGTTGCATTTTAAATATTCTGTTCTTATTCTGTTGTGCATACTTAGAGTTCCGATGATTTGTTTAATTCCTGAATCTTTCAAATTTAAGCGAGGAATTTATCCTGCTGCTTCATAACCCCTTGTGAATGCTGTGTTCCATCAAAATTTCCATACCCTCCTCAGTGTAAATATAGCCTTAATTCTAGTGCTGCTTGAAAACAAGGCAAATGGTTTTTGGGTTTTTTTGATGTCTTACTCACATATGATAAATTCCTCTGCAGCTTCTGTGAGAATATAACTTCCATTGTGCAATTGTATGTATGTGCCACTACACAGATGATACAAATGTACTGGACATCTGTTTCCTGAACAATGTCTTGTGCTTGACAGAATGCAATATTATGGACGTATTCCTTCAAAAATCTTCAAAGTAAAGATAAAATTCAGCAAGGAATGAAGTCTGTCTTTAGTTCATTAATCTTCTGCCTCTATGCCCTTGTGGATTAATCTTGAGCTGTGAACTTGGATAAATATGCCTGGCAAGAAAATGCTCTCATTCACTCTTTCTTGCTTTTTTTTTTTTTTTTTTTTTTTTTTTTTTTTTTTTTTTTTTTACTTTTAGGCTTTCCAGACTCTGCTCTGCTGCCTAGAGTGCACAGGCTAAAGTGCACATAATTATTTTCAGTGAAGGACTCTCCAGTGAGATCTTCAAGTTCCATATGCAATTAGATTTGCTGGTGTTTGTCATGCATCGGCACCATATACTTCTAATTTACTCATGGTATAGAAGTCTAATTTGCAAAGTTAATTCAAAGGCGAGTTTTATTTATCAAATTTTCAGGTAAATAGGAAAATATTTCAGTCATTTAAGGGAATGGGGCTCAGTCTGGGCAAAAAACAAATTGCATTTGGTGTTCATTCACTTTGTTTTCATCTGAGCTAATTGTTGGCTGTAATACATGCTCTAAACTCTAAAGTGGATGCTGTCTGGTACGTATGGCTTCATCGCTATTTTCAAACATACTTTCCCACACATGCAAGGTCACTTATCAGGAACTGATGCAAACAGAATTACAGGATCACAGGATGACACATACCTACAAGTCAGGATAAACATTTCTGTTGTTCACCCTACTGTGGAAGAGAGAAGCCTCCCTCATGCTAATATCCACCAGCTAACAGAGTAACTAAATATTCTTGGTAATGCCTCCAGAGGGAAAAAAAATTAAAAGATCGTTAAAAGGGATTAATCATTATGTTTGCTTTTCTGAGTGTGTGACAGGCATTTTTTATTAATCTTCAAGGAATGCAGTACTTACGTATGAAGGTAGATCATGAAGAATACATTTAAATTTAAATACATACCTTTTTCAGACCTGCTATGGAAATTTCCTATGAAACAAGACCTTGTTGCATGTAGATTAACTTATCATGTTCAAATATGGAAGCAAAATAGGTGGTTGCTTGGACAACAAAGAAGATAGTATCTGGTGCAGCTTAACAAAGAAAAGTAATGTGAAAAAGAAAAGTGAAAATCATGTTTCTCTTCCTACCTTTTCTGAACCAATTAGAGCTCTTTGTCTTTGTCAAGAGAAAAAGATTACTGAACCAGTGTTTCCATTAAGAAGGAAATTATAACCTCTTTTAAGGAAGATGGAGGGAGTATATATAAAATTTTTCCTTAAATAAAATAATTTAGGTTTTATTAGACTCAGAGCACTTAATTTCTTTTATAGTTTTCTGTTTTGCCCAGAATTTCTCTACACATATCATGTTGCTTCAGTTTTCTCTTTGTCAGCACCCCACAGCAGCTCTTATATTCAAGAAATTTATACTGGTTTTGTATCAGATGAATCATCTTGAAATTGTAACAGTTTTTGAAACAAATGATAAAAAATTATGGAAAATAGGGGGAAAATCATATTATCAAATACCAGTTTAATATCCAAATTAAATTATGGAATAATTGCAGCATGGTACAAACCTACAGCGTTTTAAACAGAAAGCTTTTCTTTATTCCTCAGTGAAATGGAATAAGGGGCATGTTTTTATCTATTTGTGGACATTTCAAAAAGGAAAATGAGGTTGAATTCATGGAATAAGTTATTCACTGCTAATTATACACTGCTCTAGCATCAATGGAAAAATCAACCACAAATGTACTGCAATAACTTAGCAACGTGAATGGGGAGTGTAGCTGTTCGATGATGCACATGAATACAAGATGCTAAATTGTATGAAAATGGCCTCAGGATATTGTTTCAGATTCTGTATTGGTTTCTGTATGAATAATGCTGCTGCAGTGGAAAACAAAAGAAAACAAACAACTTAGAGTTTTTCTACTGGTAAAAAATATATCAGATAAAATCCAATATTATTAGTTCAGGATCAGGAGTTCAAGTTAAATTATAAAAATTCACTCGGGCAGTTGCTTTCTTTTTTGCTCTATTATCCTGGATATTTGTTTGCTTGGCAAAAAAAGAAAAAAATTCTTCACATCCCACTTCTCTTTTTGCTTTGATCCTTCAAGTGGGCCTAATCCCATATTTGTAATAGCCTAATCCTCCGCTATGGAAATTAGTGTGGTGTCACACATACTCAGTGTTATGTAGTTTCACTGCCAGAAGGGACAATGAGCCTTGAAAAGAGCAAGATATTCTAAAAATAAAATAAATAATAGTAGTAATAATAATAGTAAAATACCCGAGCAGAAAAATAAGTAATCTTTTCAATAAATATGTAATGTGGCAAAAATGGCATAATGTTACTGAAAGCATAATTTGCTCCTCTGGTTTGAAAGATCACTTCTTTTTTCCTTTCTTGGGCTAATCACAAAGGCATATATTTTGATTTCAGAGTACTAAAAAGGCATAATCTTCTCAGTGAAAAAATATCAAGGGATGGATTTTTTCCTAAAATAGTCACATGAATTTTGGAAGGTTTTTGGAAACAAATCCTAACATTTCCAACAGCTTGTTCCACTGGGAAAACATAAGAGAAGGAGAGAGCAACGGAAATGCCTCTTATCTTTTGGGAGGATGGGGTGAAGTTCTCAGCAAATCCCATGGTAGGTTTACCATTTCCATAAATTGTGCAAATGTGAAGGGCCAGCCATCTCCATCTCATCAAAGGTCTCTTGGACACTTCACATGCTCACAGGTATCAGGTCACAGATGTATTTCTGCAGTCTTTTGACTTAGGCTTGCTGCTTTTAGGCAGTCCCAATTTTCCTCTTGAAAATGACTTTTCACTGTGCATGTTTGTGTCTAGATGTTTAATACATCGTCATTAAACTCTTTTTATTTTCCTCTGTCCTCTTTTTTTCCTTGGGAATATTTTTTTTCACTCACCTGTCTTAAATGCTGCTACTGAGGAAAAGAAAAAAAAAGAAACAAAATACCCAAATCCCCAATCTTTTAATGTGCATTCCATTTGAGAAAAGTGTCCATAATTGTTTTGCTGATACTGTAAATCTGCAAAGAGATTGAAAGTAACTTTAAGATTCATTTTAATGGGGATGCTCAGGGGAACTGAACTGTAAAATCATTGTCTCTAAGACCATTTAAGAACTTGTCCCTTCATTCCACATCTCTCATTCCCAACAGCACTTAGAAATGTGTTTTTAATTATCTTGAACATCTGATTAATTTCTACACTGCAAACTGCAGTCCTGATGGGAAGATACTTGTCAAGACATAGCAGGAATAAAATACATCTTGTCTGAGAAGTATGGAATATGTTTAGTCCAGTTTTCAACTCTTTCATTACTGTCCTTAAGCTTAATTTTTTAAAGCATTAATCTCAAAATATTGCTGGCAAACAGTTTATTTGGTAGTTCATTATACCACCCAGCAGGCAGTGAACTCAGCAAGAGCATGGGCTGTTGGGCTGCTCCATATGTTTATTTGCTAGCATGTACAGAAAACAGTCTCACACAAAGATCCTGAAAATGCTGAATTCGGCAAATATAGACAGAGAGGCTGGAAGAGAGGGAGTGGAGGATGGGGACTGAAATGTTGATGAGATGTTTCCCTCCTGACAGAAGAGAAAGACATCAGGGCCCAGAGTGTACCCACAAGTGTTGTGGAACCAGCCCTACCTTCAGCTGCCCTCCCCTTGTGGCACGGAGATGCCACTTCAGCCTTGGCTGGGGTTTGGCCACCAGTCTGTTCCACAACTCTAGGCTGACCTCCAAAACCCACAGAAACCCGAGGCAACAATATTCCAAGACAAGTCAGTCCTACAGCCTTATCTAACCCTCCAGCACCCGAGCAGCCCCTGCCCTGCTGCTTCCCACACTGCCCAGTGGGATAAGGTAAAGATATGGGATTTTCTGGATGACAACATGACTGGTGCCCCTTTCTAAGACTCCTCATTCCCAATCAGTTTCATGTCAGTGATCAATTTTAGCAATACAAGACAGATAAAAAGATGATGAGCACTGGCAAAGTGGAGGAGTCATATGGGAAGATTCTTAATATCATGTATACTGTGACTATTTTAGATTTATTTCATTTTCAGAAGGCAGCTTCAGTGGGATTCCCCTTGTTAAATCAAGGACATAATCCTTCATGTTATACAAACACAGAAAAGAATAGCTAAGCTAAAGTTTCAAGTCTCAGAATCCACCTGAAAAGCCTCCAGGCAGCTCTTCTGCTGGACAAAGTGATCAGTTAGAGGATGTTTCAGCCCCAACAGGTAGCCTTGGATTTCACTGCTCTTATTTTCCCTGTACTGAATATCACAGACCATCACAGCAGTACATTGAACAGCATGATGGACCTCTGTAGCTTTAGTTGTTCTCCTGAGCTCCTTCAAATAAAGAAAACCTTGTTCAATGAAATATGTTTTTCTGGTAGGACTTTTTAATATGTTTCTAGAAGTCAGGCATACCTTGTGTTTAGAAGGGATTGGTAGAGACCACAGGAGATCCATGATGGCCCTAAATTCCCAGAAAGTTTCATTAGTAATCTTGTACTGACCCCAGAAAATTTTTGACTCCTAAACACATGGGCATTTTATGCAAGTGGCAGATAAGGAAAAAGGAAGAAACCAGGTTTTTAGAGGCATATAAAAAGCTATGGAAAATTATCTGTCTAAAATATGAATTCCCAGAAAAACACAGCGTTAGTAAATAGTACAAAAAATCTAAAGAAATATTTAGCTAATAATAGAAACTCTGAGATTATCTCTCCCTTGGATATATTCCTCAAATTCCTCCAATGAAGAGGACATATTTGTGAGAAAATTTCAGTTGAAAACTTTCCTTTGGTAAAACAAATAATCTGGAGAATTACTCCTTCATATTTAGAAATTTCTAGTGCTTTGGTATGCTAGTGGTGGAGTGTTAAAATATTTTGCTAACTAACAATCATCCTGTAAAATGGAGTTCAATGCCTGTGATATCCTACCCTAATGGCTCTGGCTGTTTTTTGAGTAAAATATTTCTGTGCATACAGAAATTCAGGAACCTCAAAAAGTTAGGACATTAGCAAGTAGTAAAGGCAACTTGTAGCACCTTGACATTCTAAAGCCTTTAAACTGACATTTTTCTGGCATAACTTCAGGAATGATTTGGTGTAAGAAATACTTGAAGACATACATGAGTCACATAAATTTTATTCTCCCCAAAATACTTAAATGAATATTTAACAATTTCCATTACCCTTTCTCAGTACCGGATAAAGACCTTGAAAAGTTGTCTTAATCTGTAGCAGTATTAGAGCCAATTATGCTATTTTATTCCTTAGATGATTTCACTGACTTCAGATGATTTTACGGATTGGAGTAAAACTCAGGTTAAAAATTAAAATTCTCTTTTTCACTCCCCCGTATTGTAGATGTCATCCCAACCTTTGCATATGCCACAAATTAAAATAAGTCCCATTACCTAAATTCCTCAATCAAACTTTTTAAAGTAGCTTTCTTTGTGAATTGGCTGCTATTAATTAGATCTAAATGACAGAACACTGAAAATAAATCCTAGATTTTTGTACAACTCCTCATTCATCTAAATTGCAGAGGAGGACAGGCTGCTTTCTATACAGGGCAGGGCAAATGAAATCAAATACATTATTTCACAAAACAATTTGAGCAAAATAAATAATTCAATATTGCTGGATTATTGTAGAATATCTCCTGTGAAACTATTGGAAAGAACAGGCTTCCATGAAGCCAGTTCTGGCACTTAGTTTAATTCATGGAGGTCAGGAAGACAAGTCTGTCTGCGTGGATAGTACATCATGCTTGCACACTACAGAAGAGTCTTTGAAGAAATGGGTGCTGAGCACAAAGGTTTATTGCTCCTATGTTCTTTCAAATACAGACCAGTGTCAGTTTGACTATTTGAATGTGCCTGTGCCTGTAATTGTTCTGCCTAGCAATGTATGGAAGTAGGTAAGACTAAAGTAGATTAGAAGAAACAGTCTGTAACTTTCATGCTACCCTATACCATGAGCAACCTGATCCAGGTGTGTGGTATCCCTACCCATGACAGGAGGGTTGGAACTGAATCCTTAAGTTCTCTTCCAAACCAAAGCATTCCATGGTACTGTAGAAATGCCCATCCAAGCAAGATAGTGGTAAAGGTTCCTGTGAAATTTGCTGTAAACCAAAAAGTGTAAGGTTTATGCCCACTATTTCCTTTATACCCAGGTTGCAAAAGAATTTAATTCCTAGGAAGCAATGACATTGCTTGTCAGCTCTGTCCTGCCTCAGCGTAGGATATCTTCTAAAAATAGTACAGTGCCTTACAATATAATATCAAAATTATGCATTCTAGTACCTAATTTCTCTCTTCCAAGATAAGCAAAAGCAATACAGATAGAAGATGCTGCTTTAGCAAAGTACCAAGGTCAGCAGCAGGAAAGTTACTCAAAGGAAAGAAAGAAGCATTAAACAATTAAACTGAATTCTTTAAAGGTATTGACGTAATGAGATGGAGATGCTTTGGTTAGTCAGAATGACCCAAAGTAGTTGTTATTTAGATTCACAGCTGGTTTTATTGAACAATTCTTTATGCTTTTTTCCCATATAGTTCTTTGTTTCAGTTGTGCAATTGGTGATTATTAGTGAATCAGAATGCAGGAACACCCATGATGGAATAAGGAAAAAGATGTCTAAATGACATAGACCCCTAAGCTTTTCTGAGTATTCCGCTCTATTTATGTCTCGTTCCAAATACAGAAAAAATAAAGAAAATGTAAAATACAATTATCCCATGGGTTAGGAGTATTTTGTCTCTTTTGCAATATTTTAGCTTAATGGTGCAAAAATCTCACTAATAATGCAGAGTGTTTTATTCACATTCAATATCCTTAGTCTAATAAAAGATACTGTCCCATGTTTTTAAAGGAAGTTTGTCTGCTGTAACATGGATATTGAATTAAAGAGCCCTAAAAGGAAGCTGTTTCAAAGGGCAGATAATTACTTTTTCTGAGAATTGTTCCTCTTTTGCATGCCACAGATTTACTAGTCATATTAAGGAAAACTTGACCCTGGGTCTCTAAATGTTTTCAGAATGAGGGTTGCTGAGTCCAATTGTCTACATTTATTAATCCTAGCTATGATTATTAGCCCCATATAAGGTAAGAATTTTCAGATTATGATTTTAATAATAGTAATTCTGGGTGAGGCTTTACCTGAACTGTCCAACTGCAATCAGGGTTATGATCCTTTCATAGCAGAGGTTAATATTGTAAATACCAGTTATGACCCTTGCTGAAGGACTGCTTCAGTAATTCACTGGAGTGAAATTACCTCAGTCTCTGGAAATGAAGATCCTCTGAAGGTTCTGGCAAGAAAACGTATAAAGCAATAATCGGGAGTCAGTGCCACAGAATGGGATAATGTAATCTTCAGTCTTAATTTTTTGAATATAAAGATTTCTTTCTTTCTAAAAATTCAGATTAAAGGAAGAAATATTTTTTTTTAATTTGCACCTCTGACATTAAGCTGAAAAGCACTACTGCAGACACCTGCTTCAGAATTGTCATTGTTTCCATGGTGCTACTTTCCATCACCTATTTTTAATAGTTTACACAACAAGATCAAGGGTGTCCCAGCTGTTACTGCCACTGTTGCTAAGCAACCTTTAAATCAGAGTTCAAGAAGACAAAGAATCATGCTTGAAAAATTTCTCAAGTGTCTGCTTTCCCTTTTCTTCTTCTGTCTACACTATTTTTCAGATGCCATGTTTTCTGTTCCTTTTTTTCCCTTTTAAATTTTCCCTTTCAAATTCTGTGTGAATCAATCGTAGTCTCCAAAAAGAATAAGCCACTTTCTAGCTACAACAGCTACTGTTTTATACCAGAGAGGAAGCTGGGGCATTAAATAAAGAGCTTAAAACATTTACCTTTTTTTTTTTTTTAATTAAATCCAAATATTTTTAGAGCTGTGCAACCTGCTGCTGCTGTTGTGTAACATCTGTGTATGACAGCATCGTGGACTGACACACCGATCAATGGAGACATTCAAAGCTTGCAGGGAATTTCAATGCCCCCCCGTGCCTTCTGGGATCTTACTACTGTCACCTGCAAAAGCCTCAGAGGTCAAAAACACCCAGAAAGAAGGAAAAGTTAGCGTGGGTGAACCTGGAGGAGTCTGGGGCTGGATGCCTGTCCTGGAATGTCATTATTTTTCAAACTTTGTTGCTCAGCCATTAGCATCCCTCCCCCTGCACTACTAACTGTGTGACAAACAGCAGCATGTCTTTTTTAGTTAGATACATTAGGTGTGCTAATGTTAGAAGTAAAGCAGTGCTGTGGAATGTACAGATCAAGGAAAATCCTGTATTTCATTTAAAATCTTTGCTTGCATCAATAGCCTTCCTCTTATCTATCCCATCCAAATTTTCATGTATCCAAGTAATTTCTTCTGTTGTTTCCTAGATCCTCCCTTTTCTGCTCTTACAATTCTAAATGCTTCATCCTATATTATACCTGCTTCATCTCTGTCCCTTCTTTGCACCTCTCACTACATGCCACTAGGGCAATGTTTATTCTTTACCTTCTTCTCTGGCAAATGTATTCTACAGGATTTCTTTTCATTGCAAAACACTGTCTTAATAAATTTTCTTTCAAATTCTGCAGATGAAATACACTTTCTGTAACTGCTCATCACCTGTTCACACTTCCAAAGCCACTATTCTCACAAATTATGCTGTTTCTGGGTTTTTAAACTTCAGGCTAGTCAATAGTTTTCGTATCAGGTAAACTCCTTGATGTCATATAAGCATTTGAAATAGCCCTTTTCAATCATTTATAATTTTTTTTTCTGCTCAGTTTCCAGTTTGAAAAAAAATTTCTTGCAAGTTCAGTGTTTATAAAAGTTTTTTGGTCATAAGGGCAGATGTGTGGGCAGCTCCATCACCTTCCCTGCCACACTGCTGCCTCAAAACCAACTTTCAATTTCAACAGCTGCCTAAAGGTAAAATAGCTTTTTCTGTGTGTTTCTTCACCCATCAGCTTTACTGTTTGACCCCTTTATAGAGACTTCCTCATCAAGCCTGCCAGTTGTGATGGCACTACTTCATTTATTTTTGTTTATTTGCTTGTTTATTTTCAGGAAACAGAAACAGGGGGACAACATCTTAAAGAGGTGTTGCTGATCTGCCAGATGATGCAACCCTTGCTCTCTCTCCTTCTTTGCCAGACAAAGAAGCTGCCACAGGGAAATAAGTTACTCAATCTGTGAAAATATTTGACCTTTATTTTCATTTCATCGATGCTGGTGTAAATTACAGTAACATCACAGTTACAGAATGGCCAGACATGTAAAATTGCTGTAAGTAGAAGAGTTGACATTTAGAGTTTTATCCAAAAAGTAACTCCACTGTCAGTGTTTAATGTGCTGTCTAAAGTTGGTACCACTATTCTGAGTAAATTAATAGATAGTGCTCCAGATTTATTTCATTGATTTCTGTGAATCCTGCCAAGGAAAGATAGTCTCTTAAAATTCCTAGGTAGAAACTTACAGATGGCAGTATATATGTCCTCACTAATACGCTGAAAGTACTTTATGGTTTTGTCTGGATACTAAACTCTAGATTTTGCTATCCCAAAATTCCAGAGGAATATACTCCATTTAAATGAATGCTGTTGCAATATAATTTCCTATATGAAGCCCAAAGCTGTGAATAGAAAATTTTCTGGCAGGCTCATTTGGAAGTTGTGAAGTATGCCTTTTTCAAGAAGAAATATGGGCGCTGAAGCTCATTATTATTATTCTGCAAGGTGTTTTTAACAGCTTTGCAGTTAAATATCTTCCTCAGAGTGTCTGTGTTTAGCAGAATTTTCCTTACAACCATTTAATGAACAAGTTCATTTAAGAACGGCAGCAGAATGTAGGCCCAGGTCTGCACCCCTGGCATCTGACTTAGAGGCTGAAGGCACAGCAGCCCTGAGGACTGAGGAAGAAGGCTTAGGAGTGTGATTAATACATGCTTGCTGCAGGAGTCTGTGCCTCTGCTCACCCTCCAGAGGCGAGCAGAGTTTTACAGTGTGCAGCTGGATGTCAGCATGCAGAGCCGTGGTGCCCGGGCACCGGCAGCTGCCAGCCCTGCCAGAGCAGGAGCCTCTCCAGCAGCAGCGCGGTGCAGCAGGCACAGAATCGCTCCTGAACAGCTCCCAAGAGCTGCTAGCAGGGCTGCCTCCATAGTCAGCTGCATGGCAGCAATTCCTCAGCATTCAAACTATTGATCAGGGCCTCTGTGGGCTGAGTGCTCTGCAAGCACACAATGAGAGCAGGGATGGTTTTTCCCTCAATAGCTGTACGGGTTCCTGCAACACACGCTCACGTGGGCATCTCTCACTCTGAGGGAACGTTCCCTCTCACTAACAAGAGGTCACAGGGAATATTGCTGCAAATACGTGAGCTTTGCTTTCCTGCTTCAAATCCTGTGTAAATTAGGACCCAAATCATGTAATGAGAGATTAAATTTACAGAGCAGCACAAGGTAAACAAATGAATCAAGGGTGATTTAATCGAATACTGCACCATTTTACATGCTCAAAACGCTTCAGCATGGCTATCACTCCTGGCATTTCAATTTCTGTCACCGTGTAAGACTAAATCAATATTAACAATGCTGGCATAATACAAATGATAATAGCTTAAAAGTCATATTTTCCTGCCACAATCAAAATTTGATCTAGTGATTTGGATTGCAAAGGTTCTTCCTAGAGTCTGTTAGTTGCACTCTATGGCAGACACAACTCCTTTAACTCCTACTCTTTTCATGGTAATGTCAACAAAAAGAAAATTATTATATTAGAATACAGGTGTATCTCAAAAGCACTTCAAAGATCAGGACAAAGACTCTGAAGACTTCAGGCCTCTCGTGGGTCAAATACTTATTAATATTAATAAGTCTGCAATTTCATTGATGGGCTTCAGCTTTTTTCATTTAGTAAGGCTTCTGTTATGAAACTATCAAAGAGTAATTTATAAGCATTTGTTCAACTCTTCATAAATCACAAGCCATCACCCTAAAGAACTCTGTAAAAAGGTATTTTTATGACTAGACAGCATTGCAATATAATTAGGAGAATCAAAGAATTTTTAAAATGGTCCTGAAGCAACTGAAAGATACCTAGCACAAATAAGCAGAGGAATATTAAAAGAGTAAACAAATAAGAAACAATTAGTTGCTCTTTTCAATGATATCATATTGCATTCTTTATTCTAGTTCTGGAAAACAAGCCACTGATGACCAGGAACAATTGATTTTCCTTCACAGCTGTTTTCTAATTACTTGTGAACACTGAAAATTCCAATGCCGTCACTCAGTTGTACAAGGAGTCCTTTCAATGAGTTTTCTTATTACAGCAAGTGTACTGTTGTCCTGCTGTCCACACGTGTATCAAAAGTCTGGGGTGCTCTCATGGTGGTGCTGCCTTTTAGGTGTGCTGAATGAGTCAGACATTTTGCATTGCAATAGACTGCAATGAAATGCACAAGCCATCAGCACAGATGCACTTGCAGGACTTTTTCCTGCACTGTCTGGTTCAGTATTCCTAAATTGTAGGTGTCATTCATTAACTGCTGAGAGCTCCAACTTGCTATATTTTCATATGAATTTACACACACATACAGACATATGTGTATGCTTTAGAGAGAGACAAATGCACGTGTATTGATATGCTGTAAGGTCAAGTATTCACAAACCAGGTTAAGAAGGACGGCAGGAATCTGATCACTTGGTGTTCTGAATACCTTTTAAGTAAAACATGCAAAAAATTGACAGGAAGACCTACACCTAAAGTTCAGAAAAGGAACCTTAGAGCTACTATGGACTTCTTCAGGTATTATATACAATTACAAAATAAGGGTAGCAAGGAAGATTGTTTGGTTCTGCATTTTTCTTTCTTGTGTCTCTTTAATTCTGGCTATTCAACAATTATTTTGTGCTCAGAGATCATTTACCCTTTTACTCAAGTAGAGAGTAAGGCCATATCCCTGCAATTTCATACCTACTTTATCTTGTATTCTATATGCCAATCCTGATATGCAAACAGTAAAATTCTATTTTTATTTTGACCCACTTCCACAACCCTTAACTTAGACAGAAATACCAGATGAATTAGATAAAAATATAAAGACTCAGATCTCATTTTATGGTAAACTATTCCTTCAATCTTGAAAAAGCAGCTTCCAGCAGATCCTCAAAGGCTCAGGCTGCACTGAGCAGATTTCCTACAGTTCAGGAATGCTTTGAGGTGAAGGTTGAGGCACATAGTTTTAAAGCACAGGGATCAGCTGCAGTGAGACGAGAAAGGACCTGCCAAAGAAAAGTGGTAGGATTCTTAGAGCTTTATTCCATTAATTCTACTTGAAAAAAAGGAACATGTGTATTTTTTTGCAGGTAATGAGCAATTCTGTTGCTCATGACCACAATGCTAAGTGCTAAGAGTTTTGTGACATTTTGGATATAAATGCAATTACTGTATTTTTTTTTTGACCCGTAGCAGAGGAAAGGCTTAAGCAGCCATGTTCTTATTTTCTTCTACATACAATGAGGAATAAAACTGTTATCAGAAGTGCTATGTTATGCTAGATGCTGGGATTTTTTTAATACCAGGTGATTACTATTGTTACCAGTATTGCAGAAACTTCCCCTTTCTCGAGGTTCTATCTAAGTTTAAGAGTGAATTTGTAGTAATATGTTCAACTTCCTACAAAATACTGAGTTTAATAGATTGTATTTAGAATTTAGCAATAACTTTAATCTTTGTTTGACTCTTTTTCCTTTTTCTTCTAGGAGCAAGCATACCTCCAAATGCAGTTCCTAACCCACCATGTGAAGTTATGCTCTATTCCAGTCCTTATTCCATATTCTATATGGTTTCTATCCCTATTGCCTACTTCCAATTGCATTTTATTTCTTTCTACCTCTCTTTCTTTGGAGTCAAAAACAGACTGGAATGTTCCAAGGATCCAACCATCTATTTTGTTACCTGAATCTGCTGTGTTTAATGACCAGAGGTCTGGAAGCTTTGATGCCTCTCTCATTTGGCTGTACCCAGCAGCTACTTTGAGTCTGAAAGGATCAGCCAGCTAAAAGTGAAAGTGGAACTGGATTCTATTTGAGTATGGAGGCAAATTAAATTGAAAGCTATTTCAAACCTCTAAAGGAGAACTAGAAGAATTTGAATCAAGCATTCCAGATTAATGTTGCAGCAGGAGCTTTGAACAAGACCTTTAAAATCAGTTTCTAGATTGGCACATGGATTAAAGTAAAGCCTTAAATGAAATTAGTTCAGAATGCAATTATTGAATGCAATGAATTTCAATTACTAATGAGAAGAAAAATGACAAACCTAGTCAAATCAAAGTTACTATTTGGTATTGTCCACAATTCTCTATAGAGGAGATTGAAGTTGAAACTGTTCTGTGCCACAAATATCTCTCCTTCAATCCTTTTCCCTTCATGCTCATTCTGAGTCCTATAGTGAGTCACTTACACTTATATAATATAAATATTTCAATCATCCAACTATGATTATTTTTAAAGCCATTGCTGAAATAGAAACTAGTCTCTCCTAGCACTGTGTATTCCTATCAGGCTCTTATAATCAGGATGATGTCTTAATTAGCATGTTTGTTTCCACTAGGGTATACCAATTAAGAGACATAACCACACTGCTGTACATTCCTATTAATGCTTTTCTACATTTAAAGTAAGATCACACATTTCAGCAGGTGTAGCTTTTAATGGTAACAGAATATTTTCTGAAGTATATTGAGCTATTTTGCCATCTGTTTCTTATGCTGGTATTCCTAAATTACTAGAAACTAGACATTAGGTCTAGGGTTTTTTTTAGAACTTCCAGAATATTAACTTTATTTTATAGTTTTCACAGATGCATTCAAGCTAATATTTTAATAAAAATACAGCTATCCTGACTAATGATTCCTCGGAAGTGCTACTGCCACAGATCTGACATCTCAAGTCATTTTGTGTGCATATTGTGCTAGGTTAGTTACAGTAGAAATATGTTTTCTGAAAAATTAATACGTCGCATCCTTTGCTTTTTGCTACTCTGAACATACAGCTCAAAACTTCTTCTGCCTTTTCTATTTTTAATGCTGTAAAACGTTTGATTCTGTTCATTATGACCTTGCTGAAAAAAGAGACAAATAATGCAAAGTTTACATTTATTTCTAATGAATATTGAGCAGAGCAGAGTTATCTAAAATTGTTATGCTATCTTCACTACTATTTAAACTTAAAGTGTCACATTCTTATATCTCACTTTAAAATCCACTTCATACTGTGAGACTTGGTTCTCCTCTAGAAGGACAAAATTTCAATAAAGGAGGCTTTAAACACTCCAAAGTGCTTAATACATAAAGTATTCACTAAAGAGTCTATTAGCAATGTCTAATTATTCTGAAATTTGCATTAACAAAAGTAACTGGAATATATTTAGAAATTACTTTTGAATATGTGTGTACATTTTCCCAGTGTAGCGCTATAAAGAATTTTCACTATTTTCAACTAGATTTCTGCTAATTGCTCTGTTATACACCTAATTAATTCATTTAGAATTATTAAGTCCACAGAAAACACTATTAAAAGCCCAACATTGCAAGTCTTAAGCACAATTTCTCTAATATCTGGGTGTATCACTTTAGGTCTGAGTCTTCAGCAGTCACAGTATGTTTTATACTCTTATTTTTTGACAATTGCAGTGTCACAACTGCTAGAAGGCTTTCAAACCATTCTCTTCAATAACAGCAGCTTAGTTAGTGGTCAGTTCTGACCAGTCTTCTATTTTTGTAATGGGTGTGATGCTGAGTTAAAGATAGTAGCCATTTTCACAAATTCACAACTCGAGGAGTTGATATTTCAAGAAGAAACATGAAATAAAGAATTGTGTGACACAACTGATTCTGTTTCTCTTTCTATAGTACCCTTCAACTGAAACAGATTTATAAAAATGAAATTTCATTTCCATTCAAATTCTCAATAGCTTTTGATTTATTTCACTCTTTTTGTGAAGTACATATATGTACTGAGGACCATATAGTTCTTTTACTGTAAAGTCTGTCATTGTAAAACTGTTTTCATTTGCTGTTTTGCCAAACTAAAAGTATTAATTTTGGACCAGGAGAAGTTTTCCCTTAAACTTGGCTTACACTGATATCTTCCAGATATATATTAAAAAAAAAAAAAAAAAAAAAAAAAAAAAAAAAAGAATGGAATTTCTTAGAACAAAATGTAGTGAATGTTTTTTGGGGTGGGTTGGGGACTCCTGGGATTTTTGGTTTGGTTTGGTTTCTTTTTGTGCAAGAATTTCACTAAAACACTCTTGTTCAGATATAGAAGCAAATACTTACTATTTGGTTGGGGAGAATATTAAAACCAAGGCATGCCTTCTGCATCAGGTCTGACTCTCTCTGGAGACAGATTTTCTTTCCAAAATATTCTCATGCAAATGCTCACTATGGCCTTACTCCAGGAGGTTTTCTTTTTTCATCAAGAGCTCAGTCAAAGGGCTGCAAGACCTGGATAAGATTTTACCTAAAGATAAAACTCACACAGTCAATCTTCTGTCTGCTTCCCAATCCCTACTCCATACAGAAAACATTTTGGGACTCAGTGAAGAAATTACTATGTATCAAAAACATTTTATCTTTACACATTTATTCTAAACAGACTGGTAGTTCGGGGTAATAGTGATTTGAATTGGTATTGATTTCCAAATTAAGAATCCTAAATGTAGGCATCTTTTGGTAAGGATACACATGTGCAGTAAGTGGTTGACCTTCAGTTAACAGAATTAACAGGCATCTAGGGCTCAGCTCAGTTCCTTAGGCATTGTCATCTAGTGCCAATAGAAGCAGTCCCCGTTATCCCAATAGCCATCCAAATCCCACAACCACAGAGCTATGAAACTTTCTTAAATCCTGTGTTATCACTCTCATCCCCATATCAAATACTGTTGTCAATTGAATGGTGCCTCTGATCTTTATGTGTGTCAGAACATGAAGAGTGATTCAGGTCATCCTAAAGCAGACACCAAGCAGCAGCCTTTTTAAGCTCAGGCTTGTCCTAGTTCTGTTTCTACTTCTCCAGGATACATTGTCATGCAAATAATTCTATTTTAAACAAAAGACATAGAATCCTTTATAATTATGCCTCATTCAATTGCTGCTTGTCATGTCAAACACAGGCCAAAAAATGTAGGACAACAGACACTAAATGGGAAAGAGCCAGCATATATTTTCTAGGAAGCATGTACAAGTGGAAAGAAAAAAAAAAAAAGAAAAAAAAAAAAAAAGCCTAAAACACCATCCTTGTGGACAAATAATTTGTTATAGGCTTATAGTGATAATTCTTTTGTTCTGAAAATTTTTGAGAATGGGTTTCAAATGCAATTTGTAATGAAAATAACACAGGAAAGTATGTTAATTCTGATTAATGTTAATTCTGGTTTCAAGGTGCATCCTATTCTGAAGTTCTCAGAAATCATACATGTCACAGTCTTCAAAAAAGCCCAAACCAAAACCACACAGATAAGGCATTCTGGGACAAAGAATAGTTTCTAGTATTTAATAATACAAAGGAAAGGAACACAAGTAGCTTCTATTCATAAATTAAATGAGATTCTGAGTTCTACAGCTTCAGTTTCCCACAAGTCTAATTCCTCTCATTACAAAACTTTTGAGATGAGAGGCTCAATATGAGCAGAAATAATATATGGAATGTAAGATAATTTACTCCAACTCCAACTAAAGACTGAAACTGGAAGACTGATACTGCTGGACAAGTGGACTGGTGGACATATTGATTTGGAAAATTCTCCAACTCCCTTTATCCTAATCTGGTGTGGCTTTGCTCTCATAAAAAGCACTGGTATCTTCATTGTTGTCAGAAATTTCTGAGGAGTCAATGTTTAAAGGTAAGACCAAAAATATAAGAGAATGTAAGCTTTTCAGAAGATGAGGTACCAGAAGAAGAGAGGTCTTGACAAATTAGAGACATGGGCAGTGACCAACTGTTTTAATTTTAAGAAGGGTAAGAGTTGGATTCTGAACCTGGGATAGGGCAACCCTGGATGTACAGACAGACTGTGGAATGAGATGTTGGAAAGCAGTGCCATGGACGGGGACCTGGAGGTCCTGGTCAGTGGCAAGCTGAATCTGAATCCTGGCAGCCAGAAGGGCCAACCCTGTCCTTGGGGGGGCATCAGGCACAGCATCACCAGCTGGGCAAGGGAGGGGGTTTTACTGCTTTGCTCTGAGCTGAGGCCGCCTCACCTCGAGTGCTGCAGAAAAGACATTAACCTATTGGAGAGTGTCCAAAGGAGGGCCAAGAAGATGGTGAAGTGCTTTGAGAGGAAGCCGTATGAGGAGTAGCTGAGGTCACTTGATTTGTCCAGCTTGGAGAAGAGGAGACTTAGGGGAAACCTCATTGCAGTCTGCAGCTTCCTTGTGTGGGAAAAAGGAGGGACAGACATTGATCTCTTCACTCTTGTGACCAGCGATAGGACTCGAGGCAACAGCATGAAGTTGAGTCAGGTGAGATTTACACTGAGTATCAGGAAAAGGTTCTTCACCTAGAGGGTGACTGGGCATTGGAACAGGCTCCCCAGGGAAGTGGTCATGGCCCCAGGCCTGTGGGAGTTCAAGGAACATTTGGACAATGCTCCTGGGCACATGGTGTGACTGTTGGATGTCCTGTGCAGGGGCAGGGGTTGGACTCAGTCATCCTGATGGGTCCTTTCCAACTCAGCATACTCTGTAACTCTACATAATGTCTCCAAAACTGGGACAGATTTTGGTATTTTTACTAGCAAACACATCAATAAGGACTACCTGTCTGATGGAAAAAATTTCTATGCTAAGGCATATGATGATGTTTTTTGAGGAGTCATTTCTAGTGAGCTATTGTTGTAAGAAGTCACAGTCAATATTGCAGTACGATTTGTAACCTGAAATTAAACATTTGCAGGATATGAGGGTGATCAATCTGTGTAATTGCTACTTCTTGGAAAGGAAATTTTAGGGATTTTTTCAAGGAGTTTTAAAGCAATCAGTAGTAGTAAAGAAATGCTTTTTCTTACCTTTTCAACAGAAATGAATAAAAGACTGATATTTTCACCTACTTCCTATTCCAAAACATTCAGCAAGTATTTCTCTGCTCAATTAATTCTGTTAAGATTTCACATGTTGTTGTCTTTCAATATTTTTTAAAACTGCTTGTTGATTTTGTTTGTCACTATCAGCTCCAGCATTTATATGAAGTACAGAAGTTTACCTTAAAGATTAGTTGTATTTGACTTTTTAGGTGACTTTGGTGTCTATTACTTCAATAAAGAACAACTTCAATATCTGCTCAGAGTGAACATTCCAAGCAAACTATGAAGAAGAAAAAGAAAGAAAATAGATGGAACTGAACCAAGACAGAAGTTATCTATAGCAAGACATTTCCTTCTTAGAGTGACTATGATTCCAAAAACAGCTATTAAATATTTTGCCTCGTTTCTTATTTGAATTGCTGGTTTCAGCTTCTAGTACTAACTCTGGATACAAGAAAAGCACATGCCTTTACCTGTTAAGGAACCTGATAATCCGTGTTATTTTTTTCCCATGGAAATATAGCTGTATGTTGTAAGCAATATCTACCTCTTCTTCTTACAAGCACTGAAGCCTGCTTTGCAAAAGCTTGAAGAATTGCACCATTCACAGTCGGGTTTTTTGTGGCACTTTGCTGAATTCTGTGCAAATGGTTCAGTTTTGCAGCATTATTTCAAGAAGTGGGAACACAGGAATTGTGAATGGCATTCCAATATTAAAACCTCTCTAAATCTTACAAGAAAAATTTCAGTGTCTTTCTTCTGCTCTTCCTATTAGACTTTTTGCCACAGCATCTCACTGACAAGAGTCATTGAGTTGTTTGTCCACTATGGCTCTTATTTCCTCTCTGGAGTCTTGATTTTTACTAGACAGCTCTGTCTTCTGTATAAATTTCCTGCACGGCTTGCTACAAGACATTTGACTTCTTATTTGATTCTGTTGAATCTGGCCAGAAGTAAATGGTCCCATTTTACTCAGAAGTCACCCTATTTCTGCACCTTCATCTTTATTACTAATTGCTCCAATCTGTTCAACATCCATGAATTTTATCCATGATTTCCGTTTCTTTTTTCTGAACCGTTTCTAGGTATGCTGCATAAAGGTTGGATGTCAAATAACCTAATATTTGTGGAGTTCCACTGGAAAACATAGTGCTTGTTCCCTATTGACACATACTCTTTTGAGATCCACCCTTTGGATTTTCTGATGTGATCTGTTAGTTTGTAGTGTTAATCAGAGTTCTGGGTCACACTGTATTCTATGCCTATCATGGTCAGAGTACAAAATACCTGCCCTTTTACTTTTTCTGGACAAATTTTTTATTCATCAAACACTAGTATCAGATTTATTTGACTAGATCTAAGTTACGTAAAATTATTTTGGCTAGCATTAATTGTATTCCTAGCACTGAATTTCTTACCATTGAATTTTATATTAGCATTTCCACTATTGCTTAGGACTGATATAAGCCTTACCAGCTACTGACTATGGCAGATTAACAATTCTTCAAACTGCTGGAATTTTCTTGTTTGGAGATTTATTAAAATGAACGTCAGAGAAGCAGACATTTCCTCAGCCAATTTTTAAGGACTCTTGAATATTATCTTAATTGAATATATTTATTCATGGTAGATGATGCTTGAAGTTTAGCAGCATGAAGTGCTGTGATTTTCCATCACTTTTATATCCTAAAATGTAAAATATACTCTCTTTTTTTTTTTTCTGAGAAATGAAGTCACTATCTCACAGGGAGACAAGATAAAGGCATCAGGTCCTCTCAGCAGGAACCAGGCTCTGTTGCTGCCACAAAGATGAGAATTTAACTTGACTGGAGTAGGACAGCAGTTTTAAGTTACTCTGAAAGGATCTCTGGAAACAACAAGAAGCCTCAGTTTTTCAGCAGTATCTTGTTCAGTATTACCATTTTCCTGAGTTTGGAACCATAACCTCACCCCCTTTCCTCACTTGGCTCTTTGTGAATTAATTATAGACAGTCCCTGACATTTTGCTGTCACTGCAGAGCTAGTTTATCCTTCATGTTTCATGTTTCATTTTCTTGTTGGTATTCCAAGCAGGAGTACTTATAATTAATACATTCTCTTTTTCATTTATTGAATAACTCCTAGTAATGATTTTGTCATACCTAGCTTGGAATGAATATTGCTTTAACATGGTTATCTCAGTCAAAGAATTATTCTAGTATCCTTACATTTCCTTATCAGTTTTCAAAATTTCATCCTTTCTAATTATTATTTTGCTGGTTATTGTTCTTATCTATGTTTCTCACCTATATCATAAACACATGTATAGATAAAAAATCATATTTAGGTACATCTAATATCTTAGGTCAATGAAACACATATAGATGGATATAGATATAGATAGTTTCTGTCTCCTGTCTTGCCTTGTTTTGCTAATGAACTTTTACAAAACACTGTTCTTCCATGATTGTGGAAGCATATTTTTTTGTGTGCCAACCCAGGCTTTCCAAAACCCCCTTATTTTTATTCATGTTTCCCTCACAGTCTATCTTCTTTTACTTTCTCACAGAGAATTCTTTCTGTCATATGATACATGATCATACTATCATACTTCTCATACTCTTTAAAAAATAATCCATTTATAGTATCTGACAGAAGATCTTGAATGCTGAAAGGTGACCATATCAAAACACCAGTACTACTAATAACATAATCTATTATCCTCTTTCCTTTTCTGCAGTTCCCAAGATCACTTGAGGTGTTATTTCTGATGAAAGCCTCCAAAACACAATTTGAGGGAAAGATGTTTTCCTGCTTTTGTAAGTGTATGTGAAAAATAATAAATAAATAGGCTATTATTTTGGACTGGAAACCCCAAGCAACCAAGACTTTATTTCAGCTTTATGACACCAGGAAGGCCCTGATGAGCTTCTCTGCACTCTGGCTTCTCTGCTACCTAGGGCATCAAATGATAAAGGTGTAAGTGTAAGGGCTCAACAACTCCCAGTTTTGCAAAAAAAATCTAAATCCTTGAATTTTTCCAAGCTTTAGCAAATTGGAGGAGGAAAATAATCTGTAAAACAGTAAAAAAGTGGCACTAGCTGGATTTATTAATAAAATTTATGGGTTCGGGAAACTAAGCAGTTTTACCCTTTTTGTCAATGTATTGCCAACAGGGAAAAAAAATTACATGGATGGTGCTCTCTTTGAGGGGCTGATTCTAATGATGGAAACAAGTTTAGTTTTTGAGAAGTGTTGTGCTGCTGAGTAATTCGTTTATGGTTTTTTTTAAGTAATAAATAAATTCATTTTACATAGGTTTGTGCAAATATATTTAGAATAGAATGTATAACCTTGATGGCTATTTAGGAAAATGTAATCAAGTTGTTACATTCAGATCATTTTCTGTACTGAATTGATGGATCAGTAGATAAAGCTTCAATTACAGTCACAGAATTGTAATTTTAATTGGAAAATTACATAGGCAGTGTTCACTATGACCAGAAAAAATTAGACTAATGAAAGCAACAACTAAGCCATTTTTGAGATTATGCACATGTATTAATTAAAGAAAGCATCTTTTTCATTATAGCTGTTAAAATGTCTTTCAGGGGCTCCATTATAAAGACTGCCTTTTGATGGTCTGGGAAATATAACCTAGAGGCAGGAAGCTAACATTTGGCCCAAATTCTGGTTGTATCTATTATTTGACATGGGAATTTTAGTACTATCAGCTAGTGAGCATGACTGCTTGAGTTAGAAGCTTTACAAATGTAGGAGAGCAGAACCTTAATGCCCTACTGCAATAATCAATATTTGAACACTATAGAGAAAAAAAAAAAAATTATTAGATTTTCCAAAAATATCTAAGTATTTTGTAAACCAACTCCCAAAAGGCTTGATGCCCCTAGGCAGCTTTAAAGAATACCCAGCACAGTGGTAACATTGTGTCTTTTAGAACTTTTAAGAGAAAGTGAGATGCACTAAAACATGCAAGATCTTAGGCAAGATCTTATGTCATATGGATTGGTTACCTGTGCTTATAAGTTTAGCATAGTCCAACTACATCAAGACTCTTTGCATTCTTTAAGAGATTACTTTTGTAGTTTTAGCACCTACAGTAAAAAAATTGAAGCTTAGGAAACTGTAAATTTTGGCAACTTGGTCTAAAATTAAGTAAGATATAGGTGACTTTGGTGACATAATTTGATGTAATGCCTCAGGAGAAATTACACTGTCTTTGGTGAAATCATTACACATATGCATCCCAAGCTGTATAATACTGATATAAGTCGAATCATACTCCAAAACTTGGAGTCTGGGAGGATCAATGAAAATAAGATGACAATGAAAATAAGATGATATTTCCATTTGGAAACCTTTATGTTTGATTTAAGAAAAGGTCTGAAATACAAACAGAAGATGAATTAAAGATGGCAAATGCATCTTAAAATTGGAGCACCAGACGAGGCTTTCTCCCTACCAAAGAGGTAAGGAACTCTGAACAATATCTCCCTGTTGATACCATGTTAGCTTCATAGTTAATGTTATAAATTGAGCTGTGTGGTCAACTGCTTACATTTTCTTGCTCAGATTGGGGCTGTATCTAGCTTTCTGAACAGAAGGTAAATAAGGTTGTGATCCCCAGCGCACTTAGTTACTCTTTGTACATTTTCAACACTGCAATCAATAGTTGCTACAGATCCGAGTGTATCTGCTCTTTAACATGCAAAGAATGTCAGCAACATGGTGTAGACAGTAAGTTAATGATAATTGTAGCAGTAAAGGTGTTTAATACTACAAAGTTCCTGAGAAGAATCTTTAATTTTTGCATAAAAACACTGCTAGATGGATGCATTCCTTGTGTTTTTGCAGTAAGAGAAAGAAGGTTCTGCTTTTATGAGTGTCTGTGAAAGTAACTTCTTTCTTGCATGCTTCTCATTTCACTTCTGTCTCCTTATCATTTATGACAACAAACATAATGGACCTTGTAAGCTTATAATTTCCCTTTTTTCCATTCTGTTTTCTGCATCCTGGAGTTCATGAAGCTCCTCTTAGAAAAAGAGTATTTATACTTTTTAATTTTCCCGTCTTCTTGTCCTCAGCCTGTGTTTTACTTCTGTTGCCTGTGATATTCTAGGATTGCTGTGAGTAGGATTTTGTCATAGGAATTCTTCCCTTTACACTACTTATTGTGTAAACAGAAAGCAAGAATTCTAGGGAAAGAAAGTATGATTTATGGTTTCGACAGCTAGAACTGCCCGCAGGAAATTAATTTATCCCCATCTACATGAGAAAGTCCTAACACAGTGTTAAATAAGTCACCTAGAGCTTCCAAAGGATTGTATTATTTTTAGTCTCCACAAAAATTTTATATCTGTTTTTCAGAAACACCATGTCCCTACATCAGTTATTCAATTGCACACAATTTGCGCTTTGGGTAAATAATGCTGTGATGCAACAAGTTGTGAAACAAATCAAGCCATCTTCAGTTGGGCATTCAAAATGACAACAATAAAAAACAAACCAAAACCCCTGGATCTTACCTGCTTGACTATTAAAAATGCATAACTGTATTCCATGTCACAAAAATACCAAGAATATTAATAAATTATTCCTTTGATACATTCAAACACTATAGCAGTGTTATGGAAAAACTCATGAGAATATTAATAATTCTGTATTCAGAGACTCAGTTAAATCATATGCAGTAAACAAAGCATGGTGCTGAACCCTGAACAAAGGGAGTGGAATGAGAACCTGAGCTGTTTCTCATATGCTGAGCATGAGCTTTTCCAAGCAATAAAATATTTGGGAGACGGCCGGAAATAGTACAGTGTTTAATGAACAAATTATGTATATCCTGCATTAAGTATTATCAGCATTAGTCCTGACATTTCCTAAGTTTAGACTTCTTGGCTTTTAACCCCAGTCTTCTCTAATATATTTTTGGGTGCATTCTAGCAAAAGTAATCTTGAATGCTTTAGCCAGTGTAGTCCTATTGTACCAGGCTGCACAAAAACACTGAGACAATGACTGCCCTTAAGATGTTTTCTGTATAAACAGGTGCAGTATTTTGAGAGTGCTTTACATATTTAGGATTTTTTTTTTAATAAGAACAATGTTTGCTTTTTTTCTCTTGCTAAGGCTTTCAAAGTAGCATAGGGATGAGGGCAGCCAAGTGTCTCCACGAAAACATCTTTCTAAAGGATTGGCTTACAGTGGGGTTCTCAGCCAGAGGTCAGGGTGTTACAACCACCCTGCCCTGATCATGTTGCTGAAAGGAAAATTAGTCTCCTTTAAATCATAGACAGGGCAGGCTCCTGACAGTGAAAGGGAAGGTTCTGGTATAAAAATGATTGTGATTTTCTGAGCTATAAACAATTGGATCTCACATATTCTAGTGCAGACATTTGAATGTTGCTGAAGAAATATTTTCTGTAGGATTCAGGAATTCCACCTAGCCTTTACAGACAGCCCTTAGCCGAATATTTTGTGCACAGTGAGCAGTCTTATTCTTGCTGATTGATTTTCAAATTGATATTGACTTTCCAATTCACATTCCCTGCACTGAGTACCTTCCATTCATCCATCTATCGTATTTCTAGCATGCTCATCACTGTAGCTTGCCAAGGCCTTACATAAATCATCTGAGGCCTAATCATATGTCATACCTATGCAAATGATCATTCTGTTTGCCAGTCTCTGTAATCTAGTCACTTTCAAAAGCACAAAAAACTGTAATCCCTTCTTTTCTCTTGGCACTCTGCTATACAATCTATTCATCTTGATTTATTTTTCTATTTTAATCTTCCTGTTTTCTTTACTGGAAATAAAAATCATACTTTAGCTGAAACAGAGCTGATGGACATTATAACAGTCCTCATGAAATCCCAAGCAAAATATCATGTGTTACATTACTGAACTGCAGAGCAATATATAGAACATTGTATTTTGACTGAATTTATGTAATTCAGCTTAAAATATGCTTTTGGAAAAAAAAAACCCAACAAAATAAAACAACAAAACAACCTACCACTTCTATTCCAGACTTTCAGTTAATAATTTTTCATGTAAGAATGAATTAAACTTGTAATGAAAAGAATGCCATGTTATTGCAGTGTTTGTGATAAATTGTTACAAATTCAATTTCAAGAGGAAAACATAAAGATACAAGAAAAACATCTATGATTGATTTTGAATTATGGTGTATCTCTTACATTTGAATGACATTAAAAAATGGAATTACGTATTTTCTGGTATGGAAGAATTTTCCTGAACATTTTTCTGTTTATGAAGTATATAGAATAAATAAATAAATAAATTCATTTGAAAAATAAGAAGAGTTACTTAATAAAAACATCTTTGTTCTCTATATGATAGGTAACTATTATTATTTGATATTTTACTGTTTCTTTTAACAAATAAGTGTAACATTTTAATACAGATATTTTTCTTACAATGTCACTTTTTTCCTTTGAAGAAGTAGAAGTATTTTCCAATGAGACTTTTTACCTGTTTTTGGAAGATTTTTTTATACCAAATTGTTCAAGTTTCAAATTTTAATTGTATGTATTTTAAATTATTTTCCTGAGACAGTTGGTACTCATGAGTATTTTCTACTACAAGGAATTTAAAAAACATTTCAGAAAGCTCTGCACTTTTTCCAAACAGGGACAAAGATCCACTTGTAAAACAGAAAGTGTGTGGATTTTAACATTACCATTTAAAATACTGTTGTGTTCTCTTATCTTTATAAAAGGAGCACATCTTAAAAATAAAGTAAGCTATAGCAGTGATAGTTGTAGTAGTCAACAAAAAAAATAAATTAAATTAAATTTAATAATCACCTAAGCTTGGGGGGGAAAAAAAAGGTTGTAAGAGAGAAAAGAAAGATGAGAAAACACATCATATCTACTTAATTATTTTCACTGCTAAATTAACTAAAAAGAAGTAACCAACATATCTACAGATGTCCTGAAACTGATTGTTCAGTCAGAACAGGAAAGACAAAAAATTCCTTTATTTTTTAACCATTTGTCAAGTTTGTAGTGAAAGATTGGGGGGGGGGGGGGGGGCTTGCCATCAAATAACCTTTCTGTATTTCAATAATAGAACACTTGAAGCATTGTTAAAAATTTTACTTTCCATCACAGACTGAAATACCTAGTCTGGTATATATTTTTTGTTTCAATTAAAAATAGACTCATTCAATACTTAACAGGGACTGTCTTCAGAGGATGAGTGGAGGATCCTGGGTGCGTGGCTCCTAAAGATACATTAAAAAGCCATTGTCCTTTTTTTACTTTTATTTTTTTATTTTTTAAACTTTTAATTACCAACTGTTACAGCAACAAAATGATCACAGTTCCTCTTTGTGCTTTGCCTTTCACCGAACTCTGAAAGTAGGCTGGGTCATGCTTCTGCCTCTCAGAAGGACTGGGGTGTGTGGGAAGGTGACTGCCCCTGTGGAAGAGAAGAACCTCTCCCTAAGAAGGATCAGTCTCTGGGCTCTGCCCTGGGAATTACCCAGATTGCTTTAATCTGCCAATTGCCAGCACCAACAGGAATCAATGGGAAGGGAAACTTGCCCTGCGTGGCACATCTATTGTTTTTCTCTTCATTTATGTAACAAAATCAACCCTGACTTGGCTTTTCATTCTGAAGTGAAAAAATTCCATTTCTGATAAGTTTTAACCCAAAGAACTGGGTTAAACTCAGAAAGGAACTACTGGTCCAGGAACAGAAGGATGAAAGTTTCAGACATTTCTTCTCAGAGCTGTTTCATCTAGGAAAGCTAAAAGTTGCCTCCTGCTCAGCAACCTGATCTTTCCATTCCTGATTTTAGGTGTATAATTTCTCTTGTACTTTTTTAAAGGATGTATATGTCCTCACAAAGGTCTTGGGTCCTATCTCAGGTTGGATATCATTAACTTTGAGTAGACCTCAGTTGTACAGACCAGCTATATCAAAAATCAGTGATGGACGAAGTGTTCTTATGACAGCCATGTTTATTTACTTCTAATTACAGTGTTCATTCAAATACAGTCAGTCCTACCTGACTACCAGTGGGACTTCTGTGAGGCTGTACTTAGGACTCCGCAAGATCAGTACTCACACAGTCAGAAAATGACTGAAATGCTTCTCCTGATGACATAGTGCATTTTTCAGATAATGTTTTGTTAGTTGCAAGTTCAAGCATTTTTATTTCTGTCTTGGTGCATTTTTAATGTTTGTCACTTTCATTCCAGTTGAAGGACAGTCCTTCAATTATGTTGCTAAACTTGTTAGGTAGGTGCATTTTTGATATGTGGTATTCTTGTGCATAGTAAATTTATCTGCATTCAGTGTGAATTTCTGACATGCAGCACCACAGACACTGACAAATGATTGATTAGATTTGACAGAAGAAAATGAAGTATACTTGACATAAAGTATCTATACTGCACTGTCAATACTTTGCTGTGCAGCTGGGAAGATAATTTATCTATTTTTAACCTTCTTCATTTATTTCCCATTTACAATCATAAATAAACCTCAAATGTTTCTCTTTGTTTTGCTTCACCTTGTGCTGCTCCTGCCACTGCTGCCCTACCATTGCTCTGCACTGCAGTTTTTGAAATCTATGTTCAGGAACACTCAGAGTTTACTAACCCTGCCTGAAATTTTCCTTACACAGTGAGAAATGGAAAATATTTAGTTAAGCTCCAAAATACTCAAAATTTCATGAATAAAGAAAAATAATGTCTAGCTGAAAAAAAAAAATCACAATATTTGTAAGTATCCTACTTAAATGAGCAAAAAATATTTGTTTTTACACATTGCTAGACAAACATTAACTTTGTATCAGACACTGCCCAATATTACTACTAAGGAAACAATCTCCTCAAAACATTACATTTGTTTAGAATTACATCCATTATTAATAGGCAATGAGTGTGTGGGCACTAGGAACTTAAAGAACATTGTATTTCTCTCTGAATTTCCCAAGTTTATTGCAGCAACAGTACCTCACACCTTGTTCTATTGGCAAGTTCTGTTGCAGAGCAGTTAATTCAATTAGTATATAGGCATGATAAATGTTCTGGTAAGTTTCAAGCTGAGGAAATGTAAACTGACCAGAAGCTATTTGCAGAAAAATAGAAAACTTTTCTTAAGGACACAGCTCTCATAGCCTAAAAAGCTATCACCAAGTTTATCTTGGGTGTGAATGGCTGCATCTATAATGGTTTATTAGCTTCAAAAAGACCCTAAGGCTTACCTTTCTGACTGTGACTATTTAAAACAGCACCATTCCCATCTTTGCATCAAAATAAATAGGTTTAGATTTTTCTTCTTTTTTTTCTTTTTTCTCATAGAGAGAGTTCAATTGTAAGGCCTTTTTTCCTTTACTTTTTTTTTCTTTTTTTCTTGGTTTGTTGTGGGTTTTTTTGTTTGGTTGGTTTTGTTTTTGTTTTGTTTTGTTTTGTTTGTTTTTATCTTTGTTTTTATTTTCTTTTACTGCATATAATCTTTCATGAAACATTTCTTGGGCATAACACAACAAGATTTAAATGCAGAACTGCCACTAAGCTGGTGGGAATTGCCAATTAAATCTAAGGCATAATATTGAGAGCCTATGAATCTAAGCACAGCTTCAAGTGTTTCCATATGGTGGAAAAACCTCCCCGAACCTGAGTGATATTTAAATTTGTACAATACAGCACTAGGAAAATACAGATAAAATCTTCTTGCTTTATATAGAACATCATTATCCCCGGCAGGATGACTGCCTGTTCTCTTGGGACCAGAGTTTAAGATCAAGTCTGAGCATTCAGCTTTCCTAGGTAAACAGAGCTCATGTATAATTGATGTTGATAGCGTTAAATGAAGCACTCATTGTCTCTTTTTTTACTACCTGACTTCAGAATCACACTGACTGCAAACAATGAGAAAATCAAGGAACCAACTCCCCTATGGTTAATTGGTTCAAAGGAGGATGTGAATGGAAAAGTAAAGGCATTTCCAGTAGCATCAACAAACCTGATATAGGTTGGCACTAACTAGAAATAGTAATTCCACAAAATGAAGACTTTTTCACTGTAAAAGCAAAAATTCCCATGTAATCATCCAGAGAATTAGTCCCAAGAAATTCGATAGCAAGTTTGATAGGCTCCTTCCATAACAAAATTACTGAAATTTGCAGTTGACTTGGATTTCTGTTAAAATGAAAAAATACTTACATTCTTTTCTGTTGGATAAATATTCCAGGACATCAGGTGAAGTAGCTGATAGCCCTAAAGAAAAGTAATTTTGAAGTAATTTCTATTATTCACTTTTTTGGGAATTGTAAAAAAGTTTCATTTGGCAGTTTTAGAAAGGAATTCTGATTTTCCATTTTTTGAAACAATTTTAGCTGAGAAACTGTGGCATTACCATTTATAATAAATGGTGGGGAATAAAATGTTTCAGAATTATTTAGATTTGGACAAAAAAAAATTTTTTTACTTTCTATTACACCTCAGTTAGAAAATGTTCCAGTACCTTTCTTGTTTTGTTGGGTGGAAAATTGTGTCCTTGTAATTTTATATTCAGTGACAGCAACTGAATATAAAGTAAATATAATCTCAAAAAATGTTATATAACCTTCAGATCAGCATTTCCAGTCCCTGTTAATGGTAAAACCATAAATATACATTATCAGCTGCAATCTAACTTAAGCATTATTGAATATGAAATGATGCTAAGTCCAAGAGGACTATAAGGATGAAGATTTTTTGACCTATCATGGCATAAAATGAAACTGAGAAAGCCTCTTCAGGTTTCCATGTAAAAAGAATCATTAAATAGAAAATCATTAAGGAAGTTTCTTCTCCCAGCCATTCCAACTTAAATACTAAAATAAAAAAAATTCTTGTACATCTCTACATACTTCATGCATAGTGTGAGAAGTAAATCTTGTGCTGCAGAGAATTCCTGCTAATTACACAAAGTTCAAGTGTTAATTGAAGTACTTTAGTGCTTCATTTCTACTCTAGAGTCTCTGACTACATCCATTTGAACGTCCTGTCTACTTAAGAGGAAGTGTTGAGGCCTTCAATGAAAACTAGAAGTCTAGAGATAAAACTAGACACAAGTAGTAAAGAAAAAGAAAAGAAGAAAGGGGAGCTGGGGGGGGGGGGGGAAAGGAAAATGTAAGACTGAAAAAAATTGGTAACAAAGACACCCTGGTCTCCTCAGTTTTTGAAAATTTTGGAATCTGTCAGTCACTAGAAAATTAAACGTAAAACTCTGATCATAAGATATCAAAGCAGGAAAGTTATCACTCAAGATACCACAACAAAATTATTGCATTCTTATCTCTAATGAGTAATACTTTCAATTAGACTAAAAGGAGTAGATGGAAAAAATATACAATATTTTGAGAAAACTTCTTTGAATCGCCTCATCTTCCAGTTATACCAATAGATTTAATAAATAATAAAAAAAAATTACCTCTACCTATATGCTTTGCCTTGACTCTGTTCTTAGACTACCACAGCTACAAAGACAGTGCTACTACTGAAGAACTGTAAGAAATATGAGCCAAGGCTCCCTATAATTCCAGAGGTGCTAGTTATAATAAGAAGCACAAAATATTAAAAATGCAACTATATCAGAAGTTCAGAAAATCAGTTTTATTTAAATGTAAATTTAAAAAATCTTTTTTCCTCCAATCTAACAGAATTGCATAGTCCACTGATTTTAATTAAGATGGGAAAACTGTTTTGATAAAAAGAATAAATGACCCCAACATGTGCCCAAATCTTCAAATGAAACTACATATGAAGTGAATAGAAGAGAAAAATTATAGCTAAAGTTAACTCTTCCTCTGTGCTGTTTTTATACTTTTTTTCTTTCTTTGCGTTCTTCTTTCCTTTTTTTTTTTTTTTTTTCTTTTGGTATTTATGAACCAGAAAGCCCAGATTTCCCTAAACCTCCTTCTATGAGTATGAATATTGAAAGTATACAAAACCATAGAAAGATTGATTGTAGAAAAAGAATATTTTCTGACTCTTTTGAATAAATATTTTGTTCAAAATCACACTTAGCACATAAAAAAACAAAACCCCAAAGACACTCCTTATTGTAATCCAACCATTTCTGTTTAAGAGCTCTAAATAATCAAGAAGGCTAAGAGGTACACATAGTAGTTGATAAGCAACCCCAAGTGCTCAGAATATAAGCAAAGTTGTTTTCCCAGAAATAGCTGAATATATCCAGGGCTTCAGCAGTAAGACTTTTGATTACCAAGATCTTGATACCTTCTCTGGATGCCAGGGCAATCCAGACAATGGACGCTTCTGCTGCTGTTCCTCGGATTTTTCAAATTGTCTGAGAAAGTTTTGCTTTAAAATTTATTGTGTTGTGATTTTTATTCACTCAGAAAATCAGCTCAGAACAGAAAACAGCGACTTAAAATACCTTTGAGGATAATAGCCACAGAGACAATGGCATCCTGCCTATGCAGGTGATGTTTCAAAAAAGAATACAAACTTTTTCCTTTCTTTTGTATTCTACACTTCATGTCGGCATGTGTTTATTTTTTATTAGAAGAATTAAATCCTACCTTTTAAAGAAATATCTGGAAAAACAAACTATTTTTAAGTGAGTCAATCAGTAGAAAGAGGCCTGGATGTGAGACACATATAGCTGCATGATTTGGAATAACAGTGGATAATATTCTCTGCATCTCACAAGGAGAAACATAGATCTTACTTTCCTAATATATTTATAAGTAGTGAAACTGTAGAAGCCTGAATTATCAGGGATGAATTAAAGTACAAAGGTCTTACTGAAAATATATACACTCATACAAATTGTACTTGAAAATATTGTGGTATGTACTTCCTGGAAATTGATTTAATGATCCATTTTCATAAGACCCAAACCAAGTATCAGATAACTACCTACTTTAGCAAATGACTACAATATCCAAGATTTCACTAATGGTAGATGCAGTATAATGCAACTAGTGTTGTATATAAATCTATTAAAATGCTAATTGCTTCATCAAGCTATTACTAGCACTAGTTGCCTCTGCCAATACAATATTAGCATCTCTATTGGAGTCTTTCTTAGAATTAGGGAGTCAATTTTAATACCATTAAAATCCATCAAAGGTAACTGAATGAGGTACATTTAATTGACTTTTCTAAAGAACATAAATGTATACTGGGATTATGGTTTTTAGGAATCTCTTTTCTTTGGATTGAACTTTGCCTTTCTGGGATGTCTCTAAAGGTGTTTCCTTGGGAAAGCCTTTTGGAGAAGGGGAATGTCATACAGTATTCTACACTGCCTGCAGTCTCTCCAGGACTCAGTGATGTGTATTTAATCCCTCTAACACTCATTCTGTACAGTCACTGATGTATTTGCAGTTCTGTACAGCAGCTGCTGACACATAACCAGTTATTTCACAATGAAACCTATAATAACTGTTTCTTTCCAAGTGAAATTTTGTCAAAACTGGCACCTAGATACTGTGATTGCTGTGATACAAACATCTGAGAGAGGGAAAACTAGCCTGAGCACTACATTCATTCTTCTGTAGAAGTGTGTATGCAAAAGCATGAATGTCTAAAGTCATGGTGGTTTCTCACATATTCTAATTTTTCTCTTTAAATCCTGATCAGTGTTACATTTACATCATTTCACAGTTCAGTCTTTTCTGCTCTAATAAAAATGACTTTTCTCTGCAAAGCAGGGTAAGTAGACTACAGCTATATGCTTTAACCTCATCAAGAAAGCTTAATGTAAAGACAAATGTTGGCTGAAAGCATATGCTAAACTTCAGTGAAGTAACTGCATTCTTCTGCTGCTGCAACTCTTTTGCAGTTTATTATGCTCGGTGATTTTGTTGTGTCTCAAATTTACAATTTGTGCACAAGCATCTTATAACCAGAAGCATAGCCCATGGCTGCACCTTTTGAATAGAGGGATCTGTTACAGAACATAGGTTCAGACAGAGTATTTTAGGCAGATAGGAACATACTGTGCCTCTGCTACCAAATAGGTACTCTTTTTGACATTAACTTTGCCCCAGATGCAGGCTTATATACATTTTCCTTAGTGAGAATGCAACCAAACCCATGATCTTAATGAAGAAACATACAAAACTGGGAAGCATAAACTACAATGGAAGCTTTTAAACTGGAAACACAACAAAAACATTTTAAAGGCCTCAAAAGCTCAGTTACCAGATATCAGGAACTAGATAAATGATGATAACTAAGTGACTTCCCAGCTCAGAACTTTGTGGACACAGTAATGTGGTTTGCAACTGGGCAACCAAATGTTATTGCCTTGGAGTGTTTTTCAACTAAAAGTTCAGTGATAAGAAATGTTCTGGTTCACGGGAAGTGCTGAGGGTTGACAAACATAAGGTATAAAAAACATTTGGGAGCACAGCTATTTTCTCTGCATGAATGTTTCCTTTGCTTATATGTTCTCCATCACTTACTCAATTCCTGTAGTGCTGGCCAAGTTCAGAAGGACTAAACATTACCCAAGTCTCAACATGTAGTTCTTCCTCATGCCTGCACAGCTCTACAAGGCTATGCTATTTACAGACATCTGCAGCTTTTAATGCTGTTTCTCTAGTCCTGGTCATTTACATTCCTTGAGAATTTTTCAGTCCATTAAATATGACCTTTCAATGTTCTGTTGGAGTTTTATAATACAGTTAATGCATGACTTTGTCCTCAGGGACAAAGTATATGGAAGAAGCCCATGTGCTACCCAAAACAATGATTTTTTTCCTCCTTTAACTGGAAAGATTTTAAACTATGGCTCAGTAACTAAAGGTGCTGTGACTGTTTCAAGAAGCTTTATAGTCACACAGGACTCAATACCCAAATCTGAGGCTTTATTCTCCTCAAGCACAGCATTTCCCTTTTGATAGTTGTTTATAGGTACATTGTCACTTTCTACTTCTACCACAGATCATCTTTCTTGTTCTAATATCAGTAATAAGCAATTAAAATAACAAGACTAACTATAACAGTGAATATAACAATCAATGTATGTTAAATACCAGGTTATATCTGTAGTGTTTGAGTAACTGGAAGAATGCTTATAGCTTGGCACCAGAGCTAATAGCAAGAGATGCAGAAAGAAGCACTGAAGCTCACAGGGAAGTGTTGTTTATACTTCACTGCCTGCTTGGATGGTGTGGATTTTGGAAATATGTGTTTAAGAAAAAGGTGTCTACAAATCCTTGCATAAGGACTATGTTGACTTGTTGAGCCCACTTATATGGATGATAATTTTCCACAAAATGAAAACATGAGCCACCCATGATTGTACCTGGTTCTAAATTTTTTAAAATTTTCCACATAGTAGGGCAATCTTTATTTTCAGAATCTGACATCAAAGACCCTGATAAAATTCAGAAGATTGCCTAATTTGCGAGACAGAAGGTCAAAGCAAACAGACAACAGTTTCTCCTGGAAAAGAACAAAAGTTAATTGTTTCTATCTTCTGTGTCCACTGTAATTTATCAGATTAAGAAAATTGTCCTTGATTTAAGGCCCTGGACAATGTCTGTGAAATGCAGCCTGTAGGCTAAGCAGCAAAACATCTGTCTCCTGAGAGAGCTGGGTAGGATGCTAACTGCACAATGCAAGTTGTACTTGGTGTACCTTCAGCTGGGTGCATTGTGCCAGCAGCAAACTCCTGGGAGCTGGAACAGTGCATGAGACAACTGCAATAATTTTTTTCTCCTTTTTTTATCTTGGTGTCTCCTATTGTGTTTCTATGGGTAGTAAGCACTCCTTAAGCTCTTGGCTCTGTCTGACAGCAGTGGCTCCATGGCTCGCAGATGGCTCATGGAGACTTTAGCCTCCTGTTTCTGTTGACTCTTGCAGGCACTGAGAGTTTTGTCTGTGACTAAGCAAATCTAAAAGTAACTTTCTTTATATGAGGTGCTGTCAAAGATATTCATCCATCTCTGAGCTGCTGCAGAATATTTTCCCAACAAGCTCAATTAGGAACATCCAGGAGAGCAATTCTTTATCATTTCCAGTAGTGTGATCATACTCTGCAGAAAAGAGAAATGCTGACTCAATGAGTGGTTGGATTGACAACAGTTGTCCAATAAGCACAGTTCAGCACTGCATTTTGTAATGCCAGGTCTGTAACTAGAATAGTTGATGCCAGAGAAATGTATTTACTAGGTCAGGACATTCTTTTTCCTCTGCACAAAAAAATACATAAACATTATTTCCAGTATGCAGAAAGCAATTCCAGATTTAATGGCTGTGCATATCTACAATATGCTGCTGCTACTGAGAGCAAAATGGACAAGGTAGAACTGCATGTCTGAAAGATGCTGTGATGTTTCAGCGGGTCCCAGTAGGCAGAGTATGATCTACATGTGGTGTTCTATGAAGCTTGCAAATGTCTCTGAAACATCACATTGGTGACATGTCTGGTTTCTGAACAAACAAACAAGCAGAAATTCAATATGGATGTAGAGTCAAGTACTTATTAATAACCATATTTATCTCAAATATGAAAGGACAGCTGCAAATGTTGTTGTTAAGGAGTTGCCTGTTTTTATCCATTAAAAAAGCAAATCTCTTTCCTGTGCTGTTTGTTACATGAATCACATTGTGTCTGGTTAGATCAGCCTGTGTTGTATCAAAACTGCACACTGTGTGTGCTGACAAAGCCCAAAGCAATACAGGATACATTTTCAGCCTAATAAGTGGGAAGCTACAGCTGTGTCTTCTACCAACAGTGACACGCATTGTATTTGCTTTCCAACATGCAGCTTTTCACTGTGGGCTAAATGTGCTGTAGGCAGAAGTTACCTGAGTAGAATGCAACAGGCCTTGGAAACAAGCGTGTACACAAACCCGTAATATGGTCAGGAGAAATGACATATCCTCATTGAGTTCAGTATTGGTATAATTATTATAGGTGCTCAATATTCTATTTTATCACAGTGATCCTGATGTAGCCATTACATTATTGTAAGTGTTCCGATACAGGAAGATACCAGGTTTAAGATTCTCACATACTAGACAACATTGTAAATCTTGCTCCAGAAATAATTCTTATGTAGGATTGAAAAGGGACACATTTCAGTGAACTCCAGGCACAAAAGGGGGTTTATTCCCACCCATTTATACATGTGTTCTCCATTAGCTCTTAATAATTTCAACATTCTCTGTAATTTTTACCTAAATGTTTTCTCTCTCATATCTTAATTTGACTTCATGTGTCACCCAATCTCACCCAATCTCATAATAATACATCTTTATAAAGAAAACTTTATGGAGCACAGAATTGTAAAGATCTTAACAATTTGGGTCTTTTTCCTAGACTTGAGGCAATAGTGATAGTATGATTCTTGTTTATCTATTAAATATTTAACTATTACTAAGTAAGAAAGTGAACTTAAAGCCCCACAACATGAGTTCCATCTAAAAGGAATCATTTTCCTTTTATTTCCTTCTTACCCCCTTTCTTATTTCTCTCCTCTGCTTCAGCTACAAACTCTTTGGGGAAGGAAATATATTTTTTATTTCTTTCAGTTACACCTAGCACATGTATGCAGTATCTAATAAGTAAGGTCAACTACTTGTCTTACTACTACCATTGTCTTCCAAACCATAGGTATCACACAGGTTTCTGAGGTCAGAAGCACTAAAAGACACATATGGGCATAGCTAAATTAGAGCATGCATGTAGGAAGAAGTTTCCAGGACCTTCCAGCACTTCTGCAGAATCTGATGAAAGACAGGGATAGGCCTGGATGACGGCAAAGCAAACTACGAAATGCAGCACACATACCCCCATAAGAAAACACACGTAGATGCAATCAGCTGCTTCTGCACCTCTTGTGATCAATAGATACTTACCCTTGCTTTAGAAAGCAGTCCTTTGGATGACTCTTCCCTAAGGAAATCCAGTAGTATATGCCATTTGGGAAGACAACTTTTGTCCAGAATAATTGTGTGTGGTAGAGAGTTCCAAACTTTTCCAGTATATTTTGCAGCAATTTCTGAAACATTTGTTTTCTTCATTGAGGGTATCTTCTACCCATAAATGAGAAATTTCAGCATATGGAAGAGTGAAACTTTGGCCATTGATATGACTTTGAAACTGTAATGCTAGTCAAGTAAAGACAACCTAATCCCTTGATCCATATTAAACAAGTGTTCTAAGCAAACAAAGCCTTTCCATCTCAGAAAATGGACACATTTCTGAGGCTTATAGTGTATAAATGTTCTTTCCTGGTTTTCATGGAAAGCAATAATTTTTTTTAGTAAGCACTTCTTAGTTGCTATTAAAAACATGATTTTTTTAAAAAATATTTCAATTTCATTTTAAAAATAGTGCAATTCTTGTAACATGTTGCATTTCGAAAATTTTGTCATCATATTCCAATTTCTGATAATTAATATGAGTAAATTAAAGTTGCCATAAGACTATTTGTTTCCTTCCAAAAGGGGAAAAAAATCCTGTATATATATTTATGACTATATTTGAACTTGGTTTGTGATATTTCTTTCCATGAGTGCCTAATTATTTCTGGATTATGCAGACCAGTAGATAGAAAAGAAATCAGATTTTAAGAGGCTGTAACACTTGTGCTAAGTTTCATTAGAACACCTGCACTGTCTGTGAAGAAGAGTAGTCAATAAAATCAATGACATCTATCTTTAAATAAAATAGAAAGGCAAAATGAATTCGTGATGTACCGGATAAAGGTCATGTGCTAGGGACGTTCAATATTTTAAAACCATAGAATAAGAGGAGAAAGTCAGTCTCAGAAGAAAAATCAAGAGCTGTTTCTTCTTCTATACCATGGGTTCCTTTCCCTGCTTTTACTGACCTTGATGTTATTTTTCGTTATGTTACGTGTAGTTTGGTGTGTTTGAGGAGGTTCCTGCACAGCATCACAACTATGAAGGATTTGTAGACGCTGTTCTTCTGTCTCTAAAAGACAAACATACACTTGCTTGTGATACTGAGGCGTATTTCAGTAACTCTGCTTTCAACTCAAAGCCAGAGTTGGAATGTATAAACCAAGTTATTATAAGGAAGAATTGAGAAGGAAAGGAGAAGGCAATATGAGCCTGTATAATTTTTGTCCAGGAGGATTTTTTTCACAAGTGGAAAGTAGTGCAATCCAATAATCTGCAAGATGAATACAGCACATTGCTTTTTCTTGAAGAGGTAAAAGAGAACAACCTTTAGATCAGCAAATACTGCAGGAACAACAAAATATTGCCTTCTACCCACCAGAACTTCCTGTGGGAGGTGCAGAAACCAGTGTGTTTGGCAGCTGCTGCTTGTGAGAAGGGAGGGAGCACTACTGAATGGAGACAGGGAGAGCAGTCCCAAACCCCAGGTGTAACCTCATTTACTGTTTTGTTTGGACCACCCATGCTTTGGAGGCATGACATCAATTTCTTACAGTGCAGAACGAATACAATCATTCTTGAAATAGCTCAATGCACAGTGAAAGCAAATTAATCTATGCATTTGGGAAACTAGTAGAGAAGGAAATGTCTTCCTAACCCTCAGTGGAAACTTAACCTAAAACACTAGCTATCTATATTGGCAAAAGAAGAACATTTCCAATAATGTAAAATCTGAGGTCTGACAAAGCAAACACTTATTCTTAATTATAAGGCAGCTGTCCCTGCCCAAATTAATTGTAGCATCAAAGTTAGTCAGCTACATCAAGACATAAAGCATCTTAGTTTCACTTGTAATATATGTTCTGCCAAGATATCACAGTATAAAATGCATAGAGTTTTGTTGATGATTATATTGCATTAGTATTGTACAGTGTTGTCTTCTGGGGCTTTTTTCTAGAGGTAGTGATTTCTTATGAGCAGTGGTCCATACTGGAATATATTAGAGACATGGTTTAGTGGTGGACTTGGCAGTGCTAAGAGTTGAACTCCATGATCTTAGAGGTCTTTTCAAATCTAAATGATTCTATGATCCACTATTGCACAAAACTGCTAAACAGTAAGGAGTGAAGAGCCAACTGGTAGTTATTAAATTAAAGTGCTCTCCAGGTCAAGTTTTTTTCGCAGATAAATATATGTAAATCACTCTTATTCCAAGTTATAAAATAACAGGATCACAGAATCATTCAAGCTGGAAGTGACCTTCAGCAATCTTTATTCCAATCTCATACTCAAAACAGGGTCAGCTACTCAGGTATCTCAGGATTGTATCCAGTTAGATTTTGAACACCCCTGAGGGTGAGGAATGCAAAATCTGTTCCACTTCTTGACTGCTCTCACAGTGAAAAAAGGGTTTTCTGACATCCAGTCAAGCCTGTTTTTTCAACTGCAGTCTGTTTTCTCTTATCCTCCAACCAAGCCCCACTGTAAAGGGCTCAACACTGTCTTCTTGCTGAACCTCCCTCCCAGCCCCCTCCCAGATTCTGAGGGTTGCTGTAAGGTCCTTCTGAACTTGTCTCTGCCCCTGGCTGAATCAGCACTGGTCCCTCAGCCCCTCCTCAACAGCTGTGTCCTCCATCCCCGGCCATCTTGGTAAACCTTGCTTTGCTTTACTTTACCAATGTCTTTCCTTTGCCAGGGTACCTAAAACTGGACCAGTCTTCTAGATGCAATTTAACAGGTGCTAAGTAGAACAGGATGTAGCAGAAAACAAAAATATTGCCAGGCTGTGGTTACAAGTGCAGTGCCAAGGCTATCTCTATTTCTGACTGGTCAGCATGCAGGTAAGATCATTAAGTTAATAAAATTTTGGCTCACTTTCTAAAACTAATACTTTCCCTCTTAAAACATCTACTTCCATAATTTTTCTGGACAATCAAGCACTTCACTTTTGCTTTGCTACAACTACAGATTCTGAAAACAATTCTGTAAAAAATAGCAAAAGAAAAAATTAAGCTTTGCAATAAAGACATAACTGAGAGGGAAACAAAACATCATTGTTACTATTCAGAGTGAACTGACCATGCCAAAGGTGTAGGGTGTTTTCCTGGTAATACAGATATTCAAGATTTATTCTTTCTTTCTACAAGACCCACCCAATCCTTGGAAGCACGTCTACAAATACTGTTTCAATAAACCTTTGTTCCTGAACAACTGTGTCATAATATAATATCTTCAGTTAAAAAGAAGAAGTAAGGTGACCTAGAACATGAACACTCTCAAGTTTATATAAACATATGATATTTATATAACAAAAAGTTAGATAAGCCCTTAGTTTAGACCCTGATATTTTTGTGAAGTAGCCTCCTGCACTTATAGGCAGAGGCATAGACAGATATTGTAGCTTTCTGGAACAATGATACAATTCACAAAATTGCTGTGAATCTCCAACTATGGTAAATGTCCCTATCTAGTGATTAAATTTGATTCCAAAATTTTAGTACCTCCATTGCAGACAATAAATCAGGAAATAATTTTAGTTATGAAGAGACTAAGAAATTCTCTGACTTGTAGGTATGTAACCATTTTTGGGGGGAAGTGTCTATTTATTGAATGAAAGACAGAAGTTCTTATACCAAACTCTTTTCAGTGCTGAAAAAGGCTCTAACATTTCACAGGTTTTCATAATTTTCTTTCACACTTGATCTTAAAACTACTGAGGACATTACTGCAGCTTCAAAAGTTGATTAAAAATTTAATTTATGATTAAGGAAGCTAAATTAGTTTTGTGCTCATATTCCACTTTTTCACTTACAAATTCATCTCAATTATCATTTGATACAATCTAAATAATATTTTATAGAGATTCAGTTTCTGGGTTTGTATTAAGACTTGTTTATATTAAAAATTAGCTATATTTAAAAACAGTAGAGTATATCATCTTGACAGATAAAAGGGTTAATTTGGTCAGCATTAAAGTATATGTATGTGCTTGTGTTTTTCAGGCAGCTTTGTCATACCATAACTAAATAAGAATCTAATTTCTTATTAAACATATGAAATATGACAAACAAAACATCAATGTGCAATAACAACAAATGGTGACAAATGAAAAATGACAGCCTCCTCCAGAAGCTTCCTCCAAATTGATTTCCCCAAAAATTCTGTATCTAGCTACCCTTTGGACACTCTGTTTATGGAGTACTTATGATATACTGTACTTATGATTGGAAGACACTGCTTCCAGAAGGTATCAAATAACAGAATGCAAGTTTTTCATTGTCCTTAGTCTTCTAAAGCCATTCTCATTCTCCACACACGGCAACACATCTTACTCGGGATGTTGTGAAAGATTAAGGTGACATCTGGATAATGAAGGTGATTATTGGCCTACCAGTTTGGGTAACACGTGTGTGTAGAACAGCAGGAGGGCGGCCACAGGCTTCTTTTTATAGCTTACATAGATAAGGAATTCAGATTGCAGGAGGACTCGTCTCTTCGTCAAACTTATGATTCCAATGTCTGCAATCTGCTTATGGTCTCTCTATAGAATGGTGGTGACCCTCTAAGAGTGCATCATGCAGTCAGTAAAACAGATGTCACTGACTGCCTGACCAGTCCAAGTGATAGAACAGCCCAAGCTAGTTTTGGCCTGTGGGAACTACCACTCACCTAAACTACTCCTGGACACCTTTGGGAGTGAGCATGGACCAGCAACTATTCCCAGCAGGCCTCTGAATTGGGGGCTGCAAGAGGCTTCCATGGTTTGGGCATGGGCCATTCCTGGACAGCTGGTCCCTGTGGATGAGATGGTGGTCCTGGCAACATTTGTTGGACTAGTACAAGTTTCACTTCCCCTGTACTGTCTATGCAGTAGGTGCAGGTCAGTATGCCCTGCTCCAAACTTGGGGAGCACAGGCCAGCACATACGGCCTGTCTTTCACAAAAGCTTTGTAATGTGAGCTCAGCCTTCCCATGATACGTCCAGGACTGTTTTTGTCATGCCACGTGTAAAGCTTACTATCAGATCACTTCCCAGGCAGCAGGATCAACGGTAAAATACTTAAGTATGTTTGATAATTATCAATATATGTATATTTTGATAGTTATCAAAATTAAAATCAGATATATGCTTTGCTCATGCCGTGTCTGATGGCTTTTCCTAAACTCTGACCCTTTAAGATCTATTAGTTCCTCTGTAGGAACATATGCTTTGAATTTGTGCTAGTGTGTGTTCAAGTGATTCACTGTAGACTAATTAGATAATTTAATTGACACAATTAACAGCAATATTTGTGGAAACAACACATAATGCCTCACTTCTTGTGTCCTTGTTTTTGTCATGCCAATTATCCTCTGCTTTTCTAATCAAATGATTTTATAGGAGACTTGCAATGAGACACTGAGTGTGACATGAGACTTTATCATTAAAGACAAAAATTCAACTCCTTGCTTTTCAAGGAGATATTTTGGGACTAATCACTCTTTCTTATGCAAATCATTTATTACACCATCCTGGTACATAGAACTATTTGTGAGGTTTTTTTGGTTTAAAAGAAAATGCCTTGTGTTCATCAGAAAGGGAGGTGCTGATAGTACTGAATAGAGAGAACAATAGTGCAGCAGGTACTGTGGAAGATTCCCCACTGGGCTCTGCTGATAGACTTGAAGTTCGACCTGCAATGCCCTCTGTTATTTTATTGTCACTGGATGGCAATTAAGTTCATCACTAAAACTGCAGCAACCTGTTCACCACAGTTTGATATCTCTGCTGAACAAACTATCTCATTCCCATGCAGTAGTTCATGAATGAGTGGACCAATTTTCACCTGTTCAGAACACAATAAAATTGATTTTGAAATCAAGTAGCTGAATCTTTTATCAGTAAAGTCTATTTGTTCTATAAACGGAAACTAATACATCTGCTTAAACTGATGTGACAGTCAGAACATGATGCCATCCCAAAATATTTGTGCACTGAGCAGGTTTTCTAGGATAGAAATAGACATCTAGAGGCAGGAGCAGCCCTGCTTTGGTGTGTAACTGGTGCTTGTTGCTGTTGTATGTGGTTTTCAGAGTTTTCCTCTGCAATAAGCCTACACATCTGGCAATGACACTGGGAGTGGTGAGCATACACACAGCTGGTCATGCAATAATTCAAGCATTTATGGATTTGGAAAATATCATGATAGGGAAGGTGTTGTATATCTACTCATGATGTTCCTGCAATGCACATGTGTACACCAGATCATGAGGCAAGGGTATGACAAATTGCTGGAAAGAAGTTACAGCATGAGACACTGACATGGCTCCATCACAGATCTGTGGCTAGCACTGCCTGAAAGATTAGGCATCTCTGTTTTGGGTTGATTCTCATATGGAAACAGAGCACTGAATACCCAATACACAAATTCTTCCCTTACCACAAAGATTTTATTCTTATGGAAAAATAGTTGAGATGATGAAGCTAAATCCATCCTATTTTGTACTAGTGATTTTGTAACACAACACTAACTCTTAGTGTGCATCACATAACACAACTGTAAAATAGAAATTATAAATTCTATAACACCCTCCAAGTAAAAGAACTAAAATATATTAGTTTTGTTTTAAAGTAACCAAATTGCATTTATATCCATGTGTTTTCAACATCTGGACCTCAATTAAGAAGAAAAATAATGTGTTTATAAGTCTGCAGAGTTTTCTTTATGTTTTTTATTTCTGTGCTGCTGCAGTACTTTTCAGTTGTAGCAGCTATATTATGAACTCATGAGCTAAGCAGTTCCAAATTGGAAATGTACCAACCACTCCTACTATTCAACAAAACGTTTTCAAGAGCAGTTAAAAATACCAAGGAAAAAAAATATCCAACCCTCATTCTGCATCAGATTCAAGCTTAGTAGTAACAAAAATAATCCTTTCGGGATCTAAGTTGTCAAATAATAAATTTAGCATTCTAAATCCACAGTCAGCTCTTGCTTACATTGAGAATTTCTAAGAGAGAAATTCTGATGGCTCTCCTGTCCAGGTTTTTTCATTAGTGAGGGAGCATATGTAGGCAAGAGTCCACTATCCACATATATTGTTACCACCATCTTTCTCCTTTCTATGCATCCTGATCTGGTGGTAAAACCAGATTTGTTGGAAGGAATATAGTCCTCAACATAGTTGATTTTCAAGTAAATATCGATGTTGACTAAACTAGTCCAAGCAGTAAACTACCTTTTTATGATTTCCAGATCAAACACCAGGACAACAATTTTTAGATGAAGTCTCCAGCTGTTGCTCCAGATTGAAGACTGTAATGACACTGGTGAAAGTGATCTTTCCCATACCTGACCAAACCTTTTGGTAATGAAGTTTTTTGTTGTGATGCTACTAGTGTTTGATGGTGAAACACAAAAAATGAAATTATTTTGGTAACCTCTTAGAGAAAGCCTATAGGTCTGCACTGGTCTTTAGTTTGGTTTTTCTCTGAGACAGGCACTTACAGTTCATATCTGTATATTAAGAAGCACATGAGAAATAAAGATGGTGGGACTGAGGGGCATTACTATTTTAACACTCTTTTAACTCTTTCAAAGGGTCTGTCTAATATTAAAATACACTTTAAGGCCCACAGCATTTTTGTGCTGTGATAACAAAGATTCCCACCACATATCAAAAAGAATGATGTTATAGATACCAGAACTATGCTGTACCTTTTCCTCTTGTCTGAAACTTATTCAAAATTATGAAATTCAGCATCTATATGCTAATATAGTTGGTGTCCTATTTAAATTCATTAACTGTAATAAACAACAAAGTTATAGATCTAGGTCCAATAGAGGACTTCAACATTTCTAAGGAGAAATACAGCAATGTCTTTCAGGCACTGCTATCTATTTTGGTATCCACAAGGATTTATGCAGTATCCAGTACAGTGTGATCTCTCCCAAAATTACCAGGTATCACTGAAAAACACTGAGCAAGGGAAATCCCAGCTCCTATCCTTCATTTGAACAAAGGAAACATGAGTCCATGAAAGGTTTGCTTTCATGTACCCTTGGAAGAGCAGAGTTCACTGCATTGCTTTTAGAAGCCAGATGATTTATAGAAGTGTGCCCACAATTTAAAGAGCAGTTTACTTGTCAGAGAATTCATCTGGAAACTCAGAGATCTGCTCAGGCTTGGGTAACAAAAGGTGGAAAGGAGGCTGAGGTTTTCCTCACTGAAGTGCCCTAAGCTGTAGGCTGATCCCTACTAGTTCTGTGTAGAAAGCGGATTAAAAGCAAAACTCTGTATAAAAGTAAGTATCTCACCCATTTAAAGGTGGGATTTAGAGCTCCTCTTCTCTAAGTGAATCTTCTGTTAAGCCAGAAATGCCCAACCTACTTAGCTGTACATAAGAGAAAAATCTTCATGTGGTCAAAAGCCATACTATAACTTAGAGGGTCAAGGAAGCCACTCCAGGAGTGGCTATGAACAGAAGGGGACAAGTGCTCCTCAGGGGAGGCACTGCCCCACTGCAGATCAGACCTGGTTCTAGCAGTTTCCACTGGCCAGGACTGACATATATCAAGTATCCTCATCCAGACTTAATCTGATGGCACTAAAATTGTCCTCTCACTTTGGATCATTAGGATATAATATTAACTGGCCACAGGCACAATCCCTTACTGTTTATAAAACCTGAAGTAAAAAAAAAAGTGCGTTGTTAAAACCAGGTCCTGTCAAAGTAAGTTGGCCACACTTAAATAAATTGAACAAATTGTGGCTTTCTGCAGCATTCTACCTATCTTAAATTCCCATTGGGTTTTAAGCAAGAGTTGTTTACCTAAGCCCCCAAGCCAAAACAGTACAAGTAGCACCTAGAGAATGAAATAGAGGAGTGATCTGAGATTTCAGAGTTCCTGTTCTTAGGATACATTTGCAGTATCATGATTAAGCACCACCAATTTAGGTCTAGGCAAAATTTCAGATTCAGCCTAAATCATGTTTTAGCACATACAATGTTGTTTGTTTTCTTGATATTTTTATATATGTTCCTTTCAGCCAGGTCATCTTCTATTTTAAGTAAGTCTGTTATTCTCCCTGAATGTTTAGGGGTGGAAAGCCAAGAGAGAAAGAAGATAATTTCTGTCCTCAGTCTTCCTCTTCTTGAAAACTCCTTCTCTGTTATGTCTTTTGGGAAGTCAGATGTTGCACCGAGGGCAAAATCTGATCTTAGTCAAATCAAAGTGAGGTTTGCATTGACTTCTCTGGAAATAGTATCGAGTCCTTAACATGATTTAACCCACAAAGAACAGCTTTCTGAATCTGATTAAGCACATTCTGTAATAATTGTTCTGACAACTTGTACCTTCCTTTCCATGAGCTGACACTGAGCTCTGGGGTAATGTGGCTCCCAGTTAGATGGAGATTAAGTGATGCAGGAGATGTTATCTCATCTTTGACCTTCAGTACCACCTCCAGAGTGAGATACACTACTCTGATCTCTGGAAGGGGAAATCAGTCATGTTTTGCTGACTAAAACTGCCTTTTTCTTAGCAAAATTACAAAAATACCTCAAGGAAAAAGGTGTGTGTTATTGCTTTGCACCAGAGTTGGCAAAACTGCACATTTTGCCTGTTTGGATTTGAGATTTAACACACATCTCTGCACAGCCCTCCCCCTCTTCAGTGTTCTTCTGAACAGAATATCAATGTCACCAGAGAGGAGTCATCTTTCCCTTTTTTTTTTTTTTTTTTTTAAGTTCTCCTTTTCTGCTGTTACTCCTCAACGAGTTTTAATTTCGTTTACTTTGGCAAGAGGGCTTCCCCCCCCACCACGCTGTAAAAGTTTTAATCCACCTTGTAACACCACCCAAAAAGAGGCGAAATCAAGCTGCAGTGTGTACTAGGAGAGAAAACCTGCTTTATTTCTCACCCAGTCCTACTTCACCGTGCACTGACCTAATTACAGCCCGCACGGCGCGGGGCGGGAGGCGCGGCACAAGGAGCGCTCCTGCCACCTAGTGATCCCCGTGCTCCCGCAGCCCCGGCAGAGCCCCTTTGCGGGATTGGCGTTTTCCCGTCCCCAGCACTCGACAGCAAATGACCTTCCCCAGCCTGCCTGCCTGCCTGCCTGCATGCCGGGCTTGTCTGCTTGCTGCTGTCCTCTCCTCTTCCGCTGCTCCAAAACAGCTTTCGCGGGTGAATTCGGAACTGCAGCTGGCAGCACTCAGTAGGGCAGGTGGGGGGGTTAAAAAAATCACTTGGAATGATGTGAAGTACAGCAAAAAGACCCAGAATGTTCGAACAGAGCTTGAAATACATGCTTGAAAACAGAAAATATTTTGCATGCACAGGCATAGGCTGGGGTTTTCAAAGGGAGCACGGAGAGCTGGGTGCCACTGGGGCTGCCACGAGTTGGATGCACAAATTATTTGGGTCTTAAGCACTTATATAAGATTTTGCTTCTCCCTCTCCAGCAATTATATTTTTGGTAATCTTAATCCTGTAAAATGACAGGTGACCATGCACCAATTAACCTATTCATTTAAGATAACATTTTCAGCATGACTATCTTGGACTGAAAATGGAAAACATAAATATTTTCCTATTGCTGGAGACATAAAAATATTACAGAGCAGAACCAAATTTGACTGTTGGAAAATCAAGGTATTTTTACATTATTTTTCTTAAAAGCATGTCAATATTTTTGTTCAAGATTGCTCTGAAGGTCATTTTTCTTAATTGGGATGTTGGTGTTAAATTAAATGTACATCACTTGCTCTCACTCCCATAAGCAAGAGTATGTGAGTTCTTAAGGATTCCTCTAAGCAAATTTGAACATTTTTCCCCAACATGTGCAGATCAAGTGAAATGTCAGCTATTATTTTAAACTCTGTTTATATAAAAACTTTCATCCTTTTTCCATTGTTCTAGTGAAGGGGTCAAACACAACCAAATTTTATACTTTAATTTTATTTTCATACAAATTCTAGTGAATGAAAATTAAGGTTTCAGGATGCAGCATTAAACAATAAAAAAATACTCTGACTATTGCCTCCACAATTTCCAGCCATTTCCAGTCATATTTTTGGCTACCCAAGACAGTATGTCCAGGGGTCTTTTGAAAAATGTGAAATGTATTCTGCAAATTTGTTTCCTCATTGTAAGGAATATTATCACTATCTTTCACAAAGATTTCATAGTGGGCCACTGGTGTTACACAGGGGATTAATAATATTCACTGCTCTCATGAATGCTCAGGTTGTCCAGAAAGGTGCCTGGTTTGAATGTGACATGGTTTCCTTCCAGACCACATTCTCCTGCTGCCTCCCCAGAGGGTTCTGAGGCAAGAGGGAAAGAAGGCTCTTGCCACAGAGCCAAAGCACAGCCAAAGGGTTCATGTCCCCACAACACAGACACTCTTTTTGCCTGTCTTCTCTGCATCCATCTCCACCTCAAGATCTGCTTTGCAGAAATGCTGAGTACTCTGGTTTGTAGCTAAAACTGTGCTTCACATTTAAATAGACTCCTTTGTCATACCTTAAGATGCAAATAATCACATTTTAAACATCTCAGATTAGCCACTCCACATTCAAGTACACTTTTCACGTTTACCTCTCTCTTCCTCAGTTCTCTGTGCATAAAAAAGAGGCAATGCTCTCAACAGAGGTGTTGTGATGATAAAGAAACTGTTTACGAAGCACTCATATATATCAGTGGTAAGGACTGTAGAAAAAATAACATGAGGAACAGGTCAAAATTGTCTGCAGTAGATAACTTGCAGGAGTATGCACTGAACAGGTACAGAAAGATGCTGAAAAATGCTGGCTAAGGGAGCATTATGCATTCTGTACCTTGACTGGAATAGGAATACTGTAGAAATATATAATGTAAATAAAAAAAAAAAACTGTACACTCTATAATATTCACACCATGGAAAACCTGCCCAAAACAATTAAAACTGAAAAAATGGTTTCACTTCTGTCCCACATAGTTACAGCTCTTACTAATATTCTAGGACCTTAAATATGTTTCTGGTGCCTCCTATGTTGCTTGTCATATGATAACCACTGCTGTGATCTTACAGGTCCATTTGAATCAGAATCTCTTACTCTTTCTATAGAAATAAATGGATAGAGGTTATTTGATAATGCAATTTAGAAATCATCCTTTGATACATTTTTGATTGTCTTAGAATGCATAATTTTGATCCTAATTATTTTCCTGGAATCTTAGCTTTCTAGAACGTATTTTTGATAATTGGGGTATATGATATGACATCTGATCTGTCTTTGATGCCAGACATTTTATAAACATCTCCTCTCACCTACAGAAGTTAGATCAAGAATTTTTCCACTTGTTGCATTTTGAATGCCCTGTATTAAGGAAAGGTAGCATAGTAAAAGTTGAAAGGGGTGATATTTTCCATTGTGTTATGAGGGCAGCCAAAGAGAAGGTTACTCCAAAATTATTTCAGAATCATGCATGGCTCTTAGTCTATTCCTGGGAAGGGTTCATTCTTGGTTTCATTTACATGACCCTACAATGCAAATCCTGAAGTGGATCTAGGTTGGAAATTACATTCTCAGCACAAATTATCTTACCTGATGTGCTATTTTAGACAGCTACCAACTACCCATCCATACAGTTCTTATTGGTTTTGATATTATTGGTTTAGTGGAAAAAATATGTATAACTTTCCAAGTACATAGAGATGTTTCTAGAAAATCAGGAAAGACTTCAAACCCAATTTGATATTCAGCTTTTAAAAAGGGGGGAAACAAAATGAAATTAGCTTTTAAGTCATGGGATAAAGCAAATATTTGAGAGGGAAATTAAAACTTGTCTGTCACAGAAATTAAAATTTAACTGGAATTTGAGCCTCATAGATTCAAATATCAATGCCTGATTTCTTCCCATATTACCTAAAATTTTCTGAGTTCTATTGGGGTCATAGTTTTGTATAAAATATGTTAAGCATAAATACATTTTTAAAATTTATTTATTTGGATTTATATGTACATACATCTGTATGTATATGTATACATAAGTATACATGTGTGTATATATACATCAGTTTTTTGTGAGAAGCAGTTTTCCTTATCCTAAAATTGTCATAGGTGTAATCAATAAAAAGGTATAATCAATAAAAGCCTTCAATGCTTACAAATTAGTCACAGTAAGATCTTTCAGAACACTTACTGGTGACCATCAGCAAATGGGTATATCTTGCCAAAACACAGAAATACAATGACAGCATCCTCAGCAAAAGCGGTTTTATCTAGGTCCACAGCAGTGAACTCACTCTAGGGAGTAAAAAAGTCCATAGATAGGGAAAAAAATAAAAGGAAAAAAAAAAAAGAAAAGGAAAAAAAAAAAAAAAAAGGAAAAGAAAAAAAAAAAGGTAGGTAGCTGTGCCAAGCATCAAACACAACCAATGAGAGTGGGAGCTTGTAAGTGGAGAGTAGGGCCTCCTGACTGCTGGCCCAGATTTGCAATGGGATGTTGCCTTCAGATAGGAAGTTATATGTAAAACAAAAGTCTTAATCTAAGTACTCCTTAAAAAAAAAAAAAAAAAAAAAGTGTACACTTCTAACTACTATTTTTTAAAATTTTGCTTCTATCTCAGTGTCTAAGTGAATAAATGAAAAAAACAATCTGTAGATGCTTACTGGTTTTTCTTCTACTCTTTTCTGGGTTATCCAAATGGAAGAGATGTGGTTTAGAAGAGTCTTGAAAAGCATTTCCTTTCTTCCGATGACATGTGCTGACACAGCTTGGAGTCCCAAAGTATCAGAGAATTAAAAGCATGTGGTCCTTTTCATAGAGTTTTAAGTTGTACTAGAGTACTAAAACTATATACTCTGACCTCAACATCGGGTGTCAGGATCCAAGAAAGAACCAAGCTAAGCTTTCTAAGGCTGCAGAGTAACCTCTAGGGGACTCAAGAGTTGTTTTTATAGCTAGAGATCCCTTTCCAAAAAGTGAGAGCAGACAAAGATCCTCTGCCGTAGAAGCACAGTCTGCAAGCTGGAGCCAAAGGATTTGGCCAGAGCCTTGTAAAACCTAGAGGAACTTAATGAAACCAGATGGGCTTGGCATATCAGTGTCAACAGTGAGGTTGGGTTGAGTCCAGGAGGAGTACACTGGGTGAATGCTCCGTGGGGTAACAGTCGGGGGTGCATTTCTTCCTGCAGTCTGCTCTGCAGAAACCTCTTGGGAATTTGTCTTGACACAGTGAGCAGTCAGGTAGACCAGATTTCCCTGCTTTAACTGGCAGATCTGATGGCTATCTTAGTTGTGAGACATCATTCCTACCTTTAAAACCACTTATCCCCAAACTCATAAAGTAAATTACTATTCGTATGATGAGAGCACCTCTTGCCTCCAATCGGACCAGGTCTAATATGACTGGTACTGCACATTTCCATTTGCAAGGAGACAGACTGCACATAGTATCAAGTAGGACAGGAGAAGCAATCTCAATGAAAAGCATTCCTAGATACAGTTAGAAGCTCTTAATTACGTCATCCTTAGAACCCACACAAACATCTTCTAAACAGCATGATTTGAAAACTATGATGTTCTGAAGTGCTATTCAATGTATTCCTGGAGCAGAGCATAAGCATTTCCACCTGAGCATAGTTGCTATAAATTATATTGCCAAGTGATAAGGAATATTAGCTTACTTGTGGCTATAAGAAAGTGTTTGTGTTTATATGGAAAAGCAGAACATCTTTCTCACACCTTCTCTGCTGCAGTCTTACGAAATGAGTTGATGGCAGATGTGGCAGTGGTTGTGCTTTGTTGCAAAATTTGTTTTAGTATGTCTTGGTTCTAAAATGTTATGCAAAGCTTCGTTATATTTTAATCTGCAGGTGAGATAGATAATAATAACCCAAGGAAAGAGATTTTTTTTTTCTGATCTTTGAGAGGGAAAATGGTTTGAGGTTAAGTTCCTGCAAGAGAGGAAATTTGCTTAAATGAACAATAAGGTACTATACGGAGCAATATGTCAGAACCACTAAGCCAGAGTGACACATGGATTTTGTCTAAATCCCATGACCACCAAATGAAGCCACTTATTGCTCACAGCAACTGTGACCTGCTACTCTTCCACCTTTCTCAGTTACAGAGTGACTCTACTGTCCAGTTGTGTCCCCTCACACGCCATGTCCTTTAGCTGCCCCTGCTAAGGGTACCAAGTGTATATGTAGAAAAACGGCGGTGGAAAATAATGATCAGACAGAATATATTTTCTGTTACAGAAACTACGCTACTGACTCAGAAGAAAAAAGAAAGAAGTTGGGGAGGTATCTGATAATTTTAAATTTGGCTGACAGACAATCAAATTCAAACAATTCTGTGGTATGTTATAGTTAAATTACATGCTACACAAAGGAACTTCAAACTTTTCATGGAATGCCAAACTATGCTGCACTTAATTTTGCTTTTGGTCATTCTTGATCATTAGAGAATATTTTTGTTATATATAGGATTCTCCTAAAGTGCCAAGTAACATGCCACATCCACTTTTTCTTTATCGTATCCAGTTGGGAACTTCTGGATTTCCCCCTTTGGAAAGATGCTATTTGATATCTCACCATCTCTGTGCAATTCACTGACTGAAGACACAGCCTGATGCAATGACAATTTTCTAACATTTTTACAATCTTTGTAACATTTCCAATTTCAGAAAAATACAGAAATGAGAAGGCTTTTTCTCTTTTCCTCTACCAGCTTACAGTATTTTTATGGGTAATTTGTCTTATAATTTGGACTGAAAAGTCTTTCTGGAAAATACATAAAATTCTGTTATCTAAAGACTACAGAATACATACTTTTAAAATGTCCTCAGATCTGTCTAAATAGCACTGAATTGCATCTATTTTAATGTTTTATCATTTTTTGAATGACAATGGCAGATAATGATTTATTTTAAAGAATGCCTGCAATTAAACTGAAGTTTGCATTGGCAACATACAGCTGGGACTACTGAAACAAACATCTCACTTAGGTACTAGCTTTCTGTCATTCAAATTACACCAGAACTACACTTCATAAATATGCACTTCTTTTTTCTTTTTTCTTGTTTTTTCTTTTCAGATGTAGGATGAAAAATATAACAAGTTCTTCAATACAGACCTATTCTAATACATCTCACACACTTCCTATTTTGAAAGGTTTCTTCACAGCATCAAAAAAAAAAAAAAAAAAAAAAAAAAAAAAAAAAGGCTGAGAATATCATGAACTGGAATGATTTGTGCTTGTTTCCAGTGCTTCAGCAGGATTATCTTAACTCATTTTGATATTTCTGTCCCAGTGTGTTTGAGGTTTCTGAAATATCCTTGTAAGTGTATAATTTCTGAGTTGGTGCTATATTGGCCCATGTCACACCCTAGGGATAGTGGGCTCTCTAAGCCACTGCTCTAAGCATAATACACTTAGTTAACCCATCCAGCTTTCCTGTGAGTCACAATTGTATTGTGTCCTCATACAATGCACATTTTGTTATTCTGCAAACTGAATTTTAAATATTGCATTGTAATTCACCTTGGTCTAAATGATTTCAAGTCATGTGCATCCTTGTGAAGGACAGCTTTCTCAGTTAGTGGAGTGATCAAAAAATTTCTACTGAGAACACTCTTCCAATTGTTCTATTGTATAATCTTGTAGCAGCCTGAGAGGACATCAAAAATAGGCTAAGACCCCTTGGTCAGGATAAATTTTATTGAATTAATCATTGATAAATTTACTCAAGAGACATTAACAGCAATTATTTACTATCATAGAATTCTGTTTCAGGAAAATATGCGATATTTTAAAATTATTGTTTATTTTTGTGTCATAGCATTGCAGTGTTGGAAAATTATGAGGTTTTGAGGTTTTATTTATTTTCTATATTTACATTTTATACTAAAATTTTCACCTTTCACCATGTCATACATCATTGCCTCAATACTTAACACAGAAGTGTTCATACTTAAGGTTTTTTTGAGTCATGAGGCAAAGCTGTTATTTAGTACTGTTGCAGATGTTACCTTTTCTTGTATCAAAATGTTTTATTACAAAATAAACACAGTAGTTCTTCATGAATGCTTTCTGCTTTGAAGGAAATATTCTCTTGCTTATCTGGAATGAAGGAATAAAAAAGCAGACTGTCTTAAGCCTGGTTTTCATATTAATAGTATCTCAGGATTTCATTTAGTTTCAAATCTTTCCCTTGAAGGGACTGTGGAGAGTCTGGGAAACAAACACATCTATAGTCTTTCCCTTGTTTAGATATTCCATCATTTTGACTGCCATTTGCCACTGAGATGAGAAGACAGCTATTTCCAAGAAGTCAGATATTTTTACAGATATGGAATAAGGAGGAGAAGGTCTCAGACCAAGGCACTCCTTTTTCTTGGTAAAGGTGGCATCCTAGAGTCAAGCAGACCAATATGTCTTTTGCCTAACTGGAAAATAAAATTCCCTATGGGTTGAAATTCCAAACAGAATAAATAAAAACAGTACAAGATCAGTACAATAAGTCAGCCAGCCAGAAGGATGAATGTAGCAAAAACATATTAAGGGAAATCACATCAAGGCAGAAAAAAGTAATAAAAGGAGCATTCAGCTCCACAGAGAGAGACATAGTTAAATTAGCATGGAGTCATTAAGACAAAATAGGAAAAATACATTTTTAAGACACCTGAAATGGAACAATATTATATCCTCACAGGTAAATTTACAAGGTAAGAAAGGAATCAGTAAAGCATAGAGCTTAGTACAAAATTTTATTATCGTTATGTCTGTGATTATAATGTATTTACATCTAAAATTCTTTATAAAGCAACAAAGCCAAAATATGCTCTGCAATAGTTTTTGCTACTAAGAGAGAACAAAATTAAAAGTGAAAAAAGCTTTTTCAGAACAAATTAAAAGATGCAGTCATATGAATGAAATCTATACAGGTAGCATTTGGGGTTAAAGTGTGTAAGTATTGGTATCTCAGACAAAATATATGAAGTCTTAACAAAAAGACAAGGAAAGCTAAAAAAAAAATCAGCTTTAGAAGGGTGAAATGGAGTCTATTCAGTTGAAAATGTATTCTTCAGGAAACTGAAAGTGTTTCCTGGCCATGCAGGAAAAAGTAAAAAGATCCAGTGATAACAGAACAAGAAGGCTGATTCCAGTATCATTGAAACACCTCAGGTACAGGAAGCCTGAGAGAAGTTAACAATGTCAAAGTACAGAAGCACTTAGAAAGCATAGAGTTGCAATGGAAGATTTGAAATATATTGGTCTTGTGTTCACCCCTTTGGGAACCGTTTTGCTTTTTATTTTATGCTGAGAGATAATGGAGATGAGGCAGAAAAGGCCTTTTGCAGTGAAGCAGCAATGTCTGAAACCACTTTAAAAATGAACACCATGGGGCCAAGTAACATTCTTGTAAGGCTTCTTAGGGAAATTGAGATGAAATTTTACTTCAGTAAAGCCTTTGATACTAATTGCCATTGTATTCTCCTGGAAAAGCTGGCAGGCCATGGCTTGAACAGGTAAAGTCTTCTCTGAGCTAAAAACTGACTGGATGACCAAGCCCAAAGGATGGGAGTGAATGGTTCTGGTTGACAGCTGGTAATTAGTAGGGTTCTCCAAGACTCAGTAGTGGGACCAGTCCAGATCATCTTTGTTGATGATCTGGGCAAGGGGAACAAGTACCTCCTCAGTAAGTTCGTGGAAGACATTTCTTTGGGCAGGAGTGTTGATCTGCTGGAGGGCACGAAGACACTGCAGAGGGATCTGGACTGAATGGATTGGTGGTCTGAGGCCAGTGGTTTGGGGTTCAATAAGGCCAAGGGCTGGGGTCACAGCAACCCCCGGCAATGCCACAGGCTTGGGCAGAGTGGCCAGAAAGGTGCCTGGCAGGAAAGGACCTGGGGGTGCTGGTCAGCAGCAGCTGAGCAGGGCCAAAGGCATCCTGGGCAGGATCAGCATGGCCAGCAGGGCAGTGATTGCTCATCCTAAGTTTTCAATACTGATCTTTATTGATTAATTCTTCTGGCCTCAGGTTTCCTGGACCCTATCCTATTTGCATAACATTTAGAGGTGCCTTTCTTTCACCTTCAACATTAGGTGCTTAGATGCTATGGAAGACACAGTTTTAAGAAATAGAGATTTGATATCATTACAAAATTTTCCAGTGAGAATGCCACCATTTGTACAGACTGGGTCTGAGGCTGTCGAGACTGCATATCTCCAGATCTCAGGCATATCCTCTTCCTGACCTTGACAATTTGTGACTATGATGTTTGTTACATGGAGAGAAACAAAATTACAAGTGACATACAATAAGGAAGTCACAGCATTGCTCTTTCCACCTTTAGTAAAGTATATTAATGAATGTGTACAGTATTTGTAAGCTAAATGCATTTCTAAAACATATTACATATTAAAATAATACTTTAAATTCATTATAACCCACTTATTCACACTTAATAACAAAATCTAAATACAAATAGGAATTAAACTACCTCTACATGTTAAATTTAATAATTATATTTTGATTTGTGAGACAATTAATAAATCTCAAGACATTACTTATTAATTTGAACATGAACATAAGGAAATGGAAACAAAATACGTCTCTATCAGCATTTAAAATTCACAGCAGAGGCAGTTTCATAGAAATTTGTTTTCACAGAATATTTTGTTTTGCTTCTTGAACAAAACAGTATTTCAATATTTTTAGGTTGATAAATATAATTATCTTTTGAGCATTTATTCATTCTTTTCTTATTGAGAGAAATAGCATTTTAAATTAAAAGACACCTCCCACTGGGTTTGAACTTCCTATCTCTAAATCAGGGTATTATCAGTACCACTTTCTCATTTGATCTAAACCATTACAATGAGACAATATTTTTCAAGTATCTATAATTGCTTAAGGGAAGCAGAACACTTTAAAATATAATTTGAAATAAGCAGTTTTAAATAATGATTCTTATTTGTCAGAAAGTGATGATAATTGGAAGACAAGTTACAGCAGATAAATCTCTGTTTCTCTTCCTGTGCAACAAGAGGGAGGGGTAATCTTGAATTATGGTTGTGGTTTAAGAGGAGGACAGAGATCTTTTCTAACAGTTTCACAGAAAGATATTTTAAATTCCCTTGGTCTGATTTTGACTGCTTTTGAGTGTCCATGTACCTTAGGGTCTCTCTCCCTCTGAAACATCTGGTCAGTGACAGCTTTCCAGAATAAATGGATAACAACTCTGATCTGAGGCTGCAATTTCTCTCTTCTAATCCCCAGCAGCCTACTTGATTGATCCTTTATACAGCTATGCTGCACAAAGATTAATATTCTATTTGTTGAGTATCAAACAGCAGTAGCTGGTATCCAGCAGGCTTCGCAGATGATTTCAGGAGCATCCTCAATCTTGAGTTGTCAAGTTGTTGTGCATGCAACTCTTCGATAGAATAGTGAGAGGAAAAACTGCAGAAGAAAAGAAACACAGCCCATGACAGCTGGGGCCTTGTGTAAAGGACAGTCTTGTGGGATAGGCAGCCATTCAAAATGTCTTCTCATTTCCAAACCACTTCTACAAAATCCCATGCTTAGAAATCTGACTCACACAATTGTCATATGCCTAACCCCTCCAAACGCTTTTTATCCTACTGCTCCTTGTGTGTTGCTCTGTGCCCACTAGCCTCCCTCAGTCTAAATAAAGATTTTAAAAATGTTGTTTTCTAATTGGGGCTGTCTGAGCAGATGTACTTGAAGTTACTCAGCCTCAGTACTATATGTTGGGCTGCTTCATTTTGGAGTGAATTATTACATTGTTAAAGATAAGAGGTTATTCTGTGCTATAGCTGTATAAGCAGAACTAACAAATACCAAAAATGAAAGCTAACAGCAGGGTCTTTATATCTCAAGATTTTACATAGTTTTGATCAGTGGATTTCTTATAAGTGCTAAACAGCTTGTCATGTCTCAGTGACTGAGCAGCCTGTTATATTCTGGGTTTAATTCTGATTTCTTTGCAGTTGAAAGTAAGTTGATCTGAATTGTGCTTTTGTTGGTGTAGGATAGAGTTTCACTGTAATAGACACTTCTATAGTACTCATAGATAAACTTCCCCTGGCACTAGATGCATTAATGCCTTTTAATTTTAATGATTCCCTAAAGTAGTGTATATTAAAGAAATTAAAATACTAGGGTGTAACCTAAAACAAAGTTTCAGTTGAGAAGCAGACTGCTCAAAAATGTAGTTAGCCTCATTTATTTCAATATCTGAAAAACTACGTTTCCTCTTCCAAGGAAAAGGAATAAATATTTCTAATCCTGAGAACTAGGGAAAGTTTTAAGGTAGTAGTTTGAATGTCTCTTTTCTATTCAAGTTGAGCATTCAGGATACTAATGTGAAGCAACTGTTTGGCATCCTTTTCTTAGCTGCCCCTTGAGTTCCTTGTGGCACAAATGGTCTCTCTCTCTGTTCAAAGCCCTGAGATTACTATTGTTTTTGATAGTCTGACTTTACTCTTTCTTATCCACATCTATTTCTTCCTTGAATAGCCATGAAATATCTAGCCATTTGGTAATTCTTGGATGAAAATGAGAAATGACAGTGACCTAGCTGTTTAAAATACAGAATTCATATTTAATGGAGATAGGAAGATGCCTATGCCATGGCTATCTTTTGGCAGTATTGTTTGTAGAAAACATTTTGATATTGTTAAGTGACAGCAACCTTTTCTTGGGCCAGGGCAAGTATCTGATCTTTACAACACAGAATCCTAGAATCATAGAAACATAGCTACTAGCAACTATATTTTCACAGTGAATGCCTCACCTTGACATTTGCACCACACACTGGTGTCTCTTTCAGAAGTTGCCATCCCACTTAGCTTTGCAGCAGAAATATGCATGTACTTATTTCTGCCCTGCTTCTTAAAGGTGTTTCTGTCACCCTATTGTCTCAAACTCTGCTCTGTTCCTTTGGCTCTGACTTGTGGGTGGCATGATTTGAACTGTTGAATCATGATCTTTTCAGCATATTATATGTGGCAGCATTACTTTAAGATCAGAGCAGTGATTTCCCTCTTTCATTCCATCAGGAAACGGAAGAGGGAAAATGTGATGCTGATGTTTACGAAGAGATTCCAGAGTTAACTGGGAAATGTGAGCTATTATTTAATTTGGTTAAAAGTGGTAAAACTGATATGGCAAATCATGCGTAGTTAAACATAATATATCAGTGAAGAGTTAAAGTGTTTTCTGTAAACATAAATTATCCCCCCCAAAAATGTGATTTTTTAATCTCAAAACCCCCCAACATACTAGATTTCTTTAGAGGCATCAATGAATCTGTGGGTTATTGCTACTTTAGTATGCATAGCTTTCAATATATTTTGAAAGTTTTCCACATTATTTGTTGAACTTACTAGCAGTAAAAGCATACAGACAATAGAAGTTCAAAAATCACACTAAATTTCACAATTAAGGGAGGTGTGTAAAATATCTATGTGAGAACTTGCACAATTCCATCATATTTTAAACAAGCTCATAAAGAAACATGAATAAGTGGAATGACAAAATTTGAAGCTGATATATAGTTAATTTCAGTTGCTGAAACTAAAGTAGACATTGAAAATTCAGACAGACATCATTAATGACTGAGTAATAAAATGAAACATGAGATTCAGGTCTTAATTTTTTTTTTCGTTTACACTGTCCACGGTGATTCTCTACATCTAAGCTAAAGCCACCTAAGGAAGAGAACTGTCATGCCACCATGGGTCTTTTTCTATTTCACTGGGTCCAGTGTCAGAAGCAATTGGAAAATCAGATAAAACATTATCAATTAATAAGAACTGATCCAAAGTCCAACACAAAAAAATATCGAGGATATAATGTTCACTCACTGAAATTATCCAGCAGAAGTTTTAAACCCCAAGTTTTTATTGAAAGTTTTCAATAGCTTTAAGTTTATTTAAGCAATAGTTTTGATAGTTTTAAGTCTGGAATTGATTGATAGATCTATTGTACTGTAGAGGTAAAAACTGTAAATTGTTTTGGAATACTACGAGTAATATTTTGGAGTATGATTAGTGAACCAATCAAAGTCTGTCAGACACAATGATGTACCTTATCCCTCTTAGTTCAACAAGTCCTGAAAATGTGCATCACTGGAAGGAAAAAGACTATGAAAACCTCTTACATCTTCTGGCCAGGGTTTTTTACTGACTACTGACAGTGATATACAACATATGGCCCTGAGTGACCATTTTTATTCCAATTTTTATATGAGGCCACAGATTTTCCCTGAAGCTGTCCCACAAATAGATCCACAAAGCAAATGCTGTTGCAGCACCCAGCATCCCGCTGTGCAAGCAGACTGCTGAAATGGAAGAACTTGGTGCTCTGGAGTGCACTCTGCATTTCTGCCTGCTGGTGGTTTAAGCAGACACAAGTATCCTTGAAGATGTTGTGGACTCCTTTAAGCTCTATTGCTGTTGCAGCTGAATGTCTTTAGCTGAAACTAGCTCAGTGTGAAGTAGAGAGAAAACACAGCTCCCTCGGGGTGTGCATTTGTGTGGGGTTTGATCTCAGCACACTCACACAAGCACACACACAAGCACACACTTGCACACATGTGCACACACACAAACATGCTTTTCTTGGTCTCAAACCACCTGATTCTGCCAGTCCCTGGACACACTGCAAGTGCTAGGCTTCCAAGATGGAAGGCTGATGGAGGTTGAGTCATTGACATGTAAACTAGAAGAGACTGAAAAGTGCTGCTGATTTAATCCTGAATTACGTTATGTTTGATACAGTTCAGGAAAGCCTTTGGGTTTTCTGGGTCTCTTTAGTTAACAGAAAATAGTGCTTCTCTAAAGAATTAAACTGTTCAATTCAAAATGCAGTCCTCTTGTGCAGATAAGAGCTTGGTTAAACTTCAGCTCCTGTCACCAAGCAGTTTTTACTTGTGTGAGGTTTCTGCTGCATATTCACTCCTTCTTGGTAGTATTCATCTGCAGGATACATCTATCCCTGTTCCAAGTCTTTCCCTCTTTGAAGTACCCTTCTTTGATATGATGATGGAAACACAGGTGCATTTTCTCAGACCAGTTTCCCTTTGCAGAGCAGACATTTGGTTCCCTTTTTTCCTTCTGTGGCAGTATATTTACAGATTTGACTTTTAATATTTTCCCTTCCAACATGGATAGCTATGTATCTACCTTAAGCACAATTTCTCTGAATTAATTCATTTTCTCTGACTGAAAATTGCTTTTTAACACCTTCCTGAATGAGCCATCAATTAATACGCAGATCTGAATTGATCACAATTTCCTTGGAGTACAGCTCTTAGTGTGGTTAGTGATTAATTCGCACTGGTGACCTCCCTGAGCTCCTGGGGATACAGATTTTAATTTTACCTTATTAGAGAATAAATGTTATGCAAATAATAGATACAGATATATGAAGTATAGCAAGATTAATAGAGTTCAGGATGATCATCTGTGCTACATGGCATGCATTTGAAACAATCTCTTATTTGCAAATTATTTCTGTTTATTAACTTTGTTTTTAGAAATGCAACACCTTCATTCAACCCTTCACTTTTCACATTCTACTATTACTACTTCAGATAGTAACATGAATCAGTAAAATAACTGAAATATGAGACCAGAGGAAGTTTGTTGGATTGTTTTGGTTTTTTTCTGGATGACAAAGATGGTGCTGTCTTTGAACCCAGGTCCTTTAATTTATAGCTTTCTTAGGATATCTACAGTTCTTCCCCCTGCATTAGATTTTTCTGCCGATTCTCTCCTGCATCAGAATCCCTAGTCTAACATTTTATTTCTCCTGGATACAGGTGAGTGATGTCACTGAGCAAGAGCTATGACTTCCGTGCTGTTCATTCAGTCTTTATACTGTATCCTCAGTTACTGAACATTTCAGTTTGGATTTCTTATATTGCACTCTGCTCTAAGTACTCAAGCTGATGCATCACTCACATATTTCACTGTGTGCCAGAATTTTCTTCTCATCTAAAGGATGTGCCATATTCACAGATTTTCACCTAGCTGAACTGGCAAGAGTTTCACATGGCATATCTGATAGCAATGAACCAGGGTAGCAGCATCTGAAACGAGTCTGCAATAACTGAGGCTTTGAGAGAGCAGCAGGGTTTCATGTGAACTGTAACCAATACGTGTGTGAGTTTCAACAGATGAGATATGAATCACATATTTTCATGGTAGCCCCTTATAATTAATGTCTGCCTCAAGCTCCACCTCTGGTGTTTTTTCACCCCTCAGACAAGCACTTCCATTCACCTGCTCACAGCAGAAGTTACCATTGTAGGAAAACTATTCACTATATTTTTAATCCTTCTATACCTGAACTGACCACACCTTTCCCTACTGCAACTGTCCTGTACCCCTTTTATGCTTGCAAAACCCACATGGAAAATGAGCAGAAAAAGGACAACAATGATCACAATCAACTCACAATCATTAACTAAAAGTGAGAGTTAAATTAAAGGAGTGATCAGGAATATTTTAATTGCATGTACTGCTTCTGAGAATATTTCCTGTTCCAAAATGTACTTTCTCTTAGAGAAGTTTCTTAACTAGAGTGGGATTTCTGGACTGATCTTGATCTTGAGAAATAACCACAGCCCCATGAACAGAGAATCTCTGTGAGATGGGCCTAAGTTCCATTTCTGCAGCTGGGACTCAAACCATGTATTTTCTGTTTTGGAGGACTCCCTTTTTGCCAAGGCTGTTGAATACAAAACTATTAGTGTGGTAGATGCAATAACCTGTCCAATTACCTTTTCTTTATTCTCCACAGATATTAAATATTTTATTGAAGTCCACAAAGCTTTGTTTTCTGACACACAACCAACCACTTGATCTTCATGCTCTTTAACAACTACACATGAAATTATGCAGCAAGACTTGCATCCTGCTAGGACAACCTCCTACATCTTCTGGATGCAGATTGATGTAGGATATTAACTATATCCTGAAACCCATGGAATTTGAGGGGTGGATTATAACTGAAGTAAAGATTTTGTTCAAAAAGTATTTCTGTCTCATGTTATTAGTGGCATTCATTTTCTGGCATGCAACATCCTCATGCTTCTCAAAAAGCTTCTCTGAATCTGCAATCCATCTTTGACATATGTGGAGTTTATTTTGGTGGGGTGAAACAGTATAAGTGAAGGCTTGCCCTTGTAGATACCCATTAACAAGTTTGAAGTAAGTTGTTAGAAGTCCCCATTGAGTGATTCACTCAATTAATATTATATTACAGCATTAGTGGTGAACTCCTGCTGATCTAGGCAGGAACAAGCAAATGCCTGTCTAGTCTGTCTCTGGCTGGATCTCAGAGCAGCTGTTTTTGGAAACAATGCCAGTGCAAAGCAACTCATTCCCTGATGCATCGTGCCAGCAAGCAGCTCTCATCAGTCCAGGGACTTCCTCACTGAAGGTCAGCCACACACACCGTGTTTAATGGCTAATGAACCCATTCACCACCTCTGCCTGTTCCCCTTCATGAGCCATTTGTAATTTGCCTATTCCAGCTCCAGCATGGGGCATGCCAGGACATAGCTGGTAATGTCCTGATCCAGCCAAAACCAGTGCCAGACACAAAGAGGGTAAACTGAGCATGTTGAGATCACTACTAGTATCTCAAAAAGGAATGTCCTGAAAACAGTTTTCAACCTATTCTTCCACATATCACCCTTAGGTTAAGCATGTTCTGACATGCCATATCCAGAATCTGTCCTTGGAGTTAAAATACAATTTTAAATAAAGTTGTAAGACTAATCTTATCTTCCTCCTATAACAGAACAAAATTCTAGCAGTATAATTTTTTTTCCAAAGCTTATTTTCCCTCTTGTGTGCTGTGACATGCCAGAGTAAATTTCCATTGCTTCCAAATGAACTAAATATGGAACAGTTAAATAACTGAACATTTTCTGATTTATGGAATAATTATTTTTTACTGGAGAAAAATATTCAAGTCTATAGGGGAATAAATCAGTTCTTCTATTACTTAATATTATTAGCACCTAAACAATATTTCCCATTCATTAAAAATGTCTGTTAAGTATTAAGAATTTTTTAAAGAATAGAACAGAAGAATAGAGAGGTCAGACAGAGAGAAACATTCTGGTTAGATTTGGTTGGTCTTTTTTTTTAATTTTAACTTTTTACAAAGACTCTGGAAGTTTCCGTGGTTGATAAGCCAGAGAACAGTGCCATACAGACTGATTTTCTGACAGAATGTCAGGATTATATGTCAAAACTGACATTTCACTTCGAAAAATATTAATTTTAACGGAAGTGATTAGCTCATTGAGACATAGTTTTCTGTGTCTGGCACAAGCATTGATTGTGATTTTTGTAATTGTAAAATAATTTCTGTATTAGGATTTCAATGGGAATAAAAGTATTATACTTACTTTGAAGTATAGACTGTCTGTCTGTGAAAGCTTCAGGGACTAATTCTCACCTGATTGAGACTTCCCTTCAGGAATGGGAATTTATCTGCCCATATGTAGAAGGCTGCAGTAATGCAACCCAATTAATCTGGACTTCCTCTACAACTGGTTAAAAAAAAAAAAAAGCTCAATAATTATAGACATGGTGGAAGAATAAATGCAGAAAATAATCTCACTCCCCATATAAAATTAATGGTTTGAGGGTTTTTTCCTTACCCTTATAAATAGGCATGATCTTCTACCTTTTTTTTTACATTATCTTATATGTAAAAATAGTAAAGGCAACTTCACTTTCTACAGCTGCTACTCCAGTTAACACAGGTTGGTGGAGTGGGGAATGAAGCAGAAGGGAAGAGAAAACTCTCAAACCCAGGAGTTAGCATGAGGCTGAGCTGTGTGTTTGGTGTTTTGGTGTGCGTCCCATTTCTCAGCTGCAGCTTCAGTTCTGCACATTGCCCAGAACCAGGCACTTCTATAAATTCAGGCCAAGGACAGAAAGAAATCTGAACAGTGGGCTAACCTACCCAGCCTATGGCAGGGGAATTTGAAAGTAAAAATAATTAATAAAAGACACAGCAACTGATTATGTCATAACTTAATCTAGAGGTTATTGAATTCAGCTGCAGCAGTGATATCGGACCAGTTGTCACAATCATCTTGCGCTGCCACTAAAAGCCTTCAAACATTTAAAGATGTCATTTCTCTCCATTCTCTTTCTACAAACTTAGTACAATGTTTAGTATAACTCTAAAGCATTATGAATTTTTACTAAGTTATGATGTACTAATCTACAATTAGTCAATGATACTAAATATAAATTTAGAGGCTGATGCAGCTATTTCCAGACTCTCAAGATAATTCAACCTCATTTGTTAGAGAGCGGGAACTTCTCAGGTCACTGTAATTGAAAATTGAGCATTTGTTAAGGTAAAGCAGAAGGCACTTCCTGCCAACTTCCCCTGCCCTTGACTTCTGGATCCACCGAACCAGAAGTTTTATTTTTTCCTTTTTATTCTGTCCTTTTTCCCCCATGTTCCCTCCTCCTTCCTTGCTCTCTGCTTCAATCCCTCAATTTGTCAAAAATTTCCTCCAAGAATATAATTCTTTTGGTCCAATACCTTCACTTTAACACAGTCATGAAGGCCAATGTCAGAACCATTCTGACAGATGTTGACAGGTTATAGTTTAATGATAAACTATCACAACATCAGAAAACCTTCCACAAAGGGTTCATGCCATGTAGCTGCACACAGTACAGCTCTAGCTTCATCTAGAACTAAGATGTTTTCCTCTCACCACAGAGCTTTCAATGAGAATTTATTCTTGGCACAGCTTAAAGATACTGGATGCAATTAAATCTGGCACAAGACCACTGGCATTAGCAGAATTATATCAGAGATGCATTTTGCCCCTTCTGCACTGAACAGTCTGGTAAATTTCTGGATAACATGTACCTCAGCAACAAACTGAAATTATTTCTCAGTACCCATAAAAAAAAATTAAAGTCTAACTAAAAAAATTGAATATTAAGGCTTATTCTTCATCAAGGTAATCTGGTTGGCTCCGTTCCCCTTAAAGGATACATGTCAACTTATACCAATAAGGTGTTTCATTCTGGCTGGTGATGACAAAAGTGTACTATGCAAGAACCTGAATTATGGGCAAGGACTGTTCTGTGCACAAATAGAGAAGGGGAAAAAATGACCTTTGTGAAAGGTCTTTACAGTCTACATGCTAGAAAACAGAGTAAAGAAAGATTATGACAGGCAATCGCAGAAAAAACTTTTGAAAATGACAGTATAGTAAAGAAAAAGTGAATAAATTTTGACATGTCACAAAGTTTATTTTTTGTTTTAAAGTGATGGTAATATTCTGCTCCTTTTGAAATATGACTGAAATCCAGCCCCACTGATATTCTGGGAAGCTTACCACTGGTTTTTGTGGGACCACAGTGATTCCTTTTCTCTTCTTAGTTAAAAGAAGACTAATTTAAATAACAGCCTTATAAAAATGTATGTTTTCTTTTCTCTCCCTGTGGCTTTCCTATCCCTCTTCTTTGTTCAGAATAAGATGTTCATTATTTGTCCAGTAAATGAATAATCTGCTAATTAACTGCACTTGTTATGTGATGAATATTCAATTACCAAAACGGGAAGGGGAAGAAGATGTATCATACCTACACAAATTAATTTTTTGTTGTGCAATGAATTTGCATCCACCTGGTTGCAACTGCTCACTCTGAAAAGCTATCCAGGTTTGTTATATTTGAGGATTAATGGAGCACACAGCCCATTTGCAGCCATATACAAAAGGTGAATACCTTTTTCTCTGTGTCTTTTGACAACATTATTCAAACAAATTGAATTCAGAGATAACTTGTGTTCTGTCTAGTGATATGAAAAAGGAATTATCAAGTGAATTAAATTTATTTCCTGTCTTTGAAAAATCATAGCCTTCCCAGATCATGTTAACCAAGGAGTGAGGGCATCCCCAATGGAAAAACAGGTCAAACTCTTCCCGCAATAAACACTACAAAATATACTAAAGTACCAAATCTCAGTGTTCCACACTTCTTGGTGGTGTCTAAAATGATTCCAGAATTATCTAGTATGAAATGTTACAAAGCCAGCATAATGGTCCATATTCTAATCATCAAGCAAAGGACAAAAGGGAACCAAGTTCCTTGAAGAGTGAACCAAGTTCACAGAGCAGAATGGTCTCATTTCTGTCCCAGGGAGAGACTGTCTGAAGCTCCTGCCCATCTTGTTCCCTCAAATTTAGAGTGGAGTTATTATTAATGCAGAACAACAAAGTCCTCCACCTAAGCTAACTGTGACCTGGAACATTTCTACCACAGCCTCCACACTAGTGTTATACCATATATCCATAGGACAGCTGCTTTACAAGGATGACTGCTTTTTCCCTATTTACTGCCAATTAAGGATCATTGTGGTATAGTATGGGACACAAAGGTAACACTGGAAACTAACCAAATTTAACCTGTAACACTTCTCTAACCTAAGGAGAAAGTAAAAAGGGGGAAAAAAACCTATAAAAAAATATGTAGTGTTAGAATAAAGAATGGAGTTACTGATGGTATATATCATCAAGTTCTGTGGCCAAGTGCTGGGGAGGAATTACCTCGTTTGTCCTTCGCGAGGGGGAGAAGTCTAAACAAAACCAAACCTGCTGACATAGATTAATTTGCATAAAATTACTATTTATAAATCCTAGAGAATCACTCCACAGGCTTAGATTTTAGTGGTACCAGCAAGTACTAAAGGAGAAAAAAAGGAGTGAGGAAAGAGATTGAGGTTTATGACCAAAGTTTATTTCTTGACAGCTGTAGTTCAGCGCAGTGGTTTTCAACACTTAAAACATGAAATGGTGCTTCAGGTTTATTCCATAAGGTAGGCTGCAGAGGGGGCTTGCAGATACTAGAGAGGATGCCTGGATGCTCACAAACATCCCTCTACAGACCTTCTTTATCAGAGTCATTGTGGGATGTCACGGGGCAGTACCTCAGAACAGATCAAAAAATAGTTGTGATAAGGTAGATAGATCCCAATGCATTTTTGATATAAAGAAGGATTAAAGGGAGTGTCAGCAGCTGATAAACTTTTTTGACTTTACCTTTTTAATGTAAAATATTTGGATCTATTTCTTATACACTGTTCATATTTTTACAAGTTTTCACTTGTAGCTTTTTTAATTTCTGGAGTCCATTAAATAAAAAGATAGAAATCCAATGGAAAAAATACTGCTGTTTTAAATAGTAGAAACTTTTTTTAGAATGCTTTCAATTTCTACTAAAAAGGAAAAAAAAGTTTTCTCAGGGAGGATAAAGGGCTTTAGTCTTCCTTTTTGTCTTTATGAAAAATTTTCTATTCAGAATAATGTCTGCCACCTATAATGGCAATAAATGTCATTGAGAAGTATAAAGATCCCCTAGGTAGTTCAGACTCTGTCCCTGACAGAGGTTAAGTTCTTTGTCAAGAAGTCATTGAGTTTACGTGCTATTAAAGCAGCATGCTTCCCAGCCTATATTTAGCTGTTTGAGTGTAGGTTATGTGTGTTAGGATGAGGGTGATAAAGCAGTTGTAGACTGCAGCATAAGGCGATTTTCTTTACTGCGCAATTATGGTTTATGTTACCATAAAGCTTTTGCCAGGGATGAAAAGTTGGGGAGGATTAAAGGAAATGCTATAAAACATATCAAAGTGGATTGCATAAACAATTGCCATGCTCTGGGAAATGGCTGATTAATTGACTGAAGTGAGACATCTGCAGGATGTTGGCACTATGGATATATCAAAAGATCTCAACCGCCTTGTTTGCTTTAATAAAAGTGGTTTAATTTGTTCCAACGGTACAAAACCTCCTGTTATACCTGATTTGTCATCCTCATTGTTAAAGGAAAGAGCCTTAAACCTTTAAGTACAAGAGTCTTCCCACAGCCAGACGTCTTAGCATATTCCTCTGGGCAGAGACAAGAGTACAGGATTTTGTTAGACCTCAAAAATTAGGAGAGAGAAAAGATTTAACAAATAAAATGTGAGTGTGTGTATGTTTGGAAAAAACTATACCTGCTTCTTTGAACTCTGGCTTCTCATTGACCAATATGAGGAAAATAAAGCTCTTATTGTCCTTTCATCTGTCTTCTAAACTTATTTTTCCCTTGTGACAATAGTGCTTTACAATCTTCAGTGACCATTTTCAGCAAGCCACTGCTATCCCATTCCCTGATAAGAAACTTACTCACAGACAAAATGAGGCCCATAATGCAAAGAGTGATCTCCTGTGTAAATGCCTACCTCTGACTGAAAACTGTGCACAGTTTAGATGTTCTGACCCTAAAATTATTCAGGAGAAAAGGGGTTTTTTTGTCTTTTGACATTATCTTGGAGTGAATGGTTTATCCTTTCTTCTTAAGTCCCAACTATCATGCACATACATAAGTATATGTGTGTGTGTATGTATATATTTTATGCTGATTAAGCACATAACTAATGCACAATCTGAGGAAGATAAACCATCACTATCTTGAAAGTGGAAAAAACTTGCTCCTATTCACAGTCCCAAGATGAGTAATTTTAGGAGAGATACTGAATCTTTTTTACATTTTCATTTTGTGTGTAAACATGGGAGAAAGGGAGTTGCACGTGCATTTCCTACTATGTCACCATCTTTGGTAGGAGTAAAAGACTTGCTATGAGAGTTTAAAGTGCAGTAAATATTTCTGTTACTACCCTGTTAAGAAAGGACAATGAAGATAGAAGTGCTGGAAATTCTTTCTGGCTAGAAAAATATCTATATTTGCTAGGTTTTTTCAGGACTATGTAACAAATAATTTTGACTAAAGAAAAAATGAAATAGCAAAACAAGTATGGAGAAGATTGAGTAACATGAAGTGATTTCCATTCAATTATGTGAAAAGAGTAATTTGCCTACTCTTTCCAAACTCTGCTGATTGACAGGTTTTCACTTAGCTGCTTCCTTAAAACAACAGAAAATTATTAGGATACTCCTGCTAGTATTTTGTGAATTACTTGATTCAGCACAATGCTGGTTTTCCCAAGTACTTGCCTTCTATCTGCTGCATTTTTAAAAAATATTTCAAAAGTGCATAAAAATATGTAAATTTTCATAGAATAGCCTGCTGCTAAAATGGCATGGATGAAAATATTTCCAAATATTTCATTAATTCCGGTATCTGTTAGGAAAATTTAGAACTTTAGGATGCAATTAACAAATGTGACACGTTATAAATGATAATCAAGAAATTAAACCAGTGACCTAGAAAACCAGCTCCTAATGATAGATGTTGGTGTAGTGCAGATACTCCAGACACAAAGTAGTCTTTTTAGAAAAAGAGCCAGCATGATAAAGTAGAATTAATTTTATATTTTAGAAATAAGATGTTGTGATTGTGATAAGCAAATTTTGACTAGCAATAAAGAATTATTCACAGAGATTTAAAATAGCCATGGTTTAATTTCCTCACCACTGTTGAAGATACAGAACTTATATTGCAGGTATAAATATGCAAATACATCCATACTGGCTTAGCTGTGGCAGCAGGATCCTTTTCTTTAGAGGCAGAAGGAGTTTTTCTGCCTGCATAGCTGTGCAGCTTCTCCAAACACCCAGAGGTCAGCCCCTTCAAAGCTCTTCTTTGTCAGCATAGCTGTGTCCACATGGGGGTTTTTGGCTGGCATAGCTATTTTGGCAAAGAATATGTGAGTTTTTTCACACTCTTCACTGACATAGCTGTGTGGATAAAACATTGTAGAGCAGAAGAGGCGTGTACACACAATATGTCTCTCCCTCCTCAGCCTGCCTTTGCTTTTCACCTCTTCACAAATTAGTAACTTGAGGCAAGGTTTGCTGAAGCAAGGAATAACCACAAGGAGTTTAAAGTATCACATCACTGTTATACCCAGATACTACTAGCAGATCATGGGGTAAAGAAAACAGATTAATGGGTGATGCAAGTAAATTTTCAAGAGTTCCCTTATTTTTTGTTGGCATTATTTTTTGTTATAATGATGTTAGACACTGATAATAAAGTAACATATAGACTTAACACTAGAAATTTTTGAGAATAGGCTCATCATGTTAAATATACATGGATGGGAAAAAGAATCATCAAGCTACTAGTGAAACACCAAAGCATGTTGAAGAGCACAGTTTTAGTGAATTTAGAGCCTCAAGGCTGGGTTCATTAAGACTGGGATCAGTTTGGTTTTCCCTGCCAGCATTCAGGAAATTCTAATCAAAGGAGAAGAATTAATGTGTAGACTTCACATCCAGGGTACCCTGCCAGCCCCAGTTGGCTCTTAGCATCCATCCCATAGCCAGCTTGACACTTGAGAAAGGGAATTTCAAAGCACTGCTTCTTAGCAAAAGTCCACAGAAATTTGACTCTCTTTTGTAGAGCCAAGTAGGTGTCACTACTTGTAACAGCAGGAGGAAAAACAGCAGTATCTTGCCTTCAGCTACCACTTACCCATGAGAAGTGGTAAAAAAAATTCAGCTTTTCTGACCCACATACCAAGAGTTCATGTGTCACCAAAGTACTATCCCAAGTGTTCAGCTGCTAAAAGATCTAGCTATTATATTTGTCTTTTCTAATGCTTGTCTGCTCCCTTCTATCTCCTGCTGAGAGCCCCTTTTTCCAGTGTTATGTGGGCTGAATCACAGTGAACAGCTGAAATGATTCTACAGAGTGACAGAAAGTCATAGATACTAGTTCCTAGGACAAGCTATGCCTCTCTAGGAACACCTTAATTTATCCAATATATTACTAAATAGCAAGTGGTAGGTAGAAATAAAATAGCTGTGATACTTGCATGTTGCTAGACATACTCTTCTCCTCCTCCCATTATTTTTTTTTATTTCCTCTCTCATCCCTTAATGCCATACTTGAACTTCTCTCAAGTGGGTCAATGAATAGTAAGTAGTTTCAATATCAATAAAAGAGGGCTGTACTCCAGATGAGATTTTACCTGATTCCTTAGAAAGACAAGACTTCACTTCTTTTCTACAAAAAATCCTAACAGGAATGTTCTAGTATGAACAAAAGAGTGTTCTACAGTAATAAGTGTTCTCTGAAGAGGTTGAACCGTATTTACATAGAATACATTTCTGTATAAATCAGGCAGCTAGAAAATAACTCAAATCTATGCAAACAGTTCTGTGTAAATCCTTTTGCTTGGACTAGGTTACCAGCCTGGGGCAGAAGGAAGCAGAAACATTCATTATTCTATTTATTCATTAGAATTAATTCCCCTCCCAAAGAAGGCCAGTTATAAATGTGTGTGTCATTAACAAAATAGGTTCAAGAATAACAAATGGAAGAAAAACCAGAACATCATGAAACAGGTTTTGCAATGTTTAATCATGTATATTATTTGCATCTTTTAACAACAATAACAACAAAAAAATTAGTATGATAAACATGAAAAGAAGATCCTCAGATTCAAATACAATCTTTTACCACAATAGGACAACTTCTAAGAGAGGAGTAGAGGAAGAAAAAAACAAAAGGAATGACAAAGTGGGTCCAAAAATACCAGTGTAAAAAGAGATAATTTATTCAAGTTATGATAAATGCATGCCACTAATCATATTGTGATAACTGAAATAAAATTCCAGTGGATTATTGAGGTTATATAGGTCTGCTGCAGTTATAACTGTATCACTTGATAGACATTTCAACCAACCTGAAAAAAAATGAATAGCTTGAGCTGTTTTCCATTTTACCTCAACTGACTTGGTCAGACCAATCTGATTAAACCAGCAGGATTATTTGTCTTAAAGACCACAGAAAGCAGGGTTTCAGTAGCAGGAATTTGGGCATATGATATTGATCTCACCAACAGGATTGACAGTGATTGCCTTCTAAGCTTGTAGCCTGATAGGTGAGAACAATAAAGGACAAATTCTGCAGTCAACTAGAAAATGTCAACTAAGAGTCCTAGTGACAAAACTGTTACATTCCTGGATTGTTTTACACTGACACAGTGTAAAATGAGCAAGCAGTGGAGGACCATTTGTTTTCCCTGAAGGTACTATCTTATTTATTTAAGAGTGGCAACTTGATACACTTCTTAAGCATGAAAAATAAAAAAGTACTAACCAGAGCGAGTTACTCGAACTGTAGTGGACTTTGGTCAGTGAAGAATCTAGAAAACATGGCATCATCTAGTCCACTAGCACATGCTGGTGTTTGAAAGCACTCCTTTTCATTTAACTGCAATAGAACTTGATTTGTTTTATACTCTGGCACACAACCTATAAAATACTTGTTTTCTTGTGCACTCATTTTTTAAAACAAAGTCTTTGGAAGTTTTGGTCATTTAACCAACCTAGTGGCCTTCTGTGATGGAACAACTGTGCCAGTGAAGAATCCAAGGGTTACCTCTGTAGTTCACCTGGACTTCTGTAAAGCCTTTGACATGGTCTTTCACAACATCCTTTTCTGAAAATTAGAGAGAGATGGGTTTGGTGGCTGGACTGTTGGATGGATAAGAAATTGTTTGGACAGTCACATCCAGAGGGTAGTGGTCCACAGCCCAGAGTCCTGATGGGCATCAGAGAGAAGTGGTGCCTCTCAGGGGTCTGTATGGGGCTGTGTTAATATCTTCATTAATAATGCAGCTGAAGGGATCGAGTGCATTGTCAGCAAGTTCACAGGTGACACCAAACTGAGTGGTGCATCTGACACACGTGGAGGATGGGATGGCATCCATACAGACCTGAAAAATCTTGAGGAATAGGCCCATGGGAATCTCACAAGGTCTAACAGGAGCAGGTACAAGGTGCTGCACCTGGGTCATGGCAACCCATGGTACCAGCACAGGCTGGAGAGCAGCCCTGCTGAGAAGGACTTGGGGATGGTGGTGGATGAGAGCCAGCAGTGTGTGCTCACAGCCCAGAAAGCCCAGAAAACCTGAAGTGAGTTTACAAGAGAAGTGGAGAGAGATTATTTGTCAGGGCATATAGTGACAGGACAAGGGGGGATGGTTTCAGACTGGGCTTAGAGTAGATGTTAGAAAAAAAAATCTTTACTGTGAGGATGGTGAGTCACTGGAACAGGCTGCTTGGAGAACTTGTGGGTGCCCCATTCCTGCAGCTGTTCAAGGCTGGGTTGGAGTGGGCTCTGAGAAACCTGGTATCATGAAAGTTGCCCCTGCTACTGACATAAGCTGTGCATAACCACTGACTTCACCCTGAAATACTGTACACCAGCCCACTGTCTCTTCACACAACTGTCAATGCCTTCCTTCACTCCTGAAATTATTACTTTATGCTTCCTTTTCAGTTTCTAAGCCTAGTGCTTAATTTACATGCAGGATCTTTTATATTGAAAGACTATCCTTAACCATGAGAAATATTTTATCATTTGTTTTCCAGGTAGCATTTCCAAATTCTGCAAATGAAATGATTACAACTAAGAAATAGGTCACAACCTTGGCAACCATCTGATGTGAGACATTGTAATCTGCTAGCACACTGGTTGTCATGGAAACTGACAATATTGGATTTTTCCTTCAATGCAACCTGTTTTATGCATAAATTATTAGCATATTATTAACATAGCAAATCTAAGGCACTGGCACTTCAAAGCAGACCACCCATGTGTTTTATGTGTGTCCATGAGTAACATAAACACATTCTTATTGGCATTGAGGAAAGAGGGTTCATCAGCTGAGGACTCTGACAGAAGGAAGAGTTTTTAGATTGGACAGCACAGACTGGTGCTTGACATGAAGAGATCTCAGGCTCAATCTCATTTACCTAATGACCCACCCAAGAGTTTTGTATTGCAATGCTCATTTGCTTTGCTTTTTGTTTTTTGTGGTTTTTTGTTTTGTTTTTGTTTTTTGTTTTGTTTTTTGGGGGGGTTTTGGGGGGGGGGGGGGTTTGTTTGTTTGTTTGGTTTTTTTGTTTTGTTTTTTTTTTGCTGTCAATGTCAGAGTTAAAAGTTTGTTTGATGTAATACCAACTATATAAGATACGTTGAAAATTTATATATGGCTTGTTTTACTTTCATCTCAGCTGGAATAAAAACAAGATTTTTTGGACTCTTTGAAAGAAAGCAAACAATTCTTTCACTCCTGCTGAGCCCTTTATTTTTTCCCCACCCCTTCCCCAAACAGCCAAAAGTTAAAATTCCTTTTTTAAACTCAAGGACTATTGTTCAACTCTTACTCCCACCTTAATCAATTAGCAAATTACTAAACTGTAGCCTCTCTTCCTGTGTTGGCTTACTTTATCTGTTTTGTATTAGTCTGCAGTACATATTGGTTGAAAAAGAAGTCGCATTTTGGAATGACAAAAGACTCGCTTAATCATTTTTTTTATTATTTTCCCCAGCCTGAAGCTGTGTGTATAGTAACTTCAACTGCAGGAAAAATCCAGAGGCATGAAATGAGACCATTAACCTGTTGTCAAAGAACAACTGTCATACAGCATATCATCTGAGCTGACATCCATGTCTCTTTCTTCTGTAAAAAACATCTTGCCCTTAAGAAAAAGTTTGAAAGTTGAGAACAAAGGACTGAACAATGAACTGAATTTCATCTGTAAACCTTTGAAAAGAGACAGGGTGACAGCCCATCACTTTTCCTTCCTGCAAACTGTTGGTATGGCAATAACACCTCACGACCTGAAGTTTTTTCTCATAGTCCTTATAAACCAGTTCTCCTCCCCAATAAGAATTGTCTTTCCCATTATTCACAGAAGTCAAATTTGGGCTGTAAGGGAAAATTACTACAAAATGTATGCCAGCAGACAGAGGAGGGGTCAGTCTAAGTCACAAAGTGGAACATGAATGTATTTGTAGACACATGGGAAAGTTCATCTGAAATATATAGTGGATTCACAAACCATGCAAGTAATTTTTCTGGATCATATATCTGTGTTTTCTCTAAAAAAGTTGTGTAAAGTCAGTACAGAGACCAAAGAATGTCTACCTTCCTCAAATGTCTCCTGCCTCATTCTGAAATATATTTGAAATCTGCAAAATCAGCTATACAAATTTGGTTCTTACATTATACGCCCTTTGGACATGGCTAATTTACAGAAATTTCTTTCACTATCAGAGTTAGATATAATTCCTTACCTTGAAGATGTTACAAGCTGTATCTCTTCATGTGACCCATTTCCTACACATGATCTCAAGCACCCACCTCTACTACTGCTGGTGTCAGAAGGAATTTTCTGTATTTGTAAGTTTCATCAAAACTTTGTCTTCCTCCACAATACCTTGGTATGAAAAATAAATATGTTTTTAGCCAGAATAAAAGCTTCTTGCTACAAGAATTATTATTCTTTTTTTAAAAAAAGAACACAAAAGATGCATTCTCTTGCTATTCACCATAATGATTCAATCAGGTAAATGTATCTGCTTTTTCGCTATGACATTTTAATGGTCACTTTTTCTGATTTCTCTCTTTAATGCCAAATATTAAGTCTCATATAAATAAGATTTCTCTTTGGTCTCTGTTGAATGTATTGGATCTATTTTGAATGCATATCATGTAATGCATGGGAGGATTTTTCTTGGGTTTTAATTTCTTTCTTTGTTTTTTTCTCCCCAATAAGCTAATGAATAGCTGTTTAAAAGTTCCAGCTGTGGAGGCTAAAGTCTATTTGTCTATTTTTCTCAATGAGAAGACAAGAATCTTGTTTTCCCTTGTTCTGTTTTGTCTCTGAATTTACAGGAGCATGTTGCCTTCATTTCTAAATTTTCCAGTATATCACTAAGACTCAATAACCTGCAGAAGCAGCAATTCTAGAAACTGTGTTAATGAAGTGAAACAGGATTTCCTATAATCTTTTGATATGTCAGTACTGCATTTTCTGATATTGATTTTTCCAATGTAATTAACAAAGGTGAAAAGTGTTACTGCAGAATCAACAAAATGTTCAGATTCTATTTGTGATCCAGAAACACGAGAATTTCTTCCCCGTGGTTGCATTTAGAAATGGCCAAGAAGAACAAGAATAGTCAGAGTTCAAACTGTAGTTTTGTAAGCAGTTTTGGGAACCTTTTTTTCCAATCCACCCTGTAAACTACGTCATGGGGCAGATTCTTTAGCTGCCAAAGAGGGACTGGGGAGTTTATCGTTTCAAGATCTTAGTCTTGGCAATGCAAGCACAGACATATTAAATAAGCAACTGTATTTTAGTACTTATTGAGATGCCTCTTAGCTAGATTATTGTGTAGCTTCTCAAGTGTAACTCCCTTTAGATCTAATCTCCATAGAAAGTAATCCATCATAAACAAACACACAGAGGCATAGGCTATAGTCATAACAAAAGAATACCATTTTGTTTTGTTTAATTTTGTTTTGTTTTCCTGCTGTTCTCACAGTGGCTTTCAAGGCTTTCTTTGTTGTCATTTTGTTTTATCAACATTGATCAGAGACCCTGGTGGCAAGCCAGAACTAAGAGGATTGATCTCAGGTTCAAGTAAGAGGGAATTAGAAATGGGTAAAGCCCAATGTATTTACAGGGATTTTGACTAAATCCAATTCCCAAGTTTTTTGTCAGTTTACTTAACTGCTTTTGGTATGTAATTGTAATTGGCTTTTCCGAAGCATTTTGGAAGGGGAAACTTTGGTTTCATTTGTTTTTAATAATTTGAGAAGGTGGTATATATAAAAAATATAATTTATTGTATTTTCTATACAAATGAGAAGACAACTCTCAAACTTGATCATTACCTTTGGACAAGAGTAAGGAGATGAGTTCTTGCATGGCTTTCTGTTTCTCAGATTGTTATCCTTGATGAACTCTTACTTGCTGTAACTTCAGACCCTTCCACTAAAATTCTCTTAGTCACCTGTCACTTTTTCTGCTGTTCCATGCTTTTCCCACCAGATGGTACGCAATAAAAGCAGGAAACAGAAGCTTATCTGTTACTGTATACTTAAAAGGAATCAAACAAAATTAAATAAAGTGCAACTGTGAAACAATTCTCCATATGCTGGTCTGCTTTTTATGCTTGCAACAAAAAGGCAGCACTGGAAGAGATCTGGTCAGAGCTTGCAGGTAGTTGATTAATGACATCAGTAAGGCCTACATGAGAATATGCTACATATATTATTGCATATTGAAAAGATGCTATTGTGTCTCCTGTTCTGTTGTTCTCTTGTTGTAAACAAAACTAATTATTATCAGGATATGCATTTTCTGTCAATTCCTTCAAGAAAAACATTTATTCCACTTATCCTGCTGTAACCAGATAAATGAAATTGTCTCCTCAATGTGTAAATTTCTTCTCCTGCCTTGTTAGTGCTGTCTTGTACATGAAGTACTCATTTAGTTGCAAAAACCAATTATCATCCCTGTCTGGATACATTAAGAATTTTCCTACAAGTCTTTTTCTCTCTATCACATTTTGAGCAACAGTGTACATGAATTATTCATATTGCCCATCTTGCAGGCAGGTTTTTTATTATTAAATTCGATCATAATAATAGTTATTACCACAGTCATGGCAGTTTTATGAGTATTCTTCAATGCCATTACCTGGAAAGTTTTCAATCAAGACATATAAAAGATGCAAATCAATTTCCATAATAAAATTAAACTGTACCATCTACTCTTTCATCCTTGCAATAGAGTTGATTGACAACTTCTCCCTGATAGTTGCAGCTGATAACTTGCAGGCAAAGTAATGGAGAATGGCAGATTCTTTTACTCTAATATCCTAAGAAATTCAGCATTTTTCTTGTCTTGTCAGTATTTAACGCTCATGTCTTCATGCAAACACAGTGTTCAAGATGTGAGCATTCAGTTTACAAACATTCCTCCCAAACAAGAGAATTACTTCTCTCTGACAACATAAGATTTGCCTTTTACTAACCAAAGGCAGTGCTGAATAAATGAAATTAGTTAACAAATTTTGGGAACAAATTAAACATTTTTTATGTTCGGAGTAGTGCTGTTCTCCACAAAGAGATCTTTTTACAAGGAGGATGTTTTCCAGGCGATTCTCGTAACTTCATCCTCGACTTTTATTTTGTCTTTCTCTCTTACTTGTTTTAGCACTGCTTTAGCACACTCTCTAATGACCACCTGATGGTTCTTTTTGATCCCTTTCTATGTAAGCACTTGATAATTTGTTCCTACTTCCTTGTTTGTTTACCACTTCTCTTTCTCTGTTTGCCCCTCATGTATCATTTCCTTGTGCTTTAGATCAAAGGTGCTGTCTAAATAAAACATAAAATGTAATGTCCAGTGGTGCTAATATTAGCTGTTGTATAATTTTGCCTTTACTCTGGAAGTGGATTGAATCTTAATAAAAGTTTCAAATCTTGACTTCAGATACATTTACATCAATTGCAAAGCAGAGCAATGCATTCATATTCAGGAAAATTACTTTGTAAGGGTATTGGAGTAATTAAGATGAGAATATAAACAGCATTAATAGGGATAAATTTGTCTTCTCTCTTCAATTAGGCTTCAAGTAAGAGCAAACAATACAAAACATCAATCAATCCTAACACCTTGGGAAATAAAGTGATCACCATTTAGAATCAAGCAAAAATTTATTTTCATTATACAGATTTGGACAATTTCATGCATTATGTAAAGGTTAACATTCCCACTGAGGTTTCTGGGTGGCATCTGTTCAAAGGAGACTCCTGGAGTAGAGACACTCTTGCTCTATTCCAATACAAAGTCCTTATACTCTTAAGAACTTCCTCTTTCATGTTCAGAAACACTTAAAAAGCTAGATTACATCACACTTCAAGAAAATAAATCATGCAAGACTGCTCTGATGTCTGTTATGTAATTCAATTTATTACGGCAAGGCTTCAGAATTAATGAGTGAATTACAATTTTTCCCATAAGCAATTCCTTATTTCTGCTAAGGTCATGTTAGGACTATTATTGTTATTTTTGAAGATGCATGATGAAAAATTAAACACACTGTACATTTTCTATATAAATTTTCTATTTCCAAATCTATTTAGATGTTGTCTAGATTGCCATTTAAATTATTCACCAGTTTTTAATGTTACCTGCTTATTATGGCATCTGTCAAAATCAATTTCTGCTGAGAAATAATTTCTTTATTCATCTGCAACATATCCCGAGAAGTTTGTTGATTTTTATCCAACCAGTGTATAGCTAAATATAGTCATCTGTAACAGAATTTTAGTTTCTACATTCACAACTCTCCCTCCTCATGACCATTTTACTGGTTAGAATAATAACTTATTCCATCAAGTTTTCAAAAACTATAATGTTTGGAATTGATAGTAACACTGTAGCCCATGTGTAAAATATGCAGTTCATGTGTACAAGGAGATGTTAGAACAAATGCTGTCATTACTGCTTTGGGATAAACTGTCCTCTATACCACAGATCACTAGAAATTCCTGGAGGTGTTGGATGGCATTTTCCAAAGGGCTAGAAGTTCATTTGGAATTTGGTTCTCTTTGTCTTGGAAATAAACAAGTCCCTTGCAAATGCCAGAAAAATATTGCAATCTATCTACTAGGAGCTTATTTTCCATAAATTTAGATTTTGGAACTATTTTTCTGTGTTGTCTGAATGCAATATAGAAAATAAGAAAATTCAAGAGACACCTTTTTGGTCTCTCCACCCAATCTGATATTCTGAAAGCTCTTTTTCGAACCACAGAAGTACAGTACATTCATCCTTCATTGCCTGATCTGAAACGAGAAAACTCTCCTGGTTGTGTCATGCACCAGTTAAAATGGTTATCAATGGTAACTAGTCATGGGTCAGTCAAATTATTTTCTGTCCTTGCCCTTGTTGTTGCATCTCCATTGGAAATCTGTCAAGTCTGCATCGTTTGTTACCGAAGCTTTACAAAAATACCGGGCAGAGATCATTGGTAATTTACTTTTCTTCTTAAATGAATTTATTCATTTCCTGCCAGAAAACATAAATTTAAATGAAATCAATGATTTTCCCCACACTTTTTCCTAACTAGGTTGTCAGAGAAAGGAAAACCTTGCCTGAAGTCTGCATGGGGTAGGAAGCTTTTATAATATGCAGTGACCTTAGCATCTGTGTTGTCACCAGGCATCCTTACATAATTTCAACAGGTACAGGGCATTACCCTGTTACATTTTGGTTCTCAAGAAGCCTTGCTGTGTTCACTTTAATCACATTGTCTCTCAGTGACATGTCCTTACCTATCTCTCAATCTGACCATCCTTGTAGCTATCTGAAGCTGGATAGAAGCCCAAATAGAAGGTAAGGTTTGCCACAATCTTAAAATTCAACACAGGAAAGGTAACTTACTTATTTAGAAATTTATTTCTTTGGAAAATTAAGAAGTAGAAAGAAGCTGGCCATATTTGTGACATTGGATTCTAATGAAATTGTTCAACTCCTGTCCTAGATTGTGCTGGCTTTGTTAAAACACTAATGACAGAAAGTATATTCTTCTAAATGGAATTGCCTTGAGTTCAAAATTGGATTTTAAATTGTATTATTCTAATGCAATATTTTATTCATTGTTTGGTAAAAGATAACTTGAGATCACACATGTTTTCTGAGGCTCTGCCTTATTCTTTAAAGCCAGCAACCATTTTCCATGGCCCAGTTTCTAACTACTGCCCTTTAAATTCTTACACACCAGGTAGGGAAAATGTGAGGAGGAGACTAAATAGTCTGCAAAGGAATTCATGACTAAATTGGGGGTTACCTGTATGGGGTTTTTCTCTCATATGTCATTGAATATATTCATCTTAAGTTTCATATTTGCAGCTGAACTCCCTTTGACTGACCTACTGTAATTGAGATTCCAAGCAGATAGAGACCTCCTGTGCTTGCTTGCCTGAACCATTCCTTCTGATCCTGGTTCCCTCTATTTCTAAATCATTATTTCACTTTTTCTATTAAAACTTGATATGACTAACAATATAGTTTTCAGAACTAGACTCATTTCTCATGAATGACAGATATCTCTTTATTTCTGCTATGAATATTCTAAAAGAGGAAAATATTAGAGATCTTGAAGTAGTTGCATGGTATCAAAAATTGCACTTTGCTTTATAATAGTGATGCTTTGTAGTTATCCATCAGTCTTCAAACACTAATCAATTTGAAGTTATTACAAGGTTTATAATGGAATATATCATATGTACTTCTCTTATCTTCCCTGGAATTCATTCAAGTAGATTTTTTTTTAATTTAAACTCTCTAACAGCTATTCTTTCGCTCTGACTTAATAACCAGAAAGGTCTGCCCTCATCTTAAAATAGAGTGACAATGGTTATGTCTTCCTGCTCTTACCATCCATTTCACTGTTCCATTTTTTAAGTGGAATAGACCACACCTTTTGATAGATATCAAAGGAAAGCCTCTGAGAAATATATTTTGAAGATTAAAGGGATGGAATTACAAATGAGTAAATGCAGTTTGATTTAATAAACCTGGTCTGAAGGAAAGAGTCTGAGTCCCAAGCAGTGCAATATCCTAAGAAAATCTTTTACAACCAGCTGGGGCAAAGCAAAAGAAAATGCTGAATTTGAGCTTTTAAATATAAGCGTTCAGCTTTGAGGCTACAACCCACACCAGTCCCACATTAGATCTAATATGAAACTTACACAACTATATGGAAGAGAAAGGTGTTCATATATGGGGAAATTCTGGCACTAGGTTGTTCATAGTGTGCTTCGTTGGATGCGGAGGTAGAAGCTAGAAGAAAATGGAAAGAGTAAAGGTTTGGGTAAAAGAGCAGGTGTAGAGGGTGTCTCAGTCTGCACATTATGCACTGAAATGCACACCAGTTATATGGGGAATCAACTGCATTTTATTGCTGTGAAGTGGGATTCTGAGGTAATTAAAAGGAGTAAGTTCATTAATTACTATAACAAGCTGGATTGTATATGTTTGGAAAAATAAATATCAGATTTAGAATAAATTTTGCAAATCTCAGATGATCAGTTACGACTAGAGCCACGCAGGGACTTCCAAATCTCAGGACTGAATGGGATTACCTCAATCACCACTGCTTAATCTTTGAAACGTATACTTATATCTGCCCCCAAAACTAAAGATGCCAGTGTTTCTGCTGATAAAGTGGCTAAAGATCGCTTCTGAGGCTAGGTTGGTTGGCACCTGAGCCCAAACAGGTATTTTACCCTCATTTGTTCAATTTGGGTGTTGTCTGTGAGATTTGACCTAGTAGGAGTGAACAGGGTAAACCAGATGGATTTATCATTGCAGCAAATACAGCCAAGGTGAGACTTGGTGAGCCAAATACAGCCAAGGTGAGACTCAAGGCTGGATGGTTTATGAACATGACTTACACAGGAAACCCACGGAATAATCACTTACATAAGGCATTTGTGGCATTTACTTCTAAGTCTCTTGCTGCTTGATTTAAACAGGTTTTCTTAACTTCCAAGTGCTCCAGTCAGTTGTTTCTGGAGACTTTCTAGTCTAATAAATATTTAGCTACCTAAAGGAGGGAATGCAAGGGTTCTGGTGAGAAGGAATGGCAATGATTGATAATGAAATCTTGCATGGCATATTTGCTTGGACTATTTAGTCCATTATAAAGACAGGGACCTGTGTAACAATTTTCAGCTTTCATTCCAAAACAGGCATGTTTGAGGAAATTTCCCATCTCTGGCAGAAAAATTCTCTTCCCTAATTATTAGATGAAGATGTTCTTACAGCTTTTGTTCCCCTTTTACTGGGAAAAAAGAAAAAAAAAAGGACAAAATTATACAAGTTCTAGTCATGATTCTTTAGTTATTGTCCTGAGGGTTGATTTAAGAAAAATCTCCGCTTGAACCAGTGAATCTGAGGCAAAGAATTCTAAGCAAATCCAGCTAGAAGTAGATTTTGCAAATATATACCTTTTTTGCAAATATATACCTTTTTTGCAAATATATACATTTTTGCATTTTGTAAATCTTCCTTGAAGAAGGAAAGAAATTACTTCTTATTTCTTTGTTCATTTACTAAAAAAACTGGGTAATTTTGAGTCCACGTGTGTGTGCATTGAGCAGAACACTTGGTGTCTAGAATAAGTTCAGCTAATAATATGGGTCTTTTTTGAACCTTGACATAGTGAAACATTTGAAGTTTTCTTGGCTTTCTCGTTTTACTGCTGTGTTGACTTGGTCTTGGATTTAATGTTCTCACAGAGAAGCATATGATGAAGTTAAAGTATGTATGGGAAATGTATATTAAAAATAATTGGATCCTATTCTAGTCAGTATAATTAACATTACGAAAAATAGGGTTTAAATTCTATAGTTGTTAGTACAAAAATACATGAATCTTCCCAAGTTGTTTGAATGCTCTTTATGTACAGTGAAAGACCATTATTCTTCAAATAAAACTTATTTTTCCTGGGTTCTCTGTATTACTTTGTGTTAAAACCCTAAAACTGTTAAGAGACAGAAAAAAAAGAAAAAAATCTTGAAAGAATAATCTGACAATGGTCATTAAAAAATACTGACTTCCTAAATGCTCTCTGGATTTACAGTTGTCTTGTAGAAGAAAGTGAACAGGTTTTATAGATTTGATAACCAAAGACTGGAGTAGTTAATGCATGAGACATTTCAGAATACTCTTTACAACATCTCCACACTTGATGGCATCCTTATTTGTTTCATTTACACTGGAAAGAAGGCTTGTTTTCAAGTATTTTTGCCCCCGTTGGGTGTCATCCTCCATGGGAATTCACAGCTGATGCTTCCAGAAAGAAATACGGTGCTGCTTTTCTCTCAGCCTCCCCACAGTGTGAAGGTGTGTGGTTTTACAGGGGCCTCAGTTCTGCTAGCCCAGTCAAATGCTGTAGGACCTTAGTGCTCCAAGCTTTAGAACACACTGCAGCTTCTCTGAGGCATCAGTTCCCTTTCCTCTTACCCAAAAGAGATGTGAGAGGTTCTGTTGCTGAGTCGTAAAGAATGATGAAACTCCTTACAGCTCTCAAATAGTTCCAGGACGCATCATTTTCTTTATTAATAAAAGGAAAAGGGGTGACTAAGAGGATGACTAATGGTGACTAAGAGGCAGACACTGTGTTATGAATCTCCGTGAACTTTTGGAGGAAGGGATTGTGCATGTCTCAGACTCTATTTCCATAGTTACCCCTCTCTTAGACCTAGATCAAAAACCTTTTTGGGCTACCAAATGGTTGTAGCTTTTAGCAGCTTTTCAGTTTACTGAGGCTTTAATTCTTGCTTTAGTCAAGTCCCGCAGGAGATGCTTGAATTTTGTGGTTTAGGTTTGTTTGTTTGTTTGTTTTTAAATATTAATTGAGTTTTTACTAGAAAAGTCTGCTGTGCTACAAATCTTGTAAGAGAGAGTATTCTCATGAGAACCCTAGCCTAATTCTGTAAAATTCAGGTTTGTACAGTGTAAATATAACATCCCATGTGTATTCTCTGAAACAGAGAGTACCACAGAATAAACCTGTGGTACTCAACTCTGTACTTCTGCAGAGAGTCTTCCAATGAGGATGTGATACTGTAACACAGCAATGTAAGTGTTTGTTACTCAAAATCAGTCATTTTGGACTCAGTTAAGAGAGAAATTTCCGGTTACTCAGCACGACTGGTGGGCATTAAAATGTTTTATTAAACACTGTTTTATGACAAATCTGGGGTACTAATATAAACAATAATATTTTAATTTCAGTTATTTTTATTCATCAGATTTGGTGAATCTTGAGGAAGATTAAAAAATATACAATAACTGTAAGCTGACATCATGAGAAGCTTTAGAATTAAAATTGTTTTGCTTCTGTTATCCCACTGAATGCACTTCACAGTTTAGTGTGTTATCATTTTGGTTGTAAAATGTGCATGTTGCACCAGTGAACCAAAAGATGGGTATTGCACCATTTTTTACAAGGTAAAAAAAATCCAAAGAATTTTCTGAGAATCCATCCCAAGCTAGTTTTAGATCTCAGGATGGGGTGGGTTTTTTGTTGTTTGCTTTCATGAGGCTTCAAATTAAGCTGCAAATTTCTTGAGCTTACTTGGAAATACAGCGTTGTTGAAGTTTTCTTGCAGCGTCTTGGACTTGTCTGTCTGGAAGGAAACACCCGAAACGTTACTATTTAAAAAAAAAAAAAAAAAAAAAAAAAAAAAAAAAAAAAAAAAAAAAAAAAGCAAAACCAAAAACACCTACATAAATGTTCTTGGGGCTTGGGGTAAGGAGGGTTTTTTGGGGGCAGGAGGGGTTGCCGTGTGGTTTCTCCTCTCCTGCTGAGCTGCGCTTCCACGGCCGCGCCTTTCCCGGAGCGTGCGCGCCCCCTGCGGGCCGCTCCCGCCGCCGCAGCCGCCGGAGCCGCCCCTTCCCGGAGTACCGAAATTGCTCCATCCATTACCAAATTGATTATTGAACCTTATAACAGGCAATAATGGAACAAAAACTCTTTCTGCCCGGCTACAGACACATCCGTAAGGAAAGCGATCATTCTTTGTCCAACCCTGCTGGTTTTTATTAATACATTGATCTTAACCCTCTGTAGATTTCACTGTTCCTTCTTTTTTTCTAGTCAATTTAATTTGTACTGAATCAGTTTTACAACTGCAGTAAAATATTACTAAAATTTTCTATAAATTTTCATGAAGTGAGGATTTTCTTCATCTGTTTTATTAGGTAATTTTAAGGAAATACGTCCTGCACCATTTGTGTCTTTTTAAGTGCTCTCTGTTCATTTCACTGGAGTCATAAGTGTCCTCTTATACCTTTTATCAAGTATGATTGGGAGAACTGTGCATTTGTTAAAAGAGGGGGTTTTATTTTTTACCCTGTTTCTGAGCCTTCCTTCCCTCCACCCTCACCTTTTAGCTTATTATTTTAATTTGTGAAGGACAGATAAGTGTGAAATGATGGCAGAGTATTTGAGTATTTTCCTAACACAGGAGAATGCCACTAATTCTCCATGAGCACATAGAGTATTCCAGCTGTATGCAAACACACACCTATCAAAACCAGTCATTCAATGTCACATTTGAACATATTCTTAGAATCTGTTTTCTAAATCCTTTTGTAATCACAAAAGAAAGCTGTAAGTCATTGCCATTTCCAACTTTTCTTTTTTAAATTAATTACTACACTTGCTTTCTATACTTATAGAACACACTAAAAAACACAAATAACAGTAAAAGATGAAGCTGTTGTCTCCCCTGAAGCGTAATATCTAATCTGAACCTCTCCTAGTCCAGCTTAAGGTCATTTCTTATTATGCTTTCACTTGAGACATGGTAGAAGAGGCCACCCACACCTGGTTACACCCTCCTTTCAGGCAGTTGTAGAGAAGAATGAGGTCTCCCCTGAGTTTCCTCTTCCCCAGCCTAAACACCCTCAGATCCTTATATTAATAGAAATCCCACTAGTGATCTACCACAGACATTAGCATCCACGAATAAATCACACTTTTGGTTTTCAGATTGACTCAGTCTTGTCACCACTGTAAAAATTTAGCCATCTTCTTGGTCAGTGTAACCAACATTTTGTTAGTACTTGTGAAGCCTCACACAGCCACGAACATGTCCATGAATACACACACACACACATTGTAGTGACTTGGTTTGTGTTGATTTGCTTGCCTTTAATGCTGGGTATTTTATCAGGCCTCTTTACTAGTAGTGTTACAGATTTCCTACCACATTTTACAATCAGAACACTTTCAACCTTCATAAACTTAAGTTTAAATACAGTGACTTCCTTCTCTCAATACAATTCTTACTAATTTGTCAAGATGAACCTGCAATATTCCTTCAAGTCACTTCTCCCAGAATATGAGTTCCTTAGCAGGCTCTCACATAACCAGTCAGATTTGCTGCTCTGTGAGGCACAAGTCTCCCAATGTTTACATCTTTCTTTTTGGATGCTGTTTTTTTCCCTTTTTAAATAGCATACATGCACATTAATTTTTTTATCTTGACATTGAATGTCTTCAATGGCTGCCTAGTCAGCATTCCTTGACAAAATTAAGCAAGAAATTATAAATCATCAAGGACCCTAAACAAACTGCTGTCAGTATTAGGATTACCTTATGGTGACCTGCCTTTCAGTTGAGTTCTCTTGGTTGAGAATAAAGGGTGAAATATTTTAAACATCTCTTTTCCATTTCTGCTGTTCCAGACAGCTCCTAGATAATCTATTCACTGCTCTGTTCTTCCCCTCAGAGGATTGCCACTGATCCATTTTATGCCAGATATCACATGGGTTTCAAATGTTGTCAAAGGCTTACAAAATCTGTAAAAGAACTGCCTCACAATGCATGGAGTTACATGGAGCTTAACCATTAAAGAGTCACTAGTACAAGAAAGGAGTCTCATTCAGTTCTGACTAATAACTGAATTACTCACTTTTGCTCCAAGATGTTCCACAGCATGACCTGCCTCTTTTTTAATGGAAATTTTCCCATGGTTTTACTGTTCCCCATAATGTTCTTTCACTGAATCTCTGTTAGTAATGTAATACAGCTGCATTCACTTGTCACTTTCTCTTTTGTGTGATCTGTATCATACAGCATACATGTAGTGCAGGAAAGAAATCTCTTTTGTTGCTTACCTGCACCGGTGGGAGGTGTCCTTGTCCATGGCAGGAGGAGTAGGCTAGATGAGGTTTAAGGCTCCTTCCAGCCCATACTATTCTATGATTTATGTCTTATTGGCTCCACATCATACAGAAACTGATCATTTTCTCACTCTACAGAGCAGAAAAGTCTACCAAGAAAATAGTACAACTGAACATCGTTGTGGCCTTAATAACTAAAGTACATGAGAAATGTGTTAATATTTATATTAAAATCTGTATCCCAAACTCTGTTTATGAGAGTCCATATAACTTCAGGACACTCCAGCTTTAAGTCTCATAGACCTAAAATACTAGAAAAATACTATTTTATTTACATAGATTTCTTTATGGAATATATGTTGGGGCTTGTTTGCCATGTACTGCACTAGCTTCTTTATGGGTACTGATAGAAGCCTATTTTAAATTAGGAATAATGATTTCCTCTTCATATTTTACAAATAATTTCATATTTAGATGTATTATACTATAATATATCTCTTTTATGTTCCAAGAAACCTTTTGTTTTAACATCCAAGAATATGGGAAAGCAACTAATGTTAATGTAACATTGGAATAACACTTTCCCATCATGTTAGTTGTGTATTCAAAAGTACATTACCGTTATTAACCACGAGGTGGCTCAATAGGAGAGGGAAATGTGGCTTTTTGCATCACAAAACCACACATTTCTGCATTTTAAAGTTGAACATAATCTTGGCTCCTCAGACAGTAGCATTGAATGGATCCAGTTCTCTCCATTATTAAAACACAGAAACACTGTATTGTTAACCCAGTCTAGATAAAAGGCAGCCATGACTTTTAGTTTCCTTCACTATAAAGTTAAAAAATGTAAGGTTTTTTCAGATCTGAGGATAAATCAAACAAGAATGATGGAAGAAATCAAACTTTTAAAGGCAAAACTTCATTGAAAAACTGCTGCATGTTGCAGAGACTGAATAAGTCCTCAGCTAACATCAATGAGATATCTTTAATTACTCTATATGAATCAGGCTTATACTCATCAGTGTTACACAATGTTACATCAGAACCCTAAAACATAGGGTTCTGATCATTTTTGTCAACATTAAGACATGAACAATGTTTATCCCCCTCTCAGTTTTTTCTTTACTACTACTTTTCCAGTTATCCTTGATTTTACTTCAGATGCAGTTGCATGTAGAATCACTTAATATCAGAATAGAATACAATTTTCCTTTCTTCACTTATAGAACAGATGCTTAGAAACTCTTATTTTTGTTGAAAGGTGGCTTCTTAAAACTCATGCACAATGTTGGAGAGGTTTCTGCCCACTTCTTAGTGACTGAAGCAAAATTGTCACAAAGGAAATAGAACCACCTTGTTTGGAGCAGCTCACTTCTCTAAAACTGAGAGATACAGAAGTATCAGCTCCTGCATTGTGCTCTATTAAGATTAATAGGGAGCACCAGTATTTTCTCTTAGGAAGAAATAGACTGATTCAATGGGAAGATGTTTGTGGATAACCTGGGAGATGCATATTCCTGCATGCCTAGTCCCACACTGGTAAGTCATAAGACTATTCACACATGGCCACACTTATTCCAGCTGTGCCCTTTGCCCCCAGAATGATGGAAAGCATGTTGCCAGACAGCATGCCCCAACACTGATTTCATGTTAATCCATTGTGCCTGTGCAAAACACCGCAAGCACTGTAGAGAACCCCTCGTTCCCCATTGAACCATTTCTAGCAGGTAGCCCTCCAAAACCCCTGTGAGAACATGGATCACATGAAAATGTGGTTCTTGAAGCAAGAAGAATCTCTGCTCCTTGATTATTGAAGATTATGAATATATATCTAGGAATGAACTGAGTATATCAGAAGGAATATGCTTAAATGTCAATGCTTTTTCTTGTGTGAAGTAGCAATGAAAATATGAAAAAGCATAGCTTCTCAAGGCTAAAACAAAAAAGAGTGGGAATGAAGGAGTGAGGTCATACTTTCCTCCTCTCTTTAAGGTTTGCCTGTTTTCTCCTCACTCATACAGCAAAGTCTTTTCAAGGCAGGTGTGATTATTTTCATCATGTGTCCTCAGAGTTTCAAAGCTCTCTTTGACCTTTCCTGTATACTAGCTGGTGGCTTTGCCTGCCACCTTTTGGGAAACCCCTTCTCCTGTAGGGTGCATACTGCTCTTGAGGGTAGAAGGTAGTTAGCCTTGGAGAAGGCAGGGAATGTGATTCTGCATTCAGCTCATGAGGCAGGGGAGAAGAAAGTGAGAAGAACATATCTGCTTTTTGCTCACTGAAGAGCTCCCAGGAAGTAGGAGAATGGGAAGCAAGCTTCATGGGAACTTTGTCAGTAGCAGCTGCAGCTCAAGAGGGGGCAAATTTGATAAAGGTTATAGAAGAAGCAGGCAGAAGAGAGCTGGCTGATTAGACCCAGGAGTTACAGAAATCAACCCTTTCATCATCTGAGTTACTTTTTCCTCCAACATCTGTCTCACCAGCTGCTGCCTGGGAGCACAGTTTTGCAGCACTAAAGAGCCAGAAGGTCTCCAGAAAGCATTTTAGCTGCTCCTACCACCTCTTCAGAGCATCCTGTGCCTCTGTCAGTCTGCTTTCCAGACACTCAAATTCCTTTCAACCTGCAAGGTTCTCAGTGTTCTGCTACCAACTCCACAACAACTCCTCTCTTTCTTTTCTGGCTGGATTTTTTCACAGGACCATCTGACCAGACACTGAGCAGAACAGTTTTCTGATCAAGCCCTGCACCTGGTTAACTCTATTTGCCTGTGTGATTGTTCTCATCTCTCTGTGTCTGACATTTGTGATGCTTCTAGCCAGATCAGCTGGGAGAGTAGGACAAGATTTGGGGACCAGCTACTGGAGACAATTTTTGTACGTGTCTGTCTGTGTGTCTGTGTGTGACACTAACAAACTTCAGGTTGGTCTAGCTGGAGTTTTAGGCTCAGTGTTTCAGGGGCTGGACACTGAAGGGACCATACGTTTAAGACAGATTCCAGAGAGGCTCTAATAAAATCTCCTGGTGAGCTCTGAATCTCATCAACTGCAAGACAGAGAAGAATTACATTCTTACATGGGTGTATGCGTATTTCTGTATATGTGATCCTGTGCAAGAACTGCAGCCCTGTCTGTATTTATCCCTAAATGTTTGATCATGCTTGTGTATAACAGAGGACACAGAAAGAGTGCTGCTGGCACAGACCTTGCAGGGATGGTTGTGAAATGCAGCTCTGCAGGCATCTTCTGCAAAGGTTTCTCATGTTTTCCAGCCCTGGCAGGTCACTTCAGGAGAGTGAAGGAGAGTTATTCCTCCAGCCAAGGATCTCTCAAGTGCTCAAGGAACAAGTGTGTACCTTCAAAGCATGACTTAAAGGAGGCTGCCATCATTGTGCTCATTCTGTGGTGTGTACCTGGAAACAGTAATCTTTCACACACAGAGGTTAACAACCCCTGATACTGCCAAAGGCTCCTTTTCCTAGAATTTTCTGAGTGATGAAGTGAATAAACATGGCAGAAACATACCGGAAAAAAAATTAATCATTTTAAATGTTATTAGAAATTCATCTGAACATTCAGATGTTCAGTGAGATCGGGGGAGAGCAAAATAATGAGTTCAGACAACAGCAAAAATAGGATCCTGAAAAAGGTGAGAGATGAAGGAGAGAGAAGCAATAGAGTCAGAAGAATGAGCTGAAGTCTGGCAGCAGAGGGCAAACAGAAAGACTTTCACAGCCTCTATTCCTCTATACTGCTTTAGAAATATTCCAGGTTGTTGTGAGCTCAGGAGATCGATCAGGAGCTGTCTGCTGCTCACTTCAGAGGGTCTTGGGGGAGCATGAGTCACACTGGCTCAGAGTCTTTTGGAGCTCAACTCCCAGTTTAGCTCCCCATGGAGAAAATTTAGCTCTTTGGCATTAAAACCACCCTGAGGACTCAGCCCTGGCCCCAAGTAAATATAGACTGTCAGGGCTTCAGAACCAGGCTGCTGCTCTGAGCCAAGTTGCTAATGAAGGCACAGCTTAATGCAGTTTGTTCTTTCCCTCTTAAACTGCTGGGCCCAGTGTCTGTCACCCTTAAAGAATGAGCACATCAACCAATAAAGAAAAACGATAAAATAAAAGCTTGCAAGGGCAAGAAGCTGCATGAATATTCCTTCTGTCAGTGATGACTCACAGCAGCGCCCTGAGTGAGCACTGCGTGGGCACCGCCATCCTGCCACACAAAGAGAAATGTTCAGGAGACAGACTTTCTCAATGAGTTTCCAGCCTCCTTACCTCATCATCAGAGGGTGGCTACATACATATTTTAAGAGCTTGGACGTTGTCTTTTCTATCTAAGTAAAAATAACTTGCACACTCCAATAAGACAATGAAAAAGAAAAAGTGAAATCAATCCCTTTTAAATATATTTTCTTGCAGTCATTACTTGAATATTGATTTTTAGTGAGATCTTCCAGAACAGTACATTTTGACCTGCCTGTACTTAACTCCCATGACTGAGGTACAATATGTTTAAAACCCAGATTTATCTAATTAAATGGGGTATATATGGTTTATAGGATGTGATCTCTTGAAGTTGAAAAAGGTCATATATTCAGAAAAAAATGAGAGGAACTTGTTTTAAATTCTAGACATTACAACTCAATAATAGACATTATAACTTAATAATATTAATTATTTGAATTTATATAAAAATACTTACATAAAGGTATTCAGTATTTCAAGCCGCTTTTAAAGCCCTTTAAATAATCAAAATTTTCTAATCTGGATGCTTTTAAATTGTTTCCAACTTTGAACTGGATAACAATTAATGAAATAAATGGTCAGGTTTAAGTGTTTAATGGAAAATTTTAAGACTTGTTTCCTTCAATTATATAAAAGTCCTCACTTTTCATACTTTTCAAAACACCCCATCTGTCAGATATCATAAGAGCAATCTATATGTAATAGTCAAGATATCTATCTTCATTCATCTATTGTTTTTTAAATGGATGTTTGTACCTGGAAACCATTGTCTCTAACAAAGGGAAATGAACATTTCAAGTAAATAAATAAATAAATAAATAAATAAATAAATAAATAAATAAGCCAAGCAGAAAGCCAAAAACATCATAATGTGGTCTAAGGGTAATTTTAATTATATTGCCCAAAAGAAGAAATCAAGAAATTTTTTGAATAAGATGATGAAAAAAACACCTTAAACCCAATACAGTCAAAAAAATATTGCTGGCATAGTTAGGGCTATGATTTTGGTTACTTGATTGGTGTCTTGGATCAGACTGCTAGTTAGAGCTCTGCTCAAGGAAACCCCATAGCTGTATTGAATTTCATGTGCTCACAGAAGCAGGACTTTGTAGGTCATTACATCCTTGAATGCATGCAGAGCAGCAAAGGCAACAAAGCTGGTGCAAGGGCTAGGAGGAATGGCTGAGAACTCTGGGTTTGCCTAATTTGGAGAGAAGGAGGCTGAGGGGGACCTCATTGGTCTCTGCAGCTTCCTGGGCAGGTGCTCATCTCATCTCCCGGGAATCTCATGACAGGACACATGGGAATGGTTAAAGCTGCACCAGCGGAATTTTAGACTGGACATTGGGAAGCATTTCTTTACCAAGAGGGTGGTCAAAGGCTGGAACAGGCTCCCCAGGGAGATGGTCAATGCCTCAAGCTCAAGCTCAGCTTTTCCTTTTCTAACCCCATCTCTGCCTGCCCTGGCAATGCCCTTGGAGTTCTCAATGGGTATTTCCATCTCTGGTGCACCTCTCTTTTGGTTTTGAGCAGGCTCAGAAGTGGTCACCTGCTCAGGCTACTTTCCTTACCTCTAAAGGGGATGAACTGTTGTTCTACTTCCAGGAGCATATTCTTGAAAAACTCTCAGCATGCACTGGCTCTTTAATTCTCCATGGAAGTTTCCCACGGAATCACATCCAGAGCTGAAGTTTGTTCTTCTAAAATCTAAACCCTTTTTCTTAGTGTACTAATCTGAAGTGTGCTCAGCAGGATCCCAAAATCCCCAATATTTTTATCAATGCATCACAGGCTATTGAGGTATTAAGAGCTTTAAATCTTCAAAAAATTTAAATTCTCTGATTCTTTTGGGTTATGTATTTGCTTTTATTTATGGAGGTTGCAAATCTAGGGACTGTTCAGCCTGAAGAATAGAAAGCTCCAGGGGATATGATCAATAGATATAAATACTTGATGGGAGGAAATGAAGAAGTAGTCATGGTCTTTTGAATGGTGTCCTGTGATAGTACAAAAGGCAACAGGAACGAATTAAAACTCGTGAAAATCCATCTGAACACAACAAAACACTGTTTCTTTATGAGACTGGTCAAACATGGGATCATGTAGTCTGACTGGATATGATTTTGGGGGTTCTGCTCTAGTTGGCTCTGATTGAGCAGTAGGGTGGGACTAGATATAATAAAAAGGTCCTTCCTGATATAGAGGATTCTCTGATGCTATGATTCTGAGATATATCTCCCTCCTTCCTTGAAAATTTGCTGGTACACTATTTGAAACAATGTCTGTAGTGTGTTGGGTTGGGCTGGGATAGAGCTGATCTTCTTCACCATGGCTAGTATGGTACTACATTTTGGATAGTTTTGTCTAGGAAGTTTTAAAGGGTAGTTTTTAAATTTTTCATTAAGTCAGTGAGAATAGTTCAGTCAAAAATAAGCACTTAAAAAAAATCAAATTGTATTGACAACTAAACAACTATGAACTGGTTTTTAATGAAAATATATTTAATTTTTTTACAGATGCATAATGATCAAAAGACAATTATTCATAACTTCTGTAATTCAACTAGCTGTCTGTTCAAGAGAAAAAGGCTATTTTGTATAGAAAAGCTATAATTTCTTAGTCATAAAAAAATTAATATCTGTCAGAGTTTATTCTGTACCATATCCACCCTCAGTTTTCTAGAAAGTGTTTGAATGGTTAGTAATTGTAAATGTTCAATGTGTTAAAAGCACATTTAAATAGAAAATGTAATGCCTCACAGATGTTTAGCTGTTGGTATTTTTCTCTTTTAGTTTTGGGCTGGTTTTTTTTTTTTTCCTTTTTTCTTCTAGCTATTCCACTCATTCAGTTTTATTCCTTCTTTCCTGAGTTAGCATAACTCTTATGCATGGTGTACTGAGTATATTGCTTGGTTAAAATTTACTTGTAAAGAGTAGAGTTAAATGAATTCTAAGGGATGTATGCCACAGCTTTCCTATGATTCCACAGAAACTAATTTTGTTTTTCTATTACAATTCTTACTGTAATACCAGCAACATGATCAGCATATTCCCAACTGTAATATTTTTATTCACTTCAGCTAGAAGCGAATCATATATATTCCAGCCTAGTTTAACACAGTTACTGATTTTCAAGGACTATGAGCTAATCTCTAATTCATTAAAATATTGTAAAGCATGAGAAATAAATGAAATTAATTTGAAGTATTCATCCATGAATTCTTAATTGCTTTAGCTTTACTAAAGCCTGGCTAGTGTCTAAATGAGCTTAAGAACAGGCTTTTAACAAGATCTATCAGCCAGATTTAATTTTTGGCTCTCTTCATGCCCCAGGTCTGGAAATTTTGCTGGGAGGTGCTTGACTCTGTGCCCAATAGCTGATCAGCTGGGTCATGAACCAGGCTGGTATCACAAACAGGATAAAGAGACTAAGCATCATATGAGCAGTGGAAGCACACAGCCAAGCAGGGTCTTTCAACAGCAGCGCCTGTTATCTTGAGAAGGTAATTTAGATATGAAAGATGCATAGCAGTAGATAAATAAAAAAATATCCCATGGCTTGGAAAGTTATTCTTTATGAATTTTGAATGGTAAGATGCAGATTTCCCTTGTCAGCTGGAGAGCTTCTAGAATCATACACTGTCAATATGCAGAGGAAAAAGGGATTTTTGGTATCATGTATTCTACTTTGGCATTCTGTTTTTCACAGACTCTCTGGCTGACTACAGTTCAGAGCAGAAAGCGAAAATAAAATTACATCAGTAAATCATGGACTAGGTGTGAACAGCAGGTTTCTCGGTCCTTGAGATCATGAGGAAAAAAAAAGTTAGAATTGACCAGAAATTAAAGTTATTGTTAAAATCTGAAACCAAAAATAATCTTTACCCCCACTGCACTCTACCCCTTCTCCTTGTTTCTCCTAGCTTTTATTGCTGAGCATGATGTCATTTGGTGTGGAGTATCCCTTTCATCAGCTGGGCCAGCTGTCCTGGCTGTGTCCCCTCCCAGGCTCTTGCTCACCCAAAGCCTACTGACCTTTGTGGGGGTGTGCCAGCACTGCTCAGAAGTGGCCAAAACATTGGTGTGTTATCAAATTCCTTCCAACTACAGTTACAAAGCACTGTGGGAGCTGCTATAGGGAAAACTAACTTGATCCAAGCCAGACACAATGCATTCATGTTGCTCCTACTGATTCCTGCAAATACCATTTTTTTTAAACTGCATTTCTTTTCTTTTTATTTCTCTTATTTCTTACTACGCTATTTTAAATCTAGAAAACAGAAAAATCAAATCCCTCAGAAAGAGATAAAACATATGCCTATTTCCTTTGTTGAGAAAATCTTCCCTTAGGAAACAAGAGAGGGCTTTTTTCAGAAATCAGTATTGTACTGAGCCATCACATGTCAAAACAAAATTGCAGGGTGTTGGGAAAGGTGACAGGAGAACAAACAGATCTGCAGTCTGCATACAAGATGTTCTGCAAATATCCTGAATCCTCTAGGGCCTCTGAAGTCACATAAAATCACTGTGGCTAAGAGCTGAATTTACTCATTTTTGGAAGGACTTTTCTGACGCTGTTTCCAGCTTGTTCCATGTGAGACTTTTGGTAGGAGTCAAAATGTTTAATTGTTGCTGTTGCTATAGTTTTCTCATTATTTAATATGCCTATCCTCATTTCTGGTTACTCAAATTAGCTGTCTTCACATTTTGGTCATAGTAGAATATTCTTTAACAGCATCTGTCATCAGCTCTGAAACAAACAATCCCTGAAATATGCTTTAGCAAAATTTCAGTTGAGTTTCTGCTGTCCATAATGAAAGTATACTATTTAGACTGAAATAGAATTAGTACTATACTGATTGAAATATCAGCTAAGCACACTTTCAACCATGATCCTGGGGCCTTTTTCTCTCAGTGTTCTGTGCAAATGTACAATTCTCTTCCTTCAAATTTCTAATATTTATGTTTGCTTCTGTGTTAGTAGAGATAAGTACTGCACCAACATTTTGTTCAGACAACCATCAGGTCACTCAGAGGGTCAGGCAGAGCAAACACCTAATTTATATCTGCTCACTGCTGAGTTCATTCTGGGCAAGAAGTCAACAGGAAAGAAAGAAAAGCTGAAATTTGACAGACACTGCAAGTTCAAGAGATTCTGGTTTGGGTATCTCTATCTCCATAAGCACACCTAGGCCCCATCAAAGTCTGTCACACTTCACCTTTTGCACTTACTCAAAAAGGTGTTCAGTGTTGACAATAAACTCCAAACGTATTGATGAAAAGCAAACTATGAACCAAGCAGTAACTGCCTCTCTCATGGGGCTATTTTCTTCATTTTATTACACATTGTGGCTCCTTCACTGCTGCTTTTTGAGCTATTTCTTTGAATAATGGAAGAATACAAAGAAAAATCTAAATAGACAGACCTGACAGCAATAAATAGCTACCTTTTCATTTGGTTTTACAAAAAATTGGTTTCAGACAGCATGGAAAGACACTTAAAGTTTTCTAAATTCATTCATTCCCTCTTCCAGATTTTCCTTAAGAAGACAAGAATATTTTTCTTGTGTATTGCTTTAGAAAAATACTGATTTAATAAAAGTATAGTGAAGTGAGAAATACTGGTAAAGTTACTTTTTTTTTTAATATATTATCATTTTCTGGTTCCTATTCTATTTACATAAAATAAGTTCTTTGACAAAAAGAGGATTTCTGGAGTTCTCTATTTTTTTGTTCAAGCATTGCTATCACAACCGTTTCCTACTCCTTAAACTTTTATTTAGCATATCTATGCTTATTACTTAGAAGTCAGCATGGATAACAGGGCTCAAATGAATAGTAGGAATGAGTGAAAATGTTTCCTTTAAGAATTTTGTTTATTTTGCCCCAAAATAACTGAAAAATTAAATGGTAGATAAAATGAAATAGCCCTAAAGTTTTAGCAGAAAGACTAATTAATTTCTTCAAAATCCTGTCCTCATTTAACTAATTCTGTTTCCTGCAAAGCTGATGGGAAACACTGTAAAATTCAATAGTAACAAAATTAGTGTTTATTCATTTTTATGTTTTCCTTCGCCTTTCTTTTCAGTTTGCTTGTGATCAATCAAAAGTAATTAGTTCTCCAAGGAAAAAAATCTGATGTTCCTGAACTGGGTAAGATTTTTTTAATTATAAGATTTGCTGTACCTTCTTGCTGAACAAAAATACATTTCATCTAAATAATTGTTATCAATTTCTTACTCTTACTAAATATGCTGAATCCCTCATGTTTTAAAAAATCCATCATGATAAAATAGTTGTAGACCAAAATTAGATAAGTATTGAGTGATGGAAATGACTAGTGGACTCATTAAAAGATAATAAAGGGGGATGTTAAGACTATAGAAGTTCTGTGGTATTGATTGGGAGATCAGTAATGTTTCTTTATTAATTTTCCTTTAGAATATAAGTGAATTTTGGGGTTTCCTCTGTGTTTATACACACATAGTCTAATTGCTATGATAATTTGATAGGGTCTTTTACTACTTGAATTATTTCTATTCTGGAGAGGCAGAAGTGACAGTGAAATGGAATAAGTATTTGCACAGCAGGAGCAGAAAACTGCCTGAAGCTCTGCCAGCTCCAGCTGTGAGGGAGTGCCTCTGCTTGGCTAAGTGGAGTCAGATCTGTATTCAGATATAAATTTTTTAAAGAACAAGGCTCAGAAAATTTTGTGGGGTACATCACCAGCTGGGCTTCATGGTGATGTGTATGTGGTGTTCTCACCTTGGAACTGGCTAACTGTTTTGAAAGACAGCAAATAAAAAATAAACAATGCATCTGTCTACCTGTTGTGTGCGTATTGGACTTTTCCGTCTACACCTTATGCCACAGAAACTTAGTTTCAGTTGCCTTCTTGTTTTCATAAAGCAACTCTGATAACCTCTGATCAATTTTTAAATCTCTGAACATAAGAAATATTCACAAACTGGTATTAAGGACAGAGCAAATAACACGGAAACAAAATAATTTTTACTGTAAACTGATGATTCCTAGTGCTTAAGCCATACATAACTGAATGTTGCTTCAACATATAGAACTCCTGAAGAATATGAGCGTTTGATATAGCCACCATTTCATTAAATAGTTTAATGTCCAACGTGTTCAGAAGAGAAGAGAAAATTGTCTTTAAAAGACTGTTGGAAAGCAGAATTATTAGTGAAAATTAACTGTGGGATTGAAGAACTTCTAATAAACCTTTTTTCTCTGTACACTAGTATATTAGAAAGAGCTGCCTCTTGAAGACATTTCCTATCTGCATGTGGAACACAACCTAGCTCAGCAGCTTAAATCAGTGTAAAAAATTCATACAAAATGCCTTCTAGTCTGGTACCCAGTAATAATTATACCTGGTAAAATAACATACAGCACTATGAAGGAAACAATAGCTAACTTCAGAATGGCATGAATGATTGCTTTGTTAGAGAGGACACTCAAATGCAATGACAGCCCACTAAAGATCATAATTGGTTCATTCTGGTTTTGAAAGAGGAAAGTCCAAGTGCAGCAGAGAACTAGTGTGAGTGGAGGAATCCAGAAGGCGATGCTGATGCACAGATGAGGGTTGCTGCCTCATGCCTGCCCAAAATTTACTCTAAATATGGGAAACAAATGAGAATATAACTATGGGAAAACAAGCATAGAAACAACAAGACATATATTCTAAATAGCAACTGACAACATAAAAGGAAAATGAACAATTTTGAAACCTTTCAAAATGGAGAGAATATGTAGTCAAAGTCTTAATAAATGCAAAGTTTTATTTAGTTGGGTGATTTCATATGATTTTCCAGAAATTAAATTTCTTTTGGGATTTATTTTAGCCTTAATGATGTATGAAATTTTCACGTCCCTGAAATCCAAGTCTGTGCTCCCCATTCTGTGGCTAAAACTCAAATATGCTGCTTTTGGGGCTCTCTGATACTGCTCATGGTCTTCATTTCACTTCCCACTTCACTCACTACACTTTTTTAAAAGACTATTTTTATTTTAATTTTTATTTTTATTTTTAAAGAGGGAGAAATACATATTTTTTTTTGTGGAGACTAAGCTGTTAGACCTTTTCAGGGCAAACTTTCATGTTCAAACATCTCATAATATGTAGCTAAAAGAAGAATCCCATTTCCACCAAGAATATTAAAAAAATGTGAAATGATTAGGCCTTATAAAGTCAGCATTTCTGTTCATGCTGAAATAGCTATATATACATTACAGGAAACCATATAGGCAAAGGTGAAGAGCTAACATGTATTCTGGATTGAAAAATGGCTGGGTATGAATTTTCAAGATTTTATTAAAACACCTATTTTCTACCCTGATCACATTTTAGGAAATTAGTTCTGAAAACTCTCATCTAATTGTATAGGTTTTGGTTTTTTCATTGAAAATTTTCTAAAGTTACACCTTGGTTTGGCTTTACAACATCTGAAAGCTGGTAGATAGCAACTTTTTCTTCCTAAGTCATATTTTTGATGGCGTATTTCAGTAATATGGGAAGCTATTTTCTTTTACATACTGTCTTTATTTCCATTCCATCTCAACATTGCACACACTGTTTGAAGAACACATGTTCATAACAGCATATGGCAAAGAAAATAAGTCCACCTAAAGCACTGCAGTCATTTACTCTGAGACACCACAATCTTCTCCAGGAAGCAAATGCAGACCAGATAGGTGAATCATTTCTGTTTCCTGATCCACCATATCAGCTGGGTATCATTGGACACAACTGGTATTACTTGGACCATTTTGAATATCAGCCAGACACACACAGATGAAGGATAATTGCTTCAAATTTTAAGAGGTGAGCTAAGCAGTTTAAGTAAAGTAGCTTCTTTACCATCGTTTCCCTGTGCAGCAATGCCTTTTTCTTCCCACTGTTGAATCAGAGAATCAAACCAAACCCAAAACCAAAAAAATCTCATTCTCTTAGATTCAAAGAGGTTATATTTTTGAGTTAGCAGTGAGACATTTTAAACTCTGAAGTGCTGAATCCTACATAACCATTTTTGGGACATCTTACACAATATTGCATGTCCTGAATGAAACCTTTGTTAGGATGATCTAGCTGGTATTTATTTGTAGTGTTTCCCACGTGTAGAGACTGAAAGCCACTCAGGATTACTTATACTAAAGATTTCATTTTTCCCTAGCTAGAAATATGTTACTTCAAATACGCATCCCTTCCAAACTTGTCTGACTGAGTGAAGGGAATGTCAATTGATTTTCTTTAGGAGTGGTGTCCCAAAAACAAAGCAGTAACTGACACGTTTAAAGCTTCAGCACAAACACAAGAGATTGTATGAACACAGAGATTGATCTATTCTATTTTCTTTCATTAAACATGTTCCTCTAGGTGCCTTCTAGGAAAAATAATGTAGAGATGTAAACTTTTGATGTAAAGTGAATAAATTGAGGATTTTAGTCTTCACAGCAATAAATCTGGTATCTCTGAAGAACAACATCATCAACTTTAAAACTTAAAGCAAAAATACTCCCATATATCTTCAGTCAAAGTGTACTTATATAGCAGGAACGAATAAAAAAAGCTTCACTAACTTTGGTATAGATTTATTCTATGTCAGCTCTCTGAGAAATTTAGAAGAAAAGCAGCAGTGAGGAGCACATCATCATTTTCTCTTCAGTTACAGATTACAGATAGTTTTCCTAACCTGGGATTCAAACCAAAACAAATTTCCTTGTTAACTAAAGTGAGCTAATAAAACATATATGTAGTCACTGAAAAATATTACAGTTTTTTCTCACCAGCCAGCCCACAAGGAAAATGAAAATGTTTAGTCTTGTAGGAGGGCAAAGTGGATACATATATTCTGAATTTTCCTCCAGACAAATACATTGTGTTTTCCTAACAAATCTTTCTAGAACTCCTTTTCCCATTCAGCCTGCTATTTATAGTATGTAAACTAGGAGAAAAAAAAATTTTTAGCATCTTTCACTCCTTTAATACTGTTATTTAAAGAAATACTATGATTGAAGTGCAATAGCCTCACAATCTTCCCCAGTAACTTTATCACCATATACTGTAAACAATATGCCAAAACAAAATTAACTTTACAGATTCATTCAGTTTACATTCTCTGTAATTCAGTCGTACCTGAAATGCAGACTGATACATATCCAAATTCAGAATGCTGTTGCCAGAATCAGCTGTTATTTTAGATTTATGCTTTATCTGCTGCAGCACCATAAATAAAAAAGAAATATAAATTAATTTCAAAATAAAATTATCACTAGACCTAACTGTAGCATCAGACAAAATTGTAGTATCATTTTTATATTTTATTGTCCTCCTCTTCAGTGTCAAAACTTTATTCCACTTGAAGAAGAGAAAATCCCCTTTTCCTTCAGTCATGAATACTGAATTTGGGTTCTTATTTAGTAGTATGATAAACACAATCCACTTAAGGTACATAAGCACACTACTCTCATATTTAATACCAGTTTAAATATGCCTCTGCAACTAAAAATATAGATAAAAATGTGTAAATCCCCTCAGCTCCTGGCTTTAGCTGTGAGCCTCTTCTGACACGCTACTATTCTCTTGAACTCCATGGGAGTGTCTATGTCTATACATAAAATAAAACCCTGAGTTTAGTGCCAAAATAATATAGTGTAGTACTAACTGGCAAAATCAACTTTCTGTTTGAGAGGGTGACAAAATCCACTCCTATTTGGAAAGGTTCAATCTGAGAGCAGATTTTCCTTTAACTCAGAATGTTTTTCTTCTTTGTGTTGCTTGGAAAAGAAAAAATATGCTTTTGTTGGACAGTGCTACCTGTAAAAACTCTCTCTACTACCTCATGTCCTTGTTTTCCCCATCTTCTCTCCTGTACACTGGCAAAACTAAAGAATGTCCAGGCATTTTTTAATGATCCTGGATAAAGCTTGTCTCAGAAACTGTCAGACAACAGAAAGTTACTCTATGCACTTTAAGTAACAAGTTGTCTCCAGTATTTTTAAATTCTGAATAGCTCATCCTATTTAAATGTTATTTTAATCCAAGCTATTTTGCATAATCCATTGGATCAGAAACCAGATGTTTCTTGTTCACACAACCAATTAATTACATGCAGACAACTAAAATCCAAATTCAGAAATAGTCAGTGTGCAAAAAGCCACTCGTTACCACTTTCTATCACTGTGATGAGGTTTGCTTTTAATGTTGAGTACCTGCTTACAAGGAGACATTCCAACATCAATATTTTTTTTAAAAAGCTATTTAAATGCCAAAGGATTTTCTGCCTGAAAAATTACTAGGTGAGTGGCTCATTTTTTCCCCAGAAGTCATCTGCAATAAATGTATAAAGATGGTGTCTGAGATATACCCTCTGTTGATGGTCCATAATTCAAAGTTATTGGATCTCAATGATTCAAACAACTCAGTGCTTATACCAATAACAGCAGAGTAAGATAAAAATCCCTGTCAAAGGAAATAGATTTTTTTAATCTGGTTTTGGCCTGGTTTAATAAGAGAAATAAGTTTTTGCTATCATACTGTCCATCAATAAGCCAGTCATAAAAGTTCAAGTAATTTTGGTCATATTCAGCCAAACTGTTCTTTCACAAAATTAGCACTTAGGTGAAGGAAGGATGTTAAATTATCCAAGGTGAGGGTGGCAGAGCTGTCCTGATATGTTCCACCTAAAAGCAGCTGGCCAGAGAACCATTGCTGACATGCTGGTGACAGAGCTCTAAGAAAGCAAAATTGAGCTCCATGTTGTACATGGAGGGCATCTCAGAGTATCTGTGCAAAAGAGAATTTTGGGGAAATGGGACACACTGGATACACATCTGAAAGAAATGAGGCTTTTTGTAAACCAAAAGTGATTCAGTTATCTGGGAGAGTTAATAATTTCTTCAGCTGAAGTAGTCATGGATGTTGAACTTGAAAAGCTGAAAAATCTTTCACAGTAAAGTTCCCTTTCGGCCTCTGAACACGTGACTGAATTGTTTACATAAGACTTCTGAGGATTAGGTTATAACAATACAAAAATACCTGCAGAATTATTTAAATTATTTTCTAAAGTTTTCTTCAGCATTCCTTTTGGATTAGAGAAAGATACCTGCTAAGCATAGATATGGTTATTAGAGAGAAAAATGTTTTTTGGTTTTTATAGCAATAGATTCCCAAAGTGTTTTCCCTTCAAACATATCTATTAAATAATAGTCTGACGACTCCACTGATGACAAGACGCTGCCTATTCTCGCCACTCTAAATAGGGGAATTTTTTAAATTATTCCAAAAATAACTCAGAATTTTAAAAAAAATCTCTAAATGCAATGTTTCTCTCTGTCTTGCAGTAAAAATTCCAGCAAACCTTATTCAGGATAACCCAGACAAAAAACAATATGCCATGTGACAACTTTAGAATCATTTTGTTAACCAAAATACACAGTAAAATCTAAAGCAAGTATCTGCATGGGATGCTCTTATTTTCTTCCCATTGGTGAAACCCAACTATTCGTGATAATGTGCATCTCCTAATCTTAGTTGCACACAAGGGACAAAAAATGTGTCAGGTAGGTCTCCCCTGTACCACCCCAAGCATGGAAAAGTCCTTGAAGTACAACATGTGTTAGGCACTGAATGCGTAAAAGGTCTAAACATTAAGCAAAACACTGGTTTAGTTTAGGAAAGGTGATTCTGGGAGGCGCTTCTGCTATGAGAAAAAAACCCCTCCATTTGTTTTAAGAAATATTCCTATATGCTCTGCTTTCGCAAATTGATTTAAACTTCCCTAAAACACAGAGTAATCAAGTCCTGGAACTGTTCCCACTGCCTTTAAAAGATTTTTGCTATCCATTTCACATCATGGAAATTCCCCAGCTAAAGGCAAAAGCCCTAATGAGTGTGGGTGTTGCTGTCTTTCAATTTTATAGATATTGAACCCAGAAGGATTTCATTTCTCTCACACTGCATTCACTAGGCATTTGCAACTACCCATTGCGCCCCTGTTCACATCTTTCAGCTGGTAATATAATCCTGAGCTGATGCTAAGCACTTGCATGCCTTTACCCACAGTGCAAAGTCAATTATTTTCATAGATTCTCACAGGGCACATATTCCCTATTACAGTTTTTTGAGTTTACTCGCTCGCATAAAGCTTAATACAACAGGGTTTTTTGAGTTAAAAAGTTCTGTATAAAATATCCCTGAAGAGTGAGGTTGTTGTTGAGTAGGTGGGTGCTAGGACTTGATAGCTCTTGATGAGTACATGTTTAATGTCAGATAACTTCTAAAGGTTCCCTCCGACCCAATCCATCCAATGATTCCATGACTCTATGATATGTGTCAGAAAGTTGATTCAATATATAAGACACTATCTCAAACACTTTGTCAAGACTGAATCAGAGCTGCTGCCAGTTAAGTGTCTGGAGAGAGACAAAACTTGTGCAAGGCACACACAGAAGTCTGCTGACCAGCAAGCACAGACCCTAGCAGCAGCATCAAAGAGGAAATACAATTAACAAAAAAATTGGCAGAACTACGTTTCCTTAAAAATAGAAACACACTCAGAGCAAGGCTGGGAATCTAATTAAAATTTGCAATCAAATTTTACGATAATTTAGAATGAGTTGGAATTTTAGAAGTTATCTGGTCCAGGCTCCAAGGTGCATGTTCTAAGGTCCCAGTTTGCTGCAAGGCCAACCACAATGATTCAACTGCAACATCGGGCCCTCAAGTTCTGAAATGTTCAAGGATGCAGTTTCCACAAGTTCTCTGGGCACCTATTCCAGTGTTTTGTTACCTAAGCATGAAAAGCAAAATTCAAATTTTCATATTTCCAAGCAGAGATTAAGGACTTATACTAGGTCCTTGTACAAGTACTCTATAAATTTATTATATGGGTTTTATTCACAGAAGGCACTAATTTCATGGTAGAACTCTGTGTCCACGTTTTGCTAGGAAGTCCTCTTTTTTATATGAAAACGTAACTTTCTCTACAAATACAAATGAGAAAGTATTTCTCATTATGAAAAAACTTCCTGGAGAAATAAATGGTGATATTGCTGTTCTGTGAAATGGAAATAATATTTCTTTCAGTGGATCCTTAAAGGACTATTTAAAAACCTCCATTGTGTCTGGAAAAGAACTGCACTGTAAAATTTGATGAAATTTTTTAGGATCTGTCTGAAACTTGAACTACAGTGAAAACAGTGAAAGGAATTCCTCCTGAATTGCAGTGTTTTTATAATGTAATTATTCAACAATATTATTATTTTTGTTATCAGAAAATAGTATTTAAGCAGAAGAAAAAATAGGACACAGTGGATTTTTTAAAACTGTTTATAGCCTTTAAAAAATGTATGTATGCCTTTGACTATGACTAGCTAATGAATACATTCCATTCTGCACTGAGAAATATCAACAATAAATTCTTAGCTCTACACTAACGATTCTGTGTCTGTTACTTCAAAGATCAAATAAATAGTGGAAGGTTCCACTGACACCAATTAGGTTTATTTATGTATTTATTTATGCATTTATTTAAACAGCACAGAAACTTTAGATACTCTTCAGCAGATTTTTATTGCAAAATGAGTGATATTTAAGTAATTTAATATTCAGCCATTATTTCTCCAACCTCCAGGCTGCCTAAGGAAAATCTTTATGCTAAAGAACTGTACATAATATGAGGAGAAACAGTTTCCACACAGTAACTATAATCCTTGCTTAGATTTACCAGCTGATACATGAAAATTATTTAAGGACTGAATTAATTCAGATTAGATCATTAATTACAATCGGTGTAAGTACTAACAAAATTCCAAGGTATTCAAAATTTTAAAATATGCAAAACTCTCCCAGTTATATTTCTATATATTCTTTGTCTTCTACACATTTTTTGTCTCCCGAAGACATTTGTATTGACTGAAATCAAAGATTCTGGTTACAACTGAAATAATTTTGTGGATTTCAAATCCTACTTTTAGAAATCAGAATAAAAGGATCTTTTCAGAGGACAGTGAGGGCTAAGATGTGTCAGTCTTTTGAGAGTTAAGATATTTATGAGTTCAGGCATTTAGCTCAAAGTATTTGCAATTGGAAAATATTATCTTGATTGGGTGATAAACACAGAAGTAAAAAAACGTTTGCAATTCCTTTGTTACCATGACAACTATATAATTAGCAACAGTGAATTACATCATTGTAACACCAAGAAACATTTTAATTGGTGCAGTTGTTTCTAAATTATACACAAGCCATTAAGCAACAAGATAGTGGACAAGGGATCCTATTGTTGATTTCTGGACCCATAGAAGAGGTAATGAGACCTCATATGGCTGAAAAATCTAAACCTCAGATGCTCTCTGGGGATGGCCATGCTGATAGCACTAGCTGGAATGAAAGAAAAGCCTGAGCTCAAACACTCTGTGTGCACATGGCAGCTGAGTGACCTGAAAGGGGAACAGTAAATGCTTGAGCCCCTGTCACAGAAAAGGTTTGTAGTTGGGCACAAAAATGTGCTACCTGCCAAGTAAGATTAGGAAATCCCAGAATCATAGAAAGAGCCTTAAAAATTATCCAGTTCCAACCCCCTTCCATGGGCAGGGACACTTCCCACTAGGCTAGGTTGCTCAAAGCCACATCCAGCCTGGCCTTGAATAATTCCAGGGAATAAATAAAGATAAGTTACGTCTAACTTCAGAACTGACTATTTATCTTAATGAAAGCATTTCTAAAAAGGAACAAAACGTTGCTGTATGTTAGGCACAATTTTGTCACAGCCACCAGCCACAAAAGAAAACCCTTCAGCAATCCGACTTCATCTCTGTCATCTCCTGTAACCTCTCTCTGTTGTCAGGCCTGACTTGGCACTACATATGATCTCAGCTCAGATCTGTACTCGCTACCTGTTCAATCTTCAGTTCCCACAGGATTCACTGAATATCAGCCCTTCTATGGGAATGTAGGTGACTGTGAGTTTATTTGATTTTGAGGACTAGAAAAGAAGAGGTTCAAAAGTTCATACGAAGTGAAACAAAAAGCATGACAGAAGCTCTGAACATTTGGTGTAGTAATTTTTGTGTTTGTAATTTTGTATACAGCAATAAGAAATCATCAAATGATCTACTAAAAATAAAAAAACAGAGTATTTCCCTTTAAATAAAGTCATTATCAAATATTTAAATTTTGTTTAAGTACCTAGTTAAAAAGCACTTTTTCCTGCTATCTTCAGCTAATGCATTAAAAAATCCCAAAATCTGAAAATAGAACTATATGGCTTGTAATTCTTAAAGCATAACCTGCAGTTTTCTATCTCTTGAAATGAATTAACTCTGTATAAAATAGTATCAATATGTGCTTATTCTTGCTACACAGACCCTAGAGCATAGAATGAGAGCATACTTGGGTTTGATTCTTTTAAAAGAGAAATAGAAATAGCATCTAGAAGAAATGTATTATAAGAATCGATCATTTATATGTCTAGAAGAAATCACTGGTCCCTTTCTTTACTGCAAGGAGTGTTTCTGAATCTAGTTTGAGATAGCATAAAATATTGGTTTGACATAAAAAAAATAATTAAATTTTCCTTCACTAGAAAACTTTATTACATTTTTTTGCCTTGAGTGGAAGACCCTAAAATATTGAATTGAATTCGTTTAGCAAAGCCAACACAACTTTAGGGGAAACTAGATTTATGTTTAGTCATGTCAAAGAATTCTTTGTTAAGCAGTTAGTTCTGTTCCTTTATACTACAGTATACTTCACAGTCTCTGTCCACTCTTTCCAGTAATCCAAACCACCAATGACTTTGCATCCTGTTTTTTCATATAGAAACATGAAGGGATGGCAAAGGATTTTAGAGTTCTTTTACTCAATTTTACTCCTACTTTTACTGTGACAGCCAACATAAAATTTATGCTGTCTTTGAAAAAATCTGATAATAATTCTCATTTCAATATTGTTGGTGTGGTATTATCAAGCAGACTGCTCATAAATTTGCTTAATCTTCTGGTAATAAAACCTTGTTGGCATAAAAAAGCTATTAAATAATGAGTATAATCTGTTCTTTGAGACCATTTGAGATATATAAAAGAGTAAATCTTTGTATGCTTTTTTCAGCAGATCATCAACTTCTAGGAGTACTCAGTGGAATGGCTTTTTGACCCCTGGAAGATGCTTCCAATACCATGAAAACCACCTTCCATCCTCCTCCTGACAGGATCTTGGACAAACTGCATACAAGGGCAGTGTAAAAACTCCTAATAGGTGCATCATTATATCCAATATTCAACAGGAGCAACCCAAGTGTGACAGTCAATTGATGCTGAGTTTATTAACAGAGATGCAGAACCTAGTTTGAATTGTCTGTAGCAAAGGTGTCAGACAAGTAGTGCTGTAAAAGGTGAGGTAAATAAGAGGAAATGCACTCTTGCTCCAAAGGAGGCAAAGACCATCCTGGGCTGCTTTAGGCATAGTATTGCCAGCAGCTGGAGGGAGGTGATCCTTCTTTTCTAGCACTGGCCAGTCCACACCTGGAACACTGTTGCCGGTTCTGAGCTTCTCAGTTCAAGAGAGGCAGGGGCATGCTGGATAAAGTCCAGAGAAAAGCCACAAAGGTGATTAAGGGGACTGGAGCACCTGATAAATGAGGAAAGGCTCAATGAGCTGAGACTTCAGCCTGGAGAGGAGAAGGCTCAGGGGAATCTTGTTTATGTGCATAAATACCTGCTGGGAGGGAATGGAGAAGGAGGAGCCAGGCTCTTTTCAGGGATCCCCAGGGACAAGACCAGAGATTATGGGTTCAAAATGAAACACAGAAGGGCCCTTTATGAACATAAGGAAACATTTTTTTATTGTGACAAGGACCAAGGCTGCCCAGAGAGATTGTAGAGTCTCCATCCTTAAAGACAGTAAAAATCCACCTGGACATGGTCCCAGGCAATGGGCTGTGATTTAGTAGAGGTCCTGCTGGAGTAGGGAGATTTAGCAGGTGACCTCAGGGGTTGCTTCCAACCTCAGACTTTCTGTGATTCTTTGATTCATGTAAGATTTGGCAAACGGTCTGGAAACCTCTAGTTAAGTAGGTGTCCCAGTAATAAAGTAGGACTCTACTGTCTAAAACTTAATTGTTTTGTCTATGTTCTCTGGTCTGATTTGAGAGATGGAATAGTTTTCCCTTTCCTTCTAGTCTACTATTTAATGTCTTCAGTAACTCCAGAAATACTTGCATCATGCAATGACTAAATGGGTCACACTGACCAAACCTCCTTTATGAACATTTATCCAGGCAACTGCTATCCCCACAGATTGTCATAGTTTACTATGAAGTTATTCTGGCATAACACTGCAAGAACATTTCATCAGTGTGGGATGTAAAATGTAATAGCTCACTCACTCAACCATACTTTATTACATCTCCACTGTGTGGTTTGCTGTAGTTTCAATTTGTTTTAATGGCCAATTGAAAACTTTGGCTTCATGTCCTAGGACAATTTCCATCCACTTCCAGTAGGATGTTTCCTCCCAAAATACAGTTAGATATTTTAAAACTTATACTTCTGTGGTAGCCTTCCTTGTTTTGATAAAACATGCTGGAGATAGCAAACAAAGGCTTTTTTCATCTAACACTTCCTCTTGCATGTCATTACCTGATTTGGCAATGTCCTTGCTGGGTTGAAATAAATATATATCCAATGTATTTTATTTGGGTTATTAAATCTGCATGGGACTGCGTTTTTTTCCTGTTTGCCTTCTATATTTTTTTATTTGTCTGTTCGGTTGTTTTGTTTGTTTTTTTAAGAACTCTTAGGAAGTAGGGGGAGGCACAGGAAATTCCTACTGGAGAGCTGGATAGGGGAGATACTCCAAGGTATTAATCTATGCAGCCTATGTACTTCTGCATAAATTGTTTTTTGATGTACCAAGAAAATCATATAGGCATATCTGAAAAAACTGAAATAAATATAACAGTGGGGATGCAAAAATTACAGGAAAAATCTAAAGATAATTTGATTAAAATCAAAATTATCCAATCAATAATCATCCATCATGTGAAGTTCTTCAATTGTTTTACACACTAAATATAGGATTTAGTGTGTGTAATGGTAATTTTTATCTCAGCATTGCATTAAAGTGCTGTATCTCCTCCATCACTGCCTCCTTATGCCAGTAAATTAAGTTATTCACATAGTCATGTGCTTTCTCTGAAAGACTAAGGACATTTGTCAAGTTGACTACATAATATTAATTATGTTTAAGATTTATTCATTTTGTTTTGTGTTGTCTCATCTTTTTAATTTCTAAAATGCTTTAACAATATCAAACATGAATTCAGAGCACAACAGAGATAATGGAGGCTGAAGATTGACCATTCATAATTATGTCTGGGGACTGGAATGACTTCTGAGGAAAGATTATGCACTTAAAGAGATTGTTTTTTATTTGAACCACTGGCATTTCAGTTCATTTTGAGCCATGAAAATAAAAGATCACTATTAATATAGATGTTAAAATATTTATTCATGTCTTCCACAGTATCTGGGATATAAATATGTAAAACTTACACTATTTTTTCAAATTAATATAAATACATACTGCACTTTTTAGCACTAAACTGATACATTAATTTGGCCACTCTAAAATGATACCATATTATGTTATTCTACCTCTTCTTCCATTATTCAATAATAAGCATGTGCCTCAAATACTCAAAAGCCAAAATCATAAGTATTTCTTTACAGAATTAGGAAAACAAAGCAAAACAGATAACATAATCACATTCTAACAGTACTAATAGCACATTATAATACCCAGATTCACTTCAGTTTGGGTTTTTTTCCTTATGGACCTTGCACTCTACATATAGGAATAGAGAACCCTTGTAGAACAGACATGGCCTTCTCAGGATCATTGAATCCCAGAAGTCATCTTCCAGAAGGCTCTCAATACAATTTTGTGTATTTGTTTTACCATGCAACCAAATCCCTACCTGCTCCATAAACCCTTTTTCTTTAATGTGAGAATACAAGGAGAAGCAACACCACAGAATAATGGAATCAATCAGGTTGGAAAAGACCACAGTGGATCATTTGGTCCAAGCTCCCTGCTCCAGCAGGGTCATCCCAGAGCCCCCAACACAGGATTGTGTCCAGACTATTCTTGAGTATCTCTACAAAGGCACACCTCACAGGCTTTTTGGGCAACCCGTTCCAATGTGGGGCCACAGGTACAGTAATGTTCTTCCTCTTATTCAGGTGGAGCTTTTTCTTTATCAGTTTCTGCCTGTTGTCTCTTGTACTATTGCTGGGCACCACCAAGAGGAGCCTGGATCCATCCTCTTGGTGCCCTTCCCTCAGATACTTACACACATTAATAAGATACCATCTAAGTTGTCTCTTCTTTAGATTGAACAGGCCCAGCTCCCTCGGCCTTTCCTCGTAAGAGAGATGCTCCAGTCCCTTAATCAGCTTTGTAGCCCTCCTTTGGATCTGCTCCAAGCGCTCCATGTCTGTCTTACGCTGAAGAGCCCAGAACTGGACACAGGTCTCCAGATGAGGCCTCACCAGGGCTGAGCAGAGGAGCAGGATCACCTCCCTCAACCTGCTGGCAATGCTCTTCCTAATGCAGCCCAGGACACCTTTGGCCTTCTTGGCCACACTGCTGGCTCATGGACAGCTTGTTGTCCACCAGGACCCCCAGGTGTTTCTCTGCAGAACTGCTTCCCAGCAGGTCAATCCAAACCACAGCCTGTGCTGCTACCTGAGGTTATTCCTCCCCAGGGACAGGGCACTGCATTTGCCTGGTTTGAACTTCAGAATGTTCCTCTCTGTCCCTCTCTCCATTCTGCCAAGGCCCTTCCGAAGGGCTGCACAGCCCTCAGGGGTATCGACCACTCCTCCCAGCTTTGTGTCAAACTTGCTGAGCAGGCGCTCTGTGCCTTCATCCAAGTCATTGATAAGTTAAATAATACTGGGCCCAGTACTGAACCTTGGGTGATACCACTGATGACAGGCTTCCAACCAGACACTGTGCCACTGATTATGACCATTTGGGATCATCCCGCTCTCAATCCATTTTGCTGTCCATTCATCCAGTCCATACTTCTTGAGTTTGTCTATGAGCAACACTTTTGTGTTGAATATCGTGCTGAAGTTAAGGTAGACAATATCCAATACTCTTCTCTCATCCATCCAGGTCCATCCAGGTAGTTGTTTCATCATAGAAGGCCATCAGATTGGTCAAGCATGATTTACCTTTACTGAATCCATGCTGACTGTGCTGATCACCTTCTTGTCAGCCATGTGCATAGAGATTGCATCCAGAATGAGGCCCTCCATCAGTTTCCAGGGACTGAGGTGAGGCTGACTGGCCTATAGTTCCCTGGGCCCTCCTTCTTGCCCTGTTGAAGTCTAAGATGACGTTTGCTTTATTCCAGTCCTTAAGCACCTCTCCTGATGGCCATAACCTTTCAAAAATGATCATGAATAGCCTCACTATGGTGTCTGCCAAGTCTCCCAGCTCTCATGGATACATCCCATTAGGGACTTGTGGATGTCAAGTTTGCCTTGGTATTCTCTAACCTAATCCTCCTTGACCAAATTAAAGTCTGCATTCAATATTCCTTTCCCTTGGTCTTCTGGGTGGGAGATTCCTGAGGGATGGTCTTGTCGGTGAGGACCAGTGCAAAGAAGACTTTCAGTAACTCTGCCTCCTCCATGTCCTGCGTTAGCAGGGTCCCCCCTCTATTTAGCAATGGGCCCACACTTTCTTTGTTTTCCTTTTGTTATCGATATATTTGAAGAATACTCAATGGAGTATACTCTACTGGAGATCACTACACCAATATTTTCATTCTGCTCACAAACTTCAGTGTTGGAGGAGCAGTCCTTCTTCTCAGTAACATTTTATACCTTCTGCTGTCCATAGTTGTTTGTCTCTGCCCTCACATGGCTCTTCAACAGATGCCATTTTTACAATGCCTTATGCTGGAATAAAAAAATCTAAGAAATATGAAAACATTAAAGGTCACTTTCTTTTCATTAAAATTATCTACAATGTAAAGGTACCATTTTAATTTTGAAAACAAATGATCTCACATAAGATTAAATTATACTTCCAAACTTCGTTTGCTTTTAGAATCACAGAATTGATTTTATGTTTAAAACTGCTAGAGGACTTCTATTTTTATTTAGGGTACTTTTAGCACAGTTGACTTCCTCATATTACTTCTGAAGAAACGATTGTCATCTCTTCATTCTATGAAATTGTAATCACCTTTTAAAACCATAATAGAGTTATATTATTTATTGTTATCACTCTATTCAAAAAAAAAAAAGTCTTGCTTTGAGGAAAATGTAGCTAAACATAATTATTTCTTTGGTCAATGTAACAAAGGATTCAATCTGCAAAATCATATACTCTGTCAGCCCAAAGGAAAGTTTAGTCTACTTCAGTTCTTCACTCTGAAGCCAATTACAAAGATGGCTGAAATTATGAGTCTGTTAAAAATATGCCAGAAGTTCTCTTCCAGTTTTTGGAACAAACTGCTGGCATATAGGGCTTCTCATGATACTTTGGAAGTGATTTAAAATACTTGTTCCTCTTTACATTTTACTTCATCCCAATTAAAAGAGTAACAGGTAAATGACAATAAGTCTAAATTTCTGGCTCTCAGTTTCAACCATTGAAAATTAATCTACTATATTTAATGTTGCAATCATATCTTTGATTATAACTTTATTCATTTTGCAGTATTATCGTGGCAAATCAAAAGTTTCAACAGTTGCCAATCTAATTCTTTTCATGTACAAAGTAATTATTATTGATTCCTTATTTGTAGAGCACTATCAGTGAAGAGCTAAATTCCTTTAGACTAGCAAATTGCTGCTAATAATCTTAAGAAGATAAAACATTCAGGAAATGAGCTAGAAATTAATCTAGCATATTCTTCATTTAGATGCTTTGTGTCTGTTTGGATAATGACAGCATTGTGGAACCAACTCTGCGAGGTGGATAGAAAGTTTTGTGCTATTTACAGTTGTTACCCAGGATTGCTCTCTTTGAAATAGTCCTGATTAGTTTAGTCTGAGATGGAATGAAAAATGACAATCCAAATATGTTTTATGGAAGTGTATGCAAAAAAAATTTGGGTTATAATCTGTATTAACACAAGGTTTTTATCTTTCAGACACCTTTTAGATACCTTAAGCTTAATATGTCTACAGAGTAACACTTTAAGGAAGGTTTTCCTTCATTTTTTAAATGCATTTAGTATATGACAGCTATGGCAATCTGACCTTCATAATTTTATTACTAATGCATCTGTTATACAAGAACTAGAACTAAAACAAGGTGAATTTTCCTTCCATCCTTAAGCCACAGGTAGGAGTGGAGGAATGTGAAACAAGAACATTTTTCTCCAATACCTGCCATTTGAACCAACTGGACTCGAATCATGGCTGTTGTTCCCTCTGTCAAAAACAGGAGTTCTACTTTTTGATCTTTTACTACATAAAATATTAGAATAGTCTCTGGTTTTTAGACATCTGTAAGCAAAGACCCTGCTGGTTACAGAAAGAATTACTGAAAGGTACATTCCATTTCCAGTTCTTTCCTGAAGTTTTTTCCTCTACCTGTATCTGACTTTCACTGAAACAGGATGATTTTCATCTATGTTTTTATTAGGTTTTCTGATAATGGACACTAGATGTTTTCAGTGCTCATTACTGCTATACCATGGTTCACAACTGTAACATTTACAAACTTAAAATGATCCCAGGTTTCATCTTCTTTATCTCCTTTTCACCATTGGATTATATCCTATTTGTATATTTGACAAAGGTTATCGTGCAAAAACAATAAGATGTACAACTCTGTTCCTATCAAGAAATGAGTAGATTCTTCCAAAGAGGTCATTCCCACTAATGGATATAGACTTCCATCATATAATAACTACAATGTGAGACTAGGTAAACCAATTAAATCAATTATTTCTTTCAAAGACCCATCATTATATCACAGACTTTCAGATACTTGACTCTGTCAGCTCATCTGGGTCCTCAGCACCACCAGAATCTCCCATGTATACATAAGACCTGTGAGAGTCCTTAGAAAATGGTCTTTTGGACCAAGCAGAGCTTCCTGGGATGCTAGATGTAAGCCAAGGAGTTTTGGTGGACATTTCTCACCTGACATAATTTTTGCAACAAGTAATTTGTATCTATGTTCCAGCACAGGATAATTTTTTCTGCCCAAAACATGGACTTTGAGAGGACTACAAATTATAGAGCCTAGAAATTTTTGAACATTTACTGGACTGGGAGAAATAGAAAATTGGGGAAATATTGATAATCCAAGCACCACTTACAATTTTTGGTGTTTCCTTAGTGTGGAATTGAGACTTTAAGATTTAACTAGATATTTCTCCAGTCTTGTGAAACACAAAACCTATTCTTGGGTCAAAGAATACCCTCAGATTCTGCACTCCTTGACTGACTGAACAGGAAACATACAGAGATAAGCAAAAATGTTCAGAAGCTGGAATCCAAACCAGAATATTTCAGAGCAGTTTCTATGCAATAAAATTTCTTTTTTCACAGTCTTTGTTTTTTCAAAATAATTATTCCTAATTGACTAAGACATCCCTTCAAGTTCAACCATGTGTGTAAATGCTCTGCAGAATTTTGGAATCTCCTGCAGAGGAAAATTAACATCACTAACTTTGAGTTTGAGAGCTATCTAAGATACATAAAATTACAATGTCATTGTGTGGCCAATCAATAAACTGACTCTTTATTCCTAAATATGAAGCAGTGGAAATTAGCACTGTTAAGAAGACAGACAAATCAAAATCAGATTTTTTTTCTGAGCCTAGCAGAAATTTTTCCAGATAGTTCTTGAAATGAAAATTGGATGATGGGTTTTGTGTTTTCACCCTGTGCTGCTAAAATGCAGTTGATATTGCTGAATTCATCCACATCTTTTAATACAAACACTTCTACTGTAGGTTTGAACTGTTACATCTGATTAGCTAAACAGCAAAGATAGATGAAAGGTTTCATGGAGACCTTTCTGTATCAGCAAAGGTAATCAATATGAAGAACAGACCAAAATAGCATCCCAGTCTTCATTCCGCTCTTTAACTCATTAATTTCTCCCCCAAAATAATATCTACTGGCTAAATAGAGAAATACAACAAAAACAATGATAAAAAGGAACAGACTGTGTATTCAGGCAGCTTAAGTAGTAATAATTTCGGCTTTGGCAACTAGCACTAAAGACAAAAAATGAAGATAATAAATCTTAAACATTAGGTGTCCAAACAATTATGAGTAAAGAAGCTTTAATCTTGAGAGATGTGCAAGACACACATGTGCTTGGGACTGTCAACGGTGCCTTCAATCACATACCTCTTTCTTAAATTTTTAAATACACAGAGAGATAAAATATTCTTAGTAGACAGGGTTGAGTAAGAGATAAATTTGATTTCATGTTCAGTTTATACAGTCAAATGTACAAGAAATTATCATCATAAACAGATTATGCTGTCATTGGATGTGAAATCGTTATAATGAAAATGTAAAGATCATTCAAATACAGAAGAAATCCACCCATTACATGTAGCTAAAGAAAACATTACAGCATTTTGTCACCAGAAGTTAGTACCAGAATTCAAAACCAGTGCACTGAGATCAATAATCTGTCACCTTGCTCTGAAAGATATATGCACAAAAGTTCCTGTACACCTTTGTCTGAATTGACAAATTGGTCTGATATTTAGCAAAGTAATAGAGACAGGGAAGTGAAGAATTAGTACTGCCTCAAAACAAAATGAATTTGACTGTTAGTCCATTCATCACAGCAAGGTCCAAAAAATCAATTTAGGAAAGTGTTAGGACTAAGCAGAAAGCAGCCTGCATCACACAGGCCAACATGTGCTGCTGGGCCTCCAGTAGTGATATTGCAGGCTGTCATTTCTAAAACTAAAATATGGAATAATTAAAATGAAAAATATGGTTTATGAAATGCAGTTATGTCTCTCCCTTCTAAATTTCTGATAATGTAGGTATTAGCAATAGCTTAAAATTCAGAGTTGTGTAAGCAAAAATCCTGTACACACCATGTTTCACTTACTGCAATTTCAAGAAAAGGAACAGGAAAATCAGTAGGTTGTTTTAAAGACACATTTAGGGGGAGAGTCATATGTCCTAAGCTGTAGTAACTAAACTTTAGTTCTGTCTATTCCTACAAAAGTAGCTGGTTGATATAACTCACCTCCTGCCATTACCTATTTCTCTTGCTTAGCTATGAAATCAAGAGTGATTGCCTTATAATTTGACATTATTCTTTAATTAATTTCCATAATGTATTGAAAGCTTTCTGGCTTGAACAACCTATTTTAAAAATTTCATTTTAGCAGAAAAATATAACAATGATTTAGAGGAGAAAAAAACATGGTCACTTAGAGAATGCTCAATCACAATTGAAATATCTGTATTTTCCAAAGCAGATATTCATCATCACTCTGCCACATTTTACAGGGAGTAGAAGTCCTCCATCTTCATAAATTTCTTGCAAAATGGAAGCCATGACTGATTTTCTAAAACCTCTGAGACAGAAGCACTACTTATTTAATTAAAAATAATAGAAACAATACATGAAACATATCCCCCTGAAGAGTCATCCTTAAATCATGTTTTCTTGGTAAGAATGAATATAATGTAGAAAAAAGTTTTTTATATTCCATTCACCCAGTAGAGATTGGTGTTTCAAACAGTTGTTAAACAATTGCTAAACTATGCAATTTTTAAAATACCTTCTCCAGTGTTAAAATGGCACCATTCTAATTTTCGCATATTGCCACCATCTTCATTAGAAAGGGTCATTTACTTCCAACAGCATTGCCACAAGTAGATGCACAATTTCACTACTAGATTCATGGGATTCATAAGCTTATGATGGATGCTATTTCCTCAGAACTGCACGTAAAATGGATCAACAACAAAAGGGACCTCTGGGGTCATCTCTGACTATAAACATGTTGGCATTAAACTTTGCATGCCTTACTGCTGTTGCATGCAGTCATTTTGTAAAATTAAATAAATTTCTACTCAAATATATTTCTAGTCTCACAGATTTTTTTTTCCTAAATAAAACCCACAACTTTTCCTTTTTTTCTTTTCAGTAAGATGCTCACTTTTTCTTTTTTTTTCTCTCTCTTTTTTTTTTTTTTTTTTTTTCAGTGACTGTGCACTGTACTTCCAGTACACACATGTCTAATATGCTCCAGATTTGACTTTCTGACTGTTGGTGTCAAAGCAGCCACATCCATCTTCCTTGCCTCTTACCTAGGGACAGTAAGAAAACAAAATATTTCAGTCCTATCATACCTTTCAGAGAAGTAATACAAATTCATAAAAGATGATATTTTTTTTCTGTTGGTACAGTGATCCTTTTTCCTGGTAGGCATATAAAGAACTTGTACCTAAAAAGTATTTAGGCCATTTTTCTGAGATTATTTGATCTTTTTACCCTTGAGCTGTCTGTAACTTCTGACTTGGAAAAATTTCAGAGACAGAACTGTCCTCAGTGCCCCTGTAACTGGAACCCATAACCAAGTTTAGGTAGAGTAATGAGGTCTTTTTTTTGTCATTTAAAGGTTTTGTCCCTACATGAATCATTCATTCTCCCCTACAATAGTAAAAGTTAGTCAAAGAATCTTTTCTAAGTGTAAAAAAAAATAAAAAGCCTGGTTTGCTACCTATTATATTGACTCCAAGTGTTTTTTTGGCTCACATGGCAAGTGTTGGTAGATCTCCTCTGCTGTCAGAAATAATGCATTTCTTCTGACCATGTACATATGGAACGCCCAAGGATTCAGAAAGAATCACAAGAAATTAATTAGTAATATATTGGCTGTTTACATTAAGAAGTCTCTTTCACTCAAGCTAAAACAAAATACTAAAAATCTCTAGTGAACTCAAAAAGTTATTTCCTCAAGATACTTAAGCACACACTGTTCTGGAAGATGTGATTTCTAAAGCAGTCAGAATTTCCTATTAGGGCACGCTCTGAAACAAAGTGAAGGAAACGCTGTGCCTCCCCTTGACAATATTAGACTTGGAGAGAAAGAAATACTTTGGGTAATACTGAAGGACATGGAGCTGGGGTTTTGTTTGTGGTTTTTTAATAATTTAACTATTTTTAAAAAACCTAAAAATATTTTGATAGGAACTGAAAATTGAAATTATTTTGTTTAGACATCAGAGACATAAAATTCTTAGGTGTATGCACAATAGTGGGCTCTAGTTGCCAAAGCTTGGATTCCCAAATGAGAGACATTTAAATATTGGATCATTACTAAAGATAGTTGCACAACTGCATTAAACTAACATTAATTTTGCATTTTCTATTTACAGATATCTTAACACTTCACTTTGTATACAACTTAAAATCTATTTCTAGAAAATGAAAACAAAATACAAAATTGTGTGCAAAAAAACCAAAAGCACCAACATATTCAATATTCCCCATCTGCATAGCCTTCTCCAAGAGGCAGTCAGAAATCCCAAAGGTATGATAGGCTGCTTTATCATGGGAGATACTTTAAAATGTTGTGTTTATATAAACTTCAATCAACAAACGTTTTCTTAATGCTTTACAATTTTTCAAATTGCTGTGAGAAGCGTCTCAACAAGGAATTTTACAAAACATTTTTGATAACTACTTCATATCAGCCAACTACTAATAGGTAATATTTTATAATAACATACTAGAGATTTGGATTTACATTCCTCATGTGGGCTCATATTATGGGATAGATAGTGACAGAGAAAGCTGTGGAAGAAACATTGTGAATAGATTGCCTAAGATCCATCTCCCTGATGGAGTGTGGCCTCATTAAGGCTTTTCAGTAGCTGAAACATCCTACTGCAACAAACCCTCATAGTCATTTTCCTGTGTCTCTTTAGAGACGTCTTCTTTCAAAGTTACACATTTTTGTACATCTCCAGTCTGCATCAAAATTTGATATGTTCTTCCCACCACAGGGCAGAACACACCTGCTGATCCCAAATGTGAAATTGCACAGTCATCCCTCACACCCCAGTGATTCCTCTCTATTTTCACTTGGAGACATGAGACCCTTCAGATGTATTTGCAGAGATTTTTGAAGACAAATGGTGTGTTATCTAGACACTGGACACATTTATTAGGACTTCTGATGCCATGTAAACACTGTCTTCCCACCATACTGTACCACAATTATTCAGTTCTGCTTAACTCTCTAACACTCTTTTAATAACACTGTTTACTTTTAGATCTCAGTTCCAGAGATTTCAGAGTACAAATAAGAATTTTAGCTTTACTGCAGCTGTGCAAAGCTACACATTTCAGCTCAATTAAAGGACAATTAGGCTCTCTTAGTGGGAAAATAAAAGAGAATAATGAGAGAAAATATGAAAGCAGACTTTGTTGTGTTGGGCACAATCTGAAATATAGTTTGTGGGGTTTTAATAGCTACTGTATGTTTTTTTAAGAACTTGTGTATACAGAATTCATAATTGAAATACACCATCTAGGTGAAATAACTGTCTGAGCTCATAAAAATGCCTATACATATATTGCCAAAATATTTTACCTGTAGAATCTTTAATTTTTGTTTTAGCTTCTGCGTTTAAGGTTATTTTTTATATTAAAAATTAAAGGGAAAAAAAGTGGTTAAAGCCAAGAGGAGGAAAACTGTTTTTATGGGGGACAATTGTTTTCTTCAGCTTTCTTAATGTGACAAAAGAAAAAAGAAGCCACTTTTTCACAGATGGTTTATTAAGAATCCTTTTGAATCTGCCTTGGAGTAGAGTTCTATTCTCCAAAATCACTGGAATGTCTCCGCATAACCTTAACCTCTTATTGCTTAGCTAATAAAAAAAAGCTTTCTGAAAAAGATACATAAATGACCATCTGCTTCACAAGAATGTTTAACAGAGCAACAGGGAAAAAATGCATTGACAGTAAACAGCTATATATAAAACTCAGCAACCAAAAAATACCTGTGATGTGGAGGTATCGTTCCCAAAATCATTATACTAGATAATTTCAATATTAAAACTTTCTGGACAAGAAAATCTTTGTGTAGAGCCCCACTGAGTTCTGCTAAGGAAGTTGTTGTTTGTTTGATTTTTTTAGTCCAACCTAAAAGGTTTTCCAGATGTTTTATCCATGAAAAATTTCTTTCTAGTGTACGGAATGCACACTAAATGCATTCTAAAGACTTGTTTCTAAACTGTTTCCTACCATCCACCAAATTCTTTCCAAAATCTAGTAATACTGCCTAACATAATGGCTATCCTCTTTTCTTGAAGTTTTACACTTCTCAGTTTGAGTGAAGCCAACAACTGAAAGGCCTCCAGGAATGGAGACTGCAGAGCCTTTCTTGGCTACCTGGGGCAGTGCTCATTCACCCTTACAGTGAAAAAGGGTTTCTGTGTTTTCAGAGGGAACTTCCTGGTTTTTTTGTAGTTCCCATTGTCTCTGATCCTGTCATTGGCCACCATGGAAAGATTCTAGTCCCCTCTTTTTGTATTCTCTCTTCAGATATTTATATATATGCTCAAACAGTCTCCCATGGCTAAGGAAACCAAAACTCTGTTGCCAACACTTGCTCTACAACAGAGCAATTGTTGATTTTCGGTATCACTGCCTTCCTTCTTACACTCTTTTCCTTCATCAGAGGACTGAGGGGAACACCACCTGCACCCCTATGCCCATGGCTGCCACTCCCTAGCACCAACCAAATCATTATTGACTCTCCCCAGTCAGGGTGACAGTGCAGCAAAGACCTCATGTACCACGGCTCAAGGTTAGCTGACAGTCTGATAGCTGATAGAGCTTCCTGATATGCACATCTACCAAGATGCCATATAGGGCAGACAAACCTACAGGCAGAAAAAGCAAGGAGAAAACTATTCCAAACTCTCTAAAAAAAATCCTGAATTTGAGTTAATTCTTGGTAAATCTTTTCTAGTGGAAGTAAAGAACAATTACCACTTTTATACAAACAGAACTCCTAAACCATAAAAAAATGTTTCTATGGGAAAATAGTTTATGGCATCTCTGAGGAAAAGATTTTGTTTTGCTCAGAAGTTGTTCTAAATTATTTAGGGGTTTTTTTGTGCTTAGATAATCATCCCAAGTTCTTACACTGAGCTCTAATTTGAAGCCACTGAAATGGCTTTGTAGCTATGTGAGTACAATGGAAGCAGACTGGGACAAGCTTTCAATGCCAGTCTCTTCCAGTCATACTCTGAGTAGAATTTGGCATCTGTTCTGTAATAAAACAAGTATAAAAAACTCTGTGTCTGATTTCAAAGAGTAGTGTTAAGTTACATTTGGAAAAGATCCAGTAAAATAATTTTATTTTAGCTTCTGGGACAATTTTGAAGGGTCTCTTTCTCCACTGTTGACAAAATAGTTACATTTTTTTATAAATTTTCATTATTAAAAGCATTCTTTAACATTTTAGATGATGCCTGGTCCAGTCCATTCTTCTTCATTTATGTCCCCATTGCAGAATTCAAGTGTGTCTTTTTTTGACCACAGTATTACTGCACCTGCAGTGGTCGTGAAGGTAGAGAGATTTCTTGTGCCTTTAGGTAGGAGCCAGGAAAGACAGAGCTGGAGAGCGTGAGCTGCCAGAAGAGAAACAACAGCCCTGGCAAGAGTTCTCAGGGTTCTGATTCATTCCTGCACTCTGACAGCAGTTTTCCAGGCAGTGTTTTAATTTAACTTCTCTAGGTGAAGCTTGGCTCAGTGCAGGTGAAAGGCACTTGCTGAAGCTTCACAAGAAACCATTCTTTCTTTGTTCTGTGCTCTCTGTGCCAGCTGAGAGAGGCAGTTTTTCTCTCCACAGTGAATGATGAACAGTAGTGCTTTGCATATTCTGTTGACTGTCTCACGAACACAGACTGAGCAGCTGATGCAGAGGTACCACATTACGTGCTTCCATCCTACATCCCATAATTTTTCCAAGTGACCTTTCCCTAGCAAAAAAAAAAGGTAGAAAAAATCTGCAAGGAACATACTTTCTCTGAGGGTAGACAAAGTGAAGCAAGTTTTTTACAAGGTGAGTATATGATCCATAATTAGAACAATTAAGAAGTGTAAATCTTGGTAGAAAATGACAGAGCTGCAGAAATGTCGGAGATGTCTTGTCAATTATTCAGTCAGGTTCAAACACCTAAATGAAAACAAGAACTAACAATAAGCAATATTTTAGAAGGCTTGATATACATAAATTAAAGGAGTTAGTCTGCTAGTGCTCCTGTTAACAGTGTTTGCCTGGCAAATATACAATAAAGAAAATTTTTAAAAACCCAAACAAACTGTGTTGTTAAGCCTTCATTACTTCACAGCTTAAGGAGGAGCCATACCCTCATCAGAGCATCACATTAAATATAATGATGTCTTACTGGTTATTTTGGAGCTAGTAATCAAAGAAAGAACTGAAGAAAATCCCAGGCCAAATTATTTACCTCAGTTAATAAAAAGGGGTTTTTTAAATGATGTTATCAAAGATTTCTTGGAAGATTAGTAAAAGACGACTGAGCATATGACTTGTGTGTGATCAACAGCTTTTTCATAATGACCCCGAATAACTTTCCAAGGCTAACAGCTGAATTTAGATTTGATATTATAAACAAAATCCACTGAGGCTAGGGTTGAGTGAAAAATCAATTGTAAAGCAATTTAAATTGTAAAGATATTCTGGATATGTACAGGGATAAAAACCAGAACTCAAAGATAAGGAAGGAAGGTGCAGAAGGAAGGTGCGGAAGGTGCGGAAGGTGCGGAAGGTGCGGAAGGAAGGTGCGGAAGGTGCGGAAGGAAGGAAGGAAGGAAGGAAGGTGCGGAAGGAAGGAAGGTGCGGAAGGTGCGGAAGGTGCGGAAGGTGCGGAAGGAAGGAAGGAAGGAAGGAAGGAAGGAAGGAAGGAAGGAAGGAAGGAAGGAAGGAAGGAAGGAAGGAAGGAAGGAAGGAAGGAAGGAAGGAAGGAAGGAAGGAAGGAAGGAAGGAAGGAAGGAAGGAAGGAAGGAAGGAAGGAAGGAAGGAAGGAAGGAAGGAAGGAAGGAAGGAAGGAAGGAAGGAAGGAAGGAAGGAAGGAAGGAAGGAAGGAAGGTGCGGAAGGAAGGAAGGAAGGAAGGAAGGAAGGAAGGAAGGAAGGAAGGTGCGGAAGGAAGGTGCGGAAGGTGCGGAAGGAAGGTGCGGAAGGTGCGGAAGGTGCGGAAGGTGCGGAAGGTGCGGAAGGTGCGGAAGGTGCGGAAGGTGCGGAAGGTGCGGAAGGTGCGGAAGGTGCGGAAGGTGCGGAAGGTGCGGAAGGTGCGGAAGGTGCGGAAGGTGCGGAAGGAAGGAAGGAAGGAAGGAAGGAAGGAAGGAAGGAAGGAAGGAAGGAAGGAAGGAAGGAAGGAAGGAAGGAAGGAAGGAAGGAAGGAAGGAAGGAAGGAAGGAAGGAAGGAAGGAAGGAAGGAAGGAAGGAAGGAAGGAAGGAAGGAAGGAAGGAAGGAAGGAAGGAAGGAAGGAAGGAAGGAAGGAAGGAAGGAAGGAAGGAAGGAAGGAAGGAAGGAAGGAAGGAAGGAAGGAAGGAAGGAAGGAAGGAAGGAAGGAAGGAAGGAAGGAAGGAGACAATAGAAACTAGAAGATTCTAGACTGAAAGCAGGCTTTGTCTAATATTCTAAAAATCTCTGGCTCCTATGATAGGCCCAGACTGCTGAGGTATCTCTCTCATGCTATTCAAATGCTCCACAATAGTTCCAATTTGTGCAAGATGACGGTTTTATTTGCATTTTCAGATAGTCTGTTTTTATGTTCTAAAATATTTTAGAAATTGCTATTTGATGCTCACATCATAGTGATCTATTTTACAAAACATTGATTTTTTTCAAGGATTGTTGAAGGATTATAAAATTAGCAAAACAACACATGAATTAAATCTCTTATTTCAATACATGGTAGTGTATTTCTTATTAGTGGCTCTACAAGGTATTCTGAAGCAGAAACATCTAACTAACTGTATTTATTCTAAGTTTTTTATTTCCCTTCCTGGTTGTTTACATCTTTTCCCAGTCTTCCTGTGCTCTGTGAGTTCTTAACAATAACCACCAGGCATAAGTCTGAAGACTTGTTCAACCAATTCTCCTCCATGAGCATCAGATTGTCCAAATAATTGAAACATATCTAACCTACTGAAATAATCTCACATTTTTTATTCCTGTATCAGAGATTTTGTTTCTAGTACTGCAGGAGTTTTTTCTTTCTTTATCACTCTTAATAACTCTAATCCTGGATTTGATTAGAGAAAACTATTTTTCACGTCGTTTTTTGGGACTCAAAGAAGAACAATCAAAAACAACAAACAATCAAAAAACAAACATCTCCCAAAAACCCAACTAAACAAAAATAAAAAAACAACCAAAATCAAAATCTTATTGGAAAACACAGTGATAGCCAATTAAATAAACTCATTATGTTTATGGAAGCCTTTGCACATTTCTGGAGCATTTTTTCACCATAATAGCTGCCAGCACACAATGTTATGTTTTGCATTATTTCTCCACAATTATCACTCTATTCCAGGACAATGATATCAAAATACCTGAAGTCTGCTACTATTCTGAACACAATTTTAATGTAGATGTCTCCCTTTATGTCTATGGTGTTTCAGAAACACACATTTTGGGGTTTTTTTTTTTAATTTTTCCACATAATTTTGTTGTTTAGTGAAGGTATACATGTTAGACAGTTTTCTTCCGTCCAATAGACCTCAGCAGCAAGACAAAGAACCTACAGGAAACTGATACTCCAAGGAGACATGCTTCCTTCCACACATTATCCTTTCAGAGTTGTAAATGCTGTCCTCTTTTTGGTTGTTTTTTTCTTTTAACCAAAATGAAAAATGATAACCAAGACTATATTACAACACTCAGCAGAAGACATGCAGCTTTGCAACTTTTGTAGAAGAAATAAAAAACAGAGCAATTCCACAGCCAAGAATGAGATCTGAGTTTATTTTTGTATTTCTTATTTCTTTGACCTGAAATTGAGTCATCTTAGCTGGGATTTGTACTTTGTATGCTCCTCCTGAGGCTTCGTTGCCGGATTCAATAAATCAGAACTGTCACAAAGCAGTTTTAGCATTACTGCCCTACACAACTGCATTTGTGGTATTTTATCACAGCTGGCAGTCAATCAATGGTTCTTATCAGACATTTTGGTCATTACATTGAAAGATTAAAGTGAAAGAATGTATTTTTTAATCCATTTGTATACTTGAGCTTCTTTACTCCAGGGTATCAAATCAAATTAAAGTGGATATAAAACAGATGTCTTTTGCATGCAATAATCTGTATGACAAGCCAACTGTTCTATAGAATCATGTTACTGATTACTCCTTTTCATTCTTGCATTCTCCTCTGTGGGTGTTGTTTTTTTTTTTTTAATTAATTCCCAGCTGGAAAAACAATACTGAGTTTTAAAATTTTGATTCAGGATGCTAAGAGCAATCTGTTAGCTATAGAATTTATGTGAAGAAGCTTGTAAGGACCTGCGTTAAGACATTGTTGCAGAGCTCAAAAATCATGAAATCAGAGGTTCCAAAATAAAAAGTAAGTTCAGAACAAGAAAAACTGAAGACTTTCTTGCCATTGAATCACTGCAAGGCCAACCAGATTAATCATTCTGCCAAGTATGCAGATATTGAGAAGCATTTTTTAAGCTTCTTCTTAAAGACTCTCAGTGCGAGACATGCTGCAGTCTCCTCACATGAGCTATAGTTGTACTTCAGTCATTAGCATCAGATAATTAGTTCTACACCTCGGATGAACTTCTTTTTCTTTGGTGTGATTAAGATAGCTTAGAAAAACAAGCAGTCACTTTTCATCCACCTAAAGACTGTTTGTTATCAGCTCCTCTTTATTTAATTTCCTCTTCCTTCTGCTTAAGTATCAGTTGGTTCATTCTCCACAGGTTATTTAAATGCCATATTCCAAGCTCCAAAAAGTCAAAGAAATCTTTTACTTAAAGTAGCAATCACTTTGAACAATCTGAACTTCTACATCTCCAAAAGAAAATCAAGGCTTCTAAAAGGCTGTCTTTATGTTTGTTTGTACAATAATCTTATGCAGTTGCCTTAGAGAAACCTAACAGCAGCCCACAAGCACCAGATCACTATTCTGTTCTGTATGTCATGAACTTAATGAAAAAAAACCACATTAATCCTTTGAGAAAGATATGTTGTATACTTTGGCCCCTCTGGAGCTAACACTTCAGTAAATTTCCAAATCTATCAAGCAAGTCCTTCAAATTTGTAGAAGAGTTTCCAGATGGAAATTCTCTTTACAGTTTCCAAGTCATTTAGTCTTGGTTTGGATCCCTTGGGGCCTCTCAGCTGCAAAATGAGCATCAAAAATATTGTGCTAAAAATCATTCTTTCCCCTCCTGAAATACTCCAGGTGACACAAAGGGCACGACATCACTGAAGCTTAGCTCCACAATTCAGAAAGTATTGTATTGAGTAATTAGATGTTAAAACAAACCAGCAGTATGTTTTTTGAAATTAAAGGAAACTTATGAACCTAAGAAAAGTACATATCTCTCTCCGTTTCTTTGTTCTTGTTACAAATCCTGCATTGCAGTTTTCCCTTTAGTTTCAGACACTGAGAGTCTACAGTGTGATGTTGAAATTCCTTTCACAAAGTCAATAAAAAGCAATTTATGTTCCCAAGAAATGTAAGCACTTGTCTGAATAGATAAATTAATCCCTGATACTGCAATCTGAGATAAAAAGAGATGGATACATAAAATCTTCTGCATGCATTTTATTGGCTTACAGTTTTTTCTTCTAAATATATCAGACTTTTTTGTTGTTGTTCTGTGATATCTTACAGTTGAGGGTATTTGAACTAAAATTAGCAGAAAATTAATCATAATACAATTTTTACCTAGTAAACAGAATACTTTTCAGGCTGGCTACAGCTCTAGCACATTCAGATAAGAATCCAAACCCACAATTCATCATTTAATTAGTTTCAAATGCTGTGAGAATGCTCCAAAACATTTTTTCTGCAGGCACATTAAGAAGACTAGATTGTTGGCCAATAAATACTGATAGCTACTCTCTAGCTGTTTCAGTAAGGTTTGCTGAAACCACGTCATGGCAGCTTTCAGCTGAGAGCACCAGCAGTCTCAAGAAGGAAGTGTGGAGTTTGGTTTTGCCCTTTCTTTTTTCTTTTCTCAAAAATGTTCTGGGTCTCAAGGAAGTCAGCCTCCAGAATAGTTGCTTAAAGTATGCAGAATTTTTAATGAACTTTAGTTCTGGTTTTTTTGAGATTTTTAAAGAAAACAATGAAAATAGTTGTTGGAAGTTGTCCCCACCACAGCAAGACTGAATTTCACTTCAGACTGGCAAGCACTCAGGATCAATAACATCAAAATATTCTAAACCAAATACTCTGATTTGAAGTCCAGTTATAGTTTAGGTATACAGGTTTCATTATCTTGCACTGATATATAAGATTGCTTAACGTTATTCTGTGGAAGACTTGAACTTTACCTTACTTTTTATCATTTCCCTGAGTGAGAGCCAAGCAGAACATTTCCACCAGCCAGATCGTGAACCAGAATAAATGATACTCCCTGAAGCAATACATTTTCATCTTGGTGAAATTGACTCTGAGGATTCCCAAGTTCTTTTATTTTGGTGGCAACCATCAATCTACCTTAATTAACACAATCTTTCCAGACTGATTATCAGTCCCATGTATATTGAAATCATTCCTAGTAATCAATATATAAATAGAGGGGCTTTATTCTTTCTTTATTCTACAAAGATTTTATTTTCAATAAACAAAATAGTATGATAGATTTTCAACATTTGTGCAAATTCTTTTGATACCAATTTTGGTTAAAATCGTGCACCTCTAATAAAGTTTTATGCTGTCTCTAATCACCTTGATGGGTTTTTGTCTCACATAAGGAAATCTTGGAGAAGGATACAATTGCTTCCACTAACTTCATTTCAAAAAGGCTTATTCAAATATGTTTAATTGTACTTCAGTCAGCCTGAATCTTATCAGTGAGTTTTAAAATTGTATGCATTTATACACATGATTTTTTCTGTGACTTTTCCAATTTATGAATTAAAACAGGGTTGGGGCTTTTTCATTTATGTCAGTATTCTATCCAGTGAGATATGTAATTAAGAGGAGACTTTATTGAGCTGTGGCTTTTTATTTCCAGAATCCTGTCTACAACCATCTTAATTTCCTGAATACCATGAAACTTGTAATTTTTACTGCATACACAATCAAGACTCTCCGCACTCTGCTTGCATCATACCCACAGAGTCATTGAACTGTCACACTTTAATCAAAGTTGTTTACGAAGACTCCTGTATAAATTAAAGTCATGAAAGCCTTTTGAAGTCTTCATAATTCTTTTTATTAAGGTGCATCACACTTTTGGTCAAACTCTAAGCTTTCTGCAACTGCTACTGGTCAAGTTTCATGAAAGCCTCTGATCTTCCTGAGGTTTCTGCAAAGTGTTCTTGGTAAGAAGTTGAATCCTCTTCTCTGAACCCATATACAATGAATGACTGAATAAAATAAAATTGAAAAAGTGCCATTAGCTGCCAATGTTGGGGTAGTTGGATTTGGTTTGGGGATTTGTTTTTCTTCTTTTTTTTTCTTTAACAACTTGAAAAGAATTGAAAACTTACTCCTCTATTAGTAATTATCAGATCTTCTGCTGTTTCAGTCACAAAGATTTTCTGTTCTTCTCTGGAAACTTCACAGTCAGTTCACTAGTGATGTCAATGGACTTTTCAAACAGAAAAGAAACAGAGAAACAGTTTTCATAATGCAAGTCCCAAAGAACTTACCAATATATACTCACATGAAGTATCTTGAAGTTAACTTATTGCAATAGTTAACCAAGATGGTATTATTTAATAAACAGATGAAATGCTAGAAGCATATTGAGTTTTTTCCTGCTCCAGAAGAAAACTGAAGATCTGGGACATCTTTGAGTCACATTCATGTGTTGGAGGTAGGGATTGAGAGCAGTGTGAAATAAATCTACCCAGACAGGATGGTAGAAGATAAGGCAAATCAAAGAGACCTTCAGCAGAAAACACCCATTGACATAAAAATCAGGCCTCAGGTAACTCATTAACCATCACTCTACAAAAAATTGGAAGGCTGAAGAGAAGTATGAGAATACAGGAAAATTCCAAGCAGAAACAGCATGGCTTGAGTCTGAACAGCAGATATCCAGATTGCTTGGGATTGCCAGGAGCTTGCAGACTAGTTTGCTGTTGTATGTCTTAGAGAAAGCAGGGTCTAATGGAAAAAGCAAGTGAATGATTTACACTGATGTTAGAGTGGAAGGGTGATGTAAAGATAAAAAGGATAAGTTATATCAGAACTGGACGGAGATAGGGCTGAATATGAAATCTGAATGCTGTGTCATGCAGTACCTTCTGCAGCCAATTCTTTGTACTGTATTTATCTTCTGTTGTGTTGACACCATGAAGGAGTTTTTTCATACTTCATCTAACAGTTATTTTAGGCCAGTGCCTGTGCCACACTGTGTCCTGAAGGAGACACAGCAGGCAAGGAGAAGCTGAATCAATACTGCCATAGCTGTCTGCCCGGTTTGTCCAGACAAAAGTTCACATATTTGAAGTGCTCATCAAAAGGGGAAGCAGTTTACCTCTGTCATGTTTGAAATGTATTTTAATATACTGAAAAGACCAAAATGTTATTTAAAACCTAGTGGTTTTGCTACCTGGCATGCAAAACTGTATACTTGCTGTGTAGTGCCACTAGCTGATCTACTAGGGGTTAGCTGTGTTAGCTGGCTCAAAGCTCTCTCCAGTAAATTATGGAGTAAATTATTTACTGGCCAGTCAGTAAATGCAGCATAAATAATGTTATGCTGCATTCTTTTATCATACTTTTACAGTCCACAAATAGGAGTGTTCACCTTTTCTGAATCCTTTCTGATTTGAGTATTAAAGCAGAGTTAAAAATAATGGTAGGAAAATATGTTCTGACTGTTTTTCCAGCCCATTTTTTAAACACTTAAAAGTCACTATTGCTTCCTGCATACTAGAAAGATCTCCAGGAACATTGATGCCATTGAAAGTGAACACAGAGCAGCAGTAACATGGACAATCATTCACCACAGCCTGAGGAATACCAAATGCTCAAAACAGGTTAATGAACCTCTGCTTTTCACACAGACAGATGAATCCAAACTATGAAACAGGGCATGAATAAGTAACCAATGGAAAATAGTTGACCCTGGAGATAGCTCAAGCTTATACAGACATTAAGTTTTGCATTACAATTAGGTTTTAGACTCAAAAAAAGTTTATATTTGTTTGATTCAACCTCCACCTTGTATTCCGCATTCATCTCCTGGGAAGCTAAGTAGTGTCAATTTTCCCTCTTTTTCTGCTGGTGTGATCTTGTAAGACAAGTCTTAGATAAATGTCCAGAGAGAGAGAAGGACAACCTCCTACTAGAATAACTTCATGATGGCAAATAAAATCTTTAATAAATATTCTTTTCCTTCAAAACAGGGCAACTTTAAATTTTAACCTAATTTTTAATTCCTTATACAAACGAAAGGCAAATTAAAAAAAATAAAAGCAACACATATACAAAGGAAAAATAATTTATTAATGGCTTGAAGTGAGTTTTAAGTAAATGAAAATACCATGTAATATCACAACACTCTGCAATTCAGCCTTGTAATGTAAATCACTGTTTTTCTGATCTCTGTGACATAGAAACAACTGTCAAATCCAGACAGACTTACAGATAAAAGGAAAAAGGGTTACCTATTGGAGTAAACAGCTAGAAAAAGGAAACTGTCAGATAAATATCTTACTTCTCCCTGAAAATATGAAAAATGCTAGTTTAACTTGCAAACAGAGTTTCTTTGATTGAAATTAATAATTTATAATTGTCTTCCTATAATACTTAACACTTTGTAGCAAGCTCCACTGTTTCGAGCTTGAACCAATCCCATGTAAAATTACACTTTTTTCAGCTTGTTAATGAACATACTCTTTAAGACCATAAGCATGAATATAGCTCTAAAAATGAATGTCTGCAAAATCTGTCAGCTTCTCAGCTTCTTACTTTATGGAATAATATCTCAGAACCTGAGATAGAAAGCAGAATCTGATTTCTTAATGATTCTCCTTTCCCAAGAATATTATTAATTAATTTTACTTCCCCCAAAGGAATTAAACTCAAGTACAATATTGCAGATGAGTGTGTGATCCACAGCCTATATATTTAACCAGACTAGGAAGGGAGATGCAATTTGTCTGACATATTTATTTCCTATTAGATATTTTCAAACATCAGCTTCAATACACCTGCTCTTTTTGAGAGTGAAGTATGAAGTCAATGGGACTGCTTAGGTATAACAGAGTCTTTTCTGAATAAAATGCTATTAGGGTCCATTTCTGTTTTGTAATTGCTATTAAAGTAACTAATTAAAATAATTCACAAATGTAAATTTCAACAATCAGTCTTGCAACAGGAACACATTAAATGGCTTTAGATGGAAGTGAAACTAGTAAATTAATGAGTCATTTTAAAATGAGCTCCCATTCACATTGATTTTGTGTCTCACTGCCATAGAAATAGGTTCTGCCAAGATATGTCTGTTTGGACCAGCTGTCTCATTGCATATAAAACACATGTTCCATTATAAAGCAGATTTTTGCTGAGCCCACTCAAATATACATTTCAAAGTTGGTCCTAGAATTGTTGTACTCCCTGTTGCTTTAACAAAGGAGCAGATGAGAGTCTGTGAGTTTATTTCCTCCCTATTTTCTACTGAAGACATTATTTTGGTCAAGGAGTAATATTCTTCTCTATGAATGTCAGATGAGAAATTAGTTCTTGACCTTGCACAAGGCCCTTGTAAATACATGTGCTGTATTGATGCTGTGGCTGTTTTCCTTTGTTCTGAGTGTCCCAAAAGGTCTTACACCAAGAAACAGACCCTTACAGAAAAAACCAAAAGAGTAGCCAGACAAGAGAAAAATAGAGTAGAAGGGGATGAAGTGTAGGGAAGGCCTGGAGACCACCTCCATATCAGACAGTGGAAGCTGCTGACAATTCTGACTTATTGTATGCAAGTAAACATTTCAGAAGATGAAACACTTCAATTCAAACCAAAACTCTCAGAGTTATGCGAAACCATAATTTTACAGATACCTGTTGTTGAGAAACAAAGCATCCTACTGTCCACAGGCATGAATTACATACAGATTATATATATATATGAGTAAATTACATTTACCAATCATATTGGAGTATCATATAACAGTTTGGGTTGGGACTTAAATACCATCTAGTTCCAACCTCCCTGCCACAGAGACACTTTCCCCAGGTTGCTCAGAGCTTCATCCAACCTGGCACGGAGCACTTCCAGGGTTGGGACACCCACAGCTTCTCTGAGCAACCAGTTCCAGTGCCTCACCACCCTCACAGTTAATAATTTCTTCCAAATATCTAATCTAAACCTACGCATTTTCAGTGTAAAGCCATTCCCTCTTGTCCCATTACTGCATGCCCTTGTAAAAAGTCCCTCTCCAGCACTTTTGTAGCCCCTCTTTAAGTACTGGAAGGTGCTCCCCACAGCCTTCTCTTCTCCAGGCTGAACAACCCCAGCTCTCTCAGCCTGGCTGAATAGGAGAGGTGCTCCAGCCCTCTGAGCATCTTTGTGGCCCTTCTCTGGACTTATCCAACAGTGAACATCATGTAGATCTGAAGTGGACTTTCCAAGCTGGAATTATTTAATAACCATACATACAAATCAGAGTGATAAAAACACAGCTTTTAAAATTTAACACTCAAACTTCATCACCTAGAATGTTAAATTTGCTTTGTCTGAGTTCAGAGTTAGTTTCCTGTCCTGGAATATATTACTGCAGCTATTTACTTTGGGTTTTTTCCATGTTGCAATACAGCTAAAAATATATTATCATTGAGATACTCTATTCTGCCAAATGGAGCAGAGCAAAAAGAGCTCACTACAGCTAGGATAATTGTGATTTTTTTATTATTTAGTATGTATCCAGAATAGTTTATAGCTGGCTACAAAAAATGTGTAGGGTAATAAACATGTTTTAAAAAGTCACTGCTTTTTAACTAATAACATTAATAATTGAGAACATTAATAGGACATTGTAGCAAGATTCTCAAGAGTCAGGAAGTCAAGGAAAATTATTCATTTAGTTGTTGCAGTAATTTGGTTAATTAGATTTTCTTTTCTCTACTTAATTTATTTCTAAAAAAGATTTTATTTCTGGTTAAATTAATTCTTTACATCAATATGTGATACTGAGAGCAGAAAAAAATATTTTCCATTAGAATTTCATATCCAGTGTTAAAGAAAATGCTTTTTTTATTTGCAGAAGAAAATATATTGCTTTCTCTATCATCATGATCTTACAAGTAAGTGAGTTTTAAAAAAACTATCTATTCAATAAAAATAGATAAAAGAAGACCTTTTTTCTTCTTTATAGTGGTATGTGCTTAAAAGTGATATATTAAGCTCATTTTTGTTACAGAAAAGTTGAACAAACCCCCAAATATTTATCAGTTCATGTTTGTGCTGAGATTCTGAGGATGTTGCTCTGGCCATGCCCTTTGTGAAGATGCCCACTCAAAAAACTGAGTTTGGTTTATTTTTGTGGTCTTACCAAGAAACCCCTTGACAAGCCAGTCTTACCCAGAGATTTTCCATCACAGTAACATGCAGAGCAAGTTATTCATACAAAACTGACCAAGATTAATTTTCTGTAGTGATTTTTTGAAATGTTTTAAGAGAAAGATACAAGATTTTATTTTGTGACCCATTACACTGTTGTTTCTTTACTTCTGTTTATTTTTCCATCATATTTCCATCTAGCAATCATGGATGCACAACAGTCAGCAAAGACCTTTGCTTGGGAATATTACTGGATGCCCAGACCATGTGGGAAAGAATGTTTCACCCATATGTGCATATGTGCTCATGGAAGAGGCTCTTCCTCCTCTCTGTGTTATCACAAGCCATATAGGTCACAACTTTTGTGTCAAAGAAATCTTTGCAAAAAAAAAATGAAGTTCCAGACCCTCATGTGTCTCAAAAAAGTAAAATATAGGCATTTTAACTAGTAGAATCAATGAAGAAAAATTTGTATTGCCACATTATCAACATAATAGCCATCACTGTCTTCCATAGCATAAGTCAGAAACCAAGAAAATTGGCATCTCTGTGGAATTCACTTTGTTTATTCCAAGGAGAAGGAAGTTTGACATCTTACTCCAGAGAGTGGGATGGAAATGTAGACTGCTGAAAGATATGGTCATCTTGTCAACCTCCGAAGGTAATTTGCCCAGCAACAACTTATGTTATTTCAATTTAGATTGTTTGCAAAATACTCTTTTTAAAAGAGGACTGATGGTTTCAAATATTTGATATTACTGAATTAATAGGTGATGAACATTATTAAAGCTTACTTTTTAACAAATACAGTTATTATTTAAAATCTCTTGCCTTGGTGTTCTTCTTGAAAAAAAATGAAGGATAGGGGTTTGCTTTATGTCTCCTGCCCCTTTTTTTTCTTAAGGGTCAAACCAACAATTTTAAGGGTTTCACATGCATTGTTAGTATGAAGTAATTTAATGGGACATTTGAAACTGTAGAAATTGCTTTTAACACAAAGGGAAAGTTTTTATTGAAAAAGAAATACTAAAATCAATATAAAAGAAATAAGCAAGTTGAAAATAAATTAAAACAGATATTTGTAGGTTGGCGATAAATGAAGAAATTGGTTTCTAACACAATTTAATGTAGAGAGAGAGAAAAAAAAAAGGTATATGAAGAAAATCTTTTCAAGTATATCAGAAGACAAAACCCACTGACTTGGAAGAATGATTCCTGGGAAAATAATATGAAATAATATAACTATCTAAAACCAGATAGCAAATCTTTTTCACCTGGACTCATGCTGACTATAAAAAGTACACTGAACCCACTTCTACTGTGAGTCTGGAAAAAGCAGATAGAAAACAAGAGCATATAATCCAACTATAAGAAAGAAAGAAAAAAAATCCCAATAGTCAAGCAGTGTGAGAACATTTATCAAAAGTAGGAAAACTTATATACTTTTGCACAAACCAGAAAATTCTTCACAATTTGTTTTTCCAGGTTCTACTATCCAAATATAAAAGAGAAATTCTATCTGTAATGACAACACTATAAAAAGTATGAGCAAAATACACTGTTCTGTAAGAAATTCAAACAAGGATATAAAGTGCATAGATTTTTACATTACAAGAGACCTGAGACTCCTAGAATCTCTGCAATAGAAATATTGAAATATATAATGATCTAAATCAAATATTTTATATAGAGCAATACTTTTCTAGTAATACCAACAGCATGCAGTCATATAAAATTTATCACCTGGAATGTGACATGTCCAAGTGTGGAAACAATCAGATCCAATATTTCAGGATTTAATCTTTACTTTTAGGTAAAACCTAAAAGTAGAAATATAAAGGGGCAAGTATGACCATTCATATAGGGTGTAAAATCGTGAAGACTGTCTCTTTAGCCTTCTTTATAAACAGATACACAATACAGTCTTTTATAAATTGCTCCAATTTAAAAAAATATGCAAATATGAATTTTTTGGTTGATTGGTTGGTTGGTTTGTGCTTTTAAAAATAGCAGAAAAATTTTATCTTCTCTAGACTCAAACAAAAACACTCATACAAGGATTTTCCAACACACATATAAAACCAAAAATGTATTATATTCCATACTGGTCTTCTCCAAGCACTATCTAAATCTTCACATATTTCTAGCTCCTCTTACCTCTCTTTGAAAAATGTCATACTGGCAAAATAAAAGCTTGAAAGGTGAAAAGGTGAAAAGAAGGTTGTCTGATTATAATACATTACGTATATTCTTCTTTGTAGTGTGTAAATAAAAGCTAATTTTTACGAAGACAAGCTGTGTTGTTGTTTACCTCAGTTTTAGCATTTCTGCAAAATGGAATTGCAAAAGGATGAAGCGTGTGTATATATATATAATATATATCATATATCATGTGTCATATATTGTATATCTAATTATTATATATAATATCTACAATACAAATATAGTATAATATAAATATAGTATACTTACTTATTAATTCAATCAGGTCAACTCACTCAAAACCCTAAATTTCTGGAAACAATTGTCAGTATGAAAGTACCTGAGCAAAGAGGACCATTCAGCAAAGGGACAGCAACAAATGCTACTTTTACAGATATTGCAAGTTTAAGTTGGCTTGCTCTGAACGCGGAACTAGAGACATTCCTGGAAACCAGTGTCTCCCAAAACTCTTCAAATTTCTTTTAACACTGAAAGTTTTGCTATTCCTAGGCTTGCAGACCTGTGAGGTTTTGACAACTGTATCCAGTTAATTATAAGCCAAACAACACAAACTTTAAATGATCATTGTGTAGAATCACACCTGTGCTAAATAATAACCCTATCCTTCTCTACATAAAAGATAAATATATCTCTTTCAAAAAGTCATTGATGAAGGGAGAAATCCAATACTGCTTATGTATTTGACATTTCATATGCAGCATATTAATTACAATATTCTATTTTGTAGCATATGACAAAATTATGTCTTGTTAATTTTGAACAGTAAGATATGACTTTCAAGTCATCTTTCCAAGTAATAGGAGAACATACCAAAGCATTACCAATTTTCCCAGATTTACAATGTCATAGAAAAATTTCTGGAGGTATTTTAAAAATGAAATATTTGTGTTTGTCAGATGAGTTTTAACTTGCGTCATAAAGAGATTTGTTGTTTAGGTACTTTTGCAACTATTTTTATGCAGGCATTAATTTTCACAGCATTCATTAATTTTTATTACCATTTAAAAATTCCAAATATTCTCTATCATGTTTTGATGTGTTGTGTTTCTATGTTTGATTGCCATTGCATCTCACTCTAGTTCTTTATTTAGCTGTTTGCTGGCTATTTTGATTTCTAATGGAGGCATATAAACTATTGCAGGTCTTGGATAAAAGTTTTTCTTGACACATTAAGATAAACTTCTTGTTCTAATCGTTAGCTGCTCATTTATCCCTCCTTAAGGAAAAAACAACTCCTCCATTTCACACAAAGATGTTGAAAAATAAAGTTAGGTGACACAGATGTTTTCATAATAATGTGGTTTACTGTTGGTAAGGATGGCTGATATACGGTTGATTATTTCTTTCTAGACTGAAGAGTCCAATCTGCTGGGATATTTTGCCCTCAGAATTAGGCGTGGATCTCATAAGAACGCTGTCTTTGCAATAACTTTGATTTGTTGATGGTCTTTGCAAAGGAAATATGAAAAAGTATACCCTTTCCTTATGTAGTTCAATTCTAAGCACCTGTGACTGAAAAAAACACAAGCAAGACATAAACATGTTGTCCCTGGACTGTGTTTGGGAGCCGGTACACCTTCTCATCCAGTTAATGGATGAAACTTGTACCTGTGAACTATGTACCTGTGAATAAAAGCCATGCCTTGAAAAGCCATTTCCATTTTTGAATCCTGTCTCTGTGTTCCATTATTGTACTCCCTGAGAGTAAAAATTTGTAAGCAGCACTAAGGTACTATTTCACTGTCCTTTTAGGAAGCTTGAGTTCACCACACATGGGAATTGCTGTCTCAACATACCATCAAGCTGGAATTCTCATGTGTGGCCAGAGATTGCATAGGAGAAAATGTTTCAGATCAGAGCATTGGTACACCTCAGCATCATTAATGGTGTCCTTGAGAGCTGGCACTCTGGTTCCCTGCAAATCATACATTGGTTCCCTTGAATGTATAGGAGGCAGATGGTAAAGGATCACTTCCATGGCTGAGAGGAGTCAGTAAATACAAAATGAGTTATCAGCAAAAGCTCTTTTTTTTCCAGACCACTTGTCTGAATAAGGCACTTTTTTCTTTTTTTACAGGTCTCCATCACTCTTCTTTTTCCACTCTTCTACAATCAAGGAGTGTCAAGGAAAACTATTCTGAGGTCAGAAATTCTCCATCTGCTCATCCACTCAGGCACACAGAGAAGATCAAATCCCACCAATGAGCACTATGAAAAGGACTGATTTGAAGGGGGTATCACTCAGTTAAGATTTATTGAGCTTGGAAAGTATTTTAATTTTAAAACATTTATGAATGTTCACAGTTTGAAATGTAGTTCTTTATATGTCTAAGAAGCAGCTGAGCAGCAACTTTAAATTTACTAGTGCCCAAATATTAGAAGCAGACAGCCAGAAGCAGGCAATTGTCATTTAAAGGTCAAGTCCTGAAATATTAAGGTGCTGCATGCTTACAGCATGAAATGCTGTTAATTCTCCATTAACCATCAATGGATTATCCACATTATGGATTTACTTGTTCCTGATTTCTCCCGAGGCACCTGGCTGGAGCCCAGTATTGCCAATAATGTAACAAATTATGTATTGCTGCAACTAGACCTTACTGTGCAATTTGTGATTAGCATCTATTACACTTAATTGTTCACGTGACAAACATATCTACAGTTAAGTGATTCATTTTAACAATAAATATGTGTAGCTTTTAGAATTACACATTATTTGTGCCACCATTAATACTAGCTGTTCTGGTTTATTTCTACCTCTTATTTCAGAATAAGAAATGGGTAAATAGAGCTCATCCCTTCAGACTAAGGTTAGAAGTTTATGTTATTAAATAGCCAGTTGTGATGGTTTGAGTATTTACCACAATTCTGCTGTGAGATAGGATCAAGAGAGAAGCAAAAGCAAGCCCAAACTAAAAGGTACAAAGAAGGTACAAGTATACACCACATTTTTTAGACTGAAACACAAGTTTTCTTTTTTTACACATAAATTAGCACATATTTCACCAACATCTGACTTGGCTTTGCTTTAAATGGGTTTAGACAGTTTAAGACTAGCTGTATTCTCTTCTTCTTCCTTGTATTAACCAGAAGCTTCTTTGGGACATTTTAGTTTATTAAATGAAGTAATTTCTTGCTACATCTGACACAATTCATCACCCACAGCAACTTCCTGCAGATGATTTAATGGAATCTTTTTTTTAAATTTAATAATAGACTCTGCATATATTGTTAATATGTAGTTAAATATACTTCTATAAACTCAAAAAGTCATGCAGAGAAAACACTGAAAATTTGAGCAGATATTAATGTTTATACCAATTCCTTAAACTTATGTCCATTGCTTCATTGCAGAATGCCAAATCTTTATCTCACCAGAATTTCAAGCTAGCAAAGCTGTCAAGAATTTGGTTTGAATGAATCCAACAAAATTCCTGTGGTCTCAGTCAAGCAAAACCACAGTAGAACAGCACTTGTGGGGCAACCCTTAAGGTGAAAGGGGGAACACATTTATTATACAACTGTCTTCCCACCTGTGCTCTGAAACACAGAATGTGTCAGGCAATCAATGCAAAAGTGACCTCTTTTGTTCCTTTCTAAAAGCTGTCATTTCCTCTGTAGTGGCAGACCAAGTGCAAACACAGCCCTGGGAAATTATGTTCTGATACTCCCTTGTTCTGCATGGTTGGAGCTGCATTTACTGTTATGGTTTTCCTTGTGGGTCCAACAAGTGCAGTTATGTTACGGGATGAGTTCTGTCCATGGCAGCAGTTGTGCCTGTGCTCTCTGTCAGACTCAACATCATTCTTTTGCTCATAGTGAAGCCCACAGGCTTTTAGCAACTGGCAATACAGAATCTCATGTAATGGAAGATACAACAGTCCCGTGCTTCTGTTCAGCGCCACACTCTTTCACTTACCATACAAATGGGAAAAAATTAATGATGACAAGAGAGTTATATCTGTGTTAAACACCATCTCTCTTTAATGTTCTTCTCTAAGGTAAACTGAAAAATAAGGAACATAAAGGTACTAAAAATATTTTTGAGCCAGTGTGTAATGAGTCATCATATACTACACATAAGTTTAGTTTATATAAGTTTGTAATGTTGTATTTTGAGAAAAGTGAATTTTATAACCCAGTAAGCACAACAACCAGCAAGATACTGTGCAAAAGAAGGGAATTAGAAAACAACTTAATTACGAGCCAGTAGTTTCTTTCAAAATCACATTTTGTGTTCATATACAATTTCCAAAACATATTTTTGAAAAGTGAAGAATTTGATAAATATTTTCTGTCAAGTCAAAACCAATATTGAATAGCACTGTTTCAGTGTCTCTAATGTACTCCTTTTCTTTAAAAGCTTATGTGAAATATAGGGAGCCATTTGAATTCCAAACCTAGTTCTAATTTGTAGGCCAGTCAATTTTTAATATAACTTTTTATCCAATAACTCTCCCACACCAAGCATCCAATATCCATCATTTGTTGTGATAAAAAACAACAGATGTTTAAAACCCTGCAGCAAATGTTTGAGCTTCCAAATGAGAACTAAAAATAAAGGCAATTAAAACACTTTGGAGGATTTAAATTATACATAAAATATAAATCCAAGGCTCACAGTCATGCAGACTAAACAGTCCCTTTATAATTTGTTGTTTGTAGATGCAGACAGGTTACAGAGCCTTTTCCAAGCACAACAGATTTCAGAAACACAGTCACAGTTTGAAGCTAAACTGAACATCCTTATTTGCTATTACTGTGCTGAAGGCAAGTTATCTGGAAGATCAAAATATCTCAATGCATAAAAAGTGTTTGTATCTTCTAATGATAAATATACTGCGTGTTAATCCCTGAATTTATTTCACTCTTCACAGCTGCCAAACACTGCAACTTAGTCCTCAGGAAAGAAAGTGGCAAACCCCCCATCCCTTACTAATATTGGTATTTGTGCATCCATTTATGTACATCTCAGTCTATCTTGGGGCTGTATATGGGTAACCAAGGTTAAGAGGATAACATTTGCAAAAAATGTCAGGATGAAGGACTTTTATTTGGCAGACTGCCAGAAATTTCCTTTTGGCTCTGTAGCTACAATACAGCAATAGAGAGAACTACCTGTTCTCAAAAGGGCAATAGACTAGGGTCCTTCCCACATGTATATGTTGCTGCTGTGGTAAAGAAATATATGTGTATCATAAACACTGATTTTTAAGGAAGACATTTGTACAGTTTACAGCACTCCTACATTTTCTCATCAAGTCCCTCAGCTGTGTGTGATGGTTTTTTTTCCTCTGTTATCTGGAAAAAGATTTAGAAAATAATAAAAATTCTCTCTACTGAAGATTTAGAGGGTGAAATGCATAAATTGATTTTTAAGATCCTAAAAGTGATTTTTAGGCTTGTCAGTTCCATGCTTAAGTGTCAAGGATATCTCAACAATGCTACTTGAGAGACAGTAATTTGACATAAACATTCTATTACAGGAAATTCAGGTAATTATATCATGATAGGACATAATTCATGAGTCTGCTGAATAGCACTTAAGTAGCATGAAGAAAATTTGGTGAGATAAAATAAAAAATGGTTGCCGCATTAGCCTAATGGTAAGGATTATTTATGAGTACCTGCCATAGATAGAAACAGATATTCTTTGTACTTTACAAGGGAATATACATTTGTAGGTATAAAAGTTCAATAGAATAAGGTTTTTTCAGAGTGGTATCTCTTGCCTACCCAAGTGAGGAATAGAGATTATTAAGATGAGGGTTTTTCTTTATAGCTGGTAGAATAAGCCAGAGCACTATGCACAGTGTGTTAATGAGAGGCTTTTTGCATATATTTCCAATGAAGAGGAGTACAAGGAAAATATCATCCAAGAAGTCCTTGAATTGTCTTATGGACAATGTTTTGACTGACAAATTTCACAGATACACTGTGAAACTGCGCTGGATAGGTCCAGACTCTCAGGCTGCACTTTAAACCAGTGACTTGAGAAAAGTGCATAGACCAGGAAGATAGATACATGCACTATGAAGTGCCCATCTCAAAGATCCTGCAGTAAGAAATCAGTTTGTTCCTTATGCTTACAGCATTAGAGCAAGTCAGAAGAGCCATATTACTGTTCATAGAAATACTGGTGCATTATGGTTGTAATTCCCCTATGGACAGAGGTATCCCACAGAGAACCATTGGCTCACACAATATGTTCTTTCATTCTGACGTGTGAAGCTTATACTAGATGCCACATACTTAGGGTTGGGACCTTTTGCTTTGTATGTTATTCTTTTATTTTCCTAGTGTTTTTCCAAAGAGTAGTGCTTCTACTAATACAAAGTACTAGATGGCAGCAAAATGCTTTTAAATACCTGCTGGACTGTCATCATAGCCTACATCCATTTATCACACCCTGTCTGTGCTTCCACTCTTACAAGAGCGTATTGCTCCTACTGGTGTATCTTTGGCTCCCTGTTTAGTGACCTCTCTCTCCTCCTGCATCATTTTTACAGCTGTCAGAGGATCATAGACAGAGTTTGAATCATAAGAGTCACAGTGCTGAAAAAGTCATGCTTCTAAAGTGATCTTTCTATGCCACCACATTGGGCTAGCTTCAGCTACCAGTTTCAGATCCTGCATTTCAAGACAAGATGTGAGACAGCAGGAAAAATAAATCTAGAAATCTGTGCATCTGGTCAAAATACATGAACTTAGGGGCAACATTGAAGGCATTAAATGGGCTAGCATGACCTGCAAAGGACAAGTACATAAGAAATAACTAGAAAAAGTCAAGGAAAACACTTTCTCTCTTATCTGCTCTGGATACAACAGAAACCAATGGGATTACAGTTCAGCAGAGCTGAAAACAGGGAAAGCTTTTTAAGTGTGATACCTAAGCACTGAAAACCTGGAACATGCAGTCATAAAATTGATCTAATTCAAGTCTAAACAAATTCCCACTACCATGCTTCAGAAATACATACTTTAGGGTTCCACTTGGAGGGATGCCTTGAATCCTATACCCATTTTCATGAGGCCAATCCAGTTGTGGGTGAAGACAGCTAACTCAGAGTTGTCTGCCTCTGACAAAGGAGGAGAGTTAAGGCCATGCAGATAATCTGTATTAAACTGTCAGCAGGCTGAAATCACCATAGAGAACAAGCAATCAGTACTGCATCGCCTAGCTGCAGATTTCACAATCAATTAATGAATGAAAAGAGGCAGGGCATCATATGTGTTTGTGGTTCATGCCCATCTGTTACTTCTGTGTAAACAAAGAAGTGCCTACAGACAATTGTTTCCTCTGAATTTGTGATTTTAGAGGCAGTAGAAACAGACAACCATAATTTTGTCACTTTATTCCTCATAGGGTCTTTCTATCTGACAATATCAACGACAATAACAATAACCCCTTCAGGTGACTGAGATGAAGTGCAAAGTCTTTGAAAGACACAAAAAAGCCCCATGCAGGCTGTCAGTACATCTTAGGAACATCACTCCTACTCTTCAGTCTTATTTCACATCCTGATACCTGCATCATGGAACTTGGAAAGAGCATGGCAAGAGCTGGAACATCTGGACACCTGGCCTCCCTTTCTGGTCTACTACTGGTTTGCTTCCAAAAAGCCAAATTATCTGTAAATCAAAGAAGCTATGAGAATTCCCATGCAAAGTTGTTTGAAAGCATAAAGGGAGCTGCTGAAATAACAACTCAGCCAGTGGCTGAGGATCCTGGTGTGGAAATATTATTGTACCCCTGCACAGCAGTGAAGCTTCAAATAATCCTGCTGTCTGGGCTTGGGTAAAAGCCTTGAAGGTGCAGCAGGCTCAACATAAAGAACGCTTGCTATCTGTGTGGTCAGTATAATCTTTCTTTTCATCTTTCCTATCCTCACATTTTTTCCATACAGGAAAAATAGTGGTCCTTCATGGCTGTCAAAATTAAGGTGGTTCAAGGTTTATTTAAACCTACCTCAGATTAGGCAAACATGCCTCGTCATTTTTAAGACACTTAACACCAAAAAAAAAAAAGTTCCTGGCCTGTGAAAATACAATTTAAGTCTCAAATTCTTTCCTGCTAATTCATTCAGACCGTGCCCGTGTTTTACCTGTTTCATTAAGTAAACTCACATGTCAAAAACAGGGGAATACAATTATTGCTTCATTTTTTTCTCTTCTTTCTCACCTATATCTTACAAGTTTTACATATTTTAGTGTTGTGATAGGAGCAGAAAACCTAATTTTGAGGGAACTTATGTAGAGGAACTTACCCTCTTTTCTCACAGACAAAATTTCCTTACCAGCTCAACCCCAGGTTTCCCACAGGCATCTCAGATGTCCAAATTCTTAAAATTGTTTAATCTTGTAATGACTAAATATCTAAGTAACAGCTCAAGGTAATGCCTCCAAGGAGGGACCCTGAACAAAGGAAGCCCTGGGCATACCTCCCCATTCTACGTAGGAGCAATTTTGGGGGTCCTGCTGTGTCTCTGCGTGCCCACTCACCTGGCTGGGCCACAGGTCCCTGTCCCTTTGTGCCCTTTTTTCTGAAAAGAGTTGGTACTTCATGGCCTCTTGCCTGAGGCTTCCATCACCCAGAGCTTAACCTGCAGCCCCCACTGCAGCTGCTCACCAAGATACCTGCACTAACAGAATTCCTCAATAAACAGGACAAAAATATTTCAAATTTTTGATGGGCGTTTTTGTAGCTATGAGATTTTTGTTGTTATATCTTCTGACTTAATACACAAAAATATTGTTTACACATCTATTTTAAAATCTTCCCAAGGATATAGACTGCCTATGGAGATTACAGAGAAGAGTAATCTAAAGTAATAGACTGAAGTGGCTCTCTCCCACAAAATATCTCTGGGGATAGCCTACACTCATCCAGCAATCTGAAGAGAGCTGGCCCATTTTCTTGGATGACATAGAAATGAAGAAACAACTCTTTGACTGACTGTCTCCTACTTTTTCTCTACAGCTGAGCAGAAATCATGTGACTAATTCAGGCACATTTGATAAGCAGAACTACAGCAGCTGTTTCATACACGGTAGGCATCATTTTGACATGACTACCTGCAGACCCAATCTTTACACGAGGAACAGAGTAAGGTTAATTTGAAAAAAAATGTTTGAAAAAAACTTAGAATGCAGTAACATCCGAAAAATTCAAGAAGTAAATTTGCCTGGTATATATGTAAACCAAAGTCTACTGGAAGAGAAAACTGGAAAAGAAAGACTTCAGAACACATCTTTTAAAGGAACTTGAAGAGTAACTTCTTCCTCAGAGCCTTAATTACTTCAATGTGGAAAATGTCAGTAAATAAACCCTGACCCTTTCACAACAGAAAAAAAAAACCTTGGGAGTGGAGGAAGAGCTGTTGAAACTTTGATCATGTCTTCTTCTCTAACTCTTCATAATGACTAGAGGAGAATAATCAGAGGAAGGATGCAGACATTGTGGAGGAATCCTGTGCTTTGTGCTAGTATGGAAAAAAGGCTGTACCAAAAAAGTGAATAAGTAATACATATAGAAGATAAAATAGATAAAATAGATAAAATAGATAAAATGCAATGCATTATCCTGCCTTGTCCAATAGCAGAACCTTTTTTTTTTAATAACTTAGGTTAGAGTATTTTTAAATTAATTTGGTAGTACATAATAAGTTGTCAAGCTGAATAATGGGGTCTTGAAAGGCACTGCGGTTATGTTTTACTCATTCAATACATTTGTTGCCTTGAAAAATCACAAAATATTTATTTCTACAAAGAGAGTTAAAACTGGGAAGGGATGAAGTAGACAGCCCTGGAAGAGAACACAAGAGGGGTCCAGGAAGAATTCCTGTAGATGAACAGGTAACAAGAGACACAGAACAGAAAACTATGAGGAGCAACAAGAGAGTCTCTGAGGACAGATAACAGGCAAAAATTAAAGGACACAAGCTGTATCAATCATCATGTCTGGTTTAAAGAAGATGGGAGTGGGAACATCTCAGTTCAGAGAATGCAAATGTATGTTTTTTCCACTCTTCATAAGTAATAATGCCAATAAGCCAAACTACTACAAAGCAAAAATCAGTTTGAAACAGCTAAAAGTAATAATTATAAGTAGCTAAAGCTTTTAAAATATTAATCATAGAAAATGCAGCTTTTGAACTGGACTATTAAATGACAAATCCTTCTTCATACTCCAAAATTTGAAGATCATTGTTCTTAATCCAAATTCAGTTTTGTTTCTTGCAGGTCATGTTCACCTTTGTTTAAAAATAAAAGAAATAGTTCTGCAGTGCCTGGTGGGTTTTTCGTTATTTTGTCCAAGGCACCTGAAACTCAGACAAGATATAAATAACTTCCCCAGCTGTTTTTCAGCTCTACCTGACAAACTTACTTAACCTGCTTTTGCACAGCATCTCATTTGGAAATCCATCACAATTTAGGAACTCAGAATTAACTACTTGGTATTACTCCATGGACACATATTTTACTGCAGTTATTGGCACTGAGGTTGAATTTTTATTTGTGCATGAATTCTGAAATTCAAATGCAGGTAAATATAAGAAACCTTTTAGTTATATAAAGACATATAATTATTCTTCCTCCAGGCCTATCTGCACTATGAAAAGGGGTCCCATTTTTCACCAGGGATAATCTGTGCCTTAAGAATTAGTCCATTCAGAAGTTCAGTCCATTCACTGTGGTTTTTTGCTATGATCACCAGAGGGAGAAGTAATTTTATTATCTTCCCAGGATGCAATCACCTCATTCCCCAAACTGCCTTTATTCTTGTCACCAGATTTTGAAACTCAGATGCTGTTCTTGTCTTCAGCTGAGTCATTGGAGACTACAGGAATGCAGTGGAAATTGCTTCCTGCCTTCAGCTGTAATGGAGTTTGTGGCAGCGTAGCTTGGACAGCATATTGAACATTTGCAGCAGACTATTATTTTCTGCTGGATTAAGTTTTTATCCTTGGTATATGTCCTTGGTCTTCTATGCTATGCTCAAATGTCAAAACAAAGAACTTTATTGATTTCCCATGAGGTAATTCTAAATTCATGATGCCCACATGCTAGAGTTGATCATTTTACAGCCCACAGATTATTGCAAAAAGTCAAGATTTTTTAAGACAGCATGCTCAGGAGATGTTACATTCAAGCCAAACCTGTAAGATCTGCTCTTTTCTTGATTTATTATAGTGCTACTTTTCAGCTTTTCATGCTGTTAGTTATAGCAAAGACAATTATATGCAGCGTTTAAAACTACCAAAGTCTTATTCTATCTATATACCTTTACTTAAATCAATTTGTGCTTCTATTTTGGTATGTGGGAAATAAATGGTTTTACACCTAGTTCTCTAGGAAAGAAAAAAGATGACAGCCATAAAATTCTACCAACCTGAGTTGTTAAGCTGGAAAAACAAACCTCCTTTCATCATTTAACATGTGAAGGTACTACATTATTTTGTCCACCAGGACTCTGAGTTTCTTTTCCAACCTCAAGAGAATATTGCCTCAGAAAAAAAATTTTCATGCTTGAGTATAAAATCAGTATGAATTTACTACAGCTCTGAGCCATATAATTCCCCACTTTGCCCATGATGGGGCTACATCTTGCATGGTTATCATGTCCCCATCAACAAGGAGAGCTGGCCATACATGCATGGAGAGTCTGGAGAGGAGGAGAGGCAAGGATTCCCATGACAGACAGAAATAGAAAGGGGTATGAACAGCATACTCTGTGGTTCTGCAGACTACAAAATCTTTAGTTTTAAAAATTATATATCTTTTTATATTAATATTCATAGTAATAAGTTTTAAAACACTAACTTTAATTTTTAGATAATAAAAATAATCCCTCTTTTTGCATTTCATTTATTTTGGGCCACAAACAGTCTTACTTTATTTTTATCTTCTGGTTGTTTCATCTCTCTAGGCAATGTTTCTATGATGAATTTATGTTGGAAATAATAATTTCAAAACAGATACCAAAAAAATAGCATTATTGTGTAAAAAAGTGTACCCTTCTTTCTCTTCTGATTTGCTGTCAGTTCTGAACCAAAAGAATTTAAGAACAAAACTTCTATAAGGCTGTCATAAACTATGGAATTCAACTTTTCTTTTTAAAAAATTCTTTGAAAAACATCATTTCCACCCCCCAATAAAACCAAACCAAAGAACAAAGGAATGGTAGGAATGAAATCATAAAAAGAAGATTTACATCTGCTTTTTTTAATATCTAATCTAATATTCTAAAATAACATCAGTCTACCTTTGTATAAGCTTTTCTTCATTAAATAATAATGTGTGTTTCTTTAATAGAGAAAACCCTGCACTCTACCTTATTTTCTGGTAGAATTTAATCAGATTAAGTAGAATTATTGAACAACTTCCCTATTTTCTATTTCAAATTGTCATTTAATTTCTACTGCGCCAGAAGTTTCTGGCTCCACTGAATCTTGAAGAATAATCGCTTCCAAAACCTTTCAATTTCTCCTAACTACAATTCTGTGGATTTACAAGAAAGTACATGGATCAGAGGCCTAGGAATACCTGTTTATTGTCTATAGATTTGTATATATCTTTGCAATTTATGTGGTATATGGCATATAATTGAATAGCTCTACATGGAGATAAATGAAATTATTTCTTCTGGGAATTCCTTGAAAATACTGAGAAAAGGTTAGCTAAGATTGATTGCAAAGTAAGACAATGTAAGTCAATATTCAGTATTTAAGTCTAGGAATAGTTCCAGCCATTTCATTTTTCTGACCAGGCTGTCTTTGAGGCATGATATTATGAGACTAAGAAAAAAATTTTCACCTTTAGAAACAGATTAAAATATTATAAACTAGAATTTCAAAACACAGCTAAAGACAGATGTTTATTGTAAACTATACAGTTCTTGGCATTTTACAAAAAGAAAATAGTTGCAGCAGAGATCTTTGTCTCTGTTTCATAATGAACACTTATCAGGAGCAGCACCACTTTGGATTCATATAATATTAAATTGAAGTAGAATAGTTATTAAAACGAATTTTACAGTTATGCTTAGTAGAATAAAAACATGAGTTATAGGTTCAGTTTAAGGATTTCTGACACACATTTTTGTCACTGAAACAGGGCTTTATCCTTTCACAGTCTCCCCATGAAACAGCCTGCATTGAGACAAAGTTTAAAAGAAATAAATGTATTCAGACCTTGTACAAAATCCCAAGACTCAGCCATTCAACCAGACACAACAATTCCATTCAATTGCTATCCAAGCTGGGATTACTCCACCCAAACAAATAACTTCTCTGCTGGAATTGTACCCTGTCAGATTAATTTGAGAGAAAAAGTACTTTTGTGGAATAACATTTTTTTACAACATCATCAGGATGGTTACTATGAAAGTGCAATTATCTCGACATGAGCTCATGCCTACCACATGGAGAAGTTTTTCCGAATTGAAGGCTGGGTTACATCCAGTGGAATCTGTTTTTAACCCAAGTTATGTACCCTGACATACACTCCACATCAAGCTCTCTCTTTCAACCAAGCAGGAGCAGAACAAATTGTACTTTAAACTCAGGAACAGTCTCTGAGTTACGCAGTGGAAATAATGGAATGGGTTCATAACTCTTCAGACTAACAATAAATAAAAAGTTATCTCCTCCACTCTTGCAAAAGCAGTCATTCCTAGGTACAGCTTTACTACTGACAACTTCAGACTTGTCTACTGTGGAAGACAAGCACTTAGCACTGCAAAGATCAGTAGCACTGCAAAGTTCAGTAGCATCTGCCATTTTGGCCAGGAGGGGAAGGTGGAGGGTGGTTTTATGGTTTTTGTTGTAACACAATCACCCAAAACACAAGGACAGCATTTTCTCCTTGGAAGAGAGACTGGACAAAATGGCATTCTGCACTCCAATCCTCCACCATGAGAAACTATGCTAGTCTGAATTTCTGTTTTGTCTAAAACATTTCTCCTCCTGATCTGTACATATATACACATTAATTCTGAACTGAAATTTTCCCTTTAACAAGCTGATTGATTAAGGCTCCACTGTGAAGGGGGATTTATGAGTCATTCTATAAAAATATAACCCAAACTTAAAAAATACATTTGAAAGGCTGAAAAATGATAGCTAAAATAACATTGACTGTAAAAAAGTCTCTTTTTGAAAAGCTGAAAAGCCAACTGAGAAATTCTCAGTGGTCTGCATCTACCTCTGTGTATATTTATTACAAAATCTCAATTGTTAAATCTCCCACGCTAAACTGAGTTTTAATTATCCACACAATTTTCAGAGAAGGTTAGAGAGAGAGAAGATTGGAAGGAATAAACACTTTCACACTCTTTGGTAATATTGGCAACTGAAATAGTTTTTGAAAATATTTTTTGGTTAGAGAAGACACACTTGTTATGTCTAGTGCTCCCCATGTTTCTCTGGCAATAAAATAACACTATCATATCCCAAAATATATTTTAGGAATAAAATCACAGAGCATGAAAGAAGTAATTTCAAAAATTATCTGTACTTCAAATGCAGACCTGTTTCTTGGTAAAGAATGCAATGGAGATGGGAAAAAATGTTTACAAGTATTTTTGTCACTAATTTCCAATTCAAGAGCTTGGAAAAATATGCATTTTAACTACAAGTACAATTTAAGAATAAAGATGAAGTCAGTTACTGATTTCCCTCTTTTTAAGTGACTGCACTTATGGGTGTCACTGCTAATTTTCATGCTATCCTGTCCCATGAAAGGAAGGGGGCTGTGAGGTAGAACAGAAACCTAGATGTCTTTTGGATGGCAGTGGGAGCAATCTCTAGGCCACAATTTATGTGTTTGTGCACGTGATTACACTGAGAGTAAATTGTCCTTTCTCATCTATTTTCAATCAATAAATAGTTAAACAAACAAAGATTAGTTGGTTGACCCCATCAGCTATTCACTGATTCTAGCAGCAAGCATTTTGAGTAAAGGAATGAGGAGAACCGAAAACAATTAGCACTGCAGTTAATAGTATAACGGAGGAGTTGGGCAATAATTAAGCAGGTGTCCTCAGAGAAGAAGTAGCTATAGACAGAAGCAGTAGCACCTCAGCGCATCAGGTTCCTATTTTGGCCAACAAACCACAGTGCAAGGAACAGCATTCTAAAACAAAGCAATATAAGAGGTGAATTAACTTGCTGCAAAGCACTGGCTCTTGTACCTGCTCAGATAACTTACCAGCCATCAGCATTTCTGTGAAAAGTGAAGCCAGACCTAAGGCAGTTATGTCTGTGCCAACTTCAGAACCAGACACAGAAATAAGAAGAGCTTAGGTAATTAATTTTACCCAATTTACACAGTTGTGACAGGTTTCCTGTGACTTCTGGGATTTTTGAGTAAAGCCACCTACCTTGTTACATTCAGTAACATGCCAGTGAGGTGCACCGTGTGGGAGGTTTGTCTCATTTCCTACGGTTTTAATTAAGAAATGTCTAGCTGTTGTCAATTTGCCTGAATTTGTACCAAGAGAAGTGCAAAATATAGATGAAGATATTTAGTCATAACATGCAAAACAGGCAACACTGAAAGCAAGTATTCGTACAAGAGGAACAGAAAAGGGGCGTGCAAACTACAACTTTTCCTAATCCCACCTAGATAACAGTGCAAGAAAAGGTCAGACTAGGTGGGCCTTTATCAGAAAGACATTCTAGTTCTTCACTTTAAATTTGCCATTCCATGTGTTACAACACCAAGCAGTAAAAAACAGGTGATTAGTGGTGCATCTACTTTTATACAAGCTAGTGGTTTCTCATAAATAAAATGTTGACACCTTAAAACTGAGGCCAAGTTTGTAGGCTGTAAACCCAAAGGAGAAGGAACAGGTGAGTAAAGTCTAGCAGGCATATGCAATTGCATAGAGCTCCCTCAGCAGATTAGCTCAGTTTCAAAACTAATAGAAGACACAGAGTTTTAGAGAGAAGGTATAAATCTTCATGGGAAGACAGATGATGATAGTGGTCCAAGGAGTGTGGTCCTTAGGGAGGTAGGGATAACCCAAGCCCCTTTTAAAGACTGAGCCCCTTTGAATGACCACCTTACTTAGAATTAGCCAGAAAAGACAGGGAGATACTCTGCTAAAATCTTCCTATTCTACAAGGGGATGAATTTTGAAGACCATGCTGGGGCTGGTTCTCGCCACCACTTCAACTTTTAAGCACTTTGTTTTGTTACTTTTTTCAACTTTGTTTAGCTGTGGTCTAAACCTCTTTGGAAATTTTCTTTTTATTTCCCCTGTGACTGATGTTTCTGCAAATGACTTTCCTCTTGCTCTAGTCTTTAAAATTTTGTTACTTATTCTTTCTAAAACTGTTGAGATGTTAGAGTTGACATTGTTTCTTAAAATTTCCCTGTCTAGAATATAAATTTCAGAGAATTTTTCCTATATTCTGGCATGTTTTACACCTTTGTTTTTTAATATTTCCAAATGTTTTATATACTCAAGTATCAAAGTTGCTTGCTTGATATAGATGGCTTCACAAGCTTGTTATTTAAATTTATTCAGGTTGTTCTTCCAAAATTTAAACTTTATATAAAAATCTAGTCATGCTGCTTTACTTAAAATAAACCTTCTCATGATGGTGTTTTTCCATGGTTATTTTATGTTATCAATCCTCTGTAATTTCTTTATTTTTTCAAAGTTAGAGTACAAATATGGTCATCTGTTCTGACTGATTTGGGGACTATTTGATACAGAAAACTTACACATCTGAGAATTTCTGCCCACCAGCATTTCTGTTCTCGTTCATTTATCAAGATATATCTGGAAAGTGAATATGTCACAGAATAATACTGCCCCTGATCTCATAGATTTAATTATCCACTACACTCTTATCCACCTATAGAAGACATACAGAATTAAACCTAAGGCTCATGGGAAGGCCAGCTTTTTTCATCCTCTAAAACATTTTTCAAAAGTTTAAAATGCTCCCAACAGATTATTTTTATTCCATGCTTTTGTTTCTTTCCTTTTTTTATATCATTCATGTATAATGGTACATCCATTCTCTTGTATTTCCCCTTTCCAGGCAGAAATGGCATATAATCTTCAACACTTTAATTCCAGACATGGTTTTCAATCAGCTCAGCTCTGGAAAATTTGGAGAGATGGAAGCCCTGGACAGACCACACTAGACTTTTACTGTCACATGACAACTCAGGTAACAATTTGCCAATTAAGGAAAACAAACAAATTATTTACTCCATATCTGTCACTATACATGATTTTATCTAGATCGGGGCCAAGGTTGTGTAGAGGATGTTTGGGTTTTTCCTACAGTCTGGTCAATAAAAACGAGAACCTAATAAAATGATTCCATGAGACTATATAAATAACATAAATTATGGAATGGTTTGGGTTAGAAAGGAACTTACAGAATCATCTACTTCCAGCACTCCTGCCATGGTCAAGGACACCTTCCACTAGAAAGTGTCAAAATCAAAATATTTTACACAGTCTAAGCTCTTTACATAATTTGAAGTATCATATATTTACTTTTGGTCATCACTAGTTGTAAGGAATTTAATATAGCCCATTCAGGAAACTCTCTGTCAATCAAGATGGCCAGATTAAGATTACCTGTTCAAGGTCTTTGAAGAGAAATATAGAACTTTTGGAGATGGGGGACAATAAACATAAGAAGTAAATCTTCCTTAAGCATTTTAATGGATATTTCTGACCATTCAATCATATGTTCAATTGCAGGAATGATGCTCTTGTGGAAATATTTTGTCTATTGTTTCTTAAGATCACAATGTTTCCAGCACTATTATAGTGTCAATCTCTAATCATAGCAGCAATCCATAATCCTTGGATTTGTCATTTTTGTTGACTGCAAAGAGGTTTTCAGTTTGCAGCTTGGTATTTATGGATACAATTCTGGTTTTGCTTTCAAATAATCTTTAATCTTCTTACCGCTTATGTTATTCCTCACATCAAAGTACAACAGATACTTATGCATCAGCAAGGTTATCTATCCCTTTTCTTGAAAATACTCTGATTGATTGTCCTACAGATTTCAAGTGTTTGAAAAAGCAATTGTTTGCAAGATATAGTGACTTCATTTCCCTTATTGGGTTTCAACTTGGCTGTAATAGTCTTTAAAGTGACTCACGAGAATTTATAGTAACACTGTAAATTAATTTACCTTAGCTTCATTGGTTATGGCTCAATATTAGAAAATGGCACTGCATTATTCCCAACTTATTGAAATATATCATGCCAAGTTTGGGTAAAATGTTGGGTTTTTTTTAAAATGCTGGAACTTTGAAAGGGATAAAAGTAGTTTAAAATATTGGTCACATATCTCAATGGACCTTTTCACAAAGCCATACTATAGTTCAGTTTTACACACAAATCAAATCTGCTTACAAATTGTTTGGCTTTCTGTGGTGGCAGCTAAAGTTTCAGCAGTGACCAGGTCTGTAAAACAGGAGTGGTTTTCTTGGGTTTTTAAAATTTTTTTCAGTCCGTAATTTTCCATTTGATTCATCTTCTATAGTTGCGGATCAATTTTGAATTTTATTAATATGTTACAATATTTTTTATAATTTGGAGTTAAGCACCTTAGATGAAAGCATTTACATAGATGAGTTTCCTCTAAGAGCAATTTTCAGACCATTTTCATAGAGCACAAATCTTCCTTTTTATACAAAAGTAAATTTTAGCTGTTGAGTGGGTAGCAATTTCTAGAAAATAAATGGGTCTCACTTTGTAAATGGCTTTATACGTAGTGATATTTTTCAGGAGACTTCTGTGCACATCTCATTTCACACGCAAGTGAAGTAAGGACTGGAGGACTGTGTTCTACCTAGAGTTGTTGGCCTAATTGCCTTCAGTAAATCAGAAGAATTACTTGCTCCCTTCTCAAGGGAATACCTATTACCCAAATGTTTCTAATTAATGGCAAGACATGTCACTGCTAAATTAAGGTCCAGAGGAAAGAAAAAGAAACCCCAACATTAAAACGCTCAACTAACCAACAGACTGAAAGTCCAGGATATATATTCAAATGTCATAGAAAAACAGAGTATATTTACACATGAATTACATTTTTTTATGACTAATTATCAAATCTGAAATACAAAAGAGTAGCAAAAAAAGAGGAAATGCATATAGAAAAAGAAATTAACTTTTCCAAGAAACTATTAAATAAAAACTCCAGAAATCTATCCAGTTTGAAGAGATGACTGAGATCAAGACAAGAGCAAGAGATATCAGTTATGTTTTTGATTCAGAATTCTTCTATCATCTGAAAGAAAACTCTTTCCAGGGTGATATTCCTGATGATAAATATTTGATTTTTTTTAATTTTTCAAATACTGCATGAGATAGTTTACTTTGCAATATTCTACTGAGGCTATCAACCCCAATATGCTTAGAATGTAAGAGTCTACTTAAAGTTTTGTTGCAAATATTAACTAGTTTGTTAGCTTATCTCAGTTTATGTAACTGGGCTGAGTAGTAATATATTAAAAATATCTTCAAATTAAAAATCAGTGGAAAAAGAATTCTATCATGTACAATACCAGGCATTAAGTGAAGGTAGACTACATATAATTGTAAAGTCTTAAAGAACTTTTGTCTCAGTTTTGCACAGCAGAACAATTTCTCTTTATCAGTATTAATAAACACAATGTGTTAGTCCTGTATATCTCTTTCCAGATCAGTCACTGATCATCAGTTCATCAGTTCACTCTTGGCTGGAGCATGAGCCTTTTCCAGTTTGTTTTCTTAGTCAGTAGGTCACACAGAAGTAACTAAGTAACTAAGCTTCAAAGCAGGCCTTCCAGGCACTGCTTCCAGAAATAAAGAACACCTGAGTGTTCACCTCCAGCATATGAATTTGCATAAGTTAGCAGTGGCAATAATATACATTCATCTTTAGGAACCCTGTATGAATTCATGATAAGAGAAATGAAGCACACTTTTACAGTTATGAATAATGTATCTGAGAAAAGGGTCATAGTTTTACTGCCTTAGAGAGATGTTCCATTGCAAAGCTAATAAGAGAAAAAAAGTTCATCCATTGTATAAGAAAACTGGTTATAATTCCTCCTTATACTTCAAGTGAAGAAAGGTCAAACTACACACAGTATTTAAATGCAGTACCATGTATTACTTCAGATAAAATTGAAATGCCTAACATGAATAAAACAGGTTTTGCCCCTATAGGCAGTAAGAAACTATCAGATATTTTTACTGTAAAAATTCAATGCATAAGAAAAATACTTTGTTCAATTTAAACAGACAATATATTTTGTTCAGTTTATACAGTGGTTAGATTTCCTTTTCTATTCCCTCAGTGCAAAACACTGTCGTTCTTATACATATGTCTCCTGTCCTTTAGGCCAAGGTTCTATATTTAAAGTAGCTGAACTTAAGAAGATGACTCTAATTTCGTTGGCTGTGTTGTGATAGCAAGGAAATTTGATAGCAAGTGTAAACCCTTGTTAAACTCAACATGCATCTCATATTCTTCACGCCCTATCCACTCTTACAGTCTGTCTACCCTTTAGCATGATGCTTTTCCTTCGACTTCTTAAATGAAGCTCCAACTGTTGCAGGAGGTTGTCAAAATTCAAAATTACTGATCTGTAAGAAGTTCTGCTTTTGCTTTAATATGGTTTTTGTCTGGATTGGCCTGGAATTGCCTTCTCATCTCTGCGGTTAATAATTTCAGGAAGTCAATGTTAAACTACAATATAGCTGATATGGATTTGTCAATGAATACTGTGGTTAGCAGGAGTTTCTCAACAGCTCACTGCAACAAAATAAAATAAAGTGTCGTATCAACAATAATTTGACCTGTGATTTGCCCTAACACAGAAGAAAATTGAAACCAGAGAAAGTATTTTCTTCCTCTCTCCAGAAATAAAACAACAAAATTGTATTTGTTGCCACAGTGCTGAAATCTCTACTTCTATGCTGAAGTAGTTCTAGGGTTCAAGAACATTAAATCAGTGAAAAAAAAAAAGGAAAAACATCAGACTATTTTGATAGTCTTAAAATAAGGGACACTGTGCCTAAAGATTGAAAGAATTTCCTTTACAACTTGTACTTGCCTATGGCCATACAGGATTGTAAAGTTAGAATCTTCAAAGAACAATATTTCTCATCTTTATCAAGCCTAGAATTATGGAGCTGAGTCACTTTTTTTTAGGACATCCAAGGAAAACTTCAGAACTCTCAACTAAGATTTGAGCTGTCTTATTCACTAATAAAAATTGCCAAGAAAGAGAAAAATCTCTATAACCATTCAGCTACAGTTTTCCCCTAAATCTGTCACGTCTATGTCTGTGCAAAGGGGGAAAAGGAAGGACAATGGAACTGTCTACAGAGAATGTAGAGGTGCTTTTTTTCTCCTTTCAGGGGAGTTGTTTCCTTACGTTACTGCATTACCATCTTAATGCTCTAATATCATTATTGAAGTGATACCTTATGTACACAAAAATTGCCAATGGATCTCCACATAAAGGGGTTAGAAATTCAGAAGGGCCAGAATTGGAGGGGTTTTTGAAAAAAATTACTGTCTTATGAGTGCTTTATTGCTTGTAAGGTCATTAGAACTGCCCTTCCTAAGACACATCTTAGATCAGATCAAGTTGTACTTAAAGAAATTCAGATTGTACCTTTCAATGATTCTTAACCATTGTCACTTTAGAAACTTAAAAACTGTCCCACAGCATTTTCTTTATATTCTGATAAAATGTTTTTATGCCATTTAAAATCATACGGTGAGACAAGGAAAAAATACATTGCATGACGGAGAGTAGTAGCCACAGGTGGGTTTCATTCACCTTCACATAATTCATTCTGTATAAATAGACATGGTGATGAAAATCCTACCAGACTGTGCTTACCTGCTTGTGTATGTATGAGCCCACCAGGCAAGCTCATCCTTCCAGAAAGGATCAGAAAGGTATGCTGCATATTCTTACCTCAGGGAGGTTTAATATGTAGACCAACCCTCTCTTTGCCTTCAACTCACTAGTTTTAATATCTCTGGCACTTGAGTTTCACATTTTCTCATAGGATTAGCCTAAGAAGATATTTTTGAAACCTGAAAAGAGGAAATGTAGCTTTCAGCCCCTCTGCAAAAGGATTGTTTTTATCATCTGACATTCATATAATATGTTCAAGTATCCATGGCTGCTGATACTGCCATGCCAAGGCCATAAATTCAAATTTCTTGCAATCTTCCTAATGTTCTAAAATGCTGCCCCAGTTACACACACAGGAAAACAAAACAAAACAAAACAAAAACAAAAACAAAAAAAACAAAAAAAAAACAAAAAAAAAAAAAAAAACAAAAAACACCCAATATGTGAACTTGATTACCTTGCATCTGTGAATTATATAAGAGGCCAGTCCTTAAATTCTTGTTCCACTGGTCCCTCTGGCAAAATTATAATATTTGTATTATCCATTCCTGTGTACAACAAGAGTTGGTGTCCACCCACAAACATATCTTTCTGAAACAACCTCATCTGCTAATCCAATTAATTTTTCTGGACTAATCTAAAGGTTTATAATTATCACTTATGTTCTTAAATATGTTTGCACAGTTCAGGATTTGGAGGCTTTTATTTGACTTTGAGCAGATCATTTGTCTTCTGTAACTGTTTTTGCAGCCCTTTTTCCAATTCTGGGTTCAAAATTCACATTCTTAGTGCCCAAATCATCTTGCAGGCCAAATGTGTTGACTTAATACCACTGCTGGAAAAAGCCCAGTGCAAGTCAGGTCTCTGTCTGATCACCCGCCCTGCCAGAGACATACCACTCACTCTTGTGATCCTAATGCTCTTCAGATATAGGGATTTTCAAAAGTTCTGTACTTCATCAAATCATAGCTGGTTTGAGTCATTAATGACAAAATGAAACAACAATTTAGTTCACTGTGATAATTTCAAAATGTGAGCTGCCTGGATGGATTAGTGATGTGCTTTGTTATGTTGCAGTAACATGATCTCATCATTATTTTAGCTTGAAGTGCTGCAACTTGTGGTCATTCTAAGTATGCTGAATAACTGGTGTAAACCATAATGTGATCAATTAAAGCAGCTCATGTGTGTGCTTCAGATTCTTAATGAAGTAGATCGCTTGCAGCATTTTGCCAGCTATATATGGACTAGAAAATAAAATAAATGAAAAAGTGGACTGATTTATGCTGTGTTGTTATTTCTGCAAAAAAGCAGACTGAGTAAACCTGTGTTTGATTTTCATCAAAATAGTAAAACTGTTTCTGTGTATTTAAATAATGCTTTTATGAAATGTTATAATGGCAGACATTAAACAACAAAATTGAATTCAGTTTCCAGAGCATTTACCCAAATGACCATAATTTCCCACAACTATGTAAATGTACTTTGCTGCAGGATTTGATCTCAGATCCACCTAATGGAGGTTAGTCAAATTTATTATTTCTTCAGCTTATACCTTTTCTAAGAGGAAATATATTAAAAGTTTGGAAATTTGACTTTTTTAATGTCTCATCTTACTTTTTTTCCTAATATGACTGATTTTCATATTATTAAATTGAACTTTAAATGAAAGGCAAATTTAAAATGGAACCTGTGTCATTTCAAATGTTAAAAGCAATTTAAAAATCATTTTAATAAGGAGAGTATTTTAAATTTTCTTCAAGACAACTGAAGTAATTTCTCTGCAGTGTGTGCAAAGAGTTTCTAATGAGATTAACAGAAGCCTCCTTCTAATTCTTCCACTTTTCACCCATTCTCAAGGGAACTTTTAAAGACTTGTCACTTGACAAGAATACCTAAGAAAATAATATCCCTTAGAAAGAGCCAGTATCACTAGTCACTCATCTGAAAATCATTTAGTATATCTTTGCCAACTGCAGAGAGGGGCAAAACTGTTATTAACCCAATTCTAATTTATATTGACCTGTTTATTGCCTGTTGTCTCTTATATTCCAAGAAAGAGTTATCCCACTTTCTTTTATCAGCATAATCTTCCTATGAAAATGTTTCACCTTCATAAAATGTCACTAGGCATATCCACCAGCAATTTGGAAAAGCTGACCAGCAAGATGACTGGTTCGCAATACATTAATTAACTTTAGTTTGCAGAATGTAGAATTGTTGGAACAAACAAACTTGCCCATGCAATTGTTGCTTTAGTTTAGACTCTTTTCCCCTATTCAGAAACAAAGATTCAAGCAAGAGTATAAATATTTATCATTTCCTGGCTCTGTGTGAGCTGGGGATAAGCCCTTTGCTGGGGCAGAAGGGAGCTCTGGTTTGCAGCCCTGGCTTTTCTAGGCTTAAATTCTGTCATCCCAAAGGAAAGGCGTGAGCAGAGAAAAGGAAACATCAAATATTTGTGGCTGAAACAGAGTTATTATTCTCTAGGTATAAACACTGGTTTTATGTTGGAGAACTGGGGGAACAGGTTTGATCATATGCATATTAAAAAAAAGTATACATGGCATGTTTTCCCAATTCTGAATCTTGCAAGATTTTTTTCTTCAAGTTTTAATAATAAAACATTTTAAAATACTGTCAGATGAAAAATCCATTTACCTTGAAAATGACCAATTAATTTAAAACTTGCTAAGATTTTAGTAAATTTGGTCTCAAGCTACTCAACATTTCAGCCATCAGACTGTGTGGGCATATTAAACAATGGGACATCTGGAAAGGTGAACATAAAAATGCTTTACACTGGTGTCAGGGTTTGCCTCAATTAGCTTTTGTCTAAAACAGGTGTCTCTGCTCATGTTCTTTTGCTTTCTCTCCCAAGAGCTGACTGAATGAGTCAAATCATTACTCATTGAATCTGTCAGACTGACTCTGCACAGACCCCTCCAAAACCATTCTCAGGGTACAGATGCACAAGGACAACTTCCTATGTCAAGAAAGCACAAGTGAAAAAACAGACACATCACGTGGAAGAACCCTTAGCTAGTAATTTCAAAAAGAGAAATTAGGACTCAGAGGAATAGTAGACATGTTTCAGGAACCCAGCCTCTGTTTAGTAATCAGATTAAATTGCATTTGGAAGCAGACCCACTCTTAACTATGTGCAGCATGTAGTTGAGGACAGGGTTCCTCTGTCAAAGCTGATTAAAATAATTATTTTCAAACAAAATGGAGCAATATAATGGAGCAATTTCATATGAAAATGAAAGCAGGAACTGTGTCAGTAATATTCCCCACAACCATAATTCAGAGGATAAAGTTTATTAGGAAGTTGTACACATAGGGACATTCTGCATGGCTGAAAATGGAACCAAGTTGGGACTAGATAATTTCTTTGAGAAGAGATCTGAGCTAGAAGTAAAACCAGTTTTAGCATTCTAGACTTATACAGAGTCTGCACAGGGATACTGTATTGTGTTATGTTCCTTGACAATGGAAAATATAAGAGGGAACTCAAAAGAGACAAATCCCTGTCTTTATTGGGAAACAACAAAATGAGAACTAAAAGCAGAATACCAGGTGATGTAAGCTGGCATGTGCAGCCATGAAGTCCTGAGAATAAATATTTCAACCACCCTGACTGGCATAAATAACTAAAGTGGGTACTAACAAGTTAATTATTGAACTTTTAAAATCAGAAATGTTAAACCTTTCGGACACAGTTGTGACAGTTGTAGATAGTTTTTCTAAGCTAAAGTTCTGATCAAATAAGAATCATCTTGGTAAAAATGTTATTTTCCTCTTACCGCAAGTAAGGGAAGTCTCATTTCGTATTTGGCCTGTTTCAGATGGTTATTTAATAATTGCCTGAAGACAAAACCTAACAGAGATGTGTTTCCTTTACCATTAGTTTTCTTTCTCTGATTCTCCTGCCTTTTACAAATATATGTGCATACCTGTGTGTCTACATATATGTACGTGCATATATTTTTGTAGAAATATAAATACAGCAACATCAGCTTCATACCAGAACAGTGTTCAGATCACACTGCCTCATGCTAGGTCTCCTGCATCACTTGAACTTCCATTCCAGACCATTTTCCCAGATGAAGACACCAAAGGATATACAAAATAGGTGGTCAAACATCAAGGTGACTTTACCAGTTCTCAGCACCTATTCCCCTGTAGTCTCCCACAGCCAGGCACTTACACTGAGCAGAGTTATCCATACATTCCACATCAGTATCAAGTGCCCTAGTGATAGAACTGGCATATTTCTACTGCATCTGGGAAGCTGTAACAACTAACTGTAGAGAGTCAGCTCATTCAGATCTTAGTGGAGTTGAGAATGAAATAATGACAGTGAGTCAGTGCTGTCTGTGAAGAGGGGCTGTCAGGAATATCAAACAGAAAACCCTCACAGACATAGGATATTTTAATCCTGAAAACAAGGAAGAATAAGTATTTGAGTGTTCTCTGAAATACTGTGGTGGCTTAACTAGAGATATTGGAAACCATCATTTTGAAGTTTAGTATCTATTGTGGGAGTTAGAAATAACTTAAACATTGCCTTGAGCATGTCATTTAGTACCTACCATGAGTTTTTGATCAAGTTCCCCTATTGCACAAAGGAATAATAGACCTTTCCTAATGCGCTTCAGCTTTGTGTCAGTAAAATTTTAGAGGTGATGATACAAACAGATTATGTGACAACTGGAGGTAAAAAACCTGAGACTAATACTGCAAGAATTCTGAAAAAAACTTTGTTACATACATAAAAAAAAGATGTCAGAAAGTAATATTGAATTAAACACTTAAAAGAAAAAGTAGGGCTCTCAATACATGGTATTACTGAATCCATTGTATTGTACAGTCCAATAAATCAGTGTTCATGGGCAATCACTAGTCTGACTAGCAAAGGACAGGAATGGTTTGAACATATCCCCCAAACAGAAGAAAACTATGATTGTCTGTAAAGAACCACAAAAAAACCTGTGATAATGCAGAGATTCATCCACAGCAGAATTTCCAAGAGACACCCTCTGCATCAAAAATGTTCCAGGTTACTTTATTATCAGAAGATCCCTGAGGTTAGGGGGAACATAGCCTCTTCACTTCCCTGAAAGCACAAACATCAAAAGAAAACAGCACACAAAAAGGAAAGGATAAAGTATGAGAAAAACAGTGGAGGTAGAGGTTTAAAATAGCCAGGTTAAAAAAAAAAGAGGGCTGAATCTGATGTGGTATTGTTTTTTCTTAGTTGCATTTTCTTGGTGGCTGAAACTCAGTGAAAACTTGTATCGAATTATATTTTATGAATTTCAAAGCCATGTGTTGGTACTTTTGGTGTCTTTCAAGGAATGGCTAAAATAAAATCAGCATGTTTAAATGTAATTAATTATTTCTGGTCCTTTTTTGAGAGGCAATTCCAAATATTGCAAAGGCAATAAGAGAGTCCTAGTTGATTTTCTCTATTAAATGTAATTAATTATTTCTGGTCCTTTTTTGAGAGGCAATTCCAAATATTGCAAAGGCAATAAGAGAGTCCTAGTTGATTTTCTCTAGAAGTTTTTGCAACTCCAGCTAACATTACAAAAGATATTAATACCCTATCACTGCGGGGCCTGGCCAGAAATGAGACTCGGGACACAGTTCTGGGTTCAGCAGAGCAGGGCAGGAAGACCCACTTTATTTACAAAAGCCCACTCTTATACCTTTCCTATGAGGCCTGTGGATTGGAGGATGGAATTCCCACCTCCCTACCACATTGGCCAAGGAGGCTGTCATTCAACCTCTCCTTCTCCTTGACAAGGAATTCATAACAAGGGCAGTGTTTACAAAAACATGGTCCTGTGTTTATATTCACAAGCGCGAGAAACTGCACATTTCTCCTTCAATATGAACGCTCGGCAAACCAGGAAAAAACCTCATGGCAGTAATACTCCTCTTAAGAAAGTGAAAAAGAACTGTTCAATTTGGTTTGGTTTTACCTGATTTTTATAGAAATTCAAATTGTCCTGCCTTGCTAAGCTGTGTACAGTAAGCCAGGGAAGTTAGTACCATCATTGGACTCCCACTTGGTTTCTCATGGAATACAGGCAGCATTTGAGATTAAGCTATATATTGCCAGTGCTGTCCTTCTCAGAGGCATGAATTTGGGATTTTTTCTTGTAATCTCGCTGAAAACTGCTAAAAGAAAGGAAAGTTATCTGTACCTGGTGAAGAAAGAAGAAACAACAGACTGCATGCAGGCCACTTAAAAGGTGTGCTTCCTTTAAGGTGACATCATTGTCAGGACATAGAGAAAACCAAGGAGGCAAAATGCTTCTCGTGGGGACATAGTTTCAACTACATCAGTGGCCCAAGGGAAGCTTCCTTTAAATAGGTATCAGTCCAGCACTGTCCTCCATGTATGAAGCTTTTATCTAGAAACACATACTTCTACTTTATCTAAATTCAGAGAAGCTTTTATTACACACCCTTTATTATAAAAGAGCAAAACAAATACAAAGCAAAATTGTCAATGCCAAGAAAATCCAAATTAGAAATAAATTTGGAGGAAAAAAAACAAATACAAAAAGGTATTTCACAGATGTCTATAATCTGTCCCAAGTAGTACTTCTTTCGATGGTGAAAGTAATCTTTTTTTCCCATCTTTCCCAATGTTAACATTTGTTTATTTTATTTTATTTTATTTTATTTTATTTTATTTTATTTTATTTTATTTTATTTTATATGTTTTACTTAAATTGTTTCTTTAGAGCAAATAGGTATAACTCAAGAAAAATCAAAAAACATGAAGAAGCTTGATAGTAACTAAGAATTCATCTATACAGAAAATAGGCAATAGGGCAGCTGGAAAGCAAGAAAGTGAATATGCAGCCAAAAAAACAGGAGTTGCTTTTTGCTTGGCAAGTCACCTCACAGAGTTCTAGAGAGGGTAACTTAAAATGAAGTTGGTGGGATGCAGGGATCAAAAATAGTAATATTTAATGGAAGATTTATCCCATCCATTTCCTAAGATCTACAGCAGCTTTTGTTTACCTAAACTTTTACACTGTAATTTCACTTTTGTAAAATGGGAATGATGACACTTGTATCCTGTCTTTTCTCTCCCTCTTCTGTCCACTTTTTCTCTTCAGAGCACATACCCTTTAGAGCAAGGGTTATCTTCTATTGTCACTCACTTACAACACCCAGCATAATTGGTGGCTGGTTTGGGTGCATTGACTTTAGCATTACTGCTGCAAACAGGTGCAGTGACAGAAATGGTCTTGCCCTCCCAGACACGGAGGTCCAGATTGTCAAGCCCTGTGATAGTGGGGACTGGAGGTACCCCTGATGCCAGTCTAATGAATGAATGAACTGGCTGTTCACAGGCACTTGTGGATACTTGTGGAGGTGCTGCCTTAATTCTACTGAAACGAAGAAACCTCACAAATCTTATGAGTTTCAAAGGTCACAAATTATTTACCCAGTGTGTAGGTAGGCCTCAGCAGTGTTCCTGGTCTATATAGACTTCATCTACTTAATTTATTATTATGGTAACATCACATGACCAGCACAAGTTAGATAAGATGTTTTGAGTTCTTCCTACATGACCAGGCTCTATACAAAATGAAATCCAGGTGCCATGCCTCAGGCTACCCTGAAATTCAGAAACTGTCCAGAGATATTCATACAGCTTGAAATTATGGGTATGTCTCAGACTCTGTAATTCATCTGCAGTGCAAACTTCCCACAGCATGTTGTCTTAGTTCCCACAGTGGCAAATGGCTGTGAGCAGGTCCTGGCACGAGGCTCGAGGACAATTTCACCATTCTGCTCCCCTCACATTCTGCCAAGTTCTCAAACCTCCACCAAAAGCTCACAGTTGTCTTTGGCAGCCTGGCACTGGTTGAAAGACCATGTTCAGTTGAACATCCTGCCACCTAAACTGAGGCTGTTCAAAAGTGGGATCACACAGCCCAAAGCCCAAAGTGAGCAGCTGCAGCCCACTTTGCTAGCAAAAGCCTTCTCACAATACCCTCTATCAAAACCCTAACACACAAACTGTGTCATCTCTGAGACATGCATAACAAAATTTACAACCAAGTATTTTTGGATGAGTTTTAATCGGTTTTGAAAATGACTGATACAATAAATCTGTTGGAAAAACAGTGCGTTTGAAAAAGAATCCAGGTAAAATTTGGAGACGAAATTTTATGTAAAATGTGTATGTAAATAGAGATAGTGCTTCATTATTGGATTTTATTTTGGTAAAATTAGGTGCTTGATTATTGGATTTTATTTTGGTAAAAATGTATTTGGGACAAATACTTATTAGTCATTAAGTGATATGATATAGGCACTATTTTCTTATGAGTGAGTTTGAATTGATAAAAATGCATTATTGCATTTACTGCATAGAGGATTATTTGCATGTAAAATCATAACCAATATTTGTTGTTTCAGTTTTACTCTCAAATAATTTATATGGTGATTCATTTTCACTGTTCCACTTCATTAATAGTAAAAAGAAAGATGACTAAAAGAAGAATCATATTTCTGCCAGGAAAATAAGTATAATTTTGTACATTTTCATACAGACTGTTGACAAAGGCTTAAAAAAATCCACAGCCTCATTTTATTTCAGTGTAATCACACTTAAGATGCATCTTGTGTTCTCTTGCCTCTAGTATGATTTGAGTGGACTGGTGATGGATGATAATAAGACAAATTTTGTAAAATTCAGACTCACCCTGTACCACAAAAGATATCAAATGCACTTAGTCAGATGACAGCAACAGAGTCTTTTCAGACATACTGAAACAAAATAATCTGCAGGGTCTTCCAATTTTCAAACATCAGGGATCTACAAATGTTTTAAACAAAACCTATTTCCTGCACCAGTAGGTGTCAAAATATGTGTATATTCATAGAGAGTATGAGAATGTAAGCGTATAATAAATATTTTACACATTTTCAGCTACAATATTTGCAAGAACATTTTTAATTCATAAAAATTATTGATTACTAAAAAAGGAATAAATTGACTAATAGATGGGCTATTGGGGGTTTTTAGTTGACTGTTTTGTTTTCAGGACAGGAAACCTACCTTTGAGCTGGGATGACATTTAAATTCTCACACTGAAAATCACATTTTGAGAAGTCAGCATGAGAGTATCCGCTAGTGATGTCCTGAAGTCACATAAGGAAGCATTAAGATGCAGGATGTTGAATGCACCAGAAAAGGATCAGTAGTAGATGGTCTGTTACGTAGGCACTGAAACAAGAGCAGAAGTACACTGCCATGAATGGAGTAAGTCAGATTTCTCACAGGTATCATTTCAGGTGCTTTTCAGTACTCAGCAGACTTTTTTTTTTTTTTTTTTTTTTTTTTTTTTTTTTTTTTTAAGCATGAAAGCATCTCACCGAGATGATTAAGAAAACATTGATCTTCATGAGCCTTGCAGGTGATGGTCAGAGTCCCTCCCTTACAGGTTTTCTTTTCAGTTTGGTAGAAATTTAACATGAGGACCTCTGCTTTCTTTCCCACTCTTTTTTCTAGACTTGGAGCCCCTGTATCATGCAGGAATAAATTACGGTGCAAATCTGACGATATTGGGCTGCATTATTTTCAAAATACAGATAGATCACCACAATTGTGACTTAAATAGAAATAATAGAATTAATAATAATATGTATAATAGAAATTAAAATGAATATCGTCTCTTGATACAGTCCAGTATGCCATACATAGTTTAAATCCAGGCTGATGTGTAAGGTCAAACAGAACCACAGAGGGGTCATTGATCCAACTTCCCTGTTCAAGCAGGAGCATCAAAGAACACATTTCACAGGATTGCATCCAGACAGTTCCTGAACATCTTCAGTGAGGAAGATTCCAAAATCTCTCTGGGCAACCTATAATCCATGTAGGTTGGCTGTAATGAGAGATCAAGAAATCTAGATGCGCTCATCCTCTCCACAATTATGCCTGAGATAAAACAAAACTGATGTATCTTAGCCTCAATATATGTAAAAATTTCAACTTACAAGGCTCCTTTGCAAAAGATCTGTGCTTGCCTCCAGACTTCCTGCACCAAGGATGCCCTTAATCAGCCAGGACTCAGGGCAGTGCTTTACATAAACGTAGGGAAAGGATAAGATTTTCACACTAACCATGTCACGAATTTTACCAGTTGACTTCTCAATGAAGATGCTATCAAATTTCATAGCTTACTGTCGTGGTTGGGGGGGGAGGTGAATTCCTCCAGGGAGTTGTGGGCAGTCTAATCAGTAATTAGCTTTTCTGCTGGCACTTAGGTTGGTCACTGGGAGGTTTGGACACGCCTCTGAGGACACAAAGAGTTAAAAGCAGGAGTCTGAGGGGCTCGGCCTCTTTTTGGATCTTGGTTTCAGCAGAGAGAAGTCTCTGGTCTCTTCCCCTGCCCGGCCACGAGGCTGGGTGGGGGAGGGGAAACACGTAGTCGGCTCAGGTAAGCTGGAGCCCCCGGGGTGGAGAGAAGAGAAGGAACAGAACTAGAACTGAGTTGCCCCGTCCAGGATGGAGGGGTGGAAAACTGTAGAAGTGCCTTCTGTGTGTGCTCACCCCCCTCCTCCCCCCAAACTCCGGGAGAAGCTGCCCAGCCACGTGGGGGGGTTGCCGAGACTGAGAGTGCCCCCGCCTGCAGCACCCTGCCGAGAAGAAACTGTTAACCCTTACTTGGCAAAAAGAAACTTTTCTTAAACATTAATTCTCATGACTAGTAGTTTTCAGAGAGAGGGAAGCAGCCTGAGACCGAGATGATAAAGCATGATTAGAAGGAACTCGATAGAAGAATGAGAGGAGTAGCCTTAGAGCTGGACTTTTCTTGCATAATGTCAGCCATAGACTGAACTTAAGTCTCTTTTGAACATAAACTGCATTTTTGAGTAGATGCAGCTGCCCTTGTTTTTGCTACAGTGACTAGCACTTGGAAGAGTAGAGCGAGCAGAGAAAAGAGGGAGAGGGTGAGGTAGCACCCTCTGCCCTCAGGGCAGACCTGCTCCTGGAACCCCGGCCCCTGAGTGAAAAGGGGAGAGCTCGGCATGCAGCATCCTTAAAAAGCCCTGTATGTAGTTTTGGCCTATGAGACAGCAGTGAGAGCGCTAGACATAAGAAAAAGAGAGTGTCACCTTAGCAAACTTCTCCAGGCAGTGCTATAAGTGACATAGAAACACATAAGAGGTAGACCCGTGTTTTCTGAAGAACAGTCTGTAGTGCGAGAGAGACTCCTCTCTCCCTTGCTGAATTGAAGATTAGTTTGTTTTTGAGTAGTAGTTGTTTGATCTGAAACCCAGGGGTTAGTCTGTGAAGAGTGATGGGTGGGGAGGTAGAAACTAGGAGAAGAAAATGTTCTAAGAAGTTTTTTATTTCTGTCTCTGTGTGTGTTTAAGAGTATTTCTGTCCCTGTTCTTATGTAATTAATAAAGTTTTGGTAGGTTTTTTTTTTTTTTTTGTTTTCAAGATTTAAGCCTACTCTGCTCTGTTCCTGATCACATCCCACAAGAGTTGTTAGAGAAAAAAAACATATATTCATAGGTGCACTAACATCTAGCCAGTGCTAACCCATGACATTCATGGTTCCCTGACCGGGAAAGAATCGAAAAGAATGATAGAATGAAAACTGTGAGATAAGATCAAAGAGGAACAAGAGCAAAGCATGAATTAAGTGATGATGTAAATTTATAGATGTAATGTTAGTTGTTACTTTAAGACAGTGTGTCCTCAGAGGCGAGGGGTGGAGACTGTCGTGGTTGGGGGGGGAGGTGAATTCCTCCAGGGAGTTGTGGGCAGTCCAATCAGTAATCAGCTTTTCTGCTGGCACCTAGGTTGGTCACTGGGAGGTTTGGACACGCCTCTGAGGACACAAAGAGTTAAAAGCAGGAGTCTGAGGGGCTCGGCCTCTTTTTGGATCCCGGTTTCAGCAGAGAGAAGTCTCCGGTCTCTTCCCCTGCCCGGCCACGAGGCTGGGTGGGGGAGGGGAAACACGTAGTCGGCTCAGGTAAGCCGGAGCCCCCGGGGTGGAGAGAAGAGAAGGAACAGAACTAGAACTGAGTTGCCCCGTCCAGGATGGAGGGGTGGAAAACTGTAGAAGTGCCTTCTGTGTGTGCTCACCCCCCTCCTCCCCCCAAACTCCGGGAGAAGCTGCCCAGCCACGTGGGGGGGTTGCCGAGACTGAGAGTGCCCCCGCCTGCAGCACCCTGCCGAGAAGAAACTGTTAACCCTTACTTAGCAAAAAGAAACTTTTCTTAAACATTAATTCTCATGACTAGTAGTTTTCAGAGAGAGGGAAGCAGCCTGAGACCGAGATGATAAAGCATGATTAGAAGGAACTCGATAGAAGAATGAGAGGAGTAGCCTTAGAGCTGGACTTTTCTTGCATAATGTCAGCCATAGACTGAACTTAAGTCTCTTTTGAACATAAACTGCATTTTTGAGTAGATGCAGCTGCCCTTGTTTTTGCTACAGTGACTAGCACTTGGAAGAGTAGAGCGAGCAGAGAAAAGAGGGAGAGGGTGAGGTAGCACCCTCTGCCCTCAGGGCAGACCTGCTCCTGGAACCCCAGCCCCTGAGTGAAAAGGAGAGAGCTCGGCATGCAGCATCCTTAAAAAGCCCTGTATGTAGTTTTGGCCTATGAGACAGCAGTGAGAGCGCTAGACATAAGAAAAAGAGAGTGTCACCTTAGCAAACTTCTCCAGGCAGTGCTATAAGTGACATAGAAACACATAAGAGGTAGACCCGTGTTTTCTGAAGAACAGTCTGTAGTGCGAGAGAGACTCCTCTCTCCCTTGCTAAATTGAAGATTAGTTTGTTTTTGAGTAGTAGTTGTTTGATCTGAAACCCAGGGGTTAGTCTGTGAAGAGTGATGGGTGGGGAGGTAGAAACTAGGAGAAGAAAATGTTCTAAGAAGTTTTTTATTTCTGTCTCTGTGTGTGTTTAAGAGTATTTCTGTCCCTGTTCTTATGTAATTAATAAAGTTTTAGTAGGTTTTTTTTTTTTTTTTGTTTTCAAGATTTAAGCCTACTCTGCTCTGTTCCTAATCACATCCCACAAGAGTTGTTAGAGAAAAAAAACATATATTCATAGGTGCACTAACATCTAGCCAGTGCTAACCCATGACACTTACTTCTTCCAAATACCCCTTAGATGTGAGTGGGACCAGCAGGTTCAGCTGCAGTGTGCCAGAACAAAGGATTGTGAGATTTAACAGTCCCTTCACTTTTACAACTGCTGGATGATAAACTGCATAAAAACATCTGTCTGGTCTCTGCACTTGTGCTAGCAGAGTTTTGTTAGACACTTCATGATCTAAAAGATAATCCCACTTTCGAATACAATAACTTGGGAAATATTTTACTGGTAGATGAATGACATTTGCAGACTCTTGACAGTCATAGATCTGGGATTGCTCGTGTATCCTAATTTCACTCCCACTAAAGAGCCTGATGTCTCACTGCTGCAGGAGGATAATCGCCTCCAGAGACAACAGCTACACCAGTGCTCACATATGTAGGCAACATCAATTACTTCTGTGCATCAGCATCAAGTAGGACAGTTAAGCTTTCATTTAAAAGTGAGTGGCAACCTCATTTCTGCTCTTGTTTTGATTTACCTGTGGTTACCAGAGTCTTTTTTAGTCTAGATTTGAGAGTGGAGTAAGTCCTCCAGTATGCATTGAAAAATATTCAAGATATACAGAACTAAGCTTATATATATATTATATACATATATATATTATATACATATATATTATATATATGTTATATATATATATAATATATTATATATATATATTAGTTTATAGCTCAAATGCATTTCAAGGTACTGGAACCTTTTCCTCCAGCTCTTGATGGTGCTGGTGTGACTGATTTCAAACCACACACCTGCCAGGAATGCTTAGTCCAGAGGACCACACTAAACTCACTCAGAAGACAAACTTGCCAAAAAATGTTCTGCTTTGGTATAAGGGCACAAACACTGGCTGCTTTGATCTGTTCCCTCTGTGCCCAATTACTTGCTCATAAATGGATGATAGAGGGAAACTGCTTCAGGAAACCTTGGTTGCCTATTGCTCACTATATAAACCATAATTTAAAGCTGGAAGGATTGGTGTAAATTGGTGGTGCCACGATACCTTGGGTTCATGAGCTGAACGTTCGTGGCTATGTCACACTCTATGGGTGAAAGCATCTCTCCACTTCCTGTAAATAAATAAAATTGGAGAAGAAAGGCCTTTTGCCAGTTGTTCTGGCAAATGTGTATCAGTGAAAAGTGTGACTCAGGAGGTTTTAACCAGCCCAGTACCAATAGGAAGCTAGATGTGGCAGCTGAGAAATTACATTTAAAGTGTTCATAAACTAGCATTGGGCCTGACAGGTAAGTATGTATGACCTTAAAGGAATGATGTGAAAAATGTGATTATGGACTGTGTTTTATAAATTATGTCCACCACAGTGAGTAATGAAAGATTTGCTCTGGGAGCCATAAAAATGATTATCCAGTACAGCAGATGTTTAAGTGAAAGAAAGATATAGGAAACCTCATGGTGGAATAGCCTGCCCAAAGGGAAAATTTCTTTTCCTCTCTCAATAACTTCTACTATAGTCTTATGCCTCAAACTAAAGGAGTATTATTACTTTATAGTTCCTCATTCTTTACACAAGACCACATGCTTACTTGCATATAGAACCATTAGATTCCTTCTTATGCAGACTAAGGAGCTGATCTCAGGAATGTATGTTGACAGTGGATTCCAGAAATAATTTATGTACTGTGCAAAAATCAGAAATGGGCCTAGTTCTGAAAAACACATGAAGGCACACTGAGCTCTCTCTTCTATCTCAAAAGAAGAAGAAAGTGCGCAGATAGAAGTCCCCTGCCTATTTCAGTCTTCACTTCAAAAATCCAAAGAATTACTGTGTCTTGGAAAAGGAACTGATATGATGACTGCCAAGATACTTTCTCAAGCTACAAATTTTCATCAGGTTTCACTCTTATTCTGACACCCACAGGACATAAAAAATTGATTTATACTGGGAAAAAGACTTCTGGTTTTGTCACGCTGTAAGATTCAGTGGGTAATCCCTAGGATATAAAATGTATTTTTCTTTACCACTAATCCTACTGTGTAACAGGTTAGGTTACTCTGTACCTGTTACCTCCTCAGTAAAGGTTTAGATGTTCTAAAATAGTTTAACAATCAATTAATCCACACTTTTAAGAAAAATTTCAAATATTCAAGGTGGTTTTAATGAATTTTTGACTCAGTGATCTCCAAATGTTTTGTTATCTGTATGTAACTACAGGAGGGACATGAGAAATCTTCCTGTGACTAGAAACAGGGAAGAAATCATTGCATATTTTTCCCAAACATCAAAAATAATATATGCAAATCTAATGAAACTCAAATTTGAGAGGCAAAACCCCAAATCCTTGTGACTGCCTTTGAATTAGAATAAGAAAATTTCCAGAGCTTGATAAGAGGCATTTTAAACAGTTCAGCTAAAACAACAGGACTATAGGTAGAAAACAAGAAATAAGGAAAATAGAAATATCAGGCAGCTGGTATTTGTGTGTTTCATTCTCAGAGAAAGTTTTGAAGTAGTATAAATATTTTCCTGGGGTAACATCACACAATGTTTGGTTTATGGGGTATTGAGACTATGAATTACTGGGAAATTTGCTTCAAACCTTTCGTTTCCAAACAGGGGCTTCCATTTCTTTCTCCATCAAGGCTGCACTTTTCCTTTTCCCTCCAGTTTTTCTTATGAAAAATAGAACAACCCATAAAGCAAAACACTTTTCCTGTAATTCATAGGTCAATTGATTTAGCAAGTCACCATCAACAGCCAACCCACTTTCTTTACATTTAAGAAATCCCTGAAAATCCTCCCAGGTTTCTGTTGAGAACATGGACCTGCTCAGTATAATATCTTCTCAAGGTTTGGATGGGCTGAGCATGGGCAGGTCCATGACATGTGCTGCTGTCCATGATGTAAATGAGTAACTCTGCTCTTCCAAAGCACCACATGAATGGCTGGAGCCTGACCTGTGAAGCAACCAGATGTCTGCTTACTGTCTCATGTTTGCATTTCCAACATCCCACGTAATATTCTTGCCTTCAGAACAGAGTTTATTTGGGATTGTGTTGCAAGGCTGTCAGAATCTAGTGGATGTTTTGTTTACTCCCTGCTTTGTGTTCCCCGAGCCTCTCTGGGTGTTACAAGTAGATGATTCCTGTGCACACCAGGGAATGTTTTCACAGCTGACTATGAAAGTCTGGGAAACCAGAAGCTTGTGCATTTAGTTAGCTTGGCCAAATGCAGAAAATTTAATTGAAACTGCCATGTCCACTGACATCGTCTAGAAATCAAGCTGCAAGATCAGCTATTTTTCCTCACAAATATCTAATCAACAAACATTTTTATGGAGTACATGCTCTATATTAGTGTATGTTAACAACCAGACTAGTTTAAGATCAAGCCTTAGAAGCAGTCAGATTTAGTAGTAATAAAACTAGGTTTAGTAATAACAAAGCAGTAACCAAGTATTAATAAAGTATACAGTTATCAGCAGTAGCCTATAGTTTATGTACCTATGTGTGTGCCTATGCATACATGTATGTATGTAAGCATATACACATATATGTCAATGTATACATACCCACATGGTCCAGGATACTGCTAATGAAAAAAAGTTTTGCTTTGCATGTGTACATAGGTGTAAGGATAAGTAAATGTACAATTGGGCACACATTTCTGTGTATGTACATTCATGTAAATGCTTTTGTGTGTGCATACATGCACAGTGCACATGCATCACACATATGGAGGATATGTGCAATATAAATTGGTGCTGTTTTAGGAAATTGTTACAAAGTTCATTTCTAGTGACAAAGGACCTAACTTTGATAGCATATGTCAATGAACTTTGCTTATTATTTTACTTGGAAGTTACTTTCAATTCCCTTTTAATATTCTATTGTAAAATCGTTGACTTTTTATGTCAGTTCATCCAAAAGGGAAAGGTTAGCAATGAGTGAGTCAGTTTGCTCCCTATGAGAGGTAGCTGTTAGTAAGTTCTACTTCAGTTCAAAGACAGAACCTTTATTCTGTGATATGATCCTATGATTTATACATTTCTTCGTTGGTTAATATATGTTGTCTTGCACATCCTGAAAAAGTCTGCTAAATTTTGCAGTCCTTCTACCTGTGAGTTCAGTATTGGAATCTTTCCAGCTGCCTATGCTGCATTTTAGATTACCCTGTATGCTTTTTTAATCTTGGAAGGGTGCTTTTGACCACAAGTTGTAAAAATGTAGTAGAGAAAATCCAGTAACTGAAAACAGTAACAAAGGTTTTCTGTAACATTTCCTTTACTTACAGAAATATAAGGTCATTCAGGTGTATAAAGCATACTTTTTGTCCCAAAGCCTTTAAATATTTTATGCCAGCTCTTTGGCACTGCGTAAGTATTGCTTACTACATGCTTAGTGTGATTTATTATTCTTAAGATAAATTAGAAGTAAATTTAATTTAATATTAAGTAAATTTAATTAGACTAATTACATAGTTATCCAAATAACAGGTGAAAACTGAATCCAAAATGTTTATAGTATACATTATGATTATTGTTCAATTTTTGTATAAACTGTATTTTAAGTTACTATTTAATTTCATTTAGAAATTGACTAATTGTAAATGGATTCTTTACAAAAAATTTCTTAAGGCTGAAAATTCATTTCATTTGCACCCATGGTATTTTACTATTTCTTCCTTGAAAAATATTATCTATGTTAAAATCTTGCACTGCTGTCTAGTATAGCAGTTTCAATATATAGAAAATTTCAATGTCCTAAATTATGAGCTGTAGCAACTTTGTAGAGTGGAACCAAAGCACTATTGAGTCAGAGGCCGTCATTCAAGTCAATAGGGACCGAACAAATATAAATCCAAGAAGCAGGATTTTCTGGATTTAGAACCAAAAAAATAGAAATTGATTTCAATAAATAATTTCAAATTATTTTTCAAGTTATCAAATCAGTTTTCAGATTACATTCTAGAATAGACGGTCTTTCAAAATGAAGTTTGTTTGATCACTCATTCTCATTTAACCAACAGTTTTTCCTGAGATTTTCCAAACACTAAACTTTGAAAGTCATTATGCAAATGCATTGACTCACAGGATTTGTTTAGTCCTCCTTTTTAGGGAGAACAAAATATCTTCAGGACTTGTAATCATTGAGAAATATCAGCAATTGCAATTCCCTTCACTTCTAAAGCAACATAAATCAAACGTCTGCTTACTTTGTAATTATGGTAGCAATCTCTGGGTGCTTTGTTTTATTTATTCAATTCCCCCATATTTTAGTACATGTCTTATTAAAGAGCAAAATAATTACATGCTTTTCCAATAATGAACTGCACCTAATAAACGTTTTTAATGTATCATTTCAGAATTCAGAAAACAAGAAACTCTTTAAATTTTAATTGCTATTTTTCTTTTCAAGTGCATTTACAAAGGGAAAATTCTACAAAAGCAGAGAACACATTCTTCGTTGTTGTAACCAGGCATTTCTTACAGATACACCAACTTGCATATTCAGAAAAATATTGCTAGAAAGCATGTTCAAAACATCTTAGAAATTTTGTGGGATTTGGTTTGGGGTCTTTTAAACAGTAGGTTTAACTAACATTTGTTATTAACTTGTTGAGACTGCAGTTTGTTGTAAGTCTTTCATAACACACTGTAGGTGAGACCATTTGTATGCCATAGTAGAGAGGGAGTTCTTTACTCAAAAGTCCAACTGCACGTGTCCCTTACAGAAACTTTGGGGTGCAGTAGGCATTTCTCCTGGTAAATTTTCATATCTATGTTTACATTCAGCATGTTTGACCTCCTGAGTGACAAGGTCCTATATCTTTTTCTTTATTACTTTGTTTTTTAGATATGAACAGTGTCTAAAGAAATCCTTTTGGTCTATATTCTCATGGAGCTATCAGAAGGAAAAGAATAGCAGAAATGAACAGAGCTGAGATGCTTCAAGTAACTTTAATAATTTATGGGGGGGAAAAAAGCTACATCTGTTGAGTCTAGACACAGCAGGAGGTTTTGTCAGATCCAGAGAAAGGGAAAAACATTTCATGGCTTTATACACAAAATCAATTTCACGAGAATTTGTTTTTAACAATGTTCCATTTAAATGGATCTCCAGTTGCTTTTTTTTTTTCATATGCAACTCACAGTAGCCCTTGAAGCTTGTTGAAAAGCTTTCAGAAGCCTGCCAAGAGGTAATCTTCCTAATGAGAGTAGAGACAGACACCTAAGCTCAAGTATTTGTTAAATCAGAGGTGCCTCTGAAAATCTATAAAGCAGTTTCCCTTCCCTTAATGCAAGACAATCTGTGTCCACACATAATTTGAATCTCTGATCTTCATGCTTGTGTCTGCATCACTGTTCAACCTATAAATAACATGAATATATTCTAATTTTCAAATAATAAAAACAGGAAAAATGCCTTTATGAAACAGTATCACAAGTGGGTAAAGTTTGTCACATAAAATTACAGAATTTAACATGTTTTTAGAAATGTGTTGTTCTCACCAAAATTACATTACCTGTTCTGAATAGAAAGCAACCAAATAAATAACACAGCCATATGTTCTGAATAGGAAGGGAATTAATGAATGTGTACTGATCATGAATTTGAAAAAATCTTAAAAGAAAATAACTCCGGGCTTCCAAAGTGAATTATTATTTTGTACAGTTTGTAAATTAGCACAGCTTAACTGTTGATAAATTTAGTAGATTTTTTTTTAACAATGGTTAACAAGTAGCTTACCAACAGTACAAAACTTGAGAGAGGAGCATCCTTCTTAGCCAATAGGATAATAATGCTTGTGAAACACATGATGGTGACCCCTTTCACACGAGGAAAATGGCCTTAGCTGTGAAGGTTCTGACCCATGGAACTTCCTGAGTATGAGTCTTGCTTTGGATGCGAAGGTGTAACACACCAGAAGATGGATTTTTACAGTTCATGTACCACAGGAATGAGTACACATTATCACAGCACTGCCGAACTCACCTCTTAGGGATTTTTCCCACCGCCTCACTGCTTTTGTCTGCCTTCTCCTTTTGCTGTACCCCAACACTTACTTCCACTAGAATAAAATCCATCTTCTTAGTTATTCTCAGCTCAATATCACTATTATCAGAAGCTGTACAAAACACAGCTTTTAGGTCATTTTTTTCAAAAATATATGCTTAACCTTAAATCTTGCAGGGTAAATGTGACATCATTGCTTGCACTACAGACCATTTTTATCCTCCATTTTTCACTTTAACATTAACAGACTACAGAGAGACAATGGCAAAACTTGCACTGACCACTGTCAGGGTTACAACGAGCAGTCAATTGCCCACGTATTGGGTCTGTGTGGAAAGGTTTTAGTTTTAGGTTTGGCTGCTGTGCCTTTAAAGCCACAAGAAGTTTCCCTTATGTTCAATGGAGCCAACGCCCCATTGGCCAAGGCCAAGCCCATGAGCAATGGAGTATTCATCTCAGGGGTAACATAGTTAAGAAGGAGGGAAAAAAGCCTGCACAACAGTAACATCAGTGACAGAGGAGGGAGAAAGAGCCCTGCAGACAGTGACACCAAGGTCAGTGAAGAAGGAGGGGAGATGTCCCAGAACCAGAACAGAATCCCCTGCAGCCCATGTTGAAGACCATGGTGAGGCAGACTGCTCCCCTGCAGCCCATGGAAGTCCACCATGGAGCAGAGATCCACCTGCTGCCCATGGAGGACCCCACCCTGGAGCAAGTGGGTGCCTGAGGAGGCTATGGTCCCATGGCAGGTCCTGGCAGGATGTGTGGACCCATGGGGAGAGAAAACCACACAGGAGCAGGTTTGCCACCAGCACTTGGGACCCCGTGGGGGTCGCATCCTGGAGAAGGCTGTGCCTGAAGGACTGCATCCCATGGAAGGGACCCACAATGGAGCAGGGACAGTGTGAGAAGTCCTACCCTAGAAGAGGAAGGAATGGCACAAACAATGTGTGATAAATTGTTTGCATTCCCCATTCTCCATTGTCCTTCACTGTGGGGGAAGAGGAGGGAGAGAAAATAGGGAGTGAAGAAAAGCCTAGCAAGAAGGTAAGAGGTGTTTTTTAGATTTGGGTTTATTTCTCATTATCCTAAATTAATTCAATTTGCAATAAATTAAATCAAGTTTTCCTTAAGTCTGTTGTGCCTGCAATGGTAACTGGGGAGTGATCTCTCCCTGCTCTTATCTTGACCATGAGTTGTTGTGTTTCCTCTCCCCCATGCAGCTGAGGAGGACAGTGACAGCACAGCTTTGATGGGCAGCTGGCATCCAGCCAGGGTTAATGCAGCACAGTCTAAAATCATTAACATATTTATGTAAGTCCTGTCTTCTTCAAAGTGCAGCATCTTAACTAACTACGGGAATATTCATTGTCTATTAAATTTGTCTATTTAATGGGGTTAGAGTCCCTTGAGATGGATGAATTGATGATTCAATGCTCTCTACTTTTTTATTCCTTCTTGGGGCATTCAGTGACCACATTTACTGTTTTCTTCCCCCTTTGTCCAAGTCCTCCCCCTTCTCCTTTCCCACCATATTTTCCACTTCACAGTCTCATGCATTTTCTGTTCATATTTCTCTTACTCCTTATGTTCCCAATTCTCTGTTCTAAAATTCTTGCCAGCTGTTATTTTTTAAATTTTGTTCTCCTACTTCAGAACAGGAACAACATCAACACTCTGAGGGGAGGTGAAGCTGAAATTATGTTGTTTTGCTCCCGAGTGCTGTGGCATTTGAAAAGAATTATGAAGGTATTCTCATTTATGCCAGCAGGGAAGTTCTTGGATATTTCAGTACTTACCCATGTGATTAAGGAAGCAACATTTTAATACATATTTTCTCTTCCTTTTTAGTGAGATTACTCTTCCTGTCCACTTTTTCTTCATTCTCTTTCTAAGGAAAGTCTAAGATCATCCATCTTATTTCCCAACTTTCCTTCTGTCTCCAGCTTTCCTTCTCTGGTCCTAAAAGAAATTTGCAAACGTAAGGTGAACATCTCTCATTCATATCAAAGACCAAAACTCACACCCTGCACCTAACAATGAATTTATATCACAACATATATTACACAAGAACATTTGCCCTGCTTTAATCTATATGGCAGCAATTTCATTCCTAAAATAAATTGTTAGTTTTTCCTCATTTATTTCATATTGTTTAGCTTTTTGACATGAAACTAATTAGTGTAAAAACATTTCGTTAAAACATATCTTCCTGTCATTTAAATTGATTTGAACAGGGACACAGTATTTGAAAATAATCCTGTGCTTTGTTCCATGCAGTGATCTGATGCCTCATTAAAGTGTGTTTCTCACTGTGCCTCTGTGAATTCTCTGCAGTCTCATTATGCCAAACTAGGATCCATGAGGCCGAGGAGGACCCTGATATGCTAGTCTCCTTGCACTAGCATAGAAGAATGCAATCCTTTCACCAAATATCTCACAGGTTTAAGAGAAAGCCCAGATGAAAATGGAGGAAGAAAAACAACACTGAAAGATTAAGTGATGTTCCAGCCTTTAGAGCCTGTTATAGAACTGAGAGATCAAGTGCAGTGCCTGCTGTTCAGAGAACCACTGGAGTGGTTCAGAACACACTGCTGAACTTCTCTTGAGAAAAAAGTCTGCATGGAAAAGAAATGAATGTTTGGGTTTTTTTCACTCATTATCTGCATGAATTGAAAGGGAGATTTATAGGAGAAACTGTGGCTATCCCTCACAGAAGGTGCTGTACAGACAGCTCTAATTGGACCTGTGTTGAGCAGGAGGATGGACTAGATGGCCTCTGGTGGTCCCTTCCAATCTTTCACACCATCCTGTGAACCCATACAAGTGCCATACTCTCTGATCAGAAGCTGAAAATATTTATTGGAAATACAGCCTTGTCTATATTGCCCTGATTTGTATTGCAATGTTCCTGGTATGGACCTGTTCTGAAGGCCATTAGTTACCATTACTGGTTAATTACCATTAGTCCAAACTACCTACTAAGTAGAGTTAGCCTGTGAAGTCAAACTTGCACACTAACAGTGTGAACCCTGCCTGTCACACAAACAATTTACCTTAGGAATGACTGTCTAAAAGAGAATGCCCAGAAATACTTTGTGTTTCACCTCTATTCAGATTAGATATAGATGTAGTCATGCACTCTAACTGCAAGTTGTATTAAGTTTAGTTCCTCCTGAATATAAGAATGAGATTCAAAAATTACCAAATTCAACATGCCAAAATTTGCTGTAAAGCTCCTCCTTACATCACAGGTAGATACCCTCCCTCAGCCAAGACTAAGACTAGCTGGTGTAGAATACTGTCATTCTCTTTTCATACAAGTCTCAATGTCTGAGCATAATGTCTGCTAGATAACTACTGGAAGAGATTAGCTGCTGTCAGTTTAGATCTTTCCCAAACAGATTTTATTTCTCCCTTTTTTTTTCTTTCAATTAACATTTTCCTGATTTTTTCCTAATTTAGTAGGCAGCATCTATAAAGCATTTACTCAGTCTTCAAGCTATCAGATTCAGGACCTCTGTTTTTACCTCTCCTCTGAAATTCTTTTGGACTTAGTTACAGTGATGTTTTACTTCATATTCAGCAGAGGTTTTAGCTTCAAAAAAGATTATAGGAAGATAAAGTGAGTGAAATCATGCTGACAGAGATCTGGACTATAACCAAGTCCTTCAATCTTAATTAATTGACTATTTTAGGTCATAACTAATGGTGCAATGGGTGACTAAAAGGAATCGTGAAAAAATAAGATCTATCTATGAAATTAAGTAGCTGTCCTACAGACAGTTATGCTATATGTTATGTAAAGAAGCAATGAAGCATGTTCTGCTTAAATATATATTTTGTAAGAAAAACTCTGTGGAATGCTGAAATTTCAGAGACAGGGAAAAACTGATTGAAGATCCCTGTCTTAGACATCTTGACTGAAACAGGAGAGACACCAGTGATCTTATTCTGTGGAAATGAGACTCAAACCAAAAAATGATTGAAGTTCCACGCCCAGATGTTTTATTCATGACAGGAGAGCTGAGCACAAGCGCAGAGATAATGATCAATATTTCTGACACTGGAAGGCATTATATGTTAAGCAGAGGCACAATGCCTCACAGATCCCTGCTCACACTTACGGGCAAATCCCAGGGCAAGTTTTTCAGATGTTCTCCATTAATGCTAACACAGGGGAGCACAGACAGTTTGCTACGCTTGTCTCATTTATTTGGCAGCAAGAAGCTCCTGTGATGGAAGCATCATAACATTTTCTCTCATGTCTGAGCAATTGCCCAGGACACTTTGTGCAAAACCCCATCTGACAAGACAGCCCTCTCACTGCCTTCTCCAAAAGTAGAAGTAACATACCAGAGCACAATTGCTAGATCTAGCTGCAACTGTGAAGCATTTTACAAGACAAAAATGGTACATCAGGAGTAACTGAATATATTAGGCATCATGAGACTGTTAGCAATTATATATAGCACTGTAGGTATCAAACAAATGCAACATTTAGTTTATAGGAGTGAGGCAGCACATTAAAATAGAGTGCACACCATCTTGTGATAAAGATGCTTTGCTTTCAAAGAGCTGCATGGAATTTTAATTAGGCAGCTACTAACACAGTGGGATCATGTTGTAAAGAGACATTTGACAGTCTTTGGGAAAAGGCAAGAATGTTAGGAAGTCATTTTTTTACCATGATCATTGTCTCTTTACTGCATCTATTGGGAAGAGAGTGAAGAAATTTTTTACTCATGAAGAAAAGAACTCAAGGAATTTGCTAGTCAAGAAGATTATATTATTTGTGGAAAAGTGCTGGGTCTGGCAAGTAGTTTGTGGTAACTGATTTAACTAGGAGTCTTCATACTGTGATTACTACAGGTATGCAACTCTTCCTCTGGACTACTAATTGATAACATTTTATAATTCATTATACAATTACGTTATATTGTATCATTTTCTATTACATTATACTATTATATTATTAATTCAATTTACTCCTCTCCTCTGAGAACACAAGAATTTGGTAAATGAATCTTTTTATTACACCAAATTCTTTCACAAAGTGGCTGGGTTGTAGTTACTTTTTCTGTTAAGATCTTAATATAACCCATACTGTCAAATAGAGTTTGTATATATACAACCCACAACTATTTCTACTGTTTTATTTCAAGTCCTGTTTTCAAACATAGCTACACCAGCTGGATTATAAAAATCATGGAATCTTTTATTTTAGCCTCTATAAGAATTTTTTTAATCGAAAAACAATTTTGTTATCAATGTCCTCAGAAAATATTTGTGTGAAGATTTCAAAAATAAACATCCTAAAAGCTTTTTGAAAAGTATTTTTAATAATCAGTAAAGGATGAGAAATATATCTTTATCTTTGATCTTTATCATTGATAATGAAAGATTCAATTAAATCTCTGCAACTGTTGTAAAGGAAGACCTTCACACAATTCCCATGATACATTTTTCAGAAGTAGGCTAAGATTGTTCATGATTAATATAAGACAGTACATAATATAGCAGTATTCTCTTAGCTATTTTTACCTCCTGACTAAGAATAAATATAAATATTAAGTATTCTTAACTGGTCAGAAAATTAAGAGCCATTGACAGCAAACAATACCTAAGAAAAACATAGGAGAGTTTCAAACACTTTACCTACTTTTGGTATTACTTGGCTCCAGCTGTAACAAAGGGATTCCACTGTGCTGAGGAGCCAGGATGCTCCTGGAGACATCATTGTATGCATGTCTTCATTCAATATGCAAAATCTTTTCAAAATCTGGTCCCAAATTTAAGATTTCCGTCTGAGTATGAGAAGTTTAAGTCCCATTAAATTGCAATAGGATGTGAGTGCCAAACTCTTTCATTTCTTTTCCTTGTTTCCACAGCTTTAAAGTGATGACAATTTTTAGTACTTGCACTTTCATTTGTTTCTGGTCTGGCATAAAGGAGTACCTTTTTTCAGGCTCATAAATGCAGGTAAGGTCTTGTGAGACTTGCCAGGCTTTGGTTATAGGTATTCTACTACCACACTGAACATGGAAACAATGCAGCACTTTCACACTTGCAGTGTTACAATTGGAACAGTAGAAGTACATAGGCAAAATATCCTTGTAGATGGATTAACTGGGGGCAGTTTGGATCAATGACACCTTTAAACACAATACAACCAGCTGGATATTACTGCTGATTCTGCACTGCTGTAAAATCGAATTCAGGAGAAACAAGTTACCATCAGTCTCGGTTAAGCTACAGAACAGGCATTTGCACAAACTTGAAATCACACAATTCCTCTGTGCTCTGGAGCACCGATAATCCAACGCCCATTCATTATGTTCTACAAGTAAAAAAATGAGAAATACATGCAAGCCTCCCCCAAAAAGTCATCCAAGGGACAGACTAAAACATTTTTACTGGTACTCCTAGCAAAGACTACAGCCCTTCAATGCCTCAGAAAGTTATTGAAAAGTAGAATACAATATGCAGTGTCCACTCACAAACTTCCTCAAAACAAGAATTGGGAACACTTTAGCTCAATTCCAGGTATTCAGAATCTTATGAATAAGAAAAAAGGATTTGCTTCACACTGAATTTATTCAGAGCTCTTGTACTGGTATGTTCATTACCATCACAAACTTTGAAGAATATTTATCTTAAGCTATTCCATCTCTGTGTCTCTGTTAATTTTGAAATTATATAGAAATGATCCAAGTGTAGAGTACAGAAATGCATTACCAGAGTAATATAAGCAATATAGTGTAAACAACCAAGTTTTTTTAGGTAATACATTTTTTCTTTCCTTTTCAGACACACAAACTTCTGAATAAAACATTAAGCACTTTTAAATTATTACTGTTCTCCTCTGCATAGTTCTAAATCTGAGGAACAGGCTTTCAAGGAGACTGACTGAAATACCTCAGTTTAATCAAAGCTCAAGAAAGCCATTTGTGTTAAGTTCCTTTTCCCATTTTTTGTTCTTTACACTTGCTTATTGCATTTTATTTCAGATTAGATTTTAATGCTTTGGCAATACACCTCGCAAAGCCCAGGAAATTGAAAGTGCTGGAAATAAACCAGCTACAGCTGTGGAATGAGTTTCCGGAGAATTTAGAACATGGAAGGATATGCTGCAAGATCCTGATTTCCATGCAGAATCTCACCATTTCATTACTTTTAAAACTTTTAGTCAACATCTCCAGCAGTAATATATCTAAAACAAACAAACAAAATATAATATTCCTCTGCAGTACCAGTGCTCTCAATGGTGCAAAAACTATCAAAATTAAATTCTTTGTTATCAAACTTATTTGATCCCATTGATCCAACCTGAGACACACCAAGCTCCATGCTCTCCTCCCTGCCAAGGACACTTCCTTCGTAACAGACATTTGTATCTAAAAGAATGCATAAAAAAAAATAAATAAAGAGCTAAAATCATGTCCTTTAAGTCAAGAGTAATACATTATACAGAAACATCAATCCAGCTGTGAAGATACACAAAAGAACTCTGCTCCTGCACAGTGTGTTCTGGGTCCAATCTGAGATTGCCAGAGTACTTGCCTCATGAAGATTTACTCAGATGAGACACCAGTCTGGCACTGACACTGGTCTCTGTGCATGCTTTCAGATCCAGGTTATCAATGAAATCCAGAAATTATCCATGAATGAGACTTCTACCCTCCCACATGAAAGATGTAAAACTTTTAGGGAATGCAGTTTACCACGAGCCCACCTCCACATGGATACATGCTGCAAAGGGAAGACATTAAGCAGGGATAACACATCTGAGTCTTCCTTTTCTCACACAGTGTGAGCCAGTAGAAAATCTGACTTGTATGCTTTGAGGAGGAAACTCTCTGAAATTGATATCCTTAATGTTTCAGGATGGAAGTGTTCACTCCTCATCCAGGGAGAATAAAAACAATAATTTTTACCTGTTATATTTTTATTACAGACTTAGAAAATAAAGCAGTAATTAAAAATGAGACAAGTATAATAACAGGGCAACCCTTTCAAGTAGAAGATGCCTTTTGTGTATGCCACAAAACAAAAATATGTAAGCTGTTTTAGACCAATACCATGGATATACAGGCAAGCTCTGACTTTTTATAAACCTATAGTACATTGCAGATTTACTGCTTCAAAGGAGAAAAGAGACCGAATACCTAAATAGGGAATGAATACCAAAAATTCCATTAAATATAATGGTGTGAACTGTGTAACTAATATTTCTGATTTTTACTTGAAAAGAAGCAAGGAAATATTGTATTACATATGAATGTCAAAGTGCTTTTCATTATATGACTGTTTAAGGAAGGCTTTCATCAACAGTGTAGATGGTGGTGAAATAATATAAGCTAAAGAAAGCCCAGTGTGCCCCGAGTAGCAAAGTGCTGGCCAAGGAGAAGATTATTTTGCTGAGGTTTTTTTCAGTAAAGTCTGTAAAAGTGCTCAAGTTCCTGGACTCCTCAGCACTTCCCAGAAAAATGCACATCCTGCCATCCAAAGGGGGCTTGGTCTGGGGGGGTGACAACTGCTGTATGGGGCTTTACTGAGAAAAACCACATCCAGCTCTTGTGGCAGCTGAACCTGGAACAGCAAATATTTCTGAGCTTTCTTCATGCACCAGGTCTGCAGGCCTGTTGGTCTGGCCAGTATACCTGCAAAAATAGAAAGAATCAAGATAATTTCATAGAGAACTAAAAAGAAAATAAATAATGAATATCAGTCAATACAGTCTTACAGAAAAAAAGATCTTGTCAAACAAATGTGATATCCTTGGAGGAGATTTCACTTACAGCCCATAAAGACATAATAGAGACAGACATAACACAGGCAGAACGATGGCATTCTTCTGAGTGCTGCACAACAGTCTGATTAAAGAATTAGTAGACACAGCATCCATGAAGCATAAGTTTAATATATTTAAATACATACAAGCAATGATGACAAAATGCCATTCTCAAGGAGGGATCATCATAAAACAATGTATTTCTAGCATTTACAGTACTGTAATAGACTCAGTACGTCAGCGATGAGAAGCACATAAAATATTTGCAGATGACACAGCTGACAAAGTGGTAATACTGATAAGGAGAGACTGATCAGAGACACTGCTCTGAATTGTTTGTCAAACAATTTGCTTAAGCACAATGTTTCAGTATAGCAAATGCAAAGTAATAGATCTATGGGAATGACAATATTCTGTGTGCTAAACAGCAGCATACTGTTGGAATGTAGCATGACTTCTACAAAATCTGTATTTTAATGATGTCAGTACAGTAATACATCTACTTCTAGCTTTCATAAGTTTAGAAGTGTAGAAGAAATGAGACAATGCTGAGAACAGAATAAAAAAAATTAATGAAGTAAAAGCACTTACATCTTTAAAATTAAAAAGGATGATGAAATTATGTATTTAGAAAGTATATGTTTCTTTACAGGTAGAAACTACCATTCATCAAACAGCTCTTTATTCTTGTGAAGAAAAGCACAATAAAACAAATAATTAAAGAAAAGAAATTGAAAGTAAAAGATTAGGCATGATTTTCCATTACAGTGATTAAACAATGAAAATCAATTACCAAGGGTTATACTGCTGCTTCTGACTCTTTTTATACTCAGCTGAAACTGCCTGTCCTTTAAGAAAGGAGTTCTAGCCAAATATAGTGGGGTGCACTCAGCATGCCATAACTTTGAATGAGCATGAATGAATTTGCAGCATACCTGCAAAAATATAAAAATTTTGAATAAAGTAACTTTTAATTGAGTCAGTCTCATCCAAAAAGCAGCAGTTCAGTTGCACCTTCTGCAATAAATTATGAACATCTTAGCATTTTAATTAAGGTAATTCTGCAAAACATTTTTTGCCTTTCAGTGTCAAAGTTCACCCTTTCTGTGGTAGATCTCATCTTTACTTCAGTCCAGTACATATGGCATACACTGGAGCCTTCCCTTCAATAGTGTTTGATTTAGTTTAGCTTAGGTTGTAATGCTGGGTCTGATGCTGAATCTTCCATCAACTAATCCATTTTGTTTTCTATTGAAACAAGAACTGATACTTGAAAGCATCTGCACTGAAACATTTGTCCCTCCCAGGACAATCTGGTAATCTTTTGTTACTCTGTGTTAAATGTTGGTGAACCCTTGATAAAACCTACACATGCATTTCTCCTTTTCTTATGAGTTGAATTCTTTATTCCTTTAGCCTGACCATTATAATACTAGCAACCCATTGTTATAAGCTCCAGCACTAGTTCATTTTAATCTGTTCTAGTGGATTTAATAGTTCCTGTTATCCTACCACTGGTCACTCCATGTGTTCCTTGTAGGTCTGGGAGACCTCTTCCTCAAAAATGGGCAAGCAGATCGTGATGTTGAACTGCTTCCTTCTAAAGCTATAAAGTGAAGAATGTTCCAGAAGCCACTCACACACTAATTTTTCCCATCACCTTGCAGTGTTGATTTTTCTTCCTTCAATAGATTTCTTGCCTTCTTGCACATAGATGAAAGCAGAGTAAGTTCTCATGGTCATCAAAAGATCTGCAAACAGCAAACAGCCTTCAAGTCTTTCAGGCAGCGACAGAAATATGGGGGGGTGTTTTGTTTTGTTTTGTGGGGGTTTTGTTTGTTTGTTTGTTTGTTTGTTTGTTTGTTCTAAAGGTTCTCAGATGAGATAATTTCCACCTTAAAACATCTTCCTTGCGAGGGAATGTAGAGGGACAGGTACTGATTCCTTGTCTCTGGTGACAATGACAGGACACAAGAGAATGGAATGAAGCTGTGTCAGGGGAGGTTTAGGCTAGTTGTAAGGAAAAGATTTGTCACCCAGCAGTTAGTTTGACAGTGGAAAAAGGTCCCTAGGGAAGCAGTCACAGAACCAAGCCTGGCAGAGCTCAGAAGTGATTGAACAATTCTCTCAGACACATGGTGATTCTTGGGTGATTCTCAGGGCTGCCTGGAGCAGGGCAAGGGGCTGGACTTCAGTGATCCTTGTGAATCCCTTCCAATCCAGGAGATTCTATGATTCCATGATTTCCATGAGGCTGTAGAAGCTGTGAAGCACCCACTCCACAATGACAGAAGTGCCATCCATGCTGCAGGCTTGCTGACACCACGCAACCAACCCAGTGCAATTAGGAGAGGAGCACAGAAGACCTGGACACGGGCGTGAATCTAGGAAACCATAAATCTGCACTGGTTTTGCACTGTGCCTTAAAAACTTCTGATAGTGAAGAGGAGGAGCTCACACATTTTAGCTTTCTGCTATGACTGAACAACTGAGAATTTTGGGTTGATACAGTAGTGAAGTTGGTCTTTGGGGCTCTCTGCATCTCAAAGCCTTGAGCAGTAGAGCAGCAACAGCTTCAGTAATTCTGGCAATTCACTATGCAGTATTAATATTTCAGTGTGCACATTTTGTAATACTGCATGTGTGGACTGTGTGTTTCTGCTGGAATTTTGTGAACGGTATTTGATTTCACCACCTCACTGAGAAGCTGCCATTAAATGGTTATACTACAAAATACAGCAGAGAAATCCGGCTGTAGTATTTCATGCATATTCCAAAGGGCACAGTTTACCTTGTCAGGTATCTTTATTTGCATTTATGTTCCTTGCCCGTCTTGTGAACCAAGATGAAGGGAAAAGTGTGAAATAGAAAATATAGAAATATAGGGTGTGTTTTAGACATACAGAGGACAAAAGATTAATATCACACAAATTGGCCTTTTAAAATTTTATTAACCAGCTCAAATAGCAAAGGATATTTATTTAGCCTTACTTTTCATCATACAAATTCTCTTTAACCCTACTAAAATTATATACTTGAGTGCTTTTACCTCAAAGACTTTTGCTTTTCCTCTATATATGAACCACTTCATTATTGTCTAATTACTTTATGAAAGTAAAATAGATATTGCTATTTCAGTGTGGTTTTATTTTTTTATTTTTGTTATTGAAGTATTTTCATTGAATTATATTTTAATTGAGAAAAGATAGACAAATTTCTTGTACTAGCTAATTGAAGCTAACAATTTTTAAAGCTGAACTGATACGAAAAAAGAACAAAACTTCAGCAATTTCAGATTCATAATAGCTCAATTAATTAGCTAGTCATTAATCAGCAATGTTGTTACTCGAGAAAAAAATAAGGAACTTATTAGAATAAATGTACATAGAATGTACTGAAAGCCAGTGGTGTCCACACCAATGTCTTGTGGCATATTATTCATAATGTCATGTTTATAATGTCCTAGGTTTATTGGAGCAGTATTTTATGCAACCATTGCAATCTGCAAATACTTCAAATATTGACTTTCTGCAATGAAATATCACCCTCCATTTTCTGCCCATGGTTTAGACAGATGTGTATATATACCTGTGAAGCTCAGAGAACCGAAGGCTAATGTGGAAAACTGCTGTAAGTTTTGCCTCTACTGTACCTTCTAAAGTTCCAAAGTCATCATCTTGACATCAAAAATTCTGGCTGTGTTTGTTTTAGTCAAAACCTAAGCAGATGTTACTTGCTGTACCACGGCCGAGGATTATATTTTCAGTATATTCCCAGGCAGACACACGTGAGAGGCAGTTAACAATTGTTAAGCAGAAGTGGAACTTCTTTATCAGATGTTGGCCAAATAGAAAATCGGTTGGGAGCTTTGAGGATGTTGGACCATGTATTTATTTGCAGTTCATTTTTGAAGTAAGTTGTTATATGAATGTAAAATTTGCTTAAAATCTATTTAAAATAAACTGAGATAGCAAGATAGAGAAAAAACCTATCAGTTTAAAACTACAGAAGTTAGCTGTTTCATTAAATTTTCTGTGTCACTCTGGAAATCCTGAGCCTCACTTGTAATAAAATAAAATTAAGTGCACTGTCAGCAATTGTATCTGTCTTTATTAAAATATTAGAGAAAGATTGTGTAATTGTGATGACATGTGCAATTAAGTCATTCTATCTTCCCAAAAATCTAGACAAGTCTCTTTCATGGAAGTTAATCAAAATAAAAATTTGAAAGGGGTTAATAATTCTCATGGATTGTTATGCTGTGATTCTTTCAGAGATTTAAATAACTTATGAAGAAAAGCAACAAACAAATTGGCTCTGCTCGGAATCACACAGACATATACACAGGTTTGACTTTTCATACACCCAGTAAATGAGGATACCGGTGTAGATATCCACTTCAGTAACACCTAAATTATCCATGGTCTGAACACAGTATAAATATATTTGTGTAGTATAAGTTATAGTGTGGTTATGAATCTGCAAGTACATAGCCTATAGCCTGAAGCATATAAATTTGCATAGTGCTGTTCCATGCTACACAAGGAGAGGCAGATTTATCTCCTGATCTGATTTCTACCTAACAGATGTATATCTTTATCATGATGCATTTCAAGCAGCAGCCATGCTCATAATTACTGTTCTGTCTTCCAGACCTTTTTGCTTTTCCAGAAACCTGAGCTGGTCTGTGCAGCCCTGTGCATTTACACATCTCATTTCTTGCTCCAGCATGAGATACGGAACTGCTTTATGACCTAAGGATGCGCCATGTACTTCTGTCCTGAAAACAAATTGTACAGGAAGCAAGAGAGGGCAGGAGGTACACAGCCATTTAAAACTGGAGTTAGTCTCAGTGGAATCAAGAGTTCTCATTCTCAGACAGTTACGTGGATCCAAATAATGGAATCATATGTATGGAGAGACTGGATGGCTGGATTTCTAGTGTTGTGGAACAACTTCAGCTCTCTCTAAAGTCCCATTCCAAGGAAAGTTTTCAAATTAACTTTTGCTAGAATCAAGACAGAAAGTTTATCTTACCTAACAATACCTTAAAAAACTTCAAGATGATCTATGCAATCTTTAATTTTCCTTGTGTGTATTAGGGCACAGTTTTCAATTACATCTTCCCACTTCATTTTTTTCCTTGGGAGTCTTGGCTCATTCAGGAAAAACTTTGGAATAAGCAGAAATTTTTTTAGTATTATAAAATCTGTAAATGAAATATGACAGAAGAAAATATGTTGGACATGACCTTTGCCATCTACAATAATAATTCTGAAAATTGTATTCACTCATTTAGAACAGGGTCCTGTACTTTAGGCATTACTGCCATTCCGAATTAGAAATCACAACATAAAATTTGGGTTATTTAAAAAAGCAAGGCCAGACCAAGCAGAAATACCTTACTATCTTAAACTTAGTATTAATGAAAATAAATATATCTTATTTGTATTTACTTTTAATGGAAGTAATATTTCCATCTTACTTCCATTTAAAATGGAAGCATCTTACACCCCTTACATGTAAGGGGGATCTTAATAAAGTTTACAGGTCTGCTGCTCATTGTACTAACATCAATTTTTCTAAGTCATTTTTATCTGCAAAGACAGAATATATATTGTTATGGAACTAACTCAGGCATACTGAATTGCCAAAGAACTTTAGAAAGATTATCAGAAAATTAATACTTCTGTCTCTAGAAAGGTGTCAGGATACAAACAGATCTGCCACCATAAGCCATCTTTTAAAAGAAAATTAATCCTCAGTGGATTCCATTCTGCGGAAAGAGAGACTGATATATTATTCTGTATACTGAAAGGTAAAGAATGAGCTTTACAGTGGTGTTTCATCTGGTTTTAAATCCTTGAGGGTGAGAAGTAGAAATCATTATATTCTAATGTCTGAATAACAGGCAAAACATACGACATAAAAGGCTTCTGGAGCTGAAAATGGTTCATCAGAGAAAGAACTCATAGGAGACATTTGGTAATGTAACAATAGAAGACATTGGGGGAAAATAGAGACCTTTTTGTTGTTTCATAAAAATAGAATGCATCTCCCTCTCTCCCACAGTGCAAGTGAGCCTTTAACTCTGGAGAGGTGTCACAAGAAATCTGCCACACCTTGGGACAGCTCCAGGATGCTCTGGCTCTACCCCTGACTCTTCTCTGACAGTGTTACAAAGCCACCTTTCTTTCACCCAGAAAAGTCTGCAGCAGCCACCTGACTGCCAGTCTGAATCTTTGCAAGGAGAGAAAGCCAGAGCACGGTCTCTGCCGTCTCAGTGCAGCTGGCCATTTGGAGATGGTTGATGGTGCACCCCTCCAGTGGTCAGCAACTGGGTACACCTCTGTAACAACTGGACCAAAACCCCAACTCTGTGCCATTTATAACTGAACAATGAGGCACTGCATTTTCTCTATTGCCTCCATGTTTTTCATGGCCAGTACCAAAAGAGATCTGTCCAAACTGACTTGTGGTTGATGTTACCAGTTAATAGTCATTTGAGAGGTTGTCATGGTTTGGTACAGGATAGAACCTCTTTATTACAGAGACAAACTGCTGCAGATGTTAAATCTCTATTTTTTGACAAAGCAATTCTGCTAAAAAACTGTGCCAGTGTAACCCAGAAGAAGAAATTCAGTCTTTACAGTTTGTAATAACAGTTGTGGTACAATTAAAAACAAGTTAGTTGGTCAGGCAGGAGTGCCATATGTAGCAGGAAAGCCACGAGGCTTGGAATACCCCCACTTTTCTCTAGGAGCTATTTGAACTAAAATGTGCTCTTTTAATCCATTTTACCAATCTAAGTAAGCTTACACATTAAGCAGCAATGAATGTTTAAATTGTTTTCAGGATTGTTTTAGTTTGGTTTGGTTTTTTTGTAGAAATCAGCAAGTGTTGGCCTCTTGGAGATGAGAAGAAGTGGGAGAAAAAAACTTCTACATACAGTACTATAATGAAAGCTGCTAATGACTGAGATCCAAGAATCATCTATATCTATGAGGATTAGAGATGCAACACAATGAACACAATCAGAACTTTGCTTTTCACTCAGGAGATGGAGCAGTTAGTGCTCCTTAAAATAATAAGAAAGATGAATGGGCAGATCTCTGCAGTAAGTCTGCATGGTATGTCAGAGGTTAGCCATGTAGGTTTATGGATTTGCCAAGCTGAAAAAGTGGATGGATAGATAGAGTGAACAGTGGGGCAAATGTATGAGGTGGAGACAGAAAGTCTGGAACAGCAGGTGAAGGTCAGAAAAACCCTGGAGAGAATGAGTCTCTCTATAGCTGTCAGAAACTCCTTCCTCAAGTGTCCTGTGTTTCCTGTGTTTCATGCTGATGACCTGTCTGTAGGTCAGGATTAAAATGTTAACACTGTGCTTAAGAGGAGGTAGGTGCCAAATAGATGTTCTGTGGCAAGCCAAGCCAGGAAAAAATCCCTGCTGAAGTTTGTGCTAGTCGTGTGTGTTAATGTGTGAATGACTGGAGAATCTAGACTTGAGCCCAAGATGAAATATGTGCTAAGTGACAAATCTGGAGTTTCCTGAGCACATAATTGAAAAATCTGATGGGTTTCCAACTGCTAGCTTTAATGACTATGGATTTGTTGTACATATGTGGGAAACAGCAACAGAAGTAGAACAATTCCCAGATAGTTCCCAGAGGCAGCTGTGGCAATAATCTTTCTGGTGTATAGACTGAGTTCCATCTAAAAATATGTGAAGCTTTTGCCTCTCTATCCAAAATAGAGGTGTACTTCTTTGGAAACTACACACCTCCTGGTGTTTTACAATGTAAACTCATACACACAAATCTGTTGTCTTCAGTGGCATGAAGATTGGTGGGTTTGCAAGTCTCACTATATTCAGTTACCATATTTTGCAGCATTATTTTAAATAACTAGAATTTAGTGTCTTGTTTTCTAAAGTAACTTTAAGAAGTCTTGCAGCTGTGTTTTATTGATTATTAGTCCTTTTATAATTCCCATGGAAAAAGTCCTGTCAGTACCTCTATGTAGTTTTCTATTATTCTCACAAAGATTTGCACTTTTTCTGGTTTGTTTTCCTGTTGTTTGTTAGTCTTTCATACAAGTTAACTAACTTTATTTTCATTTAAGTTTCTTGTATAAATGACTTTACCAACATAACTTCCCAACCTTTTTCCTTAATAGAACTCCCCTAGAATCATGTCAGATCAAAAAATCTATTGTTCCAGTACTCACACAGTCTCCATCTCTCTAGGGTAGCTCCTACTGTGAACGCATTTCAGTTAGAAAGACCAAAATCTCCTTCATATTTCTGGTTCTTAAGCCATCTGGTCATTCTTTAGCACTTTCACTGTTTGTTTGGTAACATGAGACTATCACTGAATCTCACCTAAATCTCTGAGAATAGTTAGCCGGTATGTAATTAAATAGGAACCTTGAAACATTTACTGTAAGAATGTTAGGGAGAAAAAAGTGATAGTAAGGTAAAAAAGAAAATACTAGTTAGCCTCCTGGCCTGCACACCTCTCCCTTCCCCAAAAAAAGAAAAAAGTCAGTGGAGCAGAGACCAGCATTCAAGGATATCATATGGCAAGTAGGAAATAAAAGAAAACATTTTGAAAAATGCATACAAGAGGAAGAACATAAAGAGCGGGACTGAAGGTTAATACCAGCGTCAGAATCAGGCAGATTTATGTGAGGAACCACAGGCCTTTTACTGGAGGAAGGACAGGAAGGAAGTATTTCTGCCAGGGACAAGAACACCTATTTCTGAAAAGCAATGAAGAATTCACTCTTTGTAATAAATTTCAAGGCTAATTCTCTTCCAAGGCTCCTATTTAATTAGAACAAGGCTGACAATTCCCAGACAGAATTCAGAGGATCTTCAGTGATACCATTAGATTAACCCTTCAAGGAAGTGCCGAGAGAAGTACAAATCAGGATTTTAATGCCTTCCTGACAATGTTAACTGGATGCCACTTGATGTTCTCAAACTACTCTATGCAGGAGACATCTAAACCATCATTCTTTTGTGTGTGATCTTTATACATTATAATGCAGACAAAAAAAATCCAGCTTCTACTGGATGCGAATTTGCACTCTGAAGAATGCAGTTTTATTTTCTCTCCTTTCCATCAATCTCCTAAACATAATGTAATATCCCTCTCTTCCTCAGCAGCCTCTCCAGAAGTCAAATTACATTCATTTTTTACTAATCACATTTTAAAGTTTGGCATTATAATATGCCAAATGATATATGACCATTATGAATATATTTTATTGGGTCTTAACTCTGCCAAAAGCAACAAGTATCAGTTCCTGTAAAGTGTGACATGAACTGTTAATTAGACTCAGATGTTCAGCTTTAGTTTCCCATTTTGCAGCTATTAGGAACATGCTAATTGTGACACAGCAGGTAAATAATAATCTGAAACTCTATTTCATAGCAATTACAAAGAAACCAAGATAAATGTGCAAGTTACAAACGGATTTAAAAAGCATAGTGTGCTTAATGAATGACTGCTTACACATATTACAAAACTTGATTGTTCCTAATAGCCATTTATACAAGTTGTACAACAGAAGAATGCATTTGGATGAGAAGACAGGGAGCGCTGTAGTGTTACTGCAACTTCCAGCTCCATATATACAGGACAGGATAAGCAAACGTCATCCTTAGTACAGAAGATGGAAGTATCTTGCTTCTGATTGTCACTGTTCTCTGGTGCCATGCCAGCACAAGTGTGACAAGAACTGACAGGGGCCAATCACACCCACAGGTTTGACCAGCCTGATGACATGACAATTCTAGAAGTGTGTTAGGAAATACATGACTTAGTATTTCCATCTATTGGAGTTCTGACAGCTTTGTCGCAAACTGCTGCATTGAGCGTGACTTTGATGTGGAGTAGCACTACTTGCCACTGGCTCCAGTAAATTCAGTAAGCAGAGCATTCAGAAATAGCTCTGTCCTTCTTAATATTGAGAACTAAAGTAGTTTTTTTAATCAGTTGTAAACTGAAACTTTTCAGGTTTTGGTTTTATTTGTTTGTTTTTCATCTTGTCATCACACTTGTGCCCAAGCTCAGAGATTTTTTTTCTCAGGTGACTCTTTTAAGGAAAGAGAAGCAGCTGGGTAACCACAATAACTTAAACCACCTTTTATTACAAAGCAGCCTTGAACATGAACTTACATCATTACAAGGTATGCTGACATCAGTACAGATGAGAATATTTGTATCTCACCATAACAGAACACTATGTCCTGCAGCAAAAATAGGACAGATCTGCAGCATGCAGACATTCCCTCAAGGTCATAAAGAAAAAAAAGAAAAAAAAAAAAGGTGGTAAAGCAGTAGAAATGTTACAAAACCACACACAAGCTAAGAAATTTTTCATAAGAGGCATTACGTGAACTAAACACCAGCTTTTTCTGAAGGACTACGTTTTGGCTAGCCTGGATCTTCTATGCTATCTTATGACTGTTTATGATACATTTCCTGAGTCTTTCCTGTATCTACCAAATTTTCATCATTCCCACTACCTTTTATAATGCCTTTGGTGAATATAAATTTCAGTGGCCAGAGATTTCAGGGATGATAAGAAAAATATCTCAGTACTGGAACTTCTTTCAATATCTAGAGGGCTGGCTAAGGCCTTGCAGGACCAGGAGGGAAATTTTCAGAAAGATGTGACCAAGGACTATTTGGGAGGAGTTCTCTGGGAGAGATCACCTCCATATACTCAAATTAAGAGCAACACCTCTGACATTCCCCATGCCTGAGAGTGAAATATCACTCAATGGTGTTAAGAAAACTTACAGAAATTACATTTCTTTTGTGATTTCTGAACTTTGAAATAGTAGTTGGAGCAGATTTTGAAGGGGTTTCCTCAAGTTTTAGAGTGTAACTTTTGAAAATGTTACTCAGTTGTTCCCTCTTTACTCTTCTATACCAAGTCAGCGTTAACACACTTTCCCTAATTATCTATATTCACATGTGCTACTGAATTCCTCTGAAACAGATTCTTGGTGTTCCTTGGGATATGGATCTTCCATGGATGGCTCCTTTGAGCCCATCTCCCTAACATGCCTCCTGCTTTGCAATACCCAGCAAAGCAAAACTTCCCATGTGTACTCATTATTTTTTCTCTACCAACAGATACAAAGAGACAGGTAATTTCTTTCTGCTTCTTGAAAAGGTTTTGTGGTACATAAAGAGTTTTAATTCACATAACTGCAATATCAAGCAATACACAAACTACTCACAGTGGCTTAGGACTGTCAGCATTATTGAAGGCTGTTGACATGATTGAACTGAAAACAGACACACTGACCTCATCCTCAATAGCTTGACACATTTTCCCATGCGTAGTCATTTAAAATCCAACCAGAATCCTGCTCCAAGACCTTTCCACGTCTGCTCAGTATCACCCAGTGCTCTGGACATTGGTGCACTTCATTTAGGATTCCTGACTAAATTTATCCTCCATTCCCATCACTTTTCTGAAAATCAGCTCCTTGGCACCTCTCTAGTAGAAACTGGGAATCTCTAAGTGGAAATATATTAAATTATCCCCCTTTTTCCCTTTACCAATTGCATTGGTTTTAAGATGCAAGTGCAAGTCAATGTTACAGCTTTCCCCAGAGAGTGTTGCCCTCAGTCTAATCCTTTTGTTACCATATATGTTTGATGATCAGATCCTATTGGTTAAATCTGTTTCTTCATTAGTGAAATTAGAAAAATGTAATAAAGCTGGGTCAAGAAAAAAATATTTTAAATACTCTTAAAATTCATATCAATGGAATTCTGAGAGAAAATTGAATGAAAAAGGTAAGACAGGACTTGCACAAATGTAACAGGAGAGGGAAAATGGAAGAGAACATAAAATAAAAATGGGCAGCATTTTTCCCCTCTCCCCTGCAAATGGTAAAGGAACCAAAAGGAAGCAATAGAGCCTGAAAATCACAGAGCAAGCGTATGAAAAATGGAAACAGACAAAGGAAATTAATAATTTCCTGTACAACAGAACAACGTTTTCAAGATAAACAATAGGCTTACAAATGAAAAAAAACAAAAGGAGAAAAAAGTGTCTAGAGAACATTCTCTCTTCTTGAAATGCTAAACAGCCCAGATTCTATGTATGTTCTGAAACAAACCTTTTCAAGAAAAAGCTTTGAGATTGGTCTAAATTTACCTAATATATTTTCTTGAAGTTTTTTTTATTCAGTCAAGTAGGTCTGAAATGTATAAAAATATTTAGCCCAGAAGATATATCAGAGAAATAGCTATTCATGTGGATACCAGGAATAGACAGCTAGAATGCTCTTTGCATAAAATTATGTGTGCTTCTTTATGATAGTTGTGTTATTTGCATTAAATAGCAAGTTAAGAATACATTATATTAAATTATGTAGGACATTATTAACACATGCATAAAACATGCTTTTGGTAATGTGAAGTAATACTTCTGGCCTGTGAGAGTCCGTAACATTTAATGGAGAGGAAAATACACTTCAAGGAGCAAAACACAGCATGGGCCAACACCCAGTGCTATCGCTCTGCTCACTTTGGTGATATTGATTTGCATCGAGTGAGGGTTTGGAATGAAACACTTCCCTTTCCCATTGACAGTCACCAAGTAAAGCAGATGCAGATATGATTTTGGGACACCCAGTGATGTGGTGTAAGACAACTGATCTGTGGCCCCTAAATCTCCTGCAGTTTGTGAGCAACTCCAGAACAGCTCCCACTCTTGGGCAAAGTCACACAAATAGCAATGTGGTTTTGATGTCTAAAGCTGCCAAGAAGTTCAAATTCCCAGCTTTGGGAGCAGCTGAGCCAAGCACAGGCTAATGAGTCTGATATCAATGGCTGTTGTGATGTCTAAAGGAATCTCCAAGCATACACTGCAGACCACATGAGAAAAACATGTCTTACACATGCGCATTTGATTTCAGGATCAGTGAATGGCCAGCACTGTGCAAGGGACAGAGACTCAGTGAGACAAAACTCAAGACAGAATATTTGTTCAGGTTTCAGATTTTAAACCACTAGAAAACTGACAAAAGTAGCTTCAAACTTGTTATTTGAGAGCTAAGCACTCAGTCAGTATCAGCTAAAATCTCTGGTTTTCCTTCTAGCTAGGACTGTATCAGAGATAAGACAGCAGCCAGCACATAAGAAGATAAGAAGTGTAGGGTTTCTTTTTCTATGTTGTTGTACTTAAGTACTTCTGAATGTTAACTTCTTTTGATGTTCACTAAAAGTTTTAAAAACTGTTGCAAATTAATTTCCTGGCCAGAGGAAAATGGCAGATAATTTATTTAGCCTGTAGAGCCTCCTACTTGTCATGCTTGACAAGGAAGACATGATGAGTTTCTTCTGCTTCATTTCCCCTACTATTTTGACATGAAAATGAGGGGAGGATGTGATGTGATTGCAATGCACATGTGAGAAGAAGAGAGGAGGCATTGAAATTTTCCTACTTAATTACAAATTATAGGCTTATATAATACTGAATTTTGTCTACTGTGGATTTTATTTAAAAATAAATTGAAAATAATTTCTGCTGAAAAGGAATAAAACCCATAGAAATAAAGAATATATAGGCAATTTTCTGTTTGCCTAAGATTGTAAGGGATGCTTGCTAGTGATTACACTGATTACTTTGTAATTACACTGAACCCTCATCTTAAAAGGATGTGTTGGTCCTAAACTCATCTGTCAGGAGTCCTTTACTCCTAACAAAATGTAATATTAGAAGTTGATAATAGGACCAAACAATCTGTCTCAGAATTTTGTGGATTTTCAGCTAGACCACCAGTCAGTCCCAGCAGCTGAGTTTACTTCATAAAGAAAGGAGTTCCAGCTTGTAGAATAGTTTAGGCACTATAGGATTTTAGTGATGCAGCTAAAAAAAAAAAAAAAAAAAAATCTAGATTTTTGCATTATTTATTTAGTATTCTGCTCTGTGGGTGTTTGGACAACATCAGTGGTGGAAGTCATGGACGCCAGTGAGACACTTTGGGGGTTCATTAAGGTAACAATTCTGTTTAGCTTAATTATGCCATGGAAAGATGACACAAATACTTTGCACAAACAGAACATTGTGCAGGGATTACAATTATTTGTCTTACTAACTAAACCTCCCATTTGGCCTCTTTGTTACAAGCTTGATTTTATAAACTCACCATGCTTGTCATTCCATGAGTCATGGAGTAGTTAAACTGGTAGACTGCATATAAATTTCATCTCCTTTTGGAGAATTAACTGGGATTCTCCTGTGTGTTTGAGTGTTTGTTTTTGTTTGCTGAAAATTATCTGAAACAGTGGAAATCAATCAAAGTTAAAAGCAAGTAAAACACTGGGGGTTTGATTCAAAGGTCATTAAAATCAGTAGAAAGTTTCAATGGATGTCACAGTTTAAGACTTTACAACAGTAATGCAGGCGACACCACACTGGGCAGGACTGTTGAGCTGCTGGAGGGCAGGAAGGCTCTGCAGAGGGATCTGGACAGGCTGGATCAGTCTGGCAAGGCCAACAGTAGGAGGTTCAACAAGACAGAGTGCTGGTCATTAGCCTTGAGTCACAACAACTCCATGCAGCACTTGAGGCAGAGTGGCTGAGTGGCTGCCTGGCAGAAAAGAACCTGAGGGTGCTGGTCAGCAGCTAAACACGATCCAGGGTGTGCCCAGATGGCCAAGAAGGCCAATGGCACCCTGACCTGTAACAAAAACAGTGTAGCCACCAAGGCCAGGGCAGGGACTTTCCCCCTGTACTCAGCACTGGTGAGGGCACAGGTAGAATCAGGTGTCCGGTTCTGGGCCTCTCACCAAAAGAAAGACATTGAGGTGACAGAGCAACTAGAGAAGGACAACAGAACTGGTGAAGGATCTAAAGAGTCAGTCCTATGAGAAGTGGCTGAGGGAGCTGAATTGTAAAGCCTGGAGAAAAGAAGGCTCAGGGGAGATCTTACCACTGTCTACAACTCCCTAACAGGAGGCTGTAGCCAGGTGGGGGTCAGCCTCTTCTCCCAGGGAACCAGTGGCAGGATAAGAGGACATAGCCTCAAGCTGCACCAGGGGAGGTTCAGGTTGGGCATCAAGAAGGATTTTTCCCTGAAATGGTGGTTAAGAATTGGAACAAGCTGCCCAGGAAGGATGTGGAATCGCCATGACCAGAAATGTTTAAGAAACAACTAGACATGGCACTTAGTGCTGTTTTCAGTGTTGTTTGTTCAAAGATTAGACTCAGTGATCTTGGAAGTCTTTTCCAGCCTTAATAAGTCATTTCCTCTATGATTTTGTGATAAATACAGAAGAGTTTTATAACTTCATTTTAATTGCAAAAAAAGTTTAACCGAACTATATTTGTAGTTCTGAATTATATTCCTGCCTAATATTCCTTAAGTATGAAAAAAATTAAAACTCTTTTTGTTCTTTGAATAATTTTAGTAAGATGAAGACTCTTCAAGAAAAATTAGATTTCACAATGTTTTGCCTACAAAAAGTGAAAGTACACCACTCTGATAGAAACCTGATAAAAACAGAGGACGTCATAAGAGGGGCCTGTGATTAGGGACTATACTATAGAGCTCTTACTACAATTGCCAGGGGTGAATGACTCTTTGTACACACCAAATATGGAAATATTTTAATTTTGTTTTTATTTTCAGTCTTACGGTCTCTATACTTTTTTGATTGGGCACTACTAAAAATGAGTGCTATGAATCCACCAAAAAAACCAGTTCTCTGGAGTGAGGAAGTTGTAAGACACTTTATCTCGCACCACAGGGAAAGACGTCAGTGCTCACTAGGGCTTACAGGATAATGCTTTACAGGAAAATTAGCACCATGAAAGTTGTCCTTTAATTTACCAAACAAGCTATGAAAGTAGAAACAGGAGAAGACTTGGGTAAAGGGGACACTTTTTTTTTTCCAAGCATATTTGCACCCCTCAACAAATATATATTTTTTGATACACTCAAGAATTTGAAGAGGTCACGTAGTGGCTGCGACAACATAATAGATTCTATAAGTTTTGTAGATACAGCATTTTCATAGGTGATTCTGAGTCAAGTTAGGAAAGGACAGAATTAAGAAGAAGAATCAATAAACAGGGAGTGTAAAAATATTCAGGGCCTCATGCTTTGTTCATAGTATTATATATGGTTATATACATGTATTTATGTATTATGTGGATATTTTATACCCAAAGAGCACATGTAACATTAAACATGCACGTCTACAACACATATGCATATAATTTGATTTTATTGCTTGATATATAACATATCAAAAAGAAATAATAGCTAAAAGAAAAAGCTACTATCTAATATACAGAGAGAGACATTCATATATATACATATATATGTTCTCCATTATGACATTTGAAATCTTGACCTTTATTTTGATTTAAGCATCTTTGAAACTTAGAACAAAGGCTTGTATTCAGAAAGATTTGCCTCTGTAAAAAATCTACTTCAGAGATTTTATAGTGTTGGGAAAACCTTTATAGTTTCATAACACGTATGCGTATTTTCTTTGCCAAATGAGGAACATTTTAGGCCTAGTTTTAGATAATTTTTATTAACATTAGCACTACTAATTAGTAACTTGGCACATAAGCAAATATTAAACCAGTGTGCAGTGAAATTTAAAACAGCCAAGACCGTAGTAAGAGACAGTAGGCAGATTATTGGCATCAAAATGTTTCAAAATTGAGAACACTTGGAGTAATTTTAACTGTTTCCAAGAGGCTAGTAGCTGAATCCAGAATACCAACTTTCCTCTGAACCTTAATGCTTTGGCTTCAGAGAGCTTTGATTAATTAAAACGCACACAAAATAAAGGAGATAGGGGTGAAGGAACTTTTAAAATATTTCAATATGCCAAATCCTTGCTGGGCATAAAGATAAAAGCCTATATGCTTTGCTCATGAGCCCCTGTGCTAAGTTTCTAGCAGCAGCAGCAGCAGCTCATTGCCATAAGCAGAACACCACAGACAAGAAGACAGTGAACCAGGTGACAGAGCAAACCATGTACATCTGTTTGTCTCTGGAGACTGGGTCGCCTCTATCAGCTGGGGACAAATGAAGCCAAATATAGCTATACAATGTTAGTGTCTGTCAAAACCCAACACAATTTGGCTAATTCTTTCCTCCTGATATAATTATCTGTTTAGCTGAAGAGTTACCATATTCATTATAATTCTGAACATCTCCTCGATCTATATTAATTACACGGATAATATTATTTAAAACACAGAGCTCACGGAGTCACATCACCAGTCAAGGAAGCACATTAGCCTCAGGCTAATAGCTCAAGTAAATTGTTTGGCTCCTGTATGTACAATTTAGATCATAATTCTGTTCACAACATAAATAGTAACTAACTTTGCCTAAGTTATCCTTTCACTATAAGTTCCTATTCATGCTTAAAAGAGGGAATTTTCTCCCAAGTGAATTAAAAAAAAAAAAATTATTTATCTTCAGGTATCTGTAATTGGAAAGTCATTCCCTGAGCAGTGTCTGTGCTTGTTTATCATGAAATGAAGGCTAGATAAGAATTAAAGTAGAAACCAATATGCACACGGATTTAATGGGATCTTGGCTTTATAAACCATCTGTAAATCTAAGCAGCAAATGTATTCTATTGCATAAGACAGGATAAATGGTGAGTGATAAGACAGCTGCAATGCAAAAATCACAAAGGCAATTATATCGGTCATAACTGATAGAACAATAAACACAGAAAATTGCAGACACATTTAGTTGATTTTGTTGACAATCAACCAAAGCCACTAAGTTCATGAATTTTAGCCTTGCAGGGAAGATTTTAGCCTTGCAGGGAGGGTCTAGATGTGTTTTGCAAAGCAGACTGGGAGCATTTTCCCTTGCACAAGGCAAAACCAGCTGATATATCTGGATACACTAGGAAATCATAAAGCACATGGATATAAGTGGCCATCATTCTTAGACAGTAATTAAAAAAAAACCAAAAACAAAACAACCACCTGGTTTAGCAATAATTACTGCCATTCCAGACGAGGCAATTACAACCTCAGCTTAGTAAAAATTTCATGTTGTTTTAAGACATCACAATTAAGTCAAGCTGGCTTATGAAATGGGTTAGTGGTAAAGAGAAACATATTATGTCTGTCTGAAAATCAATCAGGCTTTATGGGGGGAAGCACGGGACTGTGGAATAGAAACATTAACTAGCAGATTCACTGAAATCAGACCAAATCAGATTTCATTCAGGATACATCTTCAGTGCAAAGAAACAAGATGTGTTAGAAACAAGATGTATAGCTATTTCCATCAGCAAACTTTTTAATTCTATAAACTTGTCACCAGTCACAAATTAAAATGGTTTCTTGCCTTCTTAGACTGCTCAATGCCAGCCTAAACACACCTCCTCAAACATGACAGTAATCTGCACAAATTATCTTCTCTGCTCAGAAGAATTATGCTTTTCTGTGAGAAATGACAGAGCCTGGTGCTGTCTCTGCTTGCACTTCACATTCCCTGAGTTAATTGATCCTCCAGCACAGGAGGCACGTTCTGATCTGTTCTTGAAAACACATTCAGGTTCCTTTGAAGTCTCTAGCAAGTGTTTCTGCTGACTTCAAACAGCTTAGAAATAGCTCTGTTATGGGTAAACAAGGAAGAAAAATAAGATAAGCAAGGAAAATTAGCTTGGAAAAAAATACTGTTGGTACTGATCTAGAAAAGAAAACACACACATGACACAGCATGCAATAACAAGGTGTTCTCATGTAAAAGCTGCAACATAAATGATCAATTTTACATGCACAGGCATTTAGGAGGGACGTTTCAGCAAAACTATCAAGACTGTGAGTGGTACATTGCTCAAGTAAATGCTTCAATATAGTTCACTGCTGAGGTAACTTTTCCTAGACAACTTCCATGACAGCAGACCCCTCAGACTGCTATCATTACTCGACCCATCGAGGCTGACAGCCTGGAAGCTGTCTGCACCCAAGACTGCCTCTGAACTAACATGCCCTGCCTCCTGCTGTGGATGTGACCTCCCACACCTGCCAGGCACTGCTGCTGCACCGTGTGAGCTTCTGTCCAATGTTAAATTAGGGACTCCCTGCCTTGGTCTCCATTTGTGCTGCAAGCATGCTTTCAGGCATCTGGATCATTAATAATCCATGGTATCTGCTGCTTCTGAAGATATTAAATTAATCAGGAAGTTTCATCACAACTGCACAAATGTCCCAGGTATCTCTGTCTGCTCCCAATCTGCTCAGATGTGTCCACTGCAAAATGAGTTCCCTTCTATTTGTACAAAGCCTTCAGTAACTAAGAAAAATTAGGTAACCTTCTGCATGAAGAGCTATTTGCTTGACTATGACAGTTTCCTAAGCCTTTAAAAAAAAATTTAGAGGCTCCCCATGTCTGATTTAAAAGCATGAGGGAATAAAAACTAGCTCTGCATTGCAAATATTTTGCTTCACAAGCCAGAGTCACAATTCCAGTGCTACAAGCAAAGTCCTGACATGAGCTGCAGTGCTGTTCTGACTGTCCATCTGCTCAGGCTTTGCATTTTGGAGCAGAAATTCGTGGGGTGTATTACCACTCTCCAGTTTATATATCTGGAGAATATTTACATACATATTTGTATATGGAAGCAGCCTTGTCCCATCTCCTTCAATATGCTTTATGAATTGATAAGTTGAACTGGCAAGCAGTATTGGTAATTCAGACATAAAACCATTTTGCTAAGTATTACCTCCATCAACCTTCCTTATCTTTCTAAGAAAAATCATGCTCAGTGTAAGCTGACTGTTAAGGAAATGATCATGAGAGTTTTTGGAGAAAGAGAGGAAAGGAGAGAGAAAAGTGTTGCAGAAGATGTACAGAAACCTATTTCCCCTTTTCACCACATCTAATTTACCCCCCCACACACACCCCTTAGATATCTTCCATGTATTGCTACTGAATACACAGTATACTGGCTTAAAAACGTAGATTTGGAAATGCTGATGAAAAACCTGAAAGCTAGGAAGAACTAGCCAGTTCTCTGACTTCTGGTGTATATTGAATTTCTCCCAGTTATTTTTATATTATTATATTATTATATAAACTCAGTAATTTGAATTCAGCTAACATGTATTCCTAGAAATACTTCAAACTTCATTTGAAGATCTCAAGAATAAGTGTGATAATAAAAATACCATTCTTGTTAATATTTACAGCTTATCTTGGTGGTTTGGACAAATGAGCAATTATGGGGTTTGTAAAAATATACTTAATTTTCCTCATCTAAATTATACACCTTTAGGTCCAGAACATTTACTTTCATTACTTTTTTTTTTTTGAGTGACCTGGAAAAATCCTAAAATACCCACCATTTTCTCTTATTAAAGATACTTTTACAACTCAATCACACTACCTCTCTTACTTCCCTTAAATATACTTTAGAAAAGTGAACTCTTCAGTTCTTTGGAAGAAAGCCATGTTTTACAGATCATTCCTCACTTCTAGTCTTAGACCTTCCCTATGTGCAAATTTTCACAATCCCTCTAAAAATGTGGGTAGCCATGGGATTCAGAGTGCTCCTTCCATAGGAAAAACAAAAACTAACAAACAAACAAAACAAAACAAAACAAACCCCCCAAAAAAACCACCAAAAAACCCCCAAAAACACCACATTTACAGAAATAAAGCCACGTATCTGCTAATTCCCCTCCCCCCCTCTACAAATAAGGACAACACTAGACTGTCACAAGCCCTGACAGGCTGTGATGCTCAGAGATGTCAGTTGAGAGTCCGCAGGGGCCGGTAAGAAGAAAGACAGTCACGCTCCAGTGAAATCAGAAACAGAACCAGTTTAATAGGCAAACTAACAGCCTGCAGAAGGCCAATCACCAGATATGGGAATGCACCAAAGGGCAGGGTCCAGGATGGATACAGTATTTACATAACGGAGGGTTAGGGTGGAGTTTGAGGTACTGCATCCAATGGGGGAGCACGGTGACAAATATTTGTAACAATGCAGCAAAAAGAAACCAATCACTGAACGAAGAACAAAGAACTTTCTAGTCTAATTAACATAGAGAACTCCCATGAGGTTTTAAGGGTGAGATTCCTCTCACTCTAACCAGGGGGATTTCTCCCACAGCCTTAACTCAAAGTTTTATTCAAACTCAACACTAGGCTCTGTTTAATGTGCACAGTGGTATTATTTTATTTTTTTTAATTTGGTTCTTAGTTACTGATGAGTATATTGAGCCATGCTGCACTGAAAACTACTCCTTGAAAATCTTCAATGGAAATTTCTGCACTAGGTACTCCATTCACCTCTTATTTCTTATTAATGACAAGTTTTGAGGGCTTCAGGCCAGTTCTCATCTAATTATCTTGAGCATAAATGCCAGATTTCAATCTGAAGGTCATAAAGTACAAATCAAACTGCTTACTCAAAGGCTTTGTGTTTTACAGAGCTTTTATCAACCAAAGTCATTATCTAAATTCAAATTGATGTTATATATTGTAAAACAGATATACTCTGGGGGGATTTTTTTAGCTTCTGGGGTTTTTTTGTTCTTCTTTTCCCACACAGGAAGCTGCAGTGGCTGCCATTAATAATCTTCTCTCCTATCACTTCTTTATGGATTGAATCCAGTCTGAATTTTTCTGTTATTATTCCCAAAAAGACTGTGACTCTCTAAGCAAAATAGTGTCCGATCCACAGAAGTAAAACAGCATTTGATGCTGGTGTCATGACAGGTCATCTACAGAAGAAGATCAGGATTGTTAATTAGTGCAATATATGCAGTAGCAACCGCCACAGTAGGTTATCTTTCTAATTCATTGAATCTCCAGGAACCGGGAAAGTTACCACCAAATACCCTGCACACGGCACAAGGACTTGCATTTCACAAGGCACCCTTTCAGTCTACTGAAATTTTTTATATCAGTAGAAATCCAAGTCAGAGGTTCAAAATTACTTATCTGTGACCTTTATACCTGATTTTGTATGAGCTCTGAATCCAAATGGAAAATTTGAATGATGATCACATCTTTGCTTGCAAACTTTGAACACTATTGATTTTGCCCTTTAATTTTTGTCTCAGTTGTATCAGTCAACAGCTTTTGAATGTAGATGCTTGCTTATGTTGCTATGGTTCCCTTTGCTGTGCTGAGCAAAACCCTGTGAAATTAATTTGCATTTTGCTGAAAGGAATCTATCTTTTGCTTCTTCTCACCAGGAGATCATTCTTTGTGATATTTCAGTCTCTTGCTGAGAACATTGTCTTAAGATTGCTGAGAATTAGGCTTTTTATGGGTCGATAACAAAAACTACACATGGTTATTCTTAAAGCAAATACTATTTTTTATCAAAATGCTGTGTTGAAATGTAACAAAGATTATTTTGTCAAGATAAAACAAGAGGAATCAAAACACAGGACATTGTACTTAATATTTTGTTATAATGCAATAAAATGGACACCTCAAACTTGGTTTTCTTTTTTTTTTTTCTTTACAGATAGAAACAGGAAGATAAGAACTATGGTATTGAAATAGATGCAATGAAGTAAAGAATAATTGAAATTGCTTTTATTTTCATAACGCCCTACTAGAAAAAGGTCAGTCATATATCAAAGAAAATCTTCTAATATTTTAAGCCCAAAATTGAGCAATAAATAGAAATATGCTATTGCTTATATACAAATTTTGTAAGCCAACACTTTGTGTGACTGTCTGATATACTTAATACTGATATAATCTAACTAAAGTGCTGAAATCATGGCTTAGGGAATAAAACTCACAAAATATCTACATCTCCTGAACTGACTGAATGTTTGGGGAAAAAAAAGGAAGGCACTGTAACTGCAAAATGAAGTGGTGGTTTGCCAAGTTATTGAAAATGCAGGGATGTGATTTTGTTACTGCATCGGTCTAGAATGAAAAGGCTGCATCCCAAAAGTCTAAATTACATTCACTGCCAGCAACCATGAGAGTATGCAAAGGCATCTGTGTATCTTTAGGATATGACTTGCTCCTCTTAGCAGGAAAAGAGCTGACAAAATCTGGAACTGGAGCAATCAGGACATTCTAGGTTTTCTGCTCATACCGGAATGCTGTTGCTAGTGCAACTTAGCAAATTAGATGCTTTTGCTAGTTGCTAGATGCAACTTAGGGCGAATTAGATGCTTTTCAAAGCAGAAAGGAAGAGTTTAAATTCCCCGCCTTAATGAAACATAGGCCTTGGAGTGACAGGAGCCTCCATTCATGACACTCCTTTTCCTTTGTCCTTCCTTCCTTGGGGCTAGGGAATCAAGAACTGCAAGAACTGCGTCTTCACACGGCAAAATGGTAGCATTCTTTCTGGTGTTAACAGGTGATAATGCTAGCAGGTAGAACTGCAATTTTTGTCATAAGGGGAGACAAAAGTTTTTTGTTACAGGCCAACAGGCAGAAGAAAGTAGACAGTATGCTGCAACGATCTCTGGAAAAGGAAAGGCTGTATTAATACAAGTGACACTTTTTTAACAATAAGGAGAAATTAACCTAACCCAAACTTAATTTGAGATCTAATATTACATTCCAAAATAATCAAAATGTTTTAAGTTATTCTTTGTAGTATCTGTCTAGTAGCTTGAAGCAGCTTAATATTCCAGGTGTAGCCATCAGAAGATGGTGACATCTTCAACCCAAAATGAGAAAAGCTGATGACTAAAATAGCCGTATGTGGTAATGGAATTATTTTCTAATGCTAGACTTAGATTCATAACACCTGCAAGCCCTACAGTATCAGAGAACATTGCTAGAGTGTTTGTGTCTAACACAAACTTTCTTCTCAGAAAGAAATCTGAGAGCACATGTTCATGAGCTGAATTTCACCCAAGTATAAATAAGAGCAAACATCCTATTTAGCTTCATGTTAAAGGTCATTCTTCTCCAAAGCTGTCAGGTGCCTGATCACAGCCAGCAATTTTTCAACCAGATAAGTCAAGATTTTGTCATGAAGGGAAATGATAATAGAACTACACTGATGTAATTAAGTGTAACCCAGCATAAGTTTAAATACCAGAAGGAAAGCTCAATAATGACAATGTATCAAACATCTGGTCAATGGTATTCATCGGTAAGGCTGATTATGGAGCCACAATGACTGGAATTATCCATTTATTTCAAGAAAGAATATGTATCTTTTTATCAGAGACAAAATATCAGTGGTTAGATTTGCTGTTATGGAGAACGGACTTCAAAAACTGAGCTAGCTTTTAAAGTTCTTATCAATTAATATTATTTCAGCCTTCCCCACTACATCTCTCTTTTCACCCCAGTAGACATAGAGTATTATCTAAGCCTTGGAGAAGTCTTCATTGGACATTACTTAAAAATAAAAAAATAAACCTTACGGCCCCTTCTACAAATGTTTTGCTGGCTATTTGCACAATACAAGAACATGAAATGGGATTCGGGAGAAAAAATACCACAGAAAGTGCTTGGGTGTAACAGAAAAGAACAAGAACAAAATGAATACACTTAGAACAATCAGATAAACATTTTGAATTTGTGCTCCCATGTGGGTTATGCATGCTTTCCCTTCCACATGCCCCCTTAGGCATGTTGCAGGTAAAACTGCATTTAGCTGTTTGTTCACTCACCAACACACTTCCCAAAGGCAAGTTTGTGTCTATTTAAGATTTTGCTTCTCCTCTGTACATGTCTAGTTCCCTTCAAAAAACAGTCTCTACCTCTCAATCCGCCTTTAAAGAAAACAAGTGAACTATTCATACAAAAAAAGTGTGTGTGTGGTTGGGAGAGTGGGGGGATGTCGTGAAATGAATAAAAGAATAAGAGTATCAGAATCACAATGACAATAAAATTATGCAGAATATGATACAGTAGAAGTAAATATTAGAAAGAATAATAATAAAATGAATAAGAATAAAAAGCTGAATAAGAATAAAAATAATAAGAATTATAACACCACCAAGAAGACTTGATGGAGAGCATCAAGGGGACATCATTGGGATCCAAAAAATAGTGAGGTTTTCTACTTAATCTGGCTCGGTCACTCACTTTCTCTCTCCCCACCCCATTTCTATTTCTATTTCTATTTCTATTTCTATTTCTATTTCTATTTCTATTTCTATTTCTATTTCTATTTCTATTTCTATTTCTATTTCTATTTCTATTTCTATTTCTATTTCTATTTCTATTTCTATTTCTATTTCTATTTCTATTTCTATTTCTATTTCTTTCTCTCTCTCTCTTTTTCTCTCTCTGTGTCTCATTTACCGCTAAATAAGACCCACACCATCGACTTTGGCATATGGCATAGGTTTGCACCCTAAATTCAGGCAGAGGCATTTCTGATAATTTTAACACTTGTATCATAACAAGAGGCTGGAAGCCCGTGGGTCTGGGCGCTGCTCCATGCCACTCCCAGTGGAATGGGCTGTGAAGGGGTGGCAGGCGTGGCCCCTTGTGACACAGGAGCATTCTGTCAGGGCCCTTGGTGATGCAGGACACTGTGGTGCCCAGAGGCCCTTGTGACATGTCGGAGGCACGCCCTGCAGGGGTATCGAAGGGCTGTGGAGCGCTGGGGTTCCCAGTCCCAGGAGAGCCATTTGTTCAACAGGAAGCAGCTCCCAGGCACCCCTCCGCACTAGCGGATGTAAGAGGCAGAGAACAAGGCAAACCCCAACTCCCAGGCACCCAGCCCCTTGCCCTGCTGGCTGAAGAGCAGGCCCTCAGCAGGCAGTGGGTGGGGGCAGGTGGCAGCTCAGTCCTGTCACTGTCGGAGACTGAGGAGGAGGAGGCCTTTGTCACCATGGACAAAGAGTGAGAATACGACATGGACCAAGAGCTTTCTCAATGGTCAGACGTCAGCAGCTCAGAGCCTTGCCTGTGGGAAGTGACAGTCTGAGAGTTTAACCAATGACAAGTTCAGGAAGTTTCTCCATGAGGGGCCATGAGACACCAAGAACTGCAGCAGTGCAAGGTAGGTGTGGGAGTCCAGTGGGGAAATGGCACTCAGAAAGAGCTGTACCACTGGGAAGAAAGTGTGACAGTCCAGGAGCTGTAGCAATGGCACCTCTCCTACCCCAGGCAGTTCTCCCCACAGAGGCTGAGACGGCAGCTGCTGCTGGACCTGCTCAGCAGGAGGAGCCCCCTGAGCCTCTGGCTCCTGAGGTGGAAATGGCACCAGATTCTCCTGCCCTCAGTGAGGAGGTGCCATCAGCAGGGACAGAGAGCCCAGGCCATGCCTCACACAGCCCCCAGGCTCCAGCCAGGCTCTCCTGGACTTAGTGTGGAACATTAACATGAGCAAGGCTGTGCTGGAGATCCGGGCATCTGGCACCAGCCAGCACAACAGGGGGACCTGGAGCAGAGCATGGCTGCACAACTAAAAGAAGCAGCTCCAGCATGAATGAAAGAGACCCGGATATCTATCCTGCACAGCACTTGCTACCCTCCCAGGCCCTCCCCAAGCCCCCTGGGAGCACACTCCCAGTGAGCAGCAGGAAGGAGGTCAGTACTGCCACAGGTAGACAGCGAGGAGGGGGCTTGGCTGGCGAGCTTCAGCTTTCCCAGTCAGAAGAGGAGGAAGACGGAAAGCTATCTAAAGGAGTAAGGAACAAATACCAAGAGGTGACCCAAGGGGAGGCCTGCACTGAGCCAGAGCTGACCCCAGGAGATGCCGGTTGTCATAAGGAGATTTCCAAGGAGGAAGTCTGCATGCAGCAGAAGCTCACCCCAGCAGAGGCTGGTAGCTAGTAGAATGTACCCCAAGGGGAAGCCTGCAGTCAGCCATAGCTGCCCCCAGAAGAGAACGCTGCCTATTCTAAAGCTTTCCAAGGACAATCCTGTGGTTAGCTGGAGCATACCCCCAACCCTCTTCCTGTCCCCCCAGTGAGATGCTGGTAGCTACCTGGAAGAATTGAAAGAGAAAGCCTGAAGTGAGCCAGAGAAGTCCCAGGGAAATGCTAGTCACTACCAGGATATGTCCCAAACGAAAGCCGACAGTGAGCAGGAGAACACCCCAGGAGATGCTGGTAGCTACCAGAATGTATCCCAAGGGGAAGCCTGCAGAGAGCCACAGCTGTACCAGAAGATGCTGGTAGCTATCAGGAAGCTTCCCAGGATAAAGCCTGCATTAAAAAGGAGCTGGCCTTAAGAGAAGCTGGTGGCTACCAGAAAGAATCCCAAGTGGAAGCCTGCAGTGAGACAGAGATGTTCCCAAGAGATGCTGGTATCTACTGGAATGTATCCCAAAGGAAAGCCTGCAATGAGCCAGAGCTAATCCCAGGAGATGCTTCCAGCTATCACAAAAATTCTCAGGGTGAAGCCTGCAGTGAGCAGGAGCTGACCCCAGGAGAAACTGGTAGCCATCAGAACATATCCGGAAGCGGCAGTGAGCAGGAACTGTCCACAGGAAAACCTGGTGGATATCAGGAAGTATCCCAAAGTGGAAGCCTGCAGTGAGCCAGAGCTGTCCCAGGGAGATGCCGGTAGTAACAAGGATGTTTCCCAAGGGAAAGCCTGCAGTGAGCATGAGCTGCCCCCAGGGAATAATGGTAGCTATTAGTAAGTGACCCAAGGGGAAGCCTGCAGCAAGCCAGAGCTGTCCCTTTGCAATACTGGCAGCTATGATAATGTGTTATAACAAGGACAAGCCTGCAGTAAGCCATTGCTATCACTTGCAGATGCCAATATTTACTGAGAAGTATCCAAAGGCAAAGGCTGCAGGGAGCCAGAGCTTACCCAGGAAAATTCTGGTATCTACAGAAGAGTCTTCCAAGGGGGAGCCTGCAGTGAGCAAGTGATGCCCCCAGGAGATTCTGGTAACTACTACGATGTATCCCAAAGGGAAGCCTGCAATGAGCCAGAGCTTACCCCAAAAGATGCTGGCAGCTTTCAGGAAGATTCCCGTGGGGAAGCCTGCACTGATCAGGAGCTTACCCCAGGAGAAGCTGGTAGATACCAGAACATATCTCATTTGGAAGCCTGCAGTGAGCCAGAGCTGACCCCAGGGAGATGCCGGTAGTAACAAGGACATTTCTCCAAAGGGAAAGCCTGCAGTGAGCAGGCCCCAGAGCTGACCCCACTAGAAGCTGGTAACTACCAGGAAGTGTCCCAAGGGGAATCCTGCAATGAACCAGAGCTGTCCACAGGAAAAGGTGATGGTTATCAGGAAGTATCCCAAGTAGAAGCCTGAAACGAGCCAGAGCTGTCCCAGGGAGATTATGGCAGTTACCAGGGAATGCCCCAAGGGGGAGTTCTGCAGTGAGCCAATGATGACCCCAAGAGATTCTGGTAACTACTAGGATGTATCCCAAAGGGAAGCCTGCAATGAGCCAGAGCTTACTCCAGGAGATTCTGGCAGCTATCAGGAAGATTCCCACGGTAAAGCCTACAGTGAGCAGGAGCTTACCCCAGGAGAAGCTGGTAGATACCAGAACATATCCCATTTGGAAGCCTAGTTACTACTAGAATGTATCCCAAGTGGAAGCCTGCAGTGCGCAAGAACTGCGCCCAGGGAATGACGGTAGATACCAGGAAGTGCCCCAAGGGGAAGCCTGCAGAGAGCCAGAGCTTGCTCTGGGAGTTGCAGGTAGCTACAAGAAAGTGTTCCAAGGGGAAACCTGCATGAGCCAGAGCTGACCCTGAAAAGAACAGGGCTTATGCCTTTACTAATATTCAGCTCTTTATTAAAGTGATCAGCTTTTTATTGAAGTCATCAGCTGGGTGGTAGGGAAAGACAGGAGTTTTTCATGCTGCAATTCGAAGGAGCAGGTGCTGTCCCAGTTCATCACTCAACTGCAAACAGTAGGTGCCGAGTCCTTGTTTCCATGGGAACAGCTAGGAGTTCTCTCTGGTCAACCATCAGAAGGCAGAGCGGTGGGAGTCTGTCACTGAAGTGCAAAGTGGCACACGTCAGTTCTTTACTCTTGGGGAAAAACCTTGAGAGTTTCTCGCTCTCTGTCTCTGTCCCTTGAGCTGGCCTAGTCCCCACGCCCGTCAGACTCTTAATAGATTATGGTGAGTTCTCAAACTCCATCCACCTCCTCCTTGGTGAGAGCATGACCTGGATCTTTCACCGTGTCCAGTCTTCCATCTTGGGGTGCCTTTTATCCTCAAAGAACTCTCTCCCAGCATGCTGTGTGTTCATCTTATTTGCATATGCCCTCCTCAAGTAGGCAGCGTGGTGGGGGCGGGGGGGAAGTAGGTGAGCTCCGATTACAGCAGGCACAGCTAGGACAATCAACTTGCTTTTACATGCTAATTCAGAAATGCAGGACCAGCAGGATGGCTGCCCAGTCCCGCCAGGGATGGGGGTCACCTGTCTCTGAGGGCAATGTCTCTCCCATTGCCCCCTCCAGAGCCCCACAGAACCATGCTTGGCACTCCCCTCATCTCCCAGCCAGCCGCGGGGCCGCCACTTCCCGGGGGCAAGGGCCGCGACACCAGCAGCGGCGGGGGTCCGGCAGCGGATCCGTCAGGGCTGGGGGCAGAGGCAGCCATCTCGGGAGTTCTGGAGACATAACCCCACCACATCTCGGTCCACAGCAGCTACACAGGGGTAGCCTTTGGAGCATCCACACTCACTGAGAATTCATTCATAACAACCCCAGGAGATGCTGGCAGCTATCAGGAAGATACCCAGGGTGAAGCCTGCACTGATCAGGATCTTAACCCAGGAGAAACTGGTACCTACTAGAACATATCCCAGGTGGAAGCCTGCTGTGAGCAGGAACTGTCCACAGAAAAAGCTGGTGGATATCAGGAAGCATCCCAAGGGGAAGCCTGCAATGAGCCAGAGCTGTCCCAGGGAGATGCTGGCAGTAACAAGGACGTTTCCCAAGGGGAAAGCCCCCAGTGAGCAGGAGCTTCCCCCAGAGGAAGATACCAGGAAGTGTTGCAAGGGGAAGCCTGCAGTGAGCCACAGATGTTCCCAGGAGATTGTGATATCTACTGGGATGTATCCCATAGGGAAGCCTGCAGTGAGCCAGAGCTGACCCCAGGAGATGCTGGCAGCTATCAGGAAGATTCCCAGGGTGAAGCCTGTACTGAGCATAAGCTGACCCCAAGAGAAACTGCTACCAGAACATATCCCAAGTGGAAGCATCCTGTAAGCAGGAACTGTCCACAGGAAAACTTGGTGAATATCAGAAAATATCCCTCAATGGAAAGCTGCAGTGAACCAGAGCAGACCCCAGGTGATGCTGATAGCTATAGAAAAGTGACCCAAGGAGAAGCCTGCAGTGAGCCATTGCTGCCACTTGCAGATGCCAGTATCTACTGGGAAGTATCCAAAGGCAAAGGTTGCAGGGAGCTAGAGCTGAACCAGGGAAATTCTGGTATCTACAGAAGAGTCTTCCAAGGGGGAGCCTGCAGTGAACCAGTGATGCCCCCAGGAGATTCTGGTATCTACTAGGATATATCCCAAAGGGAAGCCTGCAATAAGCCAGAGCTGACCCCAGGAGATACTGGCAGCTATCAGGAAGATACCCACGGTAAAGCCTACAGGAGCAGGAGCTGAGCCCAGGAGAAACTGGTAGCTACCAGGATGTATCCTAAGTGCAAGCCTGCAGTGAGCCAGAGCTGTCCACAGAATAGCTGGTGGATTTCAATAAGTATCCCAAGTGGAAGCCAGGACTAAGCCAGAGGGGACTCCAGGAGATGCCAGTACCTCTTGAGAAGTGACCCAAGGGGAAGCCTACAGTGAGTCAGAGCTGTCCCTTGGAAATACTGGTAGCTACGAAAAAGCGTTCTACCAAGGAGAAGCCTGCAGAGAGCCATTGCTACCCATTTGTACTTCCTGGAGATGCCAGTATCTACTGGGAAGTATCCCAACGTGAAGGCTGCATTGAACCAGAGCTGACCCAGGGACATGCTGGTAGCTATCAGGAAGTTTCCAAAAGGGAAGCCTGCAGTGAGCATGAGCTGACCCCAGGGGATAACGGTAGATACCCTGAAGTGTCCCAATGGGAAGCCTGCAGTGAGCCAGAGGCAACCCCAGGAGATGCTGATAGCTACTGGAAGTATCCTGGGGGAAGCCTACACTGAACAGGAACTGACCCGTGGAAAAACTCGTGGCTACTGGGAAGTACCTGAAGAGGAAGACTTCAGTGAGCCAGAGCTGTGCTAAGCGGATGCCAGTAGCTTCCAAGAACAGTGCAACTGGGACAAATGCAGGGAGCAAGAGCTGTCCCAAGCAGACATCAGTAGCTTCCAGGAATTTCCTGATTAGGAAGAATCTATTGAGCAACAGCTGTCCCTAGATGTTCGTAACTACCATGAACTCTCTGACTGGTTTGAAGGCAATGAGAAAGAGGTGTCCCGCAGAGAAGTCAGTAGCTACGAAGAACTGTCTTAATGGGAAAACTACACTGGCCAAGAGTTTTCTGAAGAGAAAGCCTCCATTGGCCAGGAGGTGCATAAAGGGAATGGTAACCAACCATTTGTGCAGTCTAGCTGGGAAAATGACAGTGACAAGGAGCTCAGGCAGGACAAGTGGGAACTCATGAGGCTCCAGAGCATCAGGGTCAAGCCCTTGCTGCGGGCAGAGGACGAGTGGGACAAAGTTAGTATTCTTAAGCTGTGCGAAGAAGACAGAGAGCAAAGACTGGGAGGTTTTGCAGGAGATGAGCTCCCAGTGCCTGTCCCTTGCGAAGGTTGCCTGGTTGAGTGCCAAGCACTTGAGCCATGCCCGCAAGAGTCAGTCCGTGCCTCACCTGCCCAAACCCCCAGAGGACATGGAGATTCTCCCACCTTTGAGGAGCAGGCACCAGATCTCAGGTCTATCAGCATTGTCCTCACAGCTCATCACCCTCTGCATTCTGAGGACAACCTTGGCATCTGCTTTTTTTTTGCCCTCATTCAATGTAATAGATTTTAATTGAAATCTTGTGTACACTTGGACTGTTGTGTTCTTAATTTGCATGAACATGTGCATTAATTCCAGCTTAAACCTCCTGCAGCACTTGAAGCATGGTGAAACACCATAATGGTAGCTCACATGACTGATGCTCATCGATGATTCTTGCAGTATATGATGTGTCATGGGATAACAGAAGAATCAAAGATCAGGAAATTCCACCAGCACTGCTGTGAAACTGGTAACGGTGTGTCTGTCTTGGTGATGAAAGAACTTTTTTTTTCCTGGTGCAGCTTATTTATAATTTGATTTCTGATGGGCATGCACCAGCTAAAAAAAGTTTAAAAACTGTAATGATATTGAGTGTTCCCTCTCTTTCCTGAAAGATAAAATAATACAGTAATGAGTAAACTGACTTCTAATCAGGCCAGATTCGTATATAGTACTTTTTATTTTATCAGAGTTGTTGTTTATAGGTTATACATGTAAATGATTTTAAAAACAGATTTTTTTGACACTGGAAGTATTTCATTATAGTGAATACTTTTAAGTAAATCCCCTTCAGTTATTTCTCCCAGGTGTTGTTGGGGAAGTGACTGCTGCAGAAACATTTTGGTGAGGATGAGATGAGGTTTCCTGGTGAATTGCTGTGCTTTCTTCTCAGCTCATCTGCACTGTATTGTCCATTCCAAGTCCTGGAAGCTGTGCTCCTGCCAGGTTTAGGACTGTCCCTGTGCCATCATAGATATCATCAGAGGAGGATGCCCGTTCATTCAGAATTTCCTTTTCCATTTCCAACCCACAGGAGTAGAGAAATTAACACTCCTCTCTCCAAGAGGAAGCCCCATTCAGCAGACCAACGACCGAGATGCATTTGAATAACCACCCCAAAAAACAAAGAACTGTGGGGAAATCCTCTGCCATGGGCTAAATAAACTGTATAAAACATGAACCCCAAAAGGGGCCAATTCGTGAACTCTGGGGGATTGCAGTGCAATAGAGGCTGCTTTCCATTCACCCACTGACGATCCCGGGTATCATCACCGTATCTCCGCTTGTTGGTTTTACCAAAATTCTATAATTTTGTTTTAATAAACATAATTATCTTTTGCTAATTGGCAAGGTGGATTAGCATTTATAACACTGTCCCTTTTTCAGGACCACAATATTACACAGTTTTGCTGCATGGTTCTTTGAAACAGCCTGCTCGGGGCGTCATGATTGGGGAGGCCCTGACTGGGCTCTGAGGGATGTGTGAGCCCCACACAGCACTGAGGAGCCAAGCTGGGCCAAACCAAAGCAACCACAGCTGCCAGCCTGGGATGCTCCTGGGCGGGTCACAGAGAGCAGAGCCCCAGGAACGTGAGGACCGGGCAGAGTGCCCTGGGGTGCTGCTCTCCTGCCCCAGGCCTGGCGGGGAGCAAGGGAGAAGTGGCGGGCACTCGCTGTCTCCGGTGCCCAGCAGCGGCCCCGCAATGGAGGCAAGTAGTGGGGGTGGCTGCAGCAGAGGGAGGCTGAGTGCTACCAAGGGCACAGAGCGCCGCTGTAGATGGAGGAAGCAATGAAGTCCACGTTCCCACTGCGCCACGGGCTCTACACTGGGAGCTGCTAGTGCGGGCAGCGGAAGAACCTGGAAGGGGCACGAGCGGCCTCTCTTGGCCCCTCATCCCAGTGTGGGTGCCCGCCATGCCCGTGCCCTTCCCAGCCCTTGCCCTCAGGCGAGGGGGTGCAGCGAGGAGCTTGACGGCTCTGTGGTGACAATTCAGTGGTTCGCCTCAGGCCCGGGCAAGGACTGCAACAGTTCTGCATTTGTGGCCACTGGCACTTGGACACCACAGCAAGTACGTGTCTGCACCATCAGGGCTTCTTGTTCTCTGCTGGCTGCTTGTCTGGACCCAAAAGACCAAAGCAGTCCACAATGGACGTCCCTAAGAAAACTGCACAGCAGTGACAACTCTGGGGCCAGCAGCAACAAGAGACTGCGTGCTGTTGGCACTACAGCTCTCATGAAAGGCAAGCAGGCCTTACTGGAAGGGGTAAGAATCAGACCAATTTTATCTGTTCCCACTTGGCAAAATCTTGTTGACAGTAGTCCTCATGAAACCTCAATCAGTGTCAATACTGGAATTGCCAATACTACAATAGTAAGCTGCTTGTGAAAAAAATTAATTCTAGTATTTTTTTTGATGGAAGAGTGGGTGTGGAATTTAAATATTTGATTCCATCTTATACTGTTTCCCATCTCAAGTATTTTGCCATCACTAATAAAGGGACCAGAACCTGTAACACCTTTTCTTGATGATTGGCATGTTCCTCTTCTTCATAGCTCTTAGTGTTTCCAGTTTTCCCATTTGGTAAGTCATGGTTTGGTGACTCTCTGCTACCAGATGAAGTAATGAAACTAGGAAGGAAGTATGTAATAAACCTCAGGTAGAAACTTAATCCTTTTTCTAAACCAACATTGGTGTTTATTATAGACACAAATATGTTGGATTATGGTAGTTCATTAGGCCCATTGCGGATAACATTGAAAGAAAAAAAAAACTGCCTAGTAGAAAGCTTGTTTCCAACTTTCTCACGGGTCTCAAAGCTTACTGGTGTGGGAGGTGGGGAAATCCAAGAAGAGAGCGACACTCTCCCTTGGAGGGAGAGTGTGTTGTAACAGCAATTCCACAGTTAGGGTTTCCCATAAAGTGAACTGTTTTCCCGGTTACTTCAAAGTTAGTTGTTCTCCCCTCCCTCATTGGCCAAAAGTTTGGTAGTCCTCCCCTATTGGTTCAAAGTTACTGTCCCGCAGACATTGGCTAAAAAGTTACTTCACCCTGTTCTCGCACCGTGGTTGGTGCATTTTCAATCCCTCCCCTGATTGGGCCGTTTCACAATCCCCTCCGTGATTGGAGAGTTCCTCATCCTCGCTCCCTGATTGGTGAACTTTTCAATCCTCTCTCTGATTGGGGAACTTCTCAATCCGCCCTGCGATTGGCCCTAAGAGAAAACCACACCCCTTTCCAACCCCATAAAAGCACAGTGTTTTAGACCCCCTGGGGTCTTCGGTCCTTGTGATGTTGCCGGTTCCAGCCTCAGAATAAAGAAGCTCCGGAGATCTCCTGGCTCCTGCCGCTCCTTTCTGCGCCGTCTGGGCTCTGGATCTGTGGGCAAAGCTGTTTACTAGCTTACCAGCTCCCTCTCCCTCTGCTGGCACAGAGCTGCTGGGGTTGCCTAGGCGACCCTTTCACAAAAGAGCTGAATCACTGTAGCGAGCCTGTGCCTCTGAGGCAGAAAGTGTCTTTTTAAAGACAACTTGCCGCAGAAGGGCGCAGCGCGCTGAAGACTCAACAGAGCTGACCTCAGGCGGTCAGCGGGCTTCGGCCGCACACCCCCAGGCCGCGTCATACTGGAACATATAAATCATAGAATATGCTGAGTTGGAAGGGACCCATAATGGATTTGTTCAGTGGTGGATTTGGTTAAAGCATATTTCATGGAATAAAAATCTCTTTGTCTGGAAATTGACTTTTAATGAAGTCCTTTCTCGTTCATTTAAGGCTAACTACTTGTCTAAATGTTTGAAAGCTCCAGTAAATATGCAAATTAGTTGGAAGAAAAGTTCTTGATGGAGTTGGTCAGCCAATTAGAAGTGGAAATATACTGTAGAGTTAAAAATATAAGAAGGTATGAGCTGTATGAGTTGCTTCTTTCTGTTTTATTTATTTTACTAGGATAGTGTCAGGGAGAGGTACTGTTCTTCTCACATCCCAAGAAACATTTTATTTTCCATTTTTATGACAAGAAATAAATCCCTGTCACTCAACAATTGAGTATTGTAACTTGGGGGGAAAAAGGTGTCATGAAAAGTTAGACAGTAGCAGCAACTATGAAAACTTTCTTTTCCATTAATTAGACAATATTTTATGAGTGGGATCTGGTAGAATATCTTTGTATATTTTTTTTCTGTCTTAATCTTCATGTAGGTTTTCCTTATACCCCATACTGACCTTATAGGTTCACTTTTGTTTTATCTTTTTCTTTAATTTTCAGGTCCTTATGTTTATCTTTGTGTGACACTCTTTTGGATAATAAAGTACAGGTGAAAGTATAGGTGAAGGATCTTCTTTTTCACTGAGATTATAGGTTGTTCTGGGTGACAGTAAAGTCAAACATATCCATGTAACACCTGCAATGCAAAAATTCATGACTCATGTGGAGGTATGTGAAATTTAGTTTATTAAGTTGGTTATATGTTCCTTTGTTCCCTCCTCATCCACGTGTACCCCTGAGGCAAGTGACGTAACTGTCGGTTTTCTGTCCATCAGAAAGCCCGCGAGTTTTTTATTTCTCCCTGTCCCCTGGTTGGCAAAAGTTGAATATTGCACCTGTCTAACGGTCCCCAGAACTCCCTCTATTGGTTGTTTCACCTTTACCCGTTCCTGACACCATCTGTATAAAAGTGTACGCAGAACCGCCCTCGGGGAAGTTGCGAGAGCAGCCGCAGGCGGGTGATATCGCGCTTGTGGCACAATAAACGCTGCTATCTCACTGCCTCCCATCCTGCCTCTGCTTCATCACTTTAAGACCGCTGCCAAGGATCTCTCTTAACAAGAACCCACAGGAATCGGTATCGTCGCTTGGCGTACGAACTGATCCTCGTCCCGTGTCGCGGTGCCCAGGCTAGCCGTGCGTGGAGACGCTGAGGTCTCGAAACACAGCACCATGACAGACTCACTTCTTCCTCAGCCTGAAATATTCAAGTTAGGTCTTTGCAGCTCTAGCTTTTATGAAGTAATTATTTCTAATTTCCCTAAGTTAAACTCTGGTTCACTTCATTCTTGAATTGTGTGTAACTGCATAGATATTCACTGGATGTAAAGTGACTACTTTTAATCCAGGCAACTCTGTGAAATTTGTAAATGATGTCTTCCTAAAGTGAATTTTCTTAGTGTCATTTATTCTTCATCTTTATAGAAAGATAGGTTTAAATTATCTAAGACAAAAGTAGCTGACCATGAGAGATGTGCTTAAGCATGAATGCTGATAAATCATGGCACAACAGACTATCAACAGCTGCAATAAAAGGTGTCCTAATGACTGTATGGTCCTTAAAATAACTCCATTCCATTTTGATAGCATCATATGTATTTATAAAGCAATTCTGTCAGAGAGTTTTTGCCTATGTAGTTATAATTTAGGTAAAAAAAAAATTGAATAATGTCTGTAATTATCAAAATGTAAGGGACTACAAAGAAGGTGCTGGATGAGACAAGGTAAGCGGAGCATATAGATGTGGAGATATGTAGTTGTAGAGTTGGTAAGGGTATACTTCTCAGTCTTTCAAATGACATTTCCAAGTTAGAAATTAAATAGTGTTTTAAAACTTTTTACATTGTTTTGTTGTTTGCATGTTTTTTTCAGAGGATTTGTTCCACTGTAATGGCTACTCATTCTCAAAAAACTGAAAACGTGTTTCCTGAAACAACTGAAGCTGATGTGAAGGAAAGAAATTACTGCTGTGGAATGGGTCAATTAATCACTGAACATAATATTAAGAGACTGGGAGCCTACTGACCACTGTCAGGCTGATAAGATACTTGGGTAGGTTTTGCATATTATGAAAATTGTTACATTTGAAATATTATGAAATACAATGACAAGCAGAAGAGAAAGAAAGAAGGGATGAGATGGGAATGGTGGGTAGTATAAAGTAAAAGTGTGCAAATGTTCAGCTAGAGGAAAAACGAAAAAATGTGAGAGTAAAAAAACAAGGTAAGAGTACATGGCGAAAAAAAAAGCAACCCAAAGGAAAAGAGCACACTGTGTTATCTCCATCTATTCATTAAACTCATACAAAAAAGAGTTGTTATCATTTATTGGAAGGGGAGAAAATTTTGGCAAATTATTATTTATCAGTTTAGTTGCAATTATCACATACTTCCAGTTTGTATGCTGGATGTGTGCACCACAAATTCACTTTTGACCTTAAATGTAACTTCTGCAATTGTTAAATCCAACCAGGTATCATCATGGTGTATATTACACTTTCAGTCAAGCTTCTGCTGATACATGTATTGCTGCTTTTCACTAATTGAGACATTACATATAGTACTTGTTTTCATGAATTGTGACTTGACTGTAATATTATTGTTAGACTCAGTGCCTGGCTGTTTGGAGCCAGTATAAAACAGTCTCCAAATACAGTGATTCTTGGGAATTAGATCAGTTAGTGCACCTTCAGTAGGTTTTTCCCTGTTAAGTGTTCATGTAAGTGTTCATGTTACTGTGGACAGTAAACATGATAGTGGGAACTGCTTGGGTTTAATCATTTTGGATCAAACTGCATCTGAAAGGGAAATGAATTCTTATGACAATATAATACGACTATGGATATGCAATATATGAAAGACCTGCTTTCTCTTTGGAAATGCCAACTGAAGTAGCCCTAAATATTTTTTGCAATCATTATTACAAGAAATCAATTATGTGTACTCCCAGTCAGTATAAAACAACTGACAAAATTAAGTTTTTGAAAAATAAATTATTATTTTTTAATACATCGAGTACACACTGAAGTGTCAATACTGTATTTATTCACATAACTGTGATACACAAGCCTATGTTTAGAACCAAGGAAATATTTAGCTACTACTATCTGTCTCTTAGCAAAGAAGGTGTCAGTGGAAGAGAAACCCATTCCATCTGCAGAACCTGTTGAATCAGTGCTGTGTGGCAGGTTGGCTATTGGGGGATCACCACTTGCCATAGCAAAGGCTGGGGCCATCATTAGCCATATCCCATTGTACTTACATATTGCACTGCTGAAACATGAGCAGGTAGGTGTGGCTTTTGTTATTTGATTTTATCCAAATTATTATAGTTATTGAAGAATTCCAAAGCCAGTTGTGACAGTTTAATTAAATTTACCTCATACAATACACCCTTCACCCCATTGCCTGTAGTAGTCTTTGAACCCTGTGCCATACTTATGTCATAAACTATTCTGATTTTTTATTTTCACCTGGCATTCCCAATTACAGGAGTCACCTAAAGAAACCACTCTCAATGGTTACTCTGTTGAGCTGTGAAAAAACTTCACCTGCAAAACTGAAATTAGTGAAAGAACTTATGCTTATACCACCAGTTGAGTTATCACTCAAACAGGTACTGTTTCATTTTTGCTTTTTATAAATGTGTTCTGTTGACATCATACTAACCATATATGTACACAAGCATATAAATCTTTTCAATATAGTCTTTACAAAATATATTTTTCATGTTTTATTAGCTTGGAAAGCCAAATTTTAACAAATGCTAGTGCAGAATTCTAACACCAATAACATTACATTAAGTACAAAGATGACTTAAAAGAAGAACCATGAAAATTTAAGTTAAAAACATGTTAATTTAGAGGAATAAATCAGAGTATTGAAGATGGTGTCAAGGAAATCTATGACACAATGATAGATTAGAACATGATTTTGCATTAGTAGATGATAAATATTAACTGGTTGATGTAACATACAAAACAGCAAAATGTGTAACAAATTCCCAGGAAAGCATAAAATACATGGAAATAGGTTGCTTTAAAATGAAATTCTGACACTAGAAGAGAATACAGAGAGCAAGAAAAATGGGTGAGATAGATGGGATCAACCCTCTCTTTTTTTGTTTAAGCACGTGTTGCATTAAAGAACGTATCTGCACAAGATGCCTATATTAGGGCTGGGATTTCAAATGTGTGTGCTGGGGATCTGACAAGTATCTGTGCTCTTTCTCTTTGCTTTTCCTTTAACTTTTCCAAATTATCCCCCGTATCTGTTAATGAGGTCACTTATTATCTGTCACAGCTGGAGCAGGGTGGATAGGAGTGCTGCAACCTTCCTCAGAAGCATCCTGAAAAGTACATCTGACGCTGGCCCTTCCTTTTGCCTCGGTAGGCAAACCCGGCTAGTTCCTGGCCCATCAATCGGCTGGGGACACCCCTCATTGCCCCAGGGGTGGCTACAGGTGTTGCCCCATGTCACAGGAAGGACAGGTCTCCAGGAAGTGAAGGAAAGAGAGAAGACTCTTCTGAGGGCCAGCAGTCCAAGCTTTATTGGCAGCTCTGGGGAGCTCCCCCCTCAGGGGATGCAGACTCACAAGAGCCGTGAACAAAAGCTCTGCAAGCCCTCTTACTTGGGGGAGGTTACAGGGAGGGGAAAGTCCAACTGCCAATGGGGTTAAACTAGGGAGTGGTTACAATACAGGATTGACAGCAGGGGAATACCACTTAAGGCAGATACAGGAGGGCATTTCTGATCCTCAGCCTATCACGCAACGGCTCTCCCAGAACCTTCTGGAAGGAAGAGAGGAGGAGCCAAGTGACAGACAGGGGACCGGGGAGGAGATAGGGGGATTGGCAGGGAAGTTTCTAGGTGGGAAGGAGTGGCAAGGAAGGATTGACAGGTGAAAGGGTGGTACAATTTAGGCCATAACCATTTGGGAAGGGGAACACAGGAATAAAACATACAGCAGGTAAAAACAAACCACAACAGACATCCTAGTGGCACAGGCACGTCCAAGCCGCTAGAGTGATTTAATTCTTTTGCGAAGGGCAATCCTGTTTGTGTGACATGGAGGAACAAGACGGAGCCTTCTGTGGAGTTCTCCGGGAGCTTTATTCCTTGAGGGGATCCAGTGACAGAAGACTGGAGAGCCAGTACAGCAGGGACTTATATACAGGGAAGGCAGGGGATGGGGTTACACAACTTGGCCAGTCAGGTTAGGGATTGAGAAATAGATCAATCCGGGGAAGGATCAGAAATGAACCAATCAACTGGGGTAAAAAGGAGGAAGGAGAAAAAGACCCAATGGGGTACAACCAATTAACATGGTAACAGTAAAATCTTATGGGGGAAACTCATTTTGTCACCATGCGGGAGAGAGCAGTCTCCTTGGATTTCTTCCCTAGAGGGACTTACCACAACCCGGAAGATGCTTTCTCTCCAGGGAGGAGTGTCCTTACCATAGTCAGACTCCACAGCCTCCCGAGGCTTAACTACTTCGACAATTAACAGTATAAAAATTTTGAAAGGTAACAAAGTTCTTTAAATATGTTTAAGCAAGACATTTTTCCTTGTGATTTAATCTTGTGCTTGAATTCCCATAAAATTATACAAGTCTATTACCTGTGAAGGAGCTATGATGACTAGATAAAACGGAGTTTTAAAATTGATTTTGTTTTCCTTTCACTGCGATGATTATGTAATTTTTTTCTCTGCCCTCTTTCTACTGTTCTTCCCCTTCTTTTTTTTTTCTGCTCACTCTTGACTACAATAATTGTGATAATAGTAACTCATGCTTTCAAAACACACATGGTGTCTTCTGTAATGAATCAGGAGATTAGGAAAGTGGTTGCAGCAACCTTTTATGAACCTAAAATAATCTGCCTCCTGGAGGACTGTTTTGTCATGTTGGCAATGCATAGAAAGGAATAGATATGCATAGAAATATCATTGTATTAATACCTGGAAAATAAATCAGAGAAAGGGATCAGACCAGTATTTAGTGTGCATGTGATTAGGATTTGCTTTCTTCCCAGTCAAAGAAATCAAATGCCTTTAATATTACTAAGAACTGTGTTGAAAAGGCAATAGATTTTGTTAACTCATGTGGATCTACATATTCAGATCTAAATGAAAGATACTTCATTTATAATCATCCCCTCTTTTCTATAACTGCATATCCATTAGTTTAGCTCTTTCTTATTACATACTGGAAATGAGTTTGCTCATGTTTCTATTGTCATTTGCAAGCAATTCAGTGAGAAAATAATGCCTAAACTCTCTTTTCAATTTCAGGTTCTTTGGTCCTTGAAAAAGGCATTTCCATGATGTGGCAGCTGAAATAGAGCAACTAATCCCAGTGATGGAAGAGCATCCTTGTAGCTCTCATGAGTTAGCAGACTGTGGTAAAGAATGGTAGGAAACCAAGCACATACCCTGAGCTGGTATCCTGGTAAGAACTACTGACATTTTATCTTTGCTATTCTATGCTATTCAGTGGCCCTCACTAATAGAAGGTTTTGCCTTGGGGCACAACTGAGTGTCCACCATGGAAAATGAATAAATTAATAAAATAGCTAGAGTGAAATAGAGCAAGAAAATGTGTATTTCTGTTACTTAAAGATGAAGTCCATCTCCCATGAAGGCAGAAAGTTCTTGCAAAATCATTAATACACCTCTGGGATAAGTCTACACTGCCGTTCCTGCACTGCAACTGGCAGTGATGGACATTACCAAGAGCAGCTTTTAACTGGTTTTTCATTTCAAGCAGCTTTCTCTTAGTTTGTGCTGCCTCAAAAAATGAGCTGAAATGTAATAGACCCTGCAACACTCTGTCCAAAGATTATTGGCTAACAATTAGCTGTCTGTCTGCCAGGTGTTTTTTAGGCAGACATATGTAGAAGGACAACCAATTTGTTCTGCAAATAAAAAACTTGCGGTGATAGTGAGCAGCTGCCAATGAACCAGCATCTGGAGCTTTCATCAAAGGCACACAAGGCTTCTGTCCAGTTCACTGTTTGAGCCCACCTCTTTAAAAGATAGTCTCAGAAGTATTTTCTCTGCCTATGTCATGAAAGCTGTTGCAGAAAATACCTGAATGTTCCCTGGAGCATGGATGCTGGAGAGTTTGGGCTGACTGGTTTTCATTGCCCATGTTCAGAGAAATGACAGTACCCACCATCCTCTACTAGAATCAACATATTTAATTACTTTTAGAAAATAAAGGTATCAGGTGATTTGTGCACAATCTGCAGGTTTTCTCTCTTCCCTGTTTCTTCCACGGGATGAAGACTCCAGAGAGTGCTGCATGTGTCAGGCAGCATCACCTAGAAATAAGCAACCTTCCTCCTTGCTTTCCAGCTAGATCTTTCTCACAGAAGACAATATATAGTAAATTGAAAACAAATCAAGCTGATACAGCAGCTGCCAGAAGTCCCACAAGTGCTGTGCAGTTTTATCACAGAGTCATTATCTCTTAGTGCAGCTCTCTTCCTTGGAGCTATGGGAGTTTCTGCATGGCCAAAAGGCATATGTGACAGCAGCCTACTGACACACTCACCAGGTAGCTTCAGCTTCCCCTAACCCAACTTCCTGCCTCCAAGATCACTGCTGCCTGTTCCGTATCTTCAGGCTAACCAATCCCGAGTGGTTGGTTGGTTGGTTTTATCTGCCTATCCCAGCCTTTCCTGTGTGTCCTCTCACACCCCCGTGCCTATATGACAGCCTCTTGGCTTCTCCCTATTCTTCACAGCTGATCTATCTTTTAACACCACTTCTTTCCTTCTTCTCCCATTCACTTTTGTCATTTACTCAAGCCAAGATGGTCACAAGAAGATTGCTGCCTTTTTTCTAGCGAGTAACTCTTGCTTCAGATCTAGGATCTATGATTCCATACAATGCGTGGAAACTGCTCGTGGTCCACACTCTGCTAAGATTATTGGCTTCCCTGACACGTTCCCTGACAGTGGAATACATGCTTTATAAAAGCTAAACCAAAGGGTGGAAGGTAAGATGGGAACATATCCTATGCATGTTAATCAGAAATCTAATTGGAGAATCATTGTGAATCCCCAGAGAAGGTGATAAGTTTAGGTAGAGTACACTCCTGAAAAACATTTAGGTGTTGAAACTCACTGCATAGGTTTCAACTCCTTGTCTACTTACCACATTAGTGCCCATTGTGATGCTTTCCTGATTTTTAAAAACCCAAAAAGGGCATTCGGGGAATACTTCCTCTCCAAGATGACCATTGTCTTTGTGTGTATCTTAGACAATTGCAGTCACCTGAGTCATGAGTGATGGACCAAACCACTGCTATTTTTGGTCCATCAAATTGCTGTTGACACACCCAAAGAGCACCCCTTTGCCCAACAGGGAATATTACTCTTTTTGCAGTGTTGACTCTTCATTTCTTTCTCCCAAGAAAAATCTCACTTGCTTATATTGATGAAAAACCATCGGCATAACAAAAAAGCTGGCTTCGGGCAAACAGCTAAAGGATTAATTACTCGAGAGAAACATATATTTAGACACATCTTTGATCAGTTCTGAGTACATGAATACTTTGGAAATCCTGTGTCAAAATAAATTATTTGCCAGAGTATCTGCCAAAAACTAGTAAAAAGCAACAATTCTGATTAAATCTACATCAAAAACTTCTGAATAAAAAAATAGGTTTGAGGTTGATTATGAAATACTATTCTGGGGAAGTGAAGTGGCAAAAAATTTGAGAGGCCAGTTTTTAGGGATTAAGTAACTTCAAATCCCATTCAGCTGTGTCAACTAAAAGTTTAATCTTTCGTGGATTGCTACAAAATATGGTCACTCTTGGAGAAAACTCCTTAATTTGAAATTCACACTCTTGAAGAAAACTCCTTAATTTGAAAAGCTACCACACTATGTACTAATCAACCATCTTCTTGAGAGTCATTACAGATATGCCAACAGCTGGATGAGCATGAAGTCTGGGAACAAGGGAACTGCTGACAGTTTTTGGAAATACAAGGTCCACCTGAGAAAAAATATTTTTTATATGTTCTAGGCAATGAATGTTGTACTTGGGGGAGAGGACTAAGGCTAATATATGCAAACTAGGGACTAGGCTTCTGATTTCCCCCTTCTTTTTTACATAATAACCACCTTTCTGCATATTATTCTTTCCCTTTTTAAGAGCTGAATAGAATAGTTTTATAGCTAGGGAATGACGAATCAAGCAACACACTTTTTGTCAATTTATCAAAGATACTTCTCAAGTGAAAGCTGAGGCATAGTTCATAGCAACATTTTTTTGGTTCCAAGTAAGATTTCATTTATCATGCCAAGAAAGTGTGGGGGGAAAGAAAATATTTCATGAATTAATGTTTATATGGTTTAATGGTACATCTACTTGTCAGCTCAGTGCAGGAGACAGCAAGTCTAAGTTTATAAAATGTTCTTATAGAAATAAACCATAGAAAGGGTAAAAGTCAGGCTCTCAAACCTCACAGTGTTATTTCCTGATTGGTAAATCACTGAGTCATTGAGTACACCAAAAGTTACCAATTTATTTATCAGCATTTACAGAAATGAATAAGAGTTCTGTAGCATTATGAGTAGCATGTAATGAAAATATTTGCCTAACATTACACTCAGACTTCAGAAATAGATAACATTACATTATTTTTATTAGTACTAGTTTTATTCTACTAATGCTTAAAACACCAAGAAACAGAGGGAACATTCAAAGGTACTGCATGTAGACATACTTACAGGACAAATAGATAATCTGATGAAAGAAAACGAAATAAAATGGATGACACTTATGTTAAAACACATCATGCCCAGGAAAAGACTGCACCCTTCCAGCACTGTTTAACATCTTTGTAAGCAACATGGACCATGGGATTGAGTGCACCCTTAGCAAGTTTGGCAACACCAAGCTACATGATGTAGTCCACACGGAGAGAAAGGATCCAGTTCAGAGGGACCTTGAGAGGCTTGTGAGGTGGACCTGTGTAAACCTCATGAAGTTAAACAAGGGCAAGTGCAAGGTCCTGCACCTGGGTTGTGGCAATCCCTGCTATCAGTACAGATTTGGGGATGAACTGATGGAAGACAGCCCTGCTGAGAAGGATACAAAAGTGCTGGTGGACAAGATCCTGGATATGAGCTGGCAGTGTGCACTTGCAGCCCAAAAAGTCACACAGATTCTGCGCTGCATCAAAAGCAGCACAGCCAGCTGGTCAAGGGAGAGTATCTTGCCCTCTCCTCTGCTCTTGTGGAATCCCACCAGGAGTACTGTGTCCAGCTCTGGAGGCCCAGCTTAAGAAAAATGGAAACATGTTGTACTCAGTCCAGAGAAGAGCCACAAAGTTGAGAGCAGGCTGGGCACTTCTACAAAGAAAGATTAAGAGAGTTGGAGTTATTCAATCTGGAGAAGATAAAACTCTGGAGAAGATTTATAGCAGTTTTCCAGTATTGAAAGGGTTCTACAAGAGAGCTGGAGAGGGACTTTTCACAAGGGCATGTAGTGACAGGACAAGGGGGGAATAGCCTTAAACTGAAGGAGGGTAAATTTAGATTAGCTATTTGGGGAAAATTCTTCTTGTGAGAGTGGTGAGGCACTGGAACAGGTTGCTCAGAAAGGTTGTGTACTCCCCATACGTGGAGGTGTTCAAGACCAGGCTGGACAGAGCTTTGAGCAATCTAGTCTACTGAAAGGTTCCCTGCCCTTGGCAGGAATTGAAACTAGATGTTTTTTAAGTTTCCTTCCAACCCATTCTACAATTTTGTGTAATTATCGTGTCTGTGTTCAGCACACTAAACTAGTGGAACATCTCAGCAGTGACCTACACTGTAACACATCTAAAACTACCCAAAACTGGATGTGTGACTGGGAGAGTGAAGGTATACCAGCACTCAGAGCCAACACATAAATGTTTTAAATTAACAATTCTGGTTAGATTTACTGCTCATCATCATTTTCTCCAGGGCTATCCACTTGGCAGTAATTCTTACCAGTACTTTGTGTGTGTATGTTATGTGCATGTTAAGGGAGTTTTTGGACTCTTGTCATGGGCTGAGGAGTGACATGACTGGGCGAAATCCCTGGCTAGCCCCTCTGGTCAACACCACAAGCAGCTGCCCCCAAACCACAAGGGGTTCAGGTGACAGTATGGAACAGGGCTGCTTCTGTTCCCCACAGCCTTGGATGAGACAGTGCCGAAGACCAGGACAACGAGCAGAGAGGGGCCTTCCGTGTGGTTCACAAAGGGGCTTGTTTGTTCCTCGAGTGGGTCAGGGACAGAGAGACCAAAGCATCACCTTTGCCTTTAAGTGGGAGTGGAATAAGGGGAGGGTACAATGCAGAAACCAATCAGAGACAAACAGGGGAGGAGCTCAATGAGGGACTTACAAAACTCTGAACAATAGAGGAATACAAGGGGAGGATACAACTTAAGCAAACCAATGGCACTTTGAACAATGCTGAACTTTCCAGAACGAAGGGCAGGTACAAACACAGATTGACAATCAGGTAGGTGGGTCTAGAGGCAGAGGGTTCGTTCAAGGGAGGACTGACATGGGATATCCTGGAACAAGGGGCAGGGTTTGGGGAGTGGCAGACAACTGGGGAAGGGAGGAATAACTGGGAACAGACTAACAACATGGGAGAAACTGGAACAGACCACTTAAAGGGTCACAGAAGGCATACAGTGCAGAAAAACACACTACAACAGAGGAGAGAAGACAAAGGACTCAGCACAATTTAAAGTGAATTTAGCAAAAGTAGTTTATTGTGCTTCTAAATATTGTTTATATTTACTTCTTATCTTGGTTTACATAGTCACCCATTATTTGATTGACAGCTTTGCTTTGTCTACGCATCTCTTGATTGGTAGCTCTACTTTATCCACGAGACAAGCACACATCTTTTTCTTACTCTAATTGGTTGATACCATAAGCATCATTTTATTCAGGTTGACACTCTCATGTCTGTCAGTAACTTTTCTGCTTCTTCTTTTTTCTTTGCAACATCAGCTTTTTTATTTACAAAGATGACCTGGTTCTTTAGTTCTAGAAGGTTAGGCTGGTTCGTTTAGTACATGTCTGTTTTCTTGTAAATATGACTCTACAATGGGCCATGATTCTGTTCTGCTGAACTGTGCCCAGAGACAGGGCCTGTGACTATTAGGTGTACATATACAGGATGTAGTGGAGGTGTAGTGTTCCCATCTTCAGTTTCCAGTCTGTGCATAAGACAAGCTATAGACAGTGTTTAGGGAGTGTAAGGTCTACTCAGCCTAACCACACAGCCCCAGGAGGGGCCAGAGCACCAGCACATTGCTGCCTTCGTATATTGCATGCCTGAGAGCCCTGAGTACAAGCTGTCCTCACGTCAGACTGCTCAGCTAGTGTCCACAATGGGACGTGTACTGGGGTTGACAGTGCTCCCAAGGCTGTTTTTTTGCAGCAAGGTCAGGCTGGCTCAGTCAGCACAGGAGGCACATTCATGCACTAGCAGCCTGATGCTTCTCAATCTTCTTGGGAGCCATAATAGTTTGAGAATTTTTCCAGACATGATCTGCCCTTGAAATTTCCTTTATCTGATCTCAGTAAAGTAACAGTGTCTTATTTCAGTAAAGCTTTTAAAACAAATATAGGACTTCTTCAGTCAATACAGGATACTGAGTTTTACTTTAAAAAGTAAATCATATAGTTTTAAGATCCTTTTGCCTACCTTCTCCGCTACTTTCCTCTCTCTCTGTCATACTTCTAATAAAGTGCTCATCAGATCACAGTAAGGGTCCTAGCCCAAAGACCTACCATACTAGTGCAGTAAGAATGTCTTGTATTTTTAGAGATTTTCCGACTTTCAGGTCTGAGTGAATGTCCTACCTGTATCCCAGTTTTATATCAGCACAAGACTCTGGTACAACCTCCAGCACATCACAGACAGGAGGCTGTGGACAGCTTCAGGAATTTTCCTTCCTAAACACAGTAAACATCTTTTAAAAGGTAAAGTTAGTTCTCCATAGCCTGTGAAGTCTCATATATTACTTCTTAAGACTGAAAGGCTGTTCTCAGATGGCTTCTTTCCCCATCCATTAAATTATAATCTTATGAGGACCATTAATTTTTCAAATTAATGTTCTGTCTTCAATTGCCACCATGGTGAAATTAAGTTTGTCCTGTTATTTGCACCATGGAGGTTTTCTAGAAAGGACAACACTGACTTTGACACTGGAATGGGGAAGGAGAGGAAAAGCCAAGTGTTATTTATCACCATAGCCTGGGGGTGTAAAAACAGACTGAGAATATCATATTCCTCCTTATTTCTTTTAAGGCATTTCTATCATGATATTATTGTATAAAAGATTAATTTCTAGCTTTGGGGTTTTTCTTTCTCTTGTGGAGTTGAAAAACTTACTGAATTTAAATAGAAAGAGAAAAAATAGTTCTCTTAACTGCTACGGCACAAACTGCAGCATATGGAGTTGTCCAGGTGTTTCTCATGGTGTGAACGATCAGAATACCTGACAGAATGGAAAGTCTTTGTGTGTGCATTACATTGCAATACACAGTTAGAAATGCCTGCTGAAAGGAAGCAAAAGAAGCTCCATCTCTATCCAAAATCCTGGATGATGTATTGCTAGATTCTTCCTGTTTGGTCAGGTCACCCTTAACCAAATCATCTTCCTATAGAAAGGACTCCCCTATAAGGAAGATGTGCATAGATAGCATCAAGTTGTTCTAGTTTCCCATAAACTAAGAAAATACAATGAGGTCCCTGAAGTATGCTTCCACTTGGACTCTTAAGTCCAGAATGAAAACAAGTCAGGTTTTCAGAGTAATGTCTCCTATTTTGAGGTACCTTAGGGGCTTCTCCTCTGGTACCTTCCTATTACCTTCTTTCATTATTTCCTCATCCCATGAGAGGAATTCTTCCTTCTGGGTGAGCATGTAGCATCCCCTGTAGCACCCTCATAAGAGGTTGTGTAATGCCCAATGTGTTGGGCATGCTGAGCTGCTATTGAATGGCACAGGAAAGGCTGCAAGACTGACTGATCAAACTTATCCAGACATGGAAGGGAGCTTTTTTTTCAGGTTATCAGTGAAGCATGCACTGTGGTGGTGATACAGTGTTCTCTGAGATACTCAACCACTTCTGCTTCCAGCACTGGTCTTACAGAGGTTATTCCTTTCTGTCCTGGCAGAACACCATGATTTGCTGATTATGGGATTCTTCGGTTAATGAGTCTTCAAAAGCAAGAAGGATTTTCCACCTTCTTTTCTGCAGCAGTTCTGTGGACTATAGTGAGAAAAGACTTCGTACAGAAAACAAAGTGGGCTCATTTATGACTGCCCAGCAAACACCTTACTTTTAAAAGACTATAAATATCCAGACATTCAGGCTGTGCATAACTCTGGATGAGGGCATAGGCATATACAGAGCAACACACTCTGTAGAAGGTGAATTACACATCTATGCTAGGTGGAGTGGGTTGCAAATAAAATGAACACCAATCCTGGAAGACATATATAGACTACATTTGGATGAATAATTACAGCCAGATGAAGCACACTCTTAATTTTTACATTAAACTTTGTTACGTTAAATTAACAGGATTAATATTTGATATCTTAATTGATTCATCAGAAGACTGATAGTGAGCTGGTTTTGTGGGGTTTTGTAAAATGCATTTTCCTGTCTGGTGCTGTTATCCATTCCCACTTCTGACCAATGCCATAAGGCAACACACTCTCTGAAGGGTACAGAAGCCCACAGCAGTCCTATGGGAGTCTGCTCAGCAGTATTGGGTATGTGATTTATTCCAGTTCTCTGTATTTATGGATTTATGGACAATTTTGTTCTTTTCAAACCTATTTGTCACTTAGCAATAAAGTGTTAAACAGATGTGTTGCAAAATGAGCATTTTCCTATTGATTACATCCCCAACAGTATTTTCTGCTCAATTATCAGACATTATTTGCTGCATTTTTGAAAACACAAGAGAATGTATAAGTCACAGACTTGACATTTTCTCTTATTCTTTATTAGTACTGCACATAGCCATTGATCCAACTTAATTACATGAAAGACAGCTACAAAAAAGAAAAGTTTTAATCTATCTGACATGTCTGAAGGGTGTACCCAAGGACTATACCTGCTATGTATATTCTTGCTTCAGTAAGAAGAAAAACTTCTTTTGCATTGAAAGGTTCTCTTGGTTGTGCCATTGTGCAAACTCTGGGAAAACAGTGAAGTGTTCTGATGCGCCATATCTTCACTCGTTCAGTGTCTGATATTAGACTGTGTCAGAAAATACCTCTATTTTCATCTGACAGACTGATGGAATAACCACTTCTGCTTTCTGCCTTTCAGTCAAATTACTGTGTTCATCTTGAAATAGCTTGTTCATCTCAATATCCTTAACATTAAAAAGCCATTTAAAAGCCATTCATAATGTTGCTAAATATAAAGGCAGTCCTCTAGTAAAAATTCTCAGCATACATGACAGATCCTTTAAAATCTGACCTTTTACACATATCACCTCTGCATGGGCAACTGCAAACAGTTCCCTAGATTTAAGATTTATGCCAGAGAGTTTGAACGGGACAGTTTGGGTTCACAGAATTACAGAATCACGGAATAGTCTGAGTTGGAAGGGATTCACAAAGATTGTAAATCCAGCTCTTAAGTGAATGGCCCATATGGGGATCAAACCCACAGCCATCCCATTATTATTAGCACCATGCTCCGATCAACTGAGCTAAATGGAAATGTTCTCCTCAAAACCAGAAAACTTCTGTCATTAAGTAAAAAACCTGATTTTTCTCTGGTTTTTTCTCTTTTTTTCCTAGATTCAAGAAGTACGGTAATTTTTCTTAAAAGGTTTATAATTTGTTTTTTCACACAAAATGTGACATTTTCAAGAAAAATTGTTCATATTTTTTGCATAATTTCTTTTCTTGGGGGCAATTTCCATTTTTAAGACAACCCTAGTGGAAAGCATCAGACAGGATCCTTTGGTTGTTAGTTGTTCTTTGTTGCTTTTGTGCTTCTGTGGGAATTATAGAAGCTAAATGAGATGAATAAATGGATTTTTAACAGGCTTATTACAATGAACACTTGCCAACATGTTCTCAGCTTGAAACATAAAGCTCTTAAGATTTAATTTTTAGCTGTCTTTCTCCAAAAGTAAAATTTAATTAGAACCCAATTATACTGAAATTGAGGTAACTGCTGAGGTAGTGCAATGGATACTTGGTCCCATACGATCCGATTTATAATCCACAAGCACTTTGAAGAACTACCTTATTTTTTCTCTACATTTATATTTTCCTATATATATTTCCATGTGATTTCCTATTAATAGAAATTAGAATTGCATGGCTGCTTTGCATGTATTTGAGAAAAAATTTAAAATAAAGTTATATAAGAATGTTTATTTTACTATATATTTGTTATGGCTTTACACTGCTAAGAATAAACATGCATAAATTGATATTATATTGGTTTCTGTTGGAAAGATAAAGAGGAAAGTGAGAAAAGCTTTCAGAAAGACCAGTATCACCTTAATTCCTTAGTACAAAAAATCCTTCCTAGAAAATACAAAATAAGGTTTCCTATTTTGTACTCACACCAATGTGAGCCCAAAATGATGTTTCTAAGCTCATGATTTCTAGATATTTCAGACTTAAAATGAGGTTTTAATAAATATTTCTAAGCTATATGTGAATCCATTAAAATAAAATTTATTTGAAAATCCTCAACAACAGCAAAATAACACAGAGATCCAAACTATTTTCTTACCTCCACCATTTTTCTCTGAGGTAATTCCTGATGCTTTTAGGGGATTTTGTCTGAGATTTCTAATTAATTAAATAACTTGAACTTAGAGTAGAAAGCATCCTCATGCTCTCTCTACATAAGGCACAACATAAGGTACAAGACAATGGAGGATCAGAAGGGTCAAAAACAATAAACAAATGGCCCTTCTTGACTCATGCTCTAATAATTTTTGGTCAAATTTTGAGTCACAAAATGCTGCCAATCCTTATTTTTTAATTTTTAACAGGAAATGTTAGCAACTAAATGGTAATTATTTACCTACCTGATTAGCATTTTCTATGAGGCAATTTGATGTGGACTTAGGTTAGTTTGTTAAGCTCAAGCTATTTTCTCCAAAAATAATTTTGTGTTTTCAAAATGGTTTTTGTAGTATAATAATCTGTATTTTAAGAACAATTTTCTGGATGATCAACATGATGACAAGGTTTGGCAGGTTAGATAAATGGCAGTAAGGTAGCAAGTACTAAGTGTTGTGTTATGACCTAAAAAACTTTCCTTTTTTTTTTTTTTGTAATGGACAGCTCCTCTGATTTCCTCTCATTGTCTTATATCCAAGAAGCTAAAAAACATATTTATTGTATCTATTTTCTCCAGTTACATGTCTGATTGCAGATCTAATATGTTGTGAGAATTGCCAACAGCTCTGCTTGTTGGCAGCTGAATAACACAGAATGCTGATACTGTACACCACCACATAACTTCTCAGATCACACTTGCATCTACAATCCAAGCACTGCCACAGAAACCTGATGATTGTTCCTAGAGAGGAGGAAAGACTACAACACACCATGTAAACAATAATTGATCTGCAGCATTCATAAAAACGTAGAATTGTTAAGGCTGGAAAAGGACCTCTAAGATCATAAAGTCCAACCATCAATCCAGGAACACCACGATATTCACCACTAAACCATGTCCACCACTAAACTGTGTCCTGAAGTGCTGTAACCATGTGTTCCGAACACGCCCAGTGATGGTGACTCCACCACTTCCCTTAGAAGTCTGTTTCAATGCTTTACAACCCCTTCTGTGATTTTTTCCCAAGTATCCAATGTAAACCATCCCTGGCACAACTTGAGGTCATTTCTTCTCATCCTGTCACATGTTACCAGGGAGAAGAGACCAACACCCACCTTGCTACAACCTCCTTTCAGTTACCTGTGGAGAGTGTTAAGGTCTTCGTTGAGTGTCCTTTTCTTCAGGCTAAACAGCCCCAGCTCCCTCAGCCATTTTGCATAAGATTTGTGCTCCAGGCCCTTCACCAGCTCCGTTGCCCTTCTCTGGACCTTGTTCCATCATCTTAATGTCTTCAATTCAGTGCTTGATTGCATACTTTTAACAACTACCAAAAACTCCTTAGCAATGTGCTCTGTATTTTTTAGCCCAATTCAATTTATATTGTCATTATAAAATAATCATAAAATATCCTTACATCTTTGAAGAGCAGAAGCTGGGTAAATTCCTAGCATGTTCTTGCCCATTTGGGAGTCTCACAGGGTGTGATCAACAGCATGCTGGTCCTCTCATGCATACTGTGTAAAAGGCTCATTTCCTCCTCTCTGCACGTAGTCTTTGTTCTCTATTGCACTTGTGGGCAAAAGAGTCAAACTGGGAGTTTGCATCTGCTCAGGTTTTAATAATATTATTCAGAAATACATCTTGATTAGCTGATTTTCTGGTCAGCAGCTGCTAAATCCTTTCCAGGTGTAAGCTGATTTGAAGCTTTGATGTTTAATTGAAATGTGGTTTTGAGCCTGTTGTCAGTACTGGTCAGCACGCTGGAAAATGCAGCCTGACTTCTTGTGATATGAACTGCCAGGGTGATGCAGACACTTTTTTTCAATAAAGGCTAAACCCACAAAACTGCTCTTCTCTATAAACAGCACACAAAGCATTCAAGAAAACCATAGTAAAAGGTCATTTTTCAAGTGGCAAAGCAAAGATCTCCAAAATAAGTAAATACTGGATTTACAGTGATCCTTCCTATGTTTATCTCCTTCCCTGTGCAGAGCATAAAGAGAAGTCCTGTGGGACAGGAAGAGATTGTGGTCCTAGAGGTAACAATATCAATAATGTCTCACTCAAAATTTAAAAGAGACGCACCACTAAGTTTAGCCTTTTCTTCTTTGTCTGTGCTCTGGTCTGCAGCTGAGCCAGATTGCTAGAGCGACCATATATCATAAAGTCATGGAAGGGACCTTAAAGATCATCGAGTTCTAATCACCCTGCCCTGGACAGGGACATCTTTCACTAAGCCAGGTTGCTCAGAGCTCCATCCAACCTGGTCTTAAACAATTCCAGGGAAGGGGCATCCACAACCTCACTGCACCTTTTCTGGTGTCTCACCACTTTTTTTCAGTTTGATCCAATTCTCCTTTGTCCTATCACTGTATGATCTTATAAACAGTCTCTCTCCATCTTTCTTGCAGGCTGTCTTTTTCCCTTTTACTCCTGTGACTTTACCTAACTGCCATGACTTTTCAAACATCTTAGGAAACAAGATGTCTGAAAAGGAAACATCTTTTCAAACGATCTTGTGAAAGTGACTACATCAGTCAATTCCCTCAGGACTCTGGGATGTTCTCAGGGTCTTCATTCCCTGAGATTCTCCTCGGGGTTGCTGTTCCCCGAGGTAATAGGATCTCCCCAGGGTTGCTGTTCCCTGGGAGTTTCCCCTGGGTTGCTGTTTCCAGAGGTAATAAGGTTTTTCGTCTTCTCTTTGCCCTAAGTGTTTCACACCAGAGGTAGAGACGACAAGCTGAGTCCGCCAATGCATATTTCCAAGGTTGTTTATTCTTCATTATCTCAGTCCTTTTTCAGCTCTGCCAGGCCTCCCTGGCAGGGTACCTTATCTTAGTTCTTTCTCAGCTCTGCAAGGTGTCTCCGCAGAGCAGGACACGCGGCGGACTGGGCGGATCAGAGAGCCCCGTACCTTATGTACGGTACCCCTGACCCAACCACTGTCCAAAACGTACTTTTTATTTACAGAATTTTACCAATACCTACTACCTATGCTAACATGTCATTTCTACTCTAAACCAATCCTTGAGCTCCAACTCAGCAGAAAATGGGGAACGAGAGCAAGAACAAGGAACACAGGGGCCACTCCCCAATTCCTCCATCTTGCCTCTTCAACCCCATATACTGAGAATCCTAGATTCTACATTTACATTCTATGATAAACTAAATACTACTTATTTTGAATTCTCTCAGCTTGTGATTCTTCATACAATGTGGGCATTCACTCCCGTGGACAGGGATCAGAGACAGTGTCCTCCTGAGCTCTGTGTGAGGCTGGCTGAGCGCCTTGTACAGATCCCAGACCCCCCTGTCCGGTCTCCAAACCCTCCAGGGTGGCGCCAGAGGGATGTTCTAGACTCCGACAGGATGTGTCACATCAGATCCCATTGACTTACATTCAAGTTCCTTAGGAGAGAACCTGATCTTTATTTACAGTGGGAGGGACTTCAGTCCCCCAGTCCTCATCCTGCTGTCCGTCCCCTTGAGATGTGCAGGAAGAGAGGTTGCCATTGAAGACTGAGGCAAAGAAGTTGTTGAGTACTTCGGCCTTCTCATCTGTTGCTACCAGTTTTCCATGATTGTTTATTGGGGGCTCCACCTTCTTTGACTTCTTTTTACCTGTAGAAGCTCTTCTTATTTTTGTGTCCCTTGCCAGGTTCAGTTACAGCTTCACCTTGGTCTTGCTCTTTTCCTCCCTACGCAACCAAACTTCATCTCTACACTCTTCACAGGCTATCTGTCATTATTTATATTATCTATGTGTGTGCTTCTTTCCCTGTAGTTTGACAAGCAGTTCCCGATTCAGCCGTGCTGACCCCTTGCCTTCCTTGCCCTATTTCTTACTGCTGGAGATTGCTAACTATTGCACTCTGTAGAAGACATCCTTAAAATATACCAGCTCTGTTCTACCCAGCCCATTGTCCCTGAGGGCAGTGTCCCAGAGATCCCACTGATTGATCTCCTTGAAAAGCTGAAGTTCTGCTTTCCTAAAGTTCAGGGGTCTAACCTTGCTCCTTACTTCACCCATATTCCTAAAGACAGCAAACTCCACCACTGTGGCCCAGACTGCCTCCAATCTGATACCCCCAGCTAGCTCACTCGCGTTGGTTACCAGCAGATTCAGTAACACATCCCCTCTGGTGGGACTACTACCTGACTCAAGGAGTTATACTGATGCCCATATCACTCCTGGGAGCACAAAGGTGGTTCAGAACACTGCCATTCCTTCATTGTGGGGAAATCTACTGCAGTCCATGTGTTTTATTCAATGTATCTGTATGAAAGTGGGAATAATGAAATGTGTCGAACACATCAGCTTATGCCATCAGAGGAAAAAAAAGCAAACTGTGTGTAGATATAGGAGAAGCATTTAACAAAGGCTAGTGCACAGTGAAAGCTATATTTGCCATTGCTGGCATTCTCTTCTACAGAGAGATACCACCTCTGCTGCTGATAGCTCCATTCTCCACAGCCACAGAACCAGATTGGAGAAGCTGCTGTAGATTCATGAGCCCTAAAGCTATTCTGTGCTTTTCTGAAGTATGTGCACTGGTACAGAGGTTAAGTAAATCTGCTCTCAGACAAGCAAAGCTAACAGGGCTCAGCAACATTTAGTTGCAGACATTGGGATGTTCAAAAGTAAGAGTACTTTATAATTTTAGACTTGACAGTGATTTTAGATCATATTGATAATATTGCACTGTCTTGAGGTCATATACACTTACTTCTGAGTATAACTCCAGACTTTCACATCGCATAAAATACATCCAAATTCTAGTTTGGCTTTCCTAATCTTCTCCCTACATAACCTTGCAATATCCTTATGGTCCTCACAAATTACCTGACCCTCCTTCCAGAGGTGATACATTCTCTTTTTTCCCTAAATTCCAGCCTAAATTCTCTGTTTAGTTAGGTTGGTATTTTTCCCTGATGACTTGTCTTTCTACAGTTGGGGGCAGCCTGGTCCTGAATATTTAACAATTCCTTTCTAAAATACACCCAGCCTTCCTAAACTCCTTTACACTTCAGAACTGACTACCAAGGGAGTCTGTCAATCACTGTCCTAAACAGGCCAAAGTCTGCTCATTGGAAGTCCAGAGTGGAAGTTCTGCTGGTACCCCTCTTTATGTCAATAAATACTGACAATTTATGTCACTCCATAAATTTAATTTAATTAATTAATTTTAATTAAAAATTAAACCATTTTCCAATTTAACAATTAAATTGGAAAATTTAATTTTCCAATACTGAAACAATTTAATTTTCCAATACTGAAACTCTAACATTTCCTGGCCACTATGTCCAGGATAAACACTGACTAGCAAATCACTCACCAGTCCTTCTGTGTTCACAAACAACAGGTCTAGCAGGACACCTTCTCTGGTAGGTAGGTTCACTTACAAGTTGTGTTAGGAAGTTGTCTTCCACACACTCCAGGAACTTCCTAGATTGTTTCCTCTTTGCTTTGTCATGTTTCCAGAAGGCATCTGGCAAGTTGAAGTCACCCATGAATACAAGGGTCGGCAACCATGAGACCTCAGCCACCTGCTGGTAGGATGCCTCCTCTGTCTGATCGTCCTGGTTGGGTGGAATATGACAGACTCCCACCACCATGATGTCCACCCTGCTGACCTTCCCCCTGATTTTTGCCCACACACACATGCAGTTCCACCTCACTACCTCTCCTGTTTTGCCTGTGTCTTCTAAAGGGCTTATATGTATCCATTGCAGCACTCCAGTCGTGAGAGTCACCCCACCACGTTTCTGTGATAGCAAATACATAACTTTCCTGTTGTACAATGGCTTCCAGCTCCCTGTGCTTGCTGCCCATACTGTGTGCACTGCTGTAGGTGCACCTCAGCTGGGCTAATGGTTTTGCCCTGGTCACAAGCCTCCTGCCCCTAAGCTGGTCCTTAGTAGCCTGGTCTTATCCCTTCCCCCCTTTGAGAATGGTTTAAGACTTCTTGATCTTCCCTGCTAATTCCTGGGCCATAGTTTCTGTGAATCTGTCTTGACTGAGTTAAGAAAAATATCTATGGGGCAGGTGTGTTGTAAAGATTTGTCCTGTATTGTAAGTGAAGTGGCTTTGTTGAAGATAATTATCACATCACAGTGTAATGCTAAATGAGATATCTCAGGTCAGTTGAGAAGTCAACCATACTGACATTTCAGGATTCTGCAGAGAATGTAATACTTCCAGTACTGACAAGGTGGAGTGAGAAGATGCTATCAGACTTAATGTTGTACTAGCTCTAATCTACAAAATATAAATGTCTTAAGTGAGGAAACAGTAATTACTCTGTTCTCTCATTTTTCAAAGACTAAGAAGCGATGGTAGTTTTCTCAATTGTTGCAAAAATATTTTTTGAAAGAAACCATCCCAAAACTCAGGAGAGGAAGGTAGAAAAGAACTGATGTTTCCAAAATAAGAAAATTTTCATAACAGAAAAAAAAAAAAAGAAAAAAAACATGGCATTTTAACAACTATGTTGGCATAGATCTCAATGTATCACATGAAAAGCTGACAAGATCTTACAGATTTCCTTTGTTTCTTTGACTACAGTTAGAAGAAAATACTTCATAAAATGCATTCTACAATCATTTTAATTGTTAGCAAGCAGAGTTGTGTGAAACTAGCTTTATACATACAGCTTATATACAGTGTGTACAGAAGCACAGCAACAGACACTTCCAAAAGGTGCACATTGGGTTAGCAACATGCCTAGTAAAGCTCCAGACAGATGAACTAATGCCCCCATGCCATGCTACAAGAATTTGCAAGGAGCTATATACAATTTAGTTTACTTACTTGAAACAGACTTTGAATATTAGGTCTGGGAAATAATGAAGCAAAACTGTGCTGATTTCCTGACAAGAAGGTGTTATAATCTGCCCCGGAACATCTTCTCCTCACAACAAAAAGGAACAGACTGTAGCTTTCCGTTCTGCCAGAAAGCTGGCTCATGCTGTCCTTACCACACACAGCAATTTAAGACATTGAGTGGAGAACATGAATCAAACAGAAGCATCAAATCTGCTACAAATAAGATTATTGTCTTTCCGGTAGGGCACCTGTATCATCTGGTAATGTCCACATCAGAAAAATTCATTTAGGAAATAAAAACCACAATGGATTTAGAAGTTCATAAAAGGCTATGCAGTGTAGCAAGACTGTCAAACAAAATAAGGAGCAGGGAACCACAAAAACCCCAGCAGAAATAAACAGAAGATTTGATCACAGTCAGTGATAAGCATCAAGAATTGACAAAGGAAGACTTTAAGCTTTAGTGCTTTGCAGGTGTAAAATATGTGTGAGTGAAAAGGACTCAAGACTGATCAGAAGAGAAGAATCCAAAACTTTGTCTGGCATCCAGGAGGAATTAGTGATATAAAATTAAAAAGTAGTTTGGAGAACATGTGGGCTCATACAAAACTAAGGCATTAAGAAAGAGAAGCAAAATGGAAAAAAAGGAGGATGAGGCAGTGCCAGGCAGTTATGGATGTGTCCTGGTTCCAGGCAGAAAAGAGTTCATTTCTACAGTAGCCAGGAGGGACATGACCAGGACCCCAGGGTTTCTCTATACCACCTCATGCCAAAGCAGGGGGCAGGGAAGGGATGGGTTCCTTCCAGTCAGGCCGATGGTGAAGTGAGGGTCCAGGTAGTGCTAAGTTCTGCATGGTGAGTGCTTGCATGTGAATCCTTCACTTCATGTTATTTAATTTTAATAACACTCTCTTATTAATATTTCTGTTGCTACTGTTTGTTGCTTATTTCATTGCTGTTTCTAGTAGATTGTTATAATCTCAACCCTTGATATGTACCTTTTGTGCCTTCAATTTCTTGTCTCCATCCTGCTGCAGGGAGAGGGAGAGAAGGAAGTGGGGAGTGAGACAGCGGCACATGCTTTGGAGTGTTTCAGTGGGAACACTAAATTGGGGAAATCCATCCCTAAACTATGACAAAATTACAACTTTCTAAACCGCCATACATAGATTTACAAGTTCATGCTAATCAGCTCCATTGTATAAAGTCTTCTAAGGAGCCACTGAAGCCAGAGGGCAACTGCAACCAGCAAGGTTGGGTAGGTCATATGGAGCCAGTCTAAACTGAACTTAATAAGTTCTCTCATTTGAATGCTGCACACAACTTTAACTACATTACATTCTCCTATGGGTCTCACCTGCTGGACCATGCCAGTTTCCATTAAGAACTTCTATCAGTTACTTTCCCTGTTGAGTGGTTACAACTGGGAATTTATATTTTTTTCAGATAATTAGCTAGAACACTTACAATTTACATCAATACAACTTCTCACTGCTTTAAATATTGGGGTAGGGATATAACTAGTCTTGAAGAAAGAGGAATTGAGAAAGAAATTTTGAACTTCAGGTGGTTCACAGAGTTACAAACAGAACTAAATAAGCGCAAGTGTATTATTAAGGACAAAGCAAACAATGAACTGATACACTGCATTAGCACTTCAGCTTTTGAAATTAAAAGACTAGCAATTAATTCCAAAATCCAAACTAAATTTCTAGTGTACTCTCTAGTATTCACCTTAGAGAAGTCACTGCAGAAGTACAGGATACAGTGTTATGACAGAGACAGACCTGTGCTGGAGCAGGGGTAATTGTAAATAAAAACATACCTAAAATTAAATTTGGCTCATGAACTGGCCATAAAAAACTACTTCCACAAGGTGCCTTTGTCTGCTGTTACTGCCCCTTCTAAGAAAGATGCTGTGATCATTTTCCCTGGAGCTCAGACACGATAGTCTCACCTAGCCTAGGAATGATTATTTGTCAGATTCTCTGCCACTGTATAACAGGGGATTCAGCTTTGTCTATCCCCCTTCAAACTTTTATATGAACAGCCTTGTATAAGTAGCAGCAATAAACTCCAGACATTGTGTCTATTTGACTACCTGTGCTGACATGTGATCTGGTTAAAGAAAAAATAAATTAAAAGTTTAATTGAATCCAAAATGCCTAACAGTCTTAATCAGCAAAGCTAGCACACACCACAGAGCTAAAATCATGCAAAATCTATTAAAGCAAAATGTAAACCTGGATCAATATTCAGTTAAAAATACGTATTTTCAGATCAGAAAATCTATACTTTTTAAAGCAATATTATATCGGATACACTGCTTTCCTTTATGGAAAACATATATCAGCATCTCCTTTAAAGTACAATATGATGTCAGTCCGTTCTGTTTTCACAATAAAACATACTCTTCACTTCTAAGAGTCAGATGGTGTGAAATAACCTCAGATTGTCCAGAATTTAACAGATCCTCTCTTCTGAGGACTGTCTAAGAACAAAATCCAAAACTGAGTTACAAGCTGCAAAAGAAAAGTTCGGATTAGTTTCACAGTCAAAAATCACACTCCTTAGATCATAATGACATTTCTTGTTTCAAGTTGTGCCCATTCAGTTGTGTCATGGTAGTTACTGGGTTCCTGGAATTGCTTTTCAGGGAAGTCATTTGAATGGCAGAGGAGTTGCACAAGTAGCTGGCAGATCTCTCTTTCTGACCTTTCTTCCTGCAGCGAAGCTGGTTGTTGAAATGTCTTCTAAAACTCTCACTGAGAAAATACAGTGCAAATGGGTTGACACAAGAGTTGCAGAAGCTTAGCACTCGGGCCACTAAGGTAACAACCATATGTCCCATCGATGGATCAATCTTATTGTAATGAAAAGATCTGTACATGTATAGCACGTGGTTAGGAAACCAGCAGATAGCGAAGAAGCCAACAAAAACTAAAACAATTTTTGCCAGACGCTTCCGAGTTTCCATCTAAAAAGATAAAGAGAACACAAATGAACAACAACAAATAGATCCACATAACAGAATTAACTAAAATATGTCGCATTTTGCTCGGTATTAGCTTCAACTATGAGTACGGTCATGAGTAAGACCAGCAAAAAATGCTTCCTTCAGGGCTTGAATTACTTTTGCTATCTCATTTACTTTCCTTTTCACCACGTCATGAAATGCAACCTCTTCTGTTGAGATCTCAGTGCCTGGCTCAAAATTTAAGCTTTAGTTAGAAAGCTATTTGGAATCTGTTGCCTTCAAAATCGAGAGATATCATGAGATAGACATCACTAGGGTGTTAGCTATAGAGTGGTACTTATATCCCTTTGTTTTTCACTGAGGGTCTCAGCTTGCATCTTTCTCCTAGAGAAACCAACAAAATTGATTACAGCATCCGAAGCATCTTAATTCCAGGGTAAGGTGAAAGGTTCCATTAATTGCAATAACATCACAAAATGTGCCTTAATTGCAGTGCTAAGGTGTAACAGATTACATTGTAGATACTGAGAGTGGCTGAAAAGATGGCAGGATATGAGCCTACACAGTGGTTCCAAACGGAGAGAGGGAGATAAACTGGCCAGGTAGAAGGCACCAAAGAGGGGCAGAAAGTTTCCCCATATTCCTCCTAAAAGATTTATTATATATATCAGGCACGAAGGTTTTGCAGAGGAAGGAAAGTTTTCTACTCTGCTCAGTTTTCTGGGGAAAAAGAAAACCAATCAAGTGAACTTATTCTAACAGTTTTTCAAAATCTGTGAAATTAATCTTTAAATAGTTTTCTTGGGTCTATCTAAACAAAAAACAGCGGGGAAATCAAAAAAGATGGAAAAACTCCAGCATTCAAATATGGTAGCATTTGCATTCAGATTGTGAGAGCAGTCTAAAAGGGGCAGAAATATAGTGCAAATATCACACTTGGCCTAAAGTAATGTGAGCTTATAGCAATAGTCTGAATTTATTTCCTCTTGCTGGAAAATAAGTAAGTACAGCAGAATTTTCTATTCTTCTGAGCCTCATAGATTAACAAAGAGAAAAAAACCTAAGTATAATGAAAAAATGTGTTCTTACTTTGAAAATACATGTGAGTTCAGAAATGTGGTATAAATTAAATATTGTTTCCATCCAGAGGGTTCAGCCAAAAGGCTCTCTATATTTCACAGGAAAATAAAATAATACATGAAGTGCTAATATGTATGCACTTTTGACAAGAAACAGACTAGAGTAGAAATGAAATGTTGCTAAAAAGGACATTAAGGAACGTAGTCTTTCTAAAAGAATGTGCATGCAAAGAGATTTCTGTGAGTATGAAATTTTTCTAAATTACTGGCAGAGAAAACCATTCAAAACTGTATAAATGGCCATAAGTATTTTTCTCTATCAATACTAATGCTTTTGCAAAGTCGTTGAGGCACTTTCACCACAAGAGCTGTTGTTTGTACACATGTGAGTTCCTGCCAACGTTACTCTCTTATTGCTTCCTGTGCCTTACGGGGAAGATTGGCTTTGTCCAGCATTTTCAAATGCTTTGTCTCAAAGACATACAGAATCTATACCATGAGTTTTATAGCATCTCTAACAGAAAGGGTATTAGAAAGGTACAAGTTCAGTATTGTATCTGAGAAAATAAAAAAAAATCAGTTAATCCTCTCTGTTCCCATTTCCAGCACTCCTTCATCTGAGAAGAATCTTAGATTCCCTAAGTAAAGTTTCCCCTGCCTATGTCAGTTTTCTCATTTCCAAGCACAAAAAACCAGAGACAATTTCCAAAACATTCATGTAAGATTTCTTTCCTGAAATGACTGCCTATAAAGACAGTAGGTCTGCCTATAGGTGAAGCCACCATCATTAACTACAAAAATATCATTCATCAGTAAGAACACAAGTAATGGTTACAGTAACAGCACATACAAACATATATACCAATCTTATTTGCTGTTAGGAATGTGCATTCATGGCAATGAATTTATAACTTTCCTTGTTCTTAATCATTACATACTGGGATTAATATTGAGTAATTGTGGAAACGAGGAAAAATTTGAGATAATTCTTGGCTTAATTTATGTGGAAACTGAACTAATCATCTGCAAAATCCAATAAGTTGGATGTTATAATTCCTTGACTTTCATTTATAAATGTATACAGCACACAAATCTTTTACCAGGATGTAGAAAGCAAATTGCTTACCTGTCTTTTGGAATGCTCACTGTGTTCCCCAGGGATGTTGTGCGCACTTTTTATTAAACTCTTTGCAATATGATAGTAGTAGATACTGATAATTACAAGAGGGACAAGGAAATACACAAGGAAAAGCAGCACAGAATGGATCTTTGGGTGCATGTCATCTGTCAAGGGGTATGGTATGCAAGCTGTGAAAGTGGCGTTATCTGTGTCATTGATGTGAGCCAGTTGGGAGAACACTGCTTCAGGAACTGCCAGGAGCGTGGAGATTACCCAGATGGCAGTGGCTTTAAGACAGGTCCATAGCACTGCACTGGAGGTCTGGATGTCCATGGGATTTACAATTGCTTTGTACCTGAAATTCATCAAAATGCAGATGCAAATTAAAAGGTACTCAAATTCAACACACAATGCACAAGCTTACTTCATATCTTTGATTAAAATAGTGTCATGGTTTTTTCTTATTTGAAATGTCAAGGGGCTTGTATTCTTTCTTTAACTTGCATTCTCTAAATCTCTACCTTTTTTTATATATACACGCAACAGAGGAGGCAGAAGGAGCCCTGGATACAACCTGTGGCTGTAGGTGCCCATTCTGTGCCAGAGTGGTGAAAGTGAACAATCAGCCGTGTCTCTACCCTTTGCTTCTCCAAATACTGCCAAAAAATCTCCGAATGTGCATCCTAGCTCCACACTCCATGTGTACCAGCACATGCACACTTAGTGTTTCCTTCCTTCTTTCCTCAGCGCCTGAAGCCCAGGGCTCTCTCTTGCTGCCACCACAACTCTCCCACTCTAGGATGCTCCAAAGCCCCCTCAGAGGAATCTTGAATTTCCATAAAGTCAGGCATGTATGACTCCCCACAGCCTGTGCAGAAAGTATTAAACGCTTCCATAAAGTAAACATTTCCACATCAATAGCTGGAAGCTGCTGCTCTACACTGCATTTTGGAAAACTGTCTCATAATGTATGATTGCATATAGACCTTTGTGGAACTGGTAATTTCATAGCCCCTGCAATGGAAACAGGAAGCGAATGGAAATATCACTCTAGACCAAAGTAAAATAAATGAATAGAAGTAGGCTTTGGTCCAGAATTCTGTTATTAAAAGAAAAAAATCAGTGCAGGAGGTGATACAAAATAAACTTTCCACAAGAAAATGTTCATATAATATGGGCAAATATGATTTGAGAAAAATATTTCAAGAATACCTTAAAGTTTCACTTAGATTTTTAATTTATTTTATTTTTTTAAATGTAAGTAAATTATGCTTTAATGATTTTATTAAAAACTAAACCTTAAACAAAGGTTAAACAAAACATTTCATTTTGTCCAAGCTGTGGTAATATCGAAGCTCATGAGATTTTTTTTAACTTCATTATTTTTTTGTTTCTACTTTCAATTTGATTTGGGATGGCTGTGATTTTTTCTGAAAGAGCAGAAGTTTTGAGAAGCAGAAAAATTATTCTTCTTTAATATTCAAAGAAAAGTTTAACAGAATAAGGGGACTCAGGAGAGATTCGTACTCCAACTACATAACTTTGTTCATCCTCGGGTGTTTGTAGTCAGTGGAGAAATACTTTCAAAGGGTGATTCAAATTTTAGGTATATTAAATCACCCTCTAGGGTGCTTGGTTTTTTTTCTCTGTTAGCTACACAATGAGCTTAGATTAAGGAGAACAGTAAATTAGATGCCTCTACTTTGTGATAAAAGTCCATATCCGTGCATGTTGATAGATATACATGCATATAGATGTATAAATATGTACAGGTATGAGCAAATGGCTAAATACTTATCAAGTTTATACCCAAATATAACATGGCTGCTGAAGGGAATGCTGATAAATGGAACTGTGATCCCAAATACCCCTTAGGGCTAATTTGCAGGTCCTGACAGGTAGTCCCTAGCCCCTCAACACCTTAAGCAGATGTTTGCAACTGGCTATGCCATGAAAACATTTGGAGCAGTGCACTGTCAGAGTACCCAAGTAAATCTTTCCTTCAGAGAATACATGAGTTGAAATGTGCCTTGGGATCCTCTTTCTCAGGTTTCTGATAAATTCTTTGATCATTAAATAATTAAAAATAATGGCTATTAATGTTCATAACCTCTCTAAATTCAGAGAGAGACTTTTTACTTTGTTTTCATCTATCATAGAGTAGAAAACAAAACTCCCCAAACTGTCTCTGTTAATTTATATCTACCATTCTGCAGTGAGAAACTCCCTGGACATCAAGGTGTAAAGAAAGGCTTTATACTGCCATAGGAAGGACAGAAGTTTCTGCACAAAGCATGAATAGCCCCAGCACAAATTGTGACCTTATTATTCAATAATTGCTTCCTATTGCTGTCTGCCTTTATTTCATTACATAAAGACAGACCCTCTATTTTTGAAGTGATGTCAAGTCCTTACACATCTGCTCATTTTTTAAAAAGTTTGCATTCTCAGGGAAGACCTGGTTGGGGGATTTTGGGGTACGGAGAGGACACTGGATAACAATAATGTTTTGTACTACAGATTTTTTCCTCTCCTTTTCCATTTCATTGCTTCAAAATATTTTGACCACAGTCCTATGACCCAAGTAAATGACCATGTCACAAATAATTGTTTTAGCAGTAAATTGGCCTAGTTAATCTCTAAATAGAAGACTTTTTAAGAAGTCTTTAAATTAGCAGAAGGTGTGACATACATTTGTACTTTGGCATATATTGCTGTTTCAGCAAATAGTATGCTTTTCCCTGAGCCATAACTTACTCCAAGTGGAAAGGCATTGGAGCAGAGTGCCCTTTTTCACAAAGCAGCTGAGTTTAGTGCAAAAAAAAACCCCTTCTTTTCTTCTACTTCCTACTTTACTGACTACAAGGTGGCACTTTTCCTAGGACTCAGCCCTTCACAGTACTCAGTGTCAACAGGAAGAAAAATGCACTGTGTTCTACAAAACCTATCATCTTGTTTATCTTTAAAAAGCTATAGAGTGAAAAGAAACAGGTTAGAGATAAAATGAAATGTAAAATGTGTAATGAGAAGTGTTTCCAAAGTTCTCTTCCTTTGTATAAAACCAGTGTAAGGCTAAAACATACCACCAGCCATTCAAATTACAAAGACCATATTTTCCATCAATAAAAACAATGTCAGTAAATTAGACTAATAGTGCAAGTTAGTCAAATTAGTAAGTAAATTCATCTTTTCTTTTATTTCACTGATGAAAAAAGAGCAAATTATAGGTTGCCATGAAGTTTGGGAAATAAGTACAAATATGCATTTGCTTTTAATTAAAAGCCTTAATTTAAATTCCGTCTTCCTATAGCCTCTATTATTATCACTGCTGACAAAGGGACCCCAACTCGAGAAATCCTTCCTGTCTTTGGAGCTGTGGTTTCTATCAACAGACACAAGCACAAACTTACCCACTCTCCTTCAGCAGATTGTTTTTTTCTATAGTGTGTTTTTCCATTTTAAAGTAATCTCCTCCCTTCTACACAATTCCAAAATAAATTAATGAAAAGAATATCCTCTTTCTCCAGAGGTGTAACATTTTGCTACTTTCTAAATATCAATCTATTTTACCTACTTCTCCTAACCTTTGCTTTCCAAAACTTTCTAAAGGTATTTCTCAGCTGCATTAGAATGGAAAGATCTACTCCTGTTTCTGCTGCATCCACAATGCTGTTTCCCTCCCACACACTTGATTTCAAAAGAAGCTGCTCCTTTACTAGACCTATGCTGTCCACCCTTTACTTTCCTACCTCTTTGTCTAGAATAATTTGTTGTGATGACCTTAAAAAAAACCCTAAAAATTAAACCCCAGAACAACTAGTCAATACTTAGGCAGCCAATGGAAAACAGCCCACCATTCTAACTAGATTATCCCCTTGCCCTTTGGATTCTGTGTGGTCTCTTGTCCTTTTTTAAAAGCCTTTCAGGTCAAGGACTTTCTTCTTATTGCTGTTTATATAGTACCTACCAGAACTAGGACCCTAATTTATCACCTAATTTCCTATGTGACATCACAATGAAAATAAATGTAATAATGAAGTGTCAGAAGCCAAGCAGAGACGCAATTCAGGCAGGGGAGTTTCACATTACTTTGCTTTAATTTTCATTTGAATCCTGGAGCTGGAGGGGTTGGTATTATCTGCCTCATTATAAATGAGCTTTTTAAAGTGATGTTGCTGTACCATTGTACTGCATTTCCTGCAAACTAGAGTAATTTATCAAAACCATTCATGTGTTAGTCTTTTATTGTGTCCCTGCATGGTGCTTTCAAACACAAAAATTTTAACAACATAAAAGCTTATAAATATGTGTGAAAAGGAAACCTGGATATATAATCAGTATTTGGTTAAAAATGCTCATATCATGTCCAGTTACAGTTCACTTGAATACAGTAAAATGAACTTTTGGATGGAACCAAAGCCCTTTCCTGGTATGGGCAGTTCAATTGGCCCAACTCCAGCTGAATCATTAAGATGAGAACAATTTATCTAGCTGAAAACATTGTGAGATCATTTGATCATTTGATTTGATATTTGCATTGTTCTGCTTTATTCTTATAAATTCTTGCAATGTAAAGTCTTTTTTTTTTCAGGTAATATCAATATTTTTATTCAGTGCTTATCTCTTGAGATCAGAGAATTTCATTCTCTCAGGAATGAGCATCTCTGAGGTCTGACAGTGATATAATGAACAGTATTTGAAATGCAGATTAGAAGACCATGTGTAAACACAAAGTCAGTGTCAATGACATGTGTTCTGTGTTTCTCAGGGGGAAAAACTTAAGATTTTTCTACTCTGTAAAAGTTTTCCACTCTGTAAAAATACACTGTGGTGAGCCAAAAACTATAAATAATGCTTCAACACTTATTGATGGTTCTCCACCCTGAAAAGAATCAAACCAGAAGTTTCCCAGGATGTTGGAGGGGTCTTTTTCTGCATGAAATGTATTACCTGTCCTGTCCACCCAGTGTTTCAGAGGAGAAATTTTCTCTTTCCTTTCTATTTTTTCTTCTCTTTCTACTTCTGCTACTTGCTATTTGCCTCACATTAGCTACTATGCATCTTAGAAGTTCATGTAAATCTTGCAATGCCAACTCATTGTCTGCAATCTGAACTTTTAGTTCTACTTCTCTAAAGCCATTAATTTATCTCTGCTCTAGTTAAAAGTCCATAAGTAATTTGTTCAATTCTGCTCCTGAATGCAATATTGGTAAATTGTTTCACCAGCTATTATTCAGAAAAGTTCATATATGTCAGTATTTCCAGTAAATTTACATTTAAGTTTGATAATTTCAAGTCACTGATGAACATGCTTTTACATATGTTAAGAAAGATTAATAGGTCTTCATTAGAGCTGCAGTTTCTCTACGTTTCTATTGTGAAAACGGAGTGGAGAGGGAGAAGAAAGAGGAACCAAAACTAATAAAGATACTACATCTATATGAGCAAACTAAACAGTGCCATAGTCTATTTTTAGGCCTGGAGGCCAAGTGGCATTGCCTGGACATCCATGGCTATTTAATTAATCTCTTCAATAGCCTAGCACAAGACCACCACATCCAAACAAATTAGGCAGTTTACACTTCTGTTGGTAATGGCCCCTGGGCTTGTGTTTAATCCTGAATCATGCCTAGAAATTGTTTAGAGAATACTGATTGACCCAGGTCAACACCACATCGTGGCCTTTTACAAAACCAGTTTGACAAGTGTCTGACTGCCAGTCCTCAATTCCGTGCTCTGGTACTTCTGAATATGGGTTTGTGCATGGATAGATATACACAGACATATGTGCATAGAAAAAACCCCCACACTTTCAGGTGCCTGAAAGCATCATCCAGAAGTCTCACACAATGGCTGGCCCCTCCCAACCCACTGTGCCCATTCTTTCTTGACTTTTAAAATAAGCAAGCAGTTGTATTTCCCCTGCTGTTTGTGCCAGGAGCTCCCCAGTTTGCACCTACTGAGCTTCATTTACAATCCTGAAACTGAGCACAGCCAAGTTGAGGAGTCTGATCTCAAAGTTATGTTTAAATAACGGCTGGGGAACACCAAAGTAATCAGCCCTGACAAAACTGCCACAGCAAAGGCAGGTCTGGCATGTGCCTCTCCAGGAAGAAATGGGGCCATTCATGCAGCCAGGGTATCTAGGAGCCATTGCCCAGGCCTGCGAGATAGTGGCTCAAAATCAACATTTCACCTGTGAGGAGAGAGCTTTATTCTTAGTCCCCTGCATCACACAAACAACTGGATATACTATTTTCCAGGAGGAAGTATAAGGAAGCTTAGTATGTGTATTCTCTTGGCTTCTATCGCCTTTCTGGACTATTTATCTCATTCCAACATTAATTTGGAATTCTGGATTTTGGACTGTGCTCAGGAGGGGTGGATAGGATGAGAGGAAAATCAGTACCTAGGTTAGATACCAGGCCTTGAAATGTGCAGCCTGGACAAGCCTAGGTACTGTTTGGTTTTGTCCCCTCTCCTTTTTAAAAAAGTTAGGAAACCAAAACTAACCTTATTTAATTCTTTCAGGGTTTATAGTCTCAATCCTGAAGGGTCAAAGGACTTTGAGAAAAGAGAAATCCATTTCTCCAAATGAGGTTGATCCAAATCCCACTGATACCCCAACCTTTAGACAGATGAGACAGAGTTGCAGGCTTGTCTGCATATTTACTATGCTCACATGGTTACTGCATGTCTCTCAGCAAAAATATCTGTACATACTTGAATAAAAATCATCACTGTTGGATCATAAGGTTGATAAAAATATCAATTACAGAAACTAGAACATCTGAAAGAAGAAATCCCAAGTGTAAAATATGCTTAGTGCCAGTTTACCATTATAAAATTCTTCCTGTTACAAAACAAATCCTCCCATTTTGTTGATGAATTCAGTTATAATCCTGGCCATGGCATACAACATACTGCTGTGGTGAACATTACATGGTCAGATGATTTTTAGAAATGTTACAAGCCAGGAAGAATTAAATAACCAAACTTCTATTAATACATCTAGAACAGACTTAGATTTTCCCATTTGAGAATGTACACCCTAAATCTCTAACTTCTAAATTCAAAATTCAACAAATTAATTTATTTAGTCCAGTATTATCATTTAAAAGCTCTACTCTCTCACTTTTAAACACATTTCCAGTTCAATTTTATTTCAACTTCTGATAGTGGTCTGCCCTGAAATCAATGTAGATGGAAAATAAACAAGTACACACCATGGTTTAAAAAAAAAGGAATATAAAAAGATTATAGAGGGAAAAGTTAATATAGCAATCCTTCAAATACATTTAATTGAACAAACTTGGAGCCAAAACATAAGCATTAAACTATTTTTAAAAAAATACTATGAGGAGCAGTTGGAAAAAAAAAAATGAAACAATCTTTGGGATAATCATGTGAAGAGAAAACCAAAATTATATCAGATATAGTAACCACTTATCAGAATAACCCATTTCTCTCATGTCTTTACACACACCACAATTTTATTTTGATATATGCTCATACAAAGCTGGAAATACACACATCTACGTGCAGCAGATGCAATTATGAAAAGCTTATGTGGACTGTTTGTCTCATGGTTATTTTCTCTGAAAAGTTGTGTCAATTCCAAAATACACTTCTCTTCAATGGACACCAAAGTATGTTTCCTCTTATTTCTACGAATTTAATGAAGTTGTAAGAACTTGCTATTTGTAATTACACTGTCAAATTATGCTGAATCTCAGCACGGATTTAGATGTGGAACCTGTTTAGACCTAGGGATCATGACTGCATATACCGTGTTTCATTAATACATAAAAAAAAACCATAAAATAATTTAGCACCAGAAATATATAGCCTGGTTCTACAGCAGAACTCATATCATAAATACACAAGTTCTTCTGTAATTAAGCAATTTAAAATGAAGCTTCAATTAAATTATCCCTTTTCAGGAAGATATTGAAGAGCTTCATCACACTGCACACATATACAGAGATGTATTACTTATTCTCTAACAAATTTATCATGTGAAGTCTTTTCCCTAGACAAAGCATTGGTAGAGCACACTTGATCTTTGATATAATTTCTGAGGATCTGCTAAATGCAGACGTGAGAACTCCAACACTCCAATTTGTATAAACCCATTCCAGTGTAATAGATAAGTGTACCCCATTATGCTGCGGGGCAAACAAATAAATAAATGGTGATATACATACTTGTTAAAAATTGGGCTGGATCTGCTGTTTAGCAGCTATTTTGTCTGTCACAGACACAGGCTTTTACTGGATAGCTCAAAGAAGCAGGAAACAGGAGGGATGGTTTTGAAGCTGTTTCTCTGTGTTTAGGTTGCAGCCTACAAGAGGCAAACAGACACCAGCACATGCAATAGGTTAAACAAAGAGGCTTCTGCCAGCACAACACAGGCACTGCATGGATCACTGACTGGGATGAACACCACAGCCATTCCTCACGTCCCCATCCCCAGGCTAAGCTGTTTCTGTACGGGTTGGAGAGTACACACAGGACATGCACAAAGGCAGGAGGTTTAACAGAAGTGTCTGTACAAAGTTGGAGAAACAGTTACCTAGCTTGACAAGAAAATGTTATTTGCTGAAAAGTCATTTCCAGCTGTGCAAAGACAGTCACAAGAGGAACTTCTCTAACAGTTGATTCGAATTGCCTGGCTTGGACAATATTACCCTAGAATAGTTAATCTACTCCAGACATAAAATTCTTTCTGCACTATTGGGGAGGGGATGGTTGTCCCACCTCTCTTTTTTTTTCTGGAATATTATATATCATATTCCTTTTATCTGCATAAGATGGATACAAATTAGTTGGAAAATTACTGGGTGGGGACAGGAGAGGACAGGCTTCATTGTTTAATTTGACAAAGGTTTTCTGACAAGCTTTATTTTGTGAGTCAAGTTTGCATATATGAACTAAAAGGCAAGTTGAAAAAATGCAACAGACAAAGCTTGTCAAACCTCTCTTAACTTTCTTTTGCATTGCTTGTTATTGCATAATTATAACCATACTGCTACAGCCTACAGTGAGAGAAACATCTGGACCATCATTTATTTTAATGTACTTCAATAATTCATTCATTCAATACATTTACCTGAAGTGTTAGGGTTTCTTAAATATATACTTATAGAATCTCATAGTTATACTTGGTCCTTATATTTTTGTTTTCCCATCTACTGTATACAGCTAAGGCATTGTTTTTCACTTATACAGATAATCTTCCATTTTACCTTTGATTATATTTTCTTTACTCTTTGGTTAACTATAAGTAATTTTCAAGATGTCATTTAATACTACTTTCCTCATAAGGACTCCTTAGTCCCTGACTATCAGCTATTAGAGCTCAAAAGGAAATAATTTCTGCTGTCCTGCTTCACCTGCACTACCACGTGTAATAAGAAATGAGGATTTTATATTTTTTCAATCACTGTATTTCAGCCTGAATCAGCATCTGCACTAATAAAAGAAGAAACTAAAAGTAAATTCTGAGAAAAGTAAAAAGAAGTTTTCATTAAGGTGATATTACTAATGAAAAATCCAAATAAGTTACTAAGACAGCTTTTCACACTTCAGAACATTTCCAAAGTTCCCAAAAAACAGGAGACAATAGACCAGCAAACTGAGGCAAAACAGATTTTGCTATCAGATGCCATCAGCACAGAGTGCAAACTTGCAAAAAAAATTTTTGATTTTTTTAAAAAAACAGATTGCAGTCTTCCAAATGTAAAACAAATAAAGAAAAAAAAAATAGAAGCAACAAATAGTTTAGCTCTGAAAATCTGTAGAACACACTTTAAGCCTCTCAGGCACTATATAGCTATTCAAGTATTAATTAAAAATTTTAAACTGTTACCTGTTGAAATTTTCAAACTGTACTGTTAATCAAGTACTTGTGTCATCAAAGGTGTCTTTATGTCACATTACTTAGGAAGAAAGCAAATACGATGCTTTTCCAATTTTAGTAGGGCTAATTCAGCTTTAATGTCTCCATTAGAGCGCAGCAGAACTGCATTAGAGCTAACACATTTAAATCTTTCATTAGAAAGAAAATTCAGAGTAGCAAAAGAACAGAATTAAATTTAATCCTATTTTTACAAATCACTTTAAAAATGAGGCATAAATGACAGCTAAAGAGGAAATGAAAGACTACATGGAACAAAGCTAAAGCTATTTGAAGGGGCTGCTTTTTATTCCTTCAAAGGCTGTTCACTCCAGATGTCTTGGCATTTTGTGGGTACCATACAATAACGTAGTAATGTCAGATGTGCACATTGTAGCACCCAGTCTTCATTCACTGCCCCCTGAGCTGTCCACACCAAGGTTAAAATGCCATCCAGACCTCTGAAAAGCATCCTGGAAACACCTTTCCATACCTCCCCGCTTATGTTCTTACCCTACCTAGACTCCTTCCCATGCACAAACCAGCAAGATCCCTCACCCTGAGAAGAAGATGAGGAGCCCTATGGGCCCAGTTTGCCTCCTGAACTAAATGTGTGGTCCATCATGGACACAAATTGGAAAAACACTTTGTGCAGCATTGAGCAAGTTCATTGGATGGTTGAAGTTAGGTTCATCCCTGGCTTCTGCCCTTTTTGCAGTGAAGAGATGCTAGCACACATTTTCTTCATGTGTGCCATGCTGCAGTCCCTCTGGCAAACACTTCTCACTTCTTTATTTTTATCCTCCTTATCAAAGAACACACCAAGTCCTGAGACTTTCTCATCAACATCCATTAGCCCTTGCCAAAACTGACCCTGGAGAAACAACCTCATTGAGGCCCCATTTCTCAATTCTTGTCCCACCACATCTTTAGGAAGTGCATCCCTGGCCATCATGCACCAGCTCTGGGCACTTTCAGGGTGCACTGAGTGCTACTAGGAGTGTTCTGTCCTACACTCTCCTTAGTTCCCCTCTTTTTTTTTTGTACATCTTTGTTTTTCAGCCCTCTTTCTTTTCCTCAAATGTCATCCACCCTATTAAATTCTCTTTCTGCTAATCACCCTCTCTTTTTTTTATTTGATTTTATGAAGAAGAGGAATATTAAGATTCGTAGAGGTGGTCTGGTTTCTCCACAATAGAGAAAACTCAGTGGCCATGAGGGGCAGGGTTGCTGTCCCTATATATCTCCTGTGTGGCAGTGAGAAGGGACAGCTGGCTCAGCAGCACAGCTCCTGTGCTGCCCTCTCCATCCCATAGGAGAGGGAGATTGCATCCTGCTCTGACACTGAAACCCTGCACCACCAGTGCCACCATGGCATCATCCCTGCTGCCACCATCCCCACCTTCAGCACTGGCCTCCAGCCCTCTCTGCCCCCACACGTGTGGGGCTGCAGAGGGCACCACTCCTCACTCCTGGCAGCCACACCTCCAGGAGCTCAGGGTGGGAAGAACCAGCTGCTGTTCCTGTGATGGGGATGGGCAACCTCAGGCAGATATGCTGCTAAATTCCATCTGCATGGAAGGGAAGCCTGGAAAGTATTGTTAAAAATTACCTATTCCATTTGTACACAAACACAAAAATCCCCAAATTAAAACTCAAACAGTGTCAATACAAGATAATGAAGCTTCTGAATAAAAGGTGCATGTTTGTCACACTGAAAGCATTACTGATGCTGAGAAGGACTTCTGTGACAAAAAATCTGTATGAAATAAAGCAACTTTAGAAAATATATATATGCAGTTATATACTACTACTTTTAATAAAGTAGTAGTACTTTTAGTAGTGGTAAAAGTACTATTTCTTCCTTCAGTTTGTTGGCAACAGTCATTCAGAGTTTATAGTTTCTGTAGCTACTTCTGTTATATGTATCACACACAAGGAAATTGTCATGCAGAATTTCCACATAAACAATAAGTGTTAATTAGACTGTGGAAACCAACACAACCTCCCTTATCCTGACTTCCACAGGCATGCTCCAAAGAATCCTAGGTATTGCTAAATCTATTCTTCAGTGTAATCAATATCTGGCATTCTAAACAGTCTCGCAGTTACAAGGAGCAAAAAGTAGGAAGGGCTTTAATTATCTCTTATTAAAATGTACTTTGAAGGTTATCTGTGAAAGAAGGGGCCACTAAGAAGACCAGACCAGATTGGCACTGGATTATAATGCAGCCCTCTTGGTGCCATCACTGCTTACAAACTGCTAACTCCTACCCTAGATTGATTTATCTGGAGAAAACACTGTCCCCAGCCAGGCCTCACCTCATCATCACCTCTTGGGTGCAGGATTGCTGCCAGCACTTCTGATGTGCCAGCATAACCACCCACAACTGATCTAGTTACAACATACATTAGAATCTGGCTACAGATTAGTGTCACAGAAACCCCTCCACACCAGTGCCTCCCCTCTAGTTCAACACAAGTGTTGTACAAAGACCACAGATTTGACTCCAGCTTCACTCAGCAGTCTCCTGGGCCCTAGGAGAGTGTCTCTGAAGTCACTGGAAGATCTTCTGACTGGAAAGTAAAAGTTTTTTGTTCTCAGTAACCTAAAATAAAACTACAAAGGTTAAAGAAACATTGCAAATTCCTAATATAAACATTTCTGACATTGGCATATACTGTGGAGTCCAAAATACTGGAGAAATGGATTTATTATGAACTTATTTGTTCTCAGCACACAAACTGTAACTGTTTTTTAGTATGTGCGATTCTAGATGCATTAAGCATAAACACAGTCAGTATTATAAATACTTGACTCTTACTAATATAAAAAGAAGGATATAAAATTATCTGGAAAAATCAAACAATGAATGCTCCAAAGCCATATAAAAAGCAAATGAATGAATCCTTAAACATTAAATTACCAGCATTCCCTCACATTGCATTTCTCTAGAGAGATGATCTCCACTAATTTCTTCTCTTTTCAAATAAGATGTACACCACAAGATAGTAAGGAGTAGAAATGGATCAGAAAGAGAACTGCAGGGTTTCCTTGGATCTGTAAGGATAGATTTTGATGGATTTAACTGAGGTAATCAGAGAGTAACAGATGTTCACCTTGAGGTATGTTTTGCAAGCTCTTCTTCAAAACCATAATCCATTTTCACAAGTTACAGTCTTTATAGACAAATATGTTATGTCCTGATTCAAACAGAACTGAAATTAATGTTCACTGAAGAATTAATGTTCACTGAAGTCTACCCTCAAGTGAAATCAAACAATTGACTGAATTAGCTAAAAAAATAGTTATTAGCCTATTAAACAAAATAAAGGGTTAAAAATTCTTTAAAAAAATAAAGTGTGAAGATATATTTCTAAACTCAGCTCTTCACATCATGCATAAATATAATGCAATGGCTCAGTTAAAAACCCAACAAAAGTAAAGGGGAGAATTTCTGTGGAGAAAGAATTAAACATTTTCATTTTTTGCTTAGATTTTAAAAAAAGAGATAATTTCATATAATTTAAGTTTGCAATTACACTGCAAGATTTTGTCTTTCAGCACCTGAAGCATATTCCTACAGCCACTCAGTTGCTATAAATTCCTTAAGTACCCATGCACAGTAATTGGGAGAAAGAACTGGGAATCCAGCTCTTTGTTTCTTCCTAATTTGACAAGTACGGAGATAAAAGTGTTACTTTCTAGGGTGTTTGGGGGTATTTTCTTTTTTCTTTTTTTTTTTCTTCTTCTTTTCTAATTGTTCAGAAGATAATAAGAATAGTTTGAACAAAAGTTTAAAACTGACAATTAAAACAGAGCAATTTGGTGTCCCTGAATTCCCAAAAGCTAAAGCAGTTCCTGCAGACACCTCTGGTAACCTGTTCTTCTACTAAGGCACAGACACACATACACACCCACATGTGTGCACCTTCTCAGCAGAAAGAAATAAATTGATTAAAAATACACCTGTGCCTAACTTGGTTTAAGTCATTCACTGCCTATTGACACAACACTGTGACTTGCAAGGATCATATCTGGCATCTAAAACCTTACTCCAATGAATAAAAATTCAATCTATGGACTGTTACAGGACCATCCCAGAGGTGCAGAATACTAAAGGGCTAAACACTTCTTGCAGCTGACACCCTGGAGGCTGGGGCCAGGCACAGCCCTTTCCAAATACCCTTTAACTTCAGTTAGTACCACTTGCCATCGGTCAGTGAGGGAAGGAGAAGCACGGGCACCTCACAGGTGGGAATGAGGGGATTGCAAACCTGGGATACCTTATCTAGAGAGCTGCTTTACCTTTCATCCAGCCTTAGCCCAATTTGCAGAGAGCTGAGGTGGCAGCCCAGCTTTCCTACCTGTCAGCACTGAGGGCGGTGAGGGTGAAGACAGAGACACCAACAGAGGTCAGCTGGATGACAGGGATGAGCTTGCAGCCCACTTCCCCAAAGAGCCACTCTTCAGAGAAATACCGGGAGGCATCCACAGGCACACAGGTCACTAGCAGGAGCAGATCACCAGCAGCGAGGCTGGAGATGAAGATGTTGGGCACACTTCTCATGGCGCAGTTGGAAATGAAGATCTTCATGAGGGTGATGTTGCCCAGCAAGCCGACGGTGATGATGAGCAGGTAGAGTGAAGGGATCACACAGCGGATGATGAACATGGCCGTGTCTCTCCCCGGGGACAGCAGGGCTGTGTCGGGCACCAGGTGGACACTCCCGTTCTCCCCGAGGGGCACTGCTGTGAGCTCGGGCCGGGGCTCCATCCTGCAGCTTCGCGTGGACTGAAGGTCTCCAGTGCAGTCTCCAGTGGGAGCCACAGGAAAGCTTCACTTCTCTGCAAGTCAATCAACTTTTCCCCCCTTCTCGACTGCCTTTCTTCCTATGCCTTCTTTGCCGAGCTTTCTCCCTTAAGAAATGCAGAGGAATGTCCGCCGGCGCAGCGGCCGGGGAGGGAAATAACAACTCCGGTGCGCTGCCCCACGGCTCTGTGGACAAGCGTCTCCCGGTGGGCAGCAGACCCTGAGCTGGGGGCAGAGAGCGCGGTCGGGACAGCCCTCCCGCGTCCCCGGGAGCCGCCGCGGCCAAGGCGCGGTCCGGCCGCTCCCCGGGGCCGCCGGCGCTGTCCGGCCGCGCCGGTGCTGCCCGCGCCCCGCTCCGCGGCACCGGCTTATACCTGGTACGGGAGGGGCCGCCCCGGCCCGCCCCTCCTCCTGCAGCGCCTGTGCTCCCGGCCCCGCGCCGCCGAGCTGCATCTGGCGGGCAAGGGAGAGGCGGATCCCGGAGCCGCCGCCGTCCCGCGGGGTCCCAGCCCCTGAGCGCGATGGGGACGACGTGGTGAGAGGGAGGGGAGAGGGAAGCCTCTCTCCCCGCCGCTGCCCACCGCAAAGCAGCCCCCGCCAGGCTCTGCCCGGCAACCCGGAGAGCTGACTGACACGCCGGACAGAACGCGGGATCGCCTCCGGAAACTTGTCTTTCAGCATCTTACTCCGGTGAAACCACAGTGCTTTGAACCGCAGGGTGGCAGGGAGCGAGGGGTGTGAGAATGAAGAGATGTTACTCCTGACATCCTGCTGAGGGTTATGCATCGATCCTACTCAAAGACATCAGCTGTGCTTAAAGGTTTGATTTGTGAAGCTGCATTTCACAGTGGTCTCGACTGTGGAAAGGGGGACAGGTGATGTGTTTTACCCACGACTTACTCCGCAAATAGTATAACGGTGGAGAATGAATTTTGTTTGCCTCTTTGAAGGGTAGAATTTGTCCCTGATGTTTCTTGCTTTTCAATGAGATAATGTCTTTTGCTTCTGCGTGTCTGCACATGTATAGGCTGTCCAAACAGCTCCATCTGTTTCCAGCAGAAGCCATGAATGTAAATATGCTGGGAGACAGGCAGACCCGTTGGACTGAAGTTTCGAAGATAAAATGTTAAAGTAGAAGAATAACAGCGTTTGCCAGTAACATGCTCTGCAGACTGATTCCTTTATTTCTTTTTCTCAAAAGAGAGGATCCATGAGCTTGTAGAGAGCTAGCTTGTTCATATTACCGCAGCAGTTCTCTTGAAGCTATATGAGTTTACAGCATGTCTATAGAGAGCCTCACCACTGAAATTATCAGAAGCAAAGCATGTCCATAGTATGCTGTCTAGTGTAGGAATTAAATCAGCATTTTCTTCCTACATAAACTTTTACTAAGATTATCAAAAAAAAAAAAAAGTTTCTTAAAAGTTACACCTGTCTATATCTATTAATTGATCGTTGAGATTCTTCTCAGATCTCTGAATATATAAATGCGTTAAAACTGTAAATTACCAATTCATATAATGCTGAGTAATTCGTTTGAACCCAATCAGTGCTAGGCCTCAGAATGGATCAGGCTAGATACTTCACCTTTACCACTAAGCAGCTCATCAGAATCATCACAGAGCTTCTCTGAAGGTGATTCATGTTACTGATCAAGTTTCCTCCACACGACTTTAAATTCAACTATGTTCCCTCTGAGTCAGGCTTACTGATGGTTTACATATTTATATAAATTGCTGTGACTCTCTACTTTGTTGAGTGTACATGAAATTTTCTAAAATCAACAATAGTCATGTTTCTGTTAACACTCCAAATCACTCTTTCTGGTTCCCATTGGCTGGATCCAACATAAGTGTTTAACACTGTGAGTTTAACACTGGAAGTATGGTCCTTTTGCTAATTTGTTTGCAAATGGGTTTATATGTGCGAATGGGTTTATAATATGATCCCCACTGGAACAATAGTTTATATTTAACATGTCTTTAATAATGATTTTCTTGGGACAAGAGGACGTTGAGTCTTTTTGCATGAATATCAACAAAAGAACACTTTAAAATCTTCTATTGATATAAACTTATTGCAGTTTGCATGGAGAGAGGTTGACGTGGTCCCTCTGGGGCTCCCACAAGAGGTGAGACCCCTGGCCTTTTGTTGCACCACTCCTACTTTCCAGGGGAATTTCTTCTATCCTAGTGAATTTTATCTGTCCTTTAGTCCACAGATCTTTGATCTGGAAATAAGGATTTCTGATCAAGGAAATAAGCTTTGAGAAAAGTGAGTGTCTCCAGCTCACGGAAAACAGAAAGTTAGATTATGCCTCTAATGCTGTTCAACAGATGCCTGTGTAAAGTCAATGGAACACACTCAACCAGCATGAATACAATTTCCTGCAGAGGTAAAAAAGTGTGTGGGGGGAAGATTCACAGAACCTGACATAAATTAGTTGGAATTCAGATCTCCACAAACAAACTGTTCATCATTCTCTTTCCAAACAAGAGTCCAACCCTGTCTTTAGATGTTATTTCATATTACAGCCTAGAGAGAATTCCATTGTGCAGCTCTGACACAGTTCTTGGTACAAGAGTGAGGGAGAGAGTGCCACAGGTGAATCTCCCCAATGGAAAAGAAACTGCACAGGCACAATCAACCACCACAGATGGAGTGCGACACCATAGTGCAGAAACCACAACAACTTGGAAACATGAGAGGCAAGCCCACTTCATCCCTAATTTGCAAATGTAGAGATTCATAATCAGTTCATGTAGGAATGAGGAACTCCACGCATCTCACGAACGCCCTCTACTGAGAAGTGGGTCTGACAGGAAAAAACACTCTTTTCACACATGTATGCAGCTCAAGGCACTTGATAATTCCAGGGCTAATTCCAGATTTGCACATCACAACAATTTTTCTTGTTACATCAATAGAGGCTTTCATATTTTGATGGAGGGAACTCTGCAAACCAGAATTGAAACTTAGGTGCTTCCAGACAAAGCTGGAAAGCTGGCAGAAGTGGTTTTCTCCAATACTCATGCAAGTTCTCTTTTGGGAAACAAAACCTTATCTTATTGATACCAAATAATTTTTTGGTACCATTTTGATGGTGCTGGTTTTATTCACGGCATGAGGATAACAGGTGCCATTATATTAAACCACATTAATAAAGCAATGAATTGGGTGTTTAATGTTAAACACACAGGTCATCCCTCTAAGCACAACTGTAGCTTTATGCGTGCATTTCGATTCCATTTGTTTTACTGTATTCATTCAGTAGGACCTCAACTCATGAAAAGGTTAAAGAGTACACTGCTGAGCTGCAAACTGGAGTCAAAATCCAGGCTTCAGACTCACTTAGAAACAAATGTGATATCAACATCTTCCATCCCATTTGTCCATGATAGACAACTAACAGACAGCTGCTCTTACAGATTCAAAACCAATAATGATTTTCTGTCAAGGACGTCCCGGGGAATGGCTTGAGTTCCCTCGGCAGACTGCACTCAAAAGGACTGCATAATGCAAGCTTACTCTACTTCTATCTCGAGTTATCCTAATGTGGTGTTACAAAGCACGTTATTGAACACACATGACAAAAGGAAAACATTGCTGTTAGTTCCCCCTAGTGCGAAGATAATGGGATTCCTGTGCTTGAGCTCACATGACACTGGAGCCATTTCAAAGAAAGTGACAATTTTATTGTGGGCCCATTCATCACACTCAGTGGGGTTTTACTGCAGACACTCATGGGGTTTGTGTTGGGTTTATCTGACAACCTCTTCAGAATTATTATTTTTTTTATTTCTATGTAGTTGTATTCCTTATCTGTTTCTAGAAAAATCAGAGCATTGCCAGCTAAGTCTTCTGTTAGCACCTTTATCACAGGACAGAGATTCAAGTTTCTACATTGCTACTGAGATTGATTGTTGTTTATCTTGTATTAGACAATCCAGTCAGGTAGGTAACCATGTGATTCTCACGTAAAAATAAAAATAAACAAAGTAGCACTTGTATAGTGCAGATTTTTACCTAAAATGTGTTCTGAAATATTGTTTCTATCTATAGCAGAATCAAATTCTGACCAAACTTCATGGGTTCATGTTCTTCAATTAATGTGCAAATAATCACTGCTTTTCCAAGCATAATAAAAAGCTTTGGAAGAGCTATCTCCATTTAGAAACTAGGACTTGTTCAGTTTTTCTATTGTGTTTTTAAAAATTTCCATTTAAAGAGATCCTAATAAATACAAATACAATTACTTTTGAGGTACATTCAACAGCAGATTTTCAATAGGCAATTCATATTTTAAGCAATTAAAGTATTGAAATATTACTGATATTAAATGTGCTGAACTAGTTTAGTCATTTTGTTCAATTCACTGGAATTGAATTTGGATGATAAACTCCATGTGTATTTAAAAACAATTCACTGCAACCAAAATCACTGCATTTTGGTGGAGGTTGGTCACCACACTGAAAACCACAGATTTATTGCAGATCACACACCACTGTAAGACATTATTGCTTCTAGTTCATTTGATATATACAAACCTCAGCATTCTCTCTACGGAGCAGAGCAGCAGATTGCATTAAAAAAAGTTTGGAAATCCAGTCTAAGTGCTACCGATCCAGCAGCTTGTACACTACTCCAGGAGACAGACATTTAATTAACTGCCTGAACTAGCAGCTGTAGTAAATAACATGCACTTATTGGAGCACTTTTACCTTCTTTGTAATTTACCTACTTCAGCAGATGCAGCGCGGTTTCCTTTACAAAGGGTGTTTTGATGTCTTACAACACTTGTTTCAACCATGTCATTAATACCATCATTGAGGCACCTTTTAGAGACAGAACAACTAAATCCATACATAAAATGAACACAAATTCCCATCATTTCCCCTCCTCTGCCTATGTTTCCGTGCCTATGAGCATACATGACAGAGGGAACAATGCTTTTTGATACATCAGCTTGAAGTCATGCTGCAGCCAGTTACAAGGGAGGCTCTCTTTTGAGTTTAAAGGCAAAAGAGTAACTGCCCCTCTCTGAATTTGGTAACCTGATTTCACTTTCCTGTGCACGCTAAATAAACTACTGTATACTGGTGAGTGAATGACAAATTAGCACTTCCCCTTTACTGGTTTCCCATCTCCATCCTTCCAGTCTGCATCTTCTCATAAAACTCCCACTGGGTTCAGACTACTGACTTGAAGTACTTCCTTGCGGCAGTTTCTGAGTACGCTGGCAATTTATTAGTAGCAATTATTGCCATTAAGTTATTTGCAGCGATTTTGAAGTGGGTCGTATTATTTGTTTTAATTCAATTTCTGTTCCTTTGAATTCAGGATGGTGGATCTACAGCTTCCAAGTCCTGCCGCATCCTTTTTTATTTGACTTAGTTAAAAAGTTGATAAGCTCTAGATGCTCCGGCTAGCCGAGTCCCGGCTCTTCCCTCCGGCGACAGCCCCGGGAGCGCTGCGCCGGGGCCTCAGCAGGGACGGGGAAGGGGGCCGCGACGGGGAGCGGCTCCGGGGCCGGGAGGGGTGGATGGTCGATACAGCGGGTACCCCGGGGCGGCGGGGAAAGGCCGGCGTGGGCCGGCGGGGCAGGGCAGGGCAGGGCAGGGGCAGGGGCAGGGGCAGGGGCAGGAGCAGGGGCAGGAGCAGGGGCAGGGGCAGGGGCAGGGGCAGGGGCAGGAGCAGGGGCAGGAGCAGGGGCAGGGGCAGGAGCAGGGGCAGGAGCAGGGGCAGGGGCAGGAACAGGAGCAGGGGCAGGGGCAGGGGCAGGGGCAGGGGCAGGGGCAGGGGCAGGGACAGGGGCGGGGGCTGGAGCAGGGGCAGGGGCAGGGGCAGGGGCAGGGGCAGGGGCAGGGGCAGGGGCAGGGGCAGGGGCAGGGGCAGGGGCGCAGCGCACGGCGGAGCGGCGGTGGCGGCAGGCGCTGCTGACGGTGCTGCCCGGGGATTATCGGCGGGCCCGTCCGGCCCCGCTTTTGCTGCGCCCGCTGCCGGCCCGAGCGCGGGGGCCCGCCCGGGGACAAAGGGCGGAGCGAGCCGGGGCTGGGGTCGGGACCAGGGCGGGCTCCGGCCACCGCCGCCCACACAGGGCACCTTCCCCAGCCATGTCCCCCAACTACATCCGGAGCTTCTCGGAGGGATGTGTGAGTACGCGGGGCGAGCCCCTGGCCCCGACCGGAGCCGGGGCTCGGGCCCCAAAGCGCGCGGGGCCGCGCCGCTCCCCCCCCGCGCACAGGGCAGCGGCGCCGCCCGCGCTCCCGGCCCGAGCACGGCGGGCAGGCGGCCCCAGCGGGGCGACAATCGCCCCTGCGGGGAACCCGGACTTTAATTTGCGGGAATAAGGAAGGCTCTAAGCGTGGTTAGGTTTGATGGTGGCACGGCGGTCCGTGCTTTGCCATCACCTGACATCATGTGAATGAATCGGTACAACAGCAGGACAAATAGCCTTTGGGTCGAAGCGCTCAGCTCCGTCTGGCGCCTTCTGCAGCAGCGGAATACTGATAAAGGCAGCGAAACAAATGAACTGGCAAGTGCTAGACAAATTAACGTTTATGTAAAGTTAGTAGGAGCAATAAAATGTTGTAAGACGTTATTTGCTTAGAGAGCTACTGCACCCTTCATAGGCAAACTGTCTCTTTCAAGCAAGCAGAATAAAATAAATATTTTGGATAATGAAAAGGAGCAAGTGGACCTCCAACAATAACACTGTTCATTTTTGTTTTTTATGTTGAATGAACCCTCCGATTTGCAGCTCAGGCCGCCAACAGTAATTGGACAATTCCACACTCTTTTTTTTGGCTCAATCCGAATGTTCTTCCTCGGTGTTTTGGGCTTTGCTGTTTATGGAAATGAGGCCTTGCATTTCAGCTGTGACCCAGACAAGAGAGAGGTTAATCTTTTCTGTTACAACCAGTTCAGACCTATAACTCCTCAGGTAATTTTTTTTTTTTTAAATGGTAAAAATCCAATGCAAAGAAAGTAAACTGCAAAAATTAAACCATGATTGTTCCATATAAGTACTAACTGACTAGACTAATTATCGCTAGCTTTTTTTCATTAATATTTTCCTTTAAATACCTGTGACTAAATATGAAGCTGTGCTTCCTGTTCTTCAAAATAATCCTCATGTTTCACAACCCAACTAAACTTTTCAAATCAAAACACAACTGCTTTTTACTACCTTTATTGCCATCCAAGTTTTTATAGATTTGATATATAATAAAAACAGACTTGCAAAACGTTCCAATATGCATGTGTTTTAGCTGTTCCAAAGCAGTTGTAAATGATCTGACAGCTACATTTCTGCTACATTTTAGGTATTCTGGGCATTACAGTTGGTGATTGTACTGGTACCTGGAGCCTTTTTTCACCTTTACGCTGCTTGTAAGAGCATCAAACAGGAAGATATTCTCCAAAAGTCATCCTACACTGGTTTTTATATCTTCTCTGTTTTCTTAAGGATTGTCCTTGAAGTTGTGGCTTTTTGGCTTCAGATTCAGCTCTTTGGTTTCAAAGTGAATGCAATCTACATGTGTGATGTGGGAGCACTTGAAAAAAACTTTAACATTACCCGGTGCATGGTGCCAGAGCACTTTGAAAAGACAATCTTTCTTATTGCAATGTACACATTTACTGTGATTACAGTGATCTTGTGTGTTGCCGAAATTTTTGAGATCTCATGTAGAAGGCTAGGTTTCTTAAAAACTCAGTGATGTCAACCACTTGCACCCATTTACTGCTCTGTCCACCTGCAGTTTTGTAACAGGGACTTCAAACCACAGCAAAAAACATCTCCTGTCCTCTATGCAGTGCTGCAGAAGTACACTCATGATTACTGAGGCAGAATAGTCACTTGACATAAACTCCTCATCTAAAAACATGCACACTATAGTAGTCTTTGTTTCTATGTCAAGGTCAAAGGCACTGAGATCTCCTGCATATATTTTCATATAAATATGAAAGCCTATGATAGTTCTGCCTCCAGAGGAGTGTCTGTGTGTGAGGAGAAGGTTATTTATAAACATACTTCTATTCACAGCTTTTCTGAACACGTGCCATCAGAGATAGTAAGGTCATTGCCCTTCTAGGAAAAACTATTGCAAATTTCTTACATGTTCTTATGGCTTGAGAATTGAACAATAATAGTGGATACTCTCTGGGTACCAGAAAGCATGTGAGCATCTTCCCAAGAAGTGCCACTGAGATGCAACCTGCATCTCAGCCCCCAGGGGCAGAGACCCCTGGTTAGGCTGTGGTGACCACATATCCATGGATACCAAGTTACTTCGCAGAGGCTCAGCTACTGTCACCTGCTGGCTCAGAATCTCCTTTTAAAAGTGGAAGAGTAGTGTGGTATTCTTTGTGCTGTCTGCAACGCCTCATTATGTTTTGGCTTACCATGCAGAAGATTTTTACCAATTTAGTAAGATCACATTTTGAAGGCGGAATAGGGCTTTTTAACAAATTTGCATAAACGGCTTAAAAGTGTCAAAATAAAATCTTGAAGAAAAGCCTTTCCTAGGCCAAATCATGATTTGATTTCAATGCATTTTGCTTGTGTGTGACCGCAGAATTTGGCTCACAGAATTTTCTGCTGTTTGTGTCAAATCTAACTTTTTCTTGCTCTGACCAGAGCTGCTAGAATAGCAGTAAAAAAAAAAAGAAAAGAACCCCGCATATTAAAATTATGCTATGCAGTAAGTGTATTTGGTTGGGTCTCAAACTTTATATAGGCATCAGGTGGTTTTGTGTGCAGCAGCTTCTTCTTAAGGGCTAATAAAAATATTAAATTTAGAAGTGATTTCCTTGTGCTGAAGTGAGATAAAGGAAATAAAACAGATTTCAGAATCAGAAAGAAAGGAGGAGGTAGTTTCCCGTATAAAATATCTACAAAAGCAATAATAGCAATCAGCCATTTTCCATTTGTTTTTCGAAAATAAAAAGCTGAGATCCTGATACCAGAATTTGGGTCATTTCAGAAATATTTAGAAAATTCTGGAAAAATTCTTACCAAATGTTTTACCATCAAGTGTTACTTAATAAGCCCCAAACATAGTTGAATTATCATAGCCTTGTAATTCTCACCCACAAAAGCAAACCTGCTAAATAAATGGAATAGCAAGTTTTACTTGTCTTGGATTTGATGGAATCTGGGTCATTTAAAATAAAGTGGGCTACAACTAGATGTGTGATTTTTTTTAATATGCTGATCAAGAACAAGATTATATATTTCAATACACTTGCTATATTAAAGCATTAATATTATTTTTCCCTTTGGAAATAAGTTACATGTTGTCTTAAATAAATGTCCAGTCAAAGCTATCAGATTTATGCAATATTAAACTAGTTATTTGATATTTGCAAGCGTCTCAAGTGAAATAAAAATCCCTGTGCTAACTTCTTGTTTGCATAATATGCCATATTCTTTGGTTGATATATGTTTAATTTTTCACTGTATATGTCAATATCCATCTGCAATTATTCTTTCCAATTGAAACTTGTAATCTCAGGTTAAAAAAAATGATAAAAACATACAATATATAGAACCACTAAGAAAAAGAATTTACTTTCACATGCTAGGTACAGTTGTTACCAATGGTACACAAATCCCACTTCATCAGTTATTTGTATAATAATAAAATAACTTAAGCACAACCTTGTCAGTATTTTCTCTGGTGCTTAATATGTCCTTGCTTGCTGTTCTTCTGTAAATTTCCAAACACTTCAGAAGGGTCAGAAGAGTGCCAGGACCCCCAAGCCCTCAGGACTTCTTTAAGTCCTTGTTACCATCAAGAGCCTTGAAGGGCAAGTACTGGCATGGGACTGCCTGAGGATCCCTGGAGTGCTTTAGGAGCTGGGTTACCCACCACCATGGCCTTTCTTTTGTGGTCAAATTCTGGAACATATTAAAATTTTTCCTTCTTCCAAATCAGATACACCACCACTTTTTTTTTTTTTCCTGCATTTCCTGTAGAATTAAAATTGTCAAGCTCCTCTGTCTTTCATTAAAAAAAAAAAAAAGTGCATTATTGCCTTTTAGTGCAAATGTTTCTGTGCCTGATTCTGCCATTAGTTTCTAGAACATGTTGATGGAGATATTATGTCCATGTAAAGAAATCATTTCCCCATGGATGTCATCACTTCTCTTTCCTATATTTGCCATTTGTTTTCCTGGCACTCATTGTGTTCTCAAGTGTCTCTAAACTTTTCTTTTGCTTAGTTTTCCAAACTCCCACCACTTTCATCCTCATTTACATTGTTTTCTATCAGCTTCCTTCCACCCTTACTCCCTCTGAGATTGATATGCCTCATGCATTTCTTAGCGTTGAGCTGATTTTTGCTCAAATGCTTAGCAAGTATTTGAGATGACTGTGAAAGCTTTTTTTTTTTCCTTTTTGCCATTAAGAAAGGAATTATATCATACACTTGGGGATTTTTTGATTCAGTGGTATTTCTTTACACAGTGAACATGAAGTCCTGTCTCCCAGAACACTGAGGGAGCATTTTTGTTGCTTACATCAGGTTCACGCTGTAAGTGCTTCTTTGACTTTTTCATTGTTTTCCACTGTACTCTAGCCACCTAATTTTCACAGACAGCACTTAAAGCAATCCCTAGCTCATGTGTTTGTCTCTAGTCAGACATCATGGCTATTTTAGTTCTCACTTAACAAAGAGCTGTAATTGTGATGTGACTGCATTTACATCAAAGGTATAGCTGCTCTGGGCCAGCCAGCTTCTAGCACAGCACCACAGCATCGCACACAGTCCTGTAACCACGCCTTGTTCTGTTACTTTCATGGACTCCTCTCTTCTAGTCAGACATCATTTCCCCTCTGTTCCCTTTTTGGCACACTCCTACCTCAGCAATGAGACAACGCAGCCACCTCTCCTTCCCTGTGCCTTCCTCCAACAGACAACTTTCTTCATGCCCTGGAGCACTGACATTCTCCTCCTTTGCAAACAGACACTTTGACACCAAGAAGAGGTTTGGCAAAAGGGCTATCTAAAAGAAATTTAAAAGTAGTTTTAACATAATGAGGTAATAGACACTAAAATAATTTATATTGCAATAATTTATGAGATCCATTTGAACCTGTTTTGCTTCAACACTTCACATTTCTTTTGCTGTTCTTATCCCCTCTCTGCAAAACCAGAAATCCCTCACGGTCCCTTTGAGAGAAAGTTATCTGGGAAGTGGTGATCCTACGAGATGCATGTTCCAGGGCTGACAGACTTTCTGACAGCCACCAGGAAGCAGCCCAGTCCTATTAGCCAGGCCACGGCAGTATTGCAAAATGTGGAATATATTTCCTTAAGAAAGGATTTTCTTTGATGTTAAATCTTTGAATACTTTCAAGCTTAATCAATGACAAGGGAGATTTAATCCGTGAAAAGAGACAGCAGCTAACAAGCAAGCCCTAACTGATGTCCAAGTGTTACGAAACAAATCACTTGGTAGTAGAATGGCCTTGTTTACCAGGTTTACACTGTTTGCCAGGTTTAGAGCTCGACACTCTTCATCAATCTCAGACCCTGGGGGAGGTTAACAAATCTTGGGAAGAAGGATGCCCACTGATAGTTGACACAAGGAGTGCAGAATGTACAGGCTACAGGGCAGAACTCACTAAATAAGGAAGAAACTAGTAAGGTAACTCAGCAACTGTGCTGCAATCAGCTCCAACTGGGTAAAAGCTAATTCTGGCAGGAGGAGATCCTGGCCACCAGCTGATGGACCAGTGACCCAAGAAACCCAGTGCCTCCAATGAGAAAGACTAAACATGCTCACTAATTAGCATAAGAAGCAAGAGAGTCATTAAGTAACGGAAGACAGAAAACTAATTAATAAGAGAACCATGTAACCTGTAGCCTTTGTTTGCTAAATGTACAAATAGTAAAGTGTTGGTTGATGGGGTGCTTGATTTATGGAATACCCCCAAACACCCAGGCTCTGAAATGAATAATCAATGTCTCTCTTGAGTGTGTACTTATTGGCTTGTTGCATATCAGGTAACTAATCTGATTTTTGCAGACAAGAGTTTTTAGGGATGAAGGGCAGAGGCGCAGAAGTAAAGGCACAGTTCAGGCCCCAAGGGCCTCACGGACATGGGCAAGCCTTGGCGCAGCTCAAGGAGAAAGGGTTTCAGTCTGAGAAGGGATTTTACTTGCAGGTGCACCTGCACAGGCCAGGTCTGTACAGCTCTTTGGGCAGGCCGGCCAAAGGAAGGGAGGCAGAGGCGATGGGCAGGGCCCCACTGCTCAGCCGGGACCAGGCTGCCGTTCCACCGCTGCGCCAGGGAGCAGCCCCGACTGCCCCGGAGTCTGCAGCCCTTCCTCACGGCTGCTGCGGGACCCGTTTCAAGCACCAAGGGGCCACGCGGGTGGCGTTTGAGCCTGTAGGTCCCCATAGACCGACGGACGGACAGACGGACGAACAGCCCCGCCCGGCCCCTCCTGGCCAGCAGGCGGCGCCCTCCGCGCCCCGCCCACGGCGCCCGAGGCGGAAGCGGAAGCGGCGCGCGCCAGCCCCGGCAGCGAGAGCCGCGCGCCGCCGCCTCCCGCGCCATGGCGGCCCCGGCGCTGCCGCCGCTGCCGCCGCAGCTCAAGAGCATCCAGCACCATCTGCGGACCGCGCAGGAGCTGGACAAGCGCGAGCCCGTGGTGGCGTACTACTGTGAGTGAGGAGGCGGCCGCGGCGCCGTCCCGCCGGGCCCGGGCCGGCCCGGCCGCCGCCGCCCCGGGCGGAGCGCTCCTGCCGGCCCGCCCGGGCTGCCCGCGGGACGCGCGGAGACGCGGGCGCGGGGGAAGCCCCACCTCTGGGCGGTGCGGGGTGGTCGCGGAGCCTCGGCTGCCGCTGCAGCCCCACCCGCCTCCCTGTGCTCCGGGCTTGCGGGGCTAAGGCTGTGGGCAGGCGGAGTGCGCATTCCGGCAGCCCGCCCGCCTGCTGGTGCGCCACCCTGTAAAGGGGTCCTCGTGGAACAGTGCTAATAAGTATGGCAAAAAAATAACGTTCAAGAACCTTTTCAAAGTTTGTGTTCTCCTGAGAAGACCTCCCTTCTCTCCTGTGTAGCCCTGAATAAGTACTTTGAGTTTGAGAATCTTTGGGGTTGATAGAAGCTTTCATTTTCTTTTCAGTGAGGCTTTGTTACTCTGTTACTTTGTTACTTTTGAGAACTCGGGGTTCTCAAAAGGAGTGAGTAGCTTGTTCTTTTTCTGCTTCTTTCACTGACATGAACACAGCAAAACCTTACTGTAAAACTTCCAAGCTGATGTGGCTTCTAAGCTAATAGTTGTCAGCGTGGACTGTGAGCCTTTCTAAAAGACTTTGCATGGCGAATTAAGAAATGCGAGCTTGCTGTTTGTCTTACATTCCTGTTACAGTTAAGCCACACTTGTAAAGGGCCCGAGACCAGCAGATCACTAGAAGTGTATGTGTATGTTGTTGACAACCCAACCTTAAGGGGAAGGAGGATGGGTCATCACAGCGTTGGTATTTTTATTGAGACACGAGGTCATTCGAGGGGTTTACTTGGCTTGTCTTCAAGAAGAATGAAATAAAAATTAGATTTAGAACTGTTAGTTTTTCTTCATAAGGTGATCTTAATTTAGAAGAATGAATTAATGAAATTCAGCTTTCAAATTGCTCTGAAAAAACTGTCGTCTGAGTGACAGAAGAGTAATTTTACCATTTCTGTGTTACACAGAAATGATGTGCTAACATGGAAAAGTGCAACCAGGAAGGTGAGGTAGCCACATATTAGGACACTGGACATTCTCAGTAGAACTCACTCTTTATTTACTGGAAAAAAACACCGGACAAGTGACACTGTGTGTGGCAGGAAGCACCAGCTAGGTCAAGTTGCACTGGGGGGGGTTTGTTTGTTTTTCTTTATTTCTTTGGATTTTTCTGTCAGATGTAACACCCTGTCTGGCTATACAAGAAAAAGACATGCATTAGCGTAGGTGCTGAAATACAAGTCTGTTTTAAACCAGAAATGTTTTAGTGTATGATCTCTACTTTTCTTTGTCTTTTGCATTCTGAAACTTAAATCTTAGTGTAGAGGAAAAAAAGGCCTGATTGAATAATTACCGTTTTCTGTAAAGTCATTTGCCTTGTCTGTCCTAAGTAGACTGAAAATTTTTTCATTTGAGTACTTCAACACATCTGGTTCATTACTGACTATATCAAAGACTGTATTCTAGAGGTATCTGTTTCATTACAGTATTACGTAAAGTAAAAAGCATTGACACCTCTTTTTCAAGTTAGGTCTTGCTCAGATCCTTTGTTTTTTTTAAATACACAAAGGAGAAGAATTTGTTTTCAGCAGTGTTCCACTGATGACACTTATTTCCTCCCGTGGTGGATGAGTTTGTCTGGATTGACGAAAATGCAGTACTCCTGCGCCATAGTGGTTTTTTTCCTTTTCTTCATTTAGTTCTGGCTTTGAAGCAAAACTAAGATTTATGAACCATTAATTTTTAACGTCATGGGTTTGGAATAATTACGTAGAATCCCAAAGTATTAATTATTAATATTGCTACTGTCAAAAAATACGCTATGAATAATAAAAGCTTTACTAAAAAGATTTTTAGAAGTGTAGAGCGGGGGATACAAAAAAAAATTCAGGATTCCTTTCAGATAATGTTTTGAAAGTAATGCAGATTTATGTAGGGTTAAAACAATGCTTCTCTTTAAATGCTTCACTGAAAAAAGTGAACATCTCTTTGTGGAGCCTTTGAAATGATTTTCGGAGGAGCTCTGTACATTTGATGTTATAAGTTGTGTGAAGGAATAGAGGGAGGAAAACTCCGTGTGTGCTGGATTGCTTCTCCACCAGCCTCATCTGCAGGCGCATGCCCTGCGTGCCCCAGGACCAGGAGGCTGCTGAGGCACAGCAGAGTGCAGCCTGTTCCCTCAGGAAGCTGCTTACACAGCCACTCTGGGAGGGGGATCACTGGTTAGCTGGTGGATGTGACTATCACTCTGATCTGTTTAGAGCTTTGGAATGTTGCCATAAGCAGTTCATACCCAGAAAAAAACCTTTGGTCACAATATTATTGATGTTCCATGGCACAGTAGTTTGCTGTATGGGTGTATATGTATGCTAGGTTTTGATTTATGTTACTTTCAGTTAAATTGCACTTTTATATGTCTAATAATAAGAGCTGGGACACAAATTAATTTGAGGATTGGAAGCAAGTGAACTCTGGCGAGATGTGTTTGCAACATAAAATATTGCTTTCTATACCTTAGCAATAAAATTTTCAGAGAAACTGCTTACTGCTCTTGTTAATGTTTTTGTCTCTCATCCTAAGTGCTATAGGTGTACCCTTAAATCTGGGAATTTATGTGGCAGTTACATTGTTTATTTGCATACACCATTTTTTTTTCTCTTGTGTGTAGTGCATTTTGAGCATTAAGCTCACATAAATCAGTAATGCTACCTAAGGAAAATGCTATAGTCCTTCTCTGGCCTCTCATTCCCGACCCTAGAGTGGTTTAGAAGCAAATGTTGATGTGATTGTATGATGAAAGACAATAATAAGCTATTTTTCAGCCAGGCCAATTCACTGTTGCTTAAACAGCTGTGTTCCCACACAGACAAAGAAAAGAAACAAGACACAGTGGCTTGGGGCAAAGGCAGGACTCCTGCTTTTTTGGTATTGCTGGCATATGTTGATTTGCAGAAACTGTAATTTAATTAGCATTAATCTGTTTTACACAATATAAATAGCTACAGCGGGTATTATTTGTCTTTTTCAACTGCCACATAATTTTCCACATGAAAAATAAAATGTTGAACATTGATGTTCCTGTTCACTATAACACAACACTTTTTTGTTGTGGTAATTCCGCATTGCAAAAATTAAAAACTGGTTTATTGCTGGTAATCCTGGGTAATCCTTACAAAACCTCCATTCTTAACATCTTTTTCAGGTATTCGGATTCAGAGCAGAATATGATCAGTAGCATTATATGTTGTATGTATACTGTTACCTTTTTAGCTCTGTTGTTAGTAGATGGACATCATTGATTGAAGTAATTAAAATATTTTTTTTCACGACAGTGTGCACTATACATTCACATGGTTGTAACTTTTCTTCTACCCAGAACACAGATTGTAGAGAAATAAAGAAACCAGGTTTATTTTTATTATTATTTTTAGTAGGACATGACCTCACAAAATAATTCTCCTTTTAAAGAGATTAGACACTTAGTGATTAATGTAAGTGTTCAGCACTCCAGTAATCTACCACCTTATTTTAAAATGCTTTCCTCCCCATATGATTTTTTTTTTACTTTTGTATTATTTGTTAATCCTTTCATTAAGTATGTAGCTATTTCAGGTTCAGTAAAGGTCAGCTTATTCAGCAGGTATAATGGAATACCTGAAAAGTATGCAATATTGGTTGCCTAGCAAGGACCAAATATATAATTGGTAGTCAATAAAGTAACTTTTTGTGTTAAAAACTTACTTGAATCTGTTTGAGTAGTTTGAGATGTTCGTTTGCAGACACAAGGAGGCAGGCTCTGATAAAAAAAATCTCTGGCCTGTAATAACTGAAGAAATCATATCTCCATCTGTGGCATAGGCAGTTGGACTGGTGAGTGGTTTTTTAAAAAGAATTGCAAGGTTTGAGAGGTAACTGTATCTGCTACAAACTTTAGAGTTAAAAGCAAGATTTTTCCTTAATGCCTGTTGTTTCAGCTTTCCAGTCTCATTGTTAATTTCTGTAACAAAGGTGAGTGGTAGTCTGTACTCACTGGACATCGATGTTCTAATTCAAAAGTATTGAGAGAATGCCAGTGAGTTGCGAGAAAAGGACTGATGTTCCATGAACAGTGTTTGGATAGTCAATGAATTCACGTGAGAAATTATGATTCTAGTAACTTTCCAAAAGCAAAGTGTGGTGATTTTTGCTTTGCAGTCTGCTAAACATGAGAAAACAATCATGTAAAATCAGTAGATATAACCTGGATAAAAGAGGTGTGAAAAAATCTTCAATTTTTAATCCCTGAGGTGGAAAAGCATCAGAGAAATGCTTCCAAAGGATCATACTCTTGTATTAACATTGGTGGTTTTGTGAGATCAAGTGGAAGAGAAAAGCAAAAGAGACTGTGTTTTATTCCACAACTAGTTGACAGCGTCTTAAACCGAAAGTTATTCAGCTTTTAACAGAAATATCCATCTGTTAAATGTGACTCGTTTGTCACTTTAAAGTTTAGCAAGATACCTGTGAAACAAGCTTCTCTCTGCATACAAATTACAAGAGTTTTTTAGTATTATTATTACAAAAAAAATAGACTGTGAAGTTCATGGCCTGACTAAGAATTCTGGAAATACAGTTACTGTGCAATTTTACTTATGCAACTGAAATACCAGTATTTTTTACCAATTCTTACCCTTGACCAATCCAATTAGTCCTTCTTAATAGGAAGGACTAATAATGGTCACATATTTTAACTGAGCTTTTAAATTCTTCAGTTTTTTATTGTATCTGGATGCATTCTAAATTATTAATTTAGAAGATGCATGTAATTAAGAAATATTAATATAATTAAAAGTAACTGGTATTTGGAGAGATTCAGCACATACTTAGTGACTTCATTTATACTGGGACATTGTTGAATTGAAATGCATTTAAAAATGTGCTTGTAGAATTCTATATATAGTATGATCAAAGCCCTGAGTTTTCCAGTTTAAATAACCATCTTTTGTTCTGGTTTTATATAGTCCATTTGTAAAAGTACATTTTCCATATTCTCATATTGCTGGTGACAGAAAACTATTTTGTGGGCTACTGATACAACAAATGTTTTGAAGGCTTTTATTAGAGCTTGCATGTGGATAATAGATTTAATCTGTTCTTTACTCAGGGTAAGTTAATATGTTTAAGTCAGATAATTAAGTAAATACCAATTTCGTAGAGTACTGTGAGACTTGTTTTGACTCTGCTATGAGTATAAGCTAAAATTTTTTCTCAGTTTATACTTTTCCCTTTGCTTTCTATTTTTTCTCTGTTTTCAGTCTGTTTGCTCTGATTATTTCAAAGATTTGTAACTGGGGAAGACTGTGCTCTTAAAACTGCTTTGTCTGTGGAGACAGAAAAACTAAAAAAGTGGTTGGAATAACAAAGATACTTGTATAAACGCCACAATCCTCAAAGCAGACCATGGGTAGTGGCAAAAATTATGATATTAACTGTTGTGTAGTATTTTGGTCACTTGCTCTGATTACATAGGTAATATTTTAAAATAATCTGTTCTGACAGAGATAAGAATGAGAACGTATAGAGGAAGTGTACTTCAGAGATTGGAACCTTCTCTGAGTTTCATGCATTTGTAAAAACTCCTAATTTTCACTTGTATGGTGTAAATATACTGAGCTGGATTTTCTCCACCATAACATTCATAATTTTTTATTTATTTATATATTTATTCAACACGTACTTCTGGAAGTAGAATTAACAATTGTCTTTTCCTGCCTGAGGTTTGCTGCTGCCTTTGAAGAAAGAATGCATCAACATCAACATTTTGATTTGCAGCATCACAAACCTGTTGAAGGTGGAGGGCTTTGTACCTCACCTTGTGCAATGCCCTGCTCAGATCATAATCACTAGGGCAGGTTGGTCAGGACTGTGTGCAGGCAGTTTTTGAACATCCCCAGGGATGGTGACTCCACAGCTGCTGGGAGCAACCTGTTCCAGTGTGTGATTACCCAGACAGTAGAAGACTTTTCTTTTGTTTAAATGGGATTTCTTGTATTTCATTTTGAGCCCATTGCCTCTTGTCCTGTCACTGGACACCACTGAGAAGGGTCTGGCTTTGTCTTCACTCCCCACTGCCCCCCTTCTCTCGTCAGGTATTTATGCACAGGGATAAGACCCTCTGATTCTTTGTTTTACAAAACCTAAACAATCGGAGCTCTCTGCCTCTCCTGGTGTGACATCTGTCATGATGTCCCTAGCCTCTCATCAGCTTTGTGGCCCTTCCCATGTCTCATTCTGGGAGCCCAGGGCTGCAGGTGTGGCACACCAGTGCTGAGTAGAACGGAAAGATCACTTGCCTCAACCTGCTCCTAACACTTCTCCTAATTCAGGTGTGGGTGCTGGTAGCCAGTAAGGTCAGGAGTACACTTTGGAAGTTTATCTCATGTAGATTCATCTCACAGAGTAGTTTAAAGACGTGAAATAGGCTTCTTCCGGTTTAAACTAAACAAGAGAGTGTTTCAGATTTTGTGCTCTAATCACTAAAAGCTGTTTATCCTCATGACCTGACCACAGCTAATCCAGAGTAGCTGCCTTTTTGCATTCTAGAGTTCTCAATTACTGTAAATCCTATGTTTAATGTAGTTTTTCTGTTTTAATTGGAAATATTTTCATTATTTAGCTGTAGAGATAAGCTTTTAAAAATACGTGTAGTTCAAATATTGTAGAAAAGCTTAGAAGCTTATTAGTTGTACATATAACACATACTCAAATTTTACAAGACCAAAATAGGTCCTTAAACCAGACTGAAGTGTGGTAGTGTAGAATAAAATCATTTCCTGAGATTCATAGTAGGTGTTACTATGTTATTTGTTTTGTCATCTAATCTAATTAATAATATTTGTCTAGCATGTAACATACTATACTGTTATCCACTCGTTTTCTTCAGTAAGATTTAGAATACTATAAAAGAACCTGAGAGTACAAGAGGGTCATGATGCCATCCTCTTTTGAATTTCTTAATTATATTTTTTATAGTCTTCGTTTCCCCACTTTTGCATTATATTTTTTCTTACATATTTCCCTAAGTTAATTTTACTTGAAAATAAGTATTTGAAAGTAATTTGTTTTCTCTGGAATGTTTTAAATTTTCAGTTGATGCTGCCAGTCCAGTGTCTTGTCTTTTGCCAATTTCCTTCAGGATCATGTAATGAAGAGACAGTGTATGGCCCTCCAAGTTTGTTTGTCAGTATGTTAAATCTATTTTTAAAAAGTCTTTGAATTCAGACAGCTTGGACTTAGCCATGTAGAAATATATTTATGACCTATGTGCAAAAATTACATGATTGAAATATGACACATTAATGTTTATGAGAGCAAGAATAATTAATTTTCATATGAAAATATTTCCAGTAGTTTTGGATTTGAGTAGAATCCAGTTTAATGTCTTTGTGCCCTTTGCTTCCCACATTTGTATTCCAGCTGTTGGCTTCCTGCACCAAGCATTTAACAAACGTTTTTCTGTCAGTGGTTTGACAAAGGGATGTCGAATATGAATGAGTCATAAATTACAGCCTGGTAAAGCTTTCATCCCTTAATCAGAATCGAAATATCGCTAAAATTTATGGCAATGTTTTTTGTTACTGTTTTATGTCAGTTTGTTACTATCAATTGTCAAAAATATTTCAGTTGCTAGTAATTTATTTTCTATGCTAGAGAGTTAACAGGGAAAAAGAAGTATAATCTTTTGATCCTGTTAGACCAGGAAAAAGAAAGATGGGGAATCAACCTATTGTGCATGCTTGCTGGCTGGAACTTTTGTCCTCTGGTATTTTTTACTTGGCACAAAGTTAGTTTAAAATGGGAGTGAGGGGAGTTTCAGTTGTTATCCAAACATAAATCTGGAGTAGCTTACTGTGTATGAGGAATGAGTATCTGGCACATATTAGAGACAAAATACTTGCTCTGAAATTGTGCTGTGTATTAGCAAAGGAAAAATAACACGGTGTTACGTGACATAAATAAAGGCAGAGAAGTTTCTGTAAAGCTCACTGTATAGTTCCAGCCAGCACACCCACACTTAGTATTTACTGAACAAAGATTAAGGGCAGCAAATCAAGATGTATATTTTATAGTTGTCTTGGAAAAACATTTTTGTGAGAATGATTACTTGCCAAGTCTTTATGAATTTGAAGATAAATGTCCTGTCTACAAACTGAGAGCAAACTCTGAGTTAATAATTGGCAAAACAGTTGTGTCTTTGTGTATAAAATTACAAATTCCTTACCTCTACTTCTAATGTTATTTAATATTTAAACATTAGCTCTCTGTAGCCTCCTTTACCTCCTTAGTACTTTACTTTCTGCGCATACAATACTACATTGTTGGTCACATAAGTCTTTTTTGGTACTTGGTTTGAATAAAGGGGGGCAAAAATAGTTGTATCTATTTTAAAACTCAGTGCATTAAACAAAAAGGAGGAATAATTTCATCTACCTGTTTGTTTCCAGATATTCCAGATCTTAATCATAAACAGTGAAGAGAGATAAGAAGTACAGGTCACTTAATTCCAAGGTTGTCTACATTCTTCATATGCATTTAGGCTTTAAAACTTGAAAATTTTTGCAGCTACAGTGTATGGGTTTAGTTGTCTTTTACATCAACATTTTCAGAACCTTGTCTGTTCACAGAGGATTTTTTTTTATCAGAAGTTCCTAAACAAATGCCTCCTGTAGGTCGAATTCTTTAGTTTTAACAGTTTGTCATTGGTCATTAGGGACATGCACTTTAGGCATTTTGCTCAATGTGTAGAGAAGTTCTGAAGTAAAAAACAAAATGATTTTGATGTAAAGTGGCCTTTTCAAGTGTGGTATTCTATAAGGTAAAACAATGCATTTGTAATACATAATACTATGAGGGTTTCTTTTGTGGCATCTATACTGTTCAGATTACTTTCCACTTATTAGAAATTGAACTACTTTCATTGAAACAAAAGTTTTGTGACTTAGCAAGCACAATAATACTGTCCATTGCTTTTGCAATGTTACAGAAACCAAAGCAGCTGTATTTAATGGAATGTAAATAATTTGTTTTCTTTTAGATGTAGGAGAAGGAGGCAACTGAACTCATGTCACTGTAGACTTTCTTAGCGGAGATGTTGGAGGTGGTAAACTTTTGACCTCTTCCTTATGAGTTATTTGCTACTGAGATTACCAACATAAACAAAAACCTCCATGTCAACATAAACATGGTGGACAACTCTTTGACCATTAATTGCCAGTTTAAAATTTGACTGATGATATTAACACAGGAAAAGTATGTTTTGCTCTTGCTGCTGAAAACTTAGTAATGAGGTGCATTTGCCCATTTGCTGCAAGTTAGGCAGGAAAAGGTCATTAAAGGATTTCCTTCGCTAGGTGAAAACATATTTTTCAGTTACAATCATATATCTTTATAGTAATACTTGTGTGATTAAGCACACACAAAAGATACGCAAGAGAACACCTTAACTGGCAAAGGTAGTAGTATCAAAACCAGCACAGTCTTACAGATAGACGACTTGTAGAATACTTGGAACATTTCAAAATTAGAGCAGAGAGGATAACAGAAGACACAGATGTGGAAGAACTTGCATTTGGAAATAATTTTTTTTCCTGTGGAATATGATGTAGTAATACTCAAAAATGGAAAAAGTATAACTAGTAGATGCTTCTTCATGTTGGCAGCAGTAAGGCAAAGGATTGCTTACTGCTTTCAGATTCACTCTTCTATTGCTCTTTATACAGATAATTTCAAAAGCAAAAATTTAAAACATTAAAAGGTTGTTATATTTATTTCAGTGTTGTCTTTAAAGATAAATACCAAATTATTTTCTCCTCTTCCTATTTTGTTTCTTTCCCTAGAAATCTCTAGTTCTCTCAGTTTTTCAGCTATTTTACCTTGTTTGCTTGATAAGTTTAGTGATAGAGGTTTTCAATCTCAAAGCCTTACTTTTGACTAGAACAGCACTGAGTAAAGCAGTATCTAAACATACTTAGCATTCTGTGTGTCACTGATGAGATTCAAACTGGTAGAGTGTACTTTTCTTCTGTTTCTCCAGTTCATCAGCTGAAACTGATATTTGTGGAGATTTTGACTGGTAGTGTTTGGTTTGCATTTTTCCAACCTGAAGGTTGCCTCATCTTTCATTGCAATCAGGTTTTATCAATGTTTTGTCAATAGTATCTGAGCTAAGACTGCCTTTTGGCACGGAATGCTACTAGCTGTCAATAGCTGTTTTCACACATATCGTGCTCTTTCTTGATCACCATTTACTTGAGGAAAAAGGAATAGCTTTTGCCCTTATCTGAATGACTGCCTCATCAGAGGCCTGTCTCTGGACAGGTTAGTCCTTATTTCAAACACATAAATATGTTAAGTGAGCATGCAAAAATTCCAGACTTGAGAAGCTTTTAAAGGTCACAGTAGATTCTCTTGTTAGGGTAACCTACGTGTGCTTTGACCTTTTGTTGGTTAAAAAGATCTTTCAGGAAATCTTAGCAATTTCTATAGGCAGTGATACAAATTGGGACTTGGTGGCTGCTTGTGGTAACTGTCTGCTGTGGTCAGTTGTGTGGTAGAGAGATGTAATTGCTGTGACAGGTGGGACATTTAATCTTATCTCAGGTGACATTAACAATCTGTCTCTAGAATGTCTCTGTTCCTAGTATCATAGAGCTGCTGCTGTGAGAGCACCTTCACATTTTCTTGACAGTCTGTGCTTTGGATAATGGTACTCTGATTTTTAACATCCTGGGAACCTTGGGTACCTTGGTCCTAGAATCTTTTGTTAGGATGAGGGTGTTGGTGTGGAAGATTGCTTGAGGTCACCCACAGTGTAGTTATATACGGACAAGAAAAACATTTTTCTTGTGTCTGTAGCTGTTGTTCTCTGATGTGATTTCTTTGTGTTCAAGTGTTGTCTTGTGTTCAAGTCTGGTTTTGTTCATTGGAGTGCCTGAAGGATTCTTAAAGTTGTTCTCAGCCTCTGAAATCCCAAGAGGGGAAAGGGCTGTTTTTTCAGGGCTTTATACAAAGCATACAGATGTCTCAGTCCTGTAAATGCACTCCTTTGGATATAAGTGAAGAAAAAACTATCTGGCTTTCACGATTTAAATGGATGTATTTGCAATGAGCGTGGAAAAACCCACATGCAGATAACACAAGAGTAATGGCTACAACATAGAAGATCTTTAATTTTTAAACTAATCAAGGCTAAGGACATTTGTAAAATCCATTTATATGGAAACACGGTTCTTTTTATGTAAATGAATTATAGACAGGATCTGAAGGTGCATCATTCAGCAAGTAAGGTAAATCTATATCCTGTAATGACCAAATGTATTTTGAATTTGTCACCCTAATGCATATCAGTCTAAAATTAATTTATTTGCCTCTGAAAATATCTGATCTTGGCATCCATCAAAAAGAAATAACTGATCTAGATGGCTCATAGGTTTAGCAACCCTTTGTTAATTCTTAAGTTTTGTATTGGTAGATTATACCATGAAATGGGTTTGGGAAGCTTACAATCAAGCATGTACTTACAAATCAATTTAATTGAAGACTGCAAATTAGCTCCTTGTCATGTGATGATGGTATTTTAATTGATGGTTGCTTTTAATACTAATTTTAGTGCCTTACATGCAGTTCTCTGTATCTGTGTTTGAATTTTTTTGAAATCTGATTTCAATTTTACATGTGTAAATGTTTTGTAATGTTTAACATTAATATTTCACTATCCTGAAGATAAATTAGGTGGGCTTAAGAGTACTTGTCAGTAATTAGCTTCATAATAAAGTTGTCACTTGATGAAACCTACATAGCAATTCTTCCATTTGTCATGGTCTTAGCCTTTACTGATTCCTTTAGTTTTGTTCAGGACTTTCATTTGGTTGTTCTTTACTGAAAACTTAAATATAAAGATGTTAGATCCTTTCATACATATATTTAATATATGTATTGTAATAGTAAAAATAGAGATGCGTTGGAGGGCAGAAGTATTTTATTTTTCAGGAAGAATGTCTTTAAATGGTTGGACAACCCAACAGCTTTAATGTTCAAAAATAAGTGAGCTTTGCAGACCTGAATAAGGAATGTATGCTTAGTCTGGTTTGAACACTCAGTTGTATATGAAATAGGAAGTACTATTTTAAAAATCCAGAAGAATTAAATTATGGTGCTCACCAGCAGAATATAAGTAAGTTTTGTAGAAAGAGACCTAATTTTATTAGATAAATTGCTAATAGATGGAAAAGGCAGACAAGCTTTTGAGTATATAATGTTTTCTTCTGTAGCAAGCATCAGGGTAAGTGCAATGTGATAACAATTGTGTTATATTCATGTGTACTGAGGTAATTTGAAGAGAAAAGATTCTCTGGTGTATGAAGGGAGGAACGAGATACTAAAGCTGTGAAGCAAGTTAGGATTGCTTGCAGAACTCTGTCCTGCAAGAAGGACATAGAGTATTCCATAATAACTACCTCATGATAGTATTTGGTGGAGTTACAACTTTGGATTCTTAAATTCTGCATTTGAAAGTGTTTTGTAGGACTCCCTTAAGAGTCAGAAGTGAGAGTTAGAAGAATGTTTTTTTTGTGGAAAATGTTCTGCATTTGATTACTGAATGTTTCTGGCTATTTTCCCTTCTCGGTGTGTGTTAATCCTAGTAAATAATACTTGCTTGGGTTTGCCCACATTTCCATGAAGCCTGTAAAGTTCTGCCATGTGCAAATCTAAAACTCACAGATTTTTGGTAGTAGAAAGATTATTTTTAATCAAAATATATTAAGCATTCATTTTAAAGATCTTACTAAAAACTGGGAACTCTACTTGCAGGGGAAGTTTGATAAAGTCTGTCTTGTCTGATTTAAAAATCAGGTTTGTGCCTTGAGTGTTTTGATGTTATGTATGCATGGATATGGTAGGTGCTTAATACCATGTGTTCAAGTGTTTTAAGGCCAACTGACTCCTGCTACATGAAGTTCCATTTATATCCATACACTCAAATCAATTTGAAGTTCCTATTTGGGTGAGTTGCAAGTGAGGGTGATGATAGTTTATAAAGGCACTTGATATTGCATGATAATGATACAAACATCAGTTTAAAATGAGTAGGAATAGTCACTGGGGAAAAATAAAACATAAATCTCCCAAAAATATCTCCTAGTATCCCTGCAAGGCCAAACCTTACATTTGGCTGTCACTGCTCACTGGTACTGGAGTCAGTCTATGGTTAAATCATGTGTTTGTCTTTCAGGTGTGTTGGGGGGCATTGCTTTGTTTGCTTATGGGTTTTGCCTCAGAAAATAACTTTCAGTGGTTTTTTGTGTGTTTTGTATCAAGGTCGTTTGTATGCAATGCAGACAGGGATGAAGATTGATAGTAAAACCCCAGAATGCCGTAAATTTTTATCCAAACTGATGGATCAGTTGGAAGCTGTAAGTAGAATTTATTGCTTTCCTCAAAAATTATCATGATACTAATTTAACTTTTATTTAAATTTCTGGAAATACTGTAATTTCTCTGCAGCTATTCTCCATGCAAGCACACTGCTTGAACTTCAGTTGTATGAAATGACTTGCAGAAGGATTGGGAGGAGATAAAGCTGTATGTGTGTATGCATGCACAAACATGATTGGAATTTTGCCATAAGATTTTGTGTAGACAGCATAAATTACAATGCTTTATTTATACATGTTCTCATGACAAATCATAATTCATTATGAAGTTAATGCGGGGTTTCTAGAAGATTTTTAAAATTGATTTGTCTTTGATTCCTTGAAGTCTGTACAGTTATTTTCACTGCTATAGGCCTTAATAGCTTAGTCCTTGGATGCGTTTGGAATCTCTAACCTAAACAGTTGTATCTAAGGAGTTTTTAAAAATATTCTTTAAAAGATAAGGATACTTCTGATTGTATCCTGTGTTAGAGATTGGAGAATTTATTTTATAAATTCTTGTAAGCACAGTCTAATGTGTGGGTAAGGGATAACTATGCCATGCTCTTCTGAATGCAGATACTATGACCTGATACTATTAAAAAGCCTTAAATAGAAGAGAGTTAAAGAAAGAAAGATAAAGTTGTGGTGCAGATGGGCAGTTTAAGTTCCAGGAGCTGTTTATGTTCATACCCTGTATTTTTCAGTATTCTCAAAGAAAGAAGGTTGTTGATTTTAAGGTCTAAGTGCTCATTTGGAAGCAGAAAGTAATGTTGAAAAATGAAGCAGCAGTGGTTTTTTTGTTCAGTATTGGTGATTCCATCCAGGGTCCGTCAATGCTTGAAGAGTTTGTGTGAAACTAGTGCAACAGCCTTCTGTTATGAAAGATGAGATGGATCGCTCACCCACAGAAGTATTCAAGGCCAGGTTGGATAGGAACTGAGCAACCTCTTCTAGTGAATGGCATCCCTGCTCACAGCAGGGGAGTTGGAACTAGGTGACCCTTTATGTCCTTTCCAATTCAAATCATTCTGTGATTCTTCAGAGAAAAAATGAAACATGAACCATTTGTCTTCTTTTTTTCATAACTAGTGCTTCTTGCTTTTTTTATCACTGATTTTTTGCGATGGAAAATTCAGTGTACAGTGAAATCTTGGTGTGTTATTTCATTGGATTTTGACATCGTTAATAGGACTGGGGTTTGTGTTCAAAGGGAGAGAGAGATGGCAGGAGAGGTGAGATTAAAACTCAAAAGGATTTTGCTCTTCACTTCCTAAGAATTGTTGGAATTTGTTGGAATTTGTTGGAATTTGCTGGATTACTTGTGGTACTGCAGCAGTTAGTCTGCAGCACTCAGTTACCCCTTCTGTTTCAAAATTGAAAAGACCAGAACAGCAGCAAAAATCCATAGTTTCACCTTTTGGTTACTGGTAAGATTGTCTGTATGACAAGTGACGCACAGGTATTTAACATTCTTCTCTGTATCAGGGTGGTGGAAGGATGGAGAGAGCACTCCTAGTCAAGCCTAATAAAGAGTTTTGGGGTCTAGGAAGTTTGAGTTTATGGAAAATTCGGACCCCTGCTGTAATTTGGGAGCTGCTGTTTCCAGTCTGCCAATAACCACGAGGGGGCGCAGAGGGGTGGAGTTTAAGTTTTTATACGATTAAACCTCAGTGCCTTGAGTTTTAGGTTAAAATTTTGTATCAACATGTGAAACACCAGTACTGCTGTGTTGAATCACAGATTGTGTGATAATACCAACAGTAAACAACTTGGTTAAAGTGTATGTAACACTGTCAGTTGTGTGTTTGAAATAATTGAGCATCAGATCAAGTATAGTAATCAGTTCTTTTCTGAGTGTGAGGCATACAGATAGGTTAGGGAAATATTAGTGTATACAAATAGTTTTCTTCCTGACTTATCTTCAGTGTTCGAGTGTTTCATTTGAACACACAAATTTTGGTACTTTCACAAGAAAATTACACTTCATAAAACAAATACTTTTTGAAAACAACATAGAGTTGTTTGATGAAAGCCTTTAAACTAAAATTCTGTTTGGAAAGCTTATATTTAACTACTGAAATCAAGTAACTTTTCTGGCAACATTCTGTGTCTTAGAAAGTTGGCAGCAATCTAAAAAATACGAAAATGCTGCCTGCATGATTAAATTTTCTTCACACGCACAGTGAAAAATAGCTGCTATTCAGAGATTGTTTTTAAATCTTTTGGCAAAATAAAGGCTGCAGGTTAGTATCATGCAGTGTTCCTGTTTTTGTTCTCTAAGGATAACCTGAGATTTCCTTATGTGCAAACAGTAAGCCTATTCAGAAGCTGTAAATCCACCTGTTGTAACTGTTAGAGGGTTGTTTGCTTTACTGATTTTTATTGGGAAACCTGAGGAATCTTGTACTCTAACATCTTTGAAAAGAGTTCTTTGAATTGAAATATGCTGCTTACACTGAAAATTCCAGTAAATCCATAGGTCACTAGACCAGTCAAGGTAGGGCTCAGATACTTTGAAACATGTAATGAACTGCAGTGAAATAATCTTATAAGAGAAAAAATACATCACTCTGATCTACAGCACCTTTGTAAAGCATGCATTACTTTACCAGTTGAACTGTATTTAATCCTGACACAGGATTCAGAGTGCTGGGTCTTTCAGGTACTAAGGGGAAAAATATCTGTTGCTGTTCCTTCACAGCATTGTAGTTGTGTTTATTTTTAACTTTGGGGGAGAGGATGTTGGGGTGTTGGTGGTTTATGTAAGCATTTTGTGACCGAAGATTCAGAGCTACCTATTTGTAATACTTCTCTCTCCAAAATGTGCTTTTTCTTTCACATGCTGCTTTTAGCATTTGTTATGTTATAGGCTGTAGATTTGTAAACAAAGCTTAAGTTGTTTCTTTTTCAATTGTACTTGACTTTGTTTAAATCAACAGGTTCTTTTTGTGTTTGCAGAATTGCTAAAGTCTAATAACATAATTATTGTATTTTTCCAACATTTTTCAGATGAAAAAGCAATTTGGTGATAATGAAGCAATTACTCAGGAAATTGTTGGTTCTGCTCATGTGGAGAATTATGCCTTGAAAATGTTTTTGTATGCAGACAATGAAGACAGAGCTGGGCAATTTCATAAGTAAGTGAAAATCTTTGTTGTTCTTATCTGACTATACTGATCAGGGAATGTGAACATCCAAACTCTCTTTAATTTTACTCGTAACAAGAACTGGGCTTTTAATACATTCTGTTCACTTCTGTAAAACTCAATTTGTTACTGCTTTTAGGTCTGTAACTTCACACATTATCTAGTTTTCTCCTTATGTTCCTTAGGGAGTTGCTTACCTGCTGGCAAGCCTTCTAAAACCACAGGCTAATACTGTGCTTTATTTTATTAAGCATGTTCTAGTTTCTGTTGACCAGTGATAGTAAAATAGTTGTAATGACCCATTATGTGGTTGGGTTTACAGCAATTACTACTATATGGTCATGTATTTTTCTAAGCTAATACAGGATTTCTGATGTCCTACACAAAACATTCCAAACTGAAAACTCAGTGCAGAACATGTAAGTTTTAAAAAATACTGAACATTTTCTGCATAGTAGTTAGGAGACTAAGCAGTATTGCTGGATTTTAAATGTTGTGAAGCAGCTTCTGTAACATCAGATTAAAAGGAAAAAACCTGATGTTTGGCTTGAAATAAGCCAGTATGGTCTAAGATTACAGCTCCTAAAATGTGATTCTGAGAGACTGACATTACCAAGTTAGCAAAATGCCTTCTTTTTTGCAGAAACATGATAAAGTCCTTTTATACTGCAAGTCTCCTGATAGATGTTCTAACAGTATTTGGGGAGCTCTCTGAAGAGGTAAGTGTCAGGCATATGAGTGTATTATTTGATAGCTTTTCCAAGCACAGGTGTTGCTTTTATAAGTCGTGAATATGAATTTCAAAGAGCATTGGTTCTAATAGCGTAGCAAAATACTTGTTAGTAAGCCATAAAGAACCTTGCTAAATATTTCAAATAAATTGTAGATGAAATACTAGACATATGTTAAAAAGTGCTTCATGACAAGTATCAGTTAGAAATTCAAAGTTTGATTTTTACTGTGAGACACATAGCATTACATTGAGCAAGTGGGAATGGTTATAGGGGGAAAATGATGCAAGGTTCCTAGCTTTGTCCACCTTTTTTCCATGTTGTGCTTGAAAGTCACAGGCCTGACATCCTGTATGTAAATCCCCAATCTAGTAACTGTGCCTAAACTGCAGTCGTACTTGCTCAGTTTAAAATGCAGTTGTTGTAACTACTTGCATTTGTAAATACTGGAAAGAAGGTAAAAGCATGGTCTTGATAGTGGTGCACTTCTTGAATACCATAGAATGTAAGTGTACATACTACAGGTAGGTCTTACCCAAGAGAAATGCTTGGTGAAGAGTTCTTGCAAGATTCTCCATCTTCCGTAGCCTGAGACTCTACCAATCCAAATTTTCATTTTATCGAGAGGCAGAAGTAAGTTTGCTCTTTGATATGTTCTCGTAAAACTGTCTGCTCTGCACCCTGACATCCTTTTCTAGATCCAGTAATGATAACATTTCCTAGAGCCAGAGGGTGAATGCACATTTGCACATTGAATTGGACTGAAAAAAACAGTCTTAGTGTGTAGGAATCCAGTGCACAGGACAGTGCACTGATCAAATGAGTCCTCAGAGTACCTGAAGCAATCCTGCTTTGAAGATGGAAGAAATTGTTACAAGTGTCAGTGCAGAATGGTAGCAGTGGTGCATTTTGTACTGTGTGCTGGGGTTTTTTGTTGTTGATGCTGAAAGGACAGAAATGCTTTGTAGTTGGAAAGAAGCATAATTCTCTCATTTTGTTTAATTGGTGAACACTGACAGTAAAAGAAAGTGTACAAGAAATACACATACTGTTTTCTCTTCTGTATAGCATCATTTCAACAGTTTCTTTATCCATTCTCATGTAAAAACATGATGGGAGAAGTATAACTTGACTGTCAGACTTTTGCAGAAGTTTTTGTCATCCTGAAATACACTGAGCCTGACACCTGGTTATAGAGTATGACATCTATAGTCAGACCACCTGCCTATTTTTTCAATAGATAATTGAAATTGCCTTCATATGTATGGACTGTCAACTATTAAAAGGCTTTTAAATCAACAGCAGAGGGCATAGAAAGCAGATATTTGACACCTAGAATCAGAAAATGGGTGTTGAGCATAATATGTATATTTTTAAATGGCAACTGATTGATTATTGGGTAGTATGAATGGATTGTGTCACAGATGAAGAGTGGTTGTTCTATATCTCCATAATGGAACTAGGTAAAAGGATTTTCTGGAAGATGTGTTTTACAAGACACAGCTTAGATCAGAGCAGCAGGAAGCTCTGCAATGGCAGCTTTCTTTTCATTTACCTCAGTAGTAACATTCATTCAATAGGGCAGTCTGTTGAGAAGGGACAGCAGTGCATGTTAAAAACAAACCACAACCAACAGCATTTCACTTCTCAGTTCTGGAATGAGCAGCTTTGCAGTCGGGATGCAGGACAGAGACAGACATCGAACACTTTGTTCCCTCCTCCTCTCTCCATCCAGTATCTTGGCTGTGGGGGTTGGTGGTGCTCAGCCCCTTCCTGAATGTGCACTGCCAAGGGCCCCACCCTATGGCCGAGGGCCCCAGCTGTGCCCCGGGGTGGGTGCCCTGGAGCTGGTTTTACCCAGCGTGGGGCAGGCCCGGCCTCTCCTCACAGACACCGCTCCCGCCATGCTGAGCACCTGGGATGAACACGGGATACAACAGCATCTTGACACTTTGTCAGTAAATAATCACCGTGTTATAGTAGAGGGGAGATATACAGGCTCTTAAATATTGCATAATAATCTTTCCTAAAAGTAGCATACTCTGGGTGTGTGTTTTCTGTATTTTGTGGCTTCTAGAGTGTTTGTTAAAACGAAGGAATTTAATCTGTAACACTGACTGACCAGAAGTTATTCTTAAAACAAAATCTAACAGAAAGCCATGTTTTCCAATTGTACTTTCCATTTGAGGCAGACTGAATGCATTTGAATAAATATGTCATCAGAATAGGCTCTATTTCTGGAGAACATCTTGTTTTGAAACATGAAGACCAGACCTTTCTCCTGGATTGCATGAGCATCTGGGTAATGCAATGTATTAAATATGAGCAAAGGAGCTTGCTGGAGATACCTTTTGTATTGTGACTCTCTACCCTGTTCTAGATGACAGTGCAATAGGTTTTGTGAAGTACAGAATTGAATTTCATTAATTAATTTCTCAGAAACTTTGGATTTAATTTCCAAATTAATTTTTAATTTTAAAATAATTTTTATAATTTTTATGTTGCTGTGAAGCATGCTATCCCAACCTGCATGGTTCATTTGGGCAAATTATTCCACTCATCTTTCCACATTTCTCATCTGTTTATATTCAGCCTTATTCTTTGATTTATATTACCTCATAACTGTCAGAACTGGTTGTTTCCCATACAACTTTTGACAAAGTAGTTGATTTGCATAATCAGTTTAATATTTCTTACATCAATTGACAGCTCTTCCTGAATTAAACACTATTGTAAGAGTCCCGGGAGATACAAAGTGGCCAATCTTCCTTTCATGTTTTGACATGTTAAAAGTTGTATCTAGGAATAGTAAAGTATATTTTAAAAAACAAAATGGAAATCTTAATGTCATAGAATATTACAAACAAATCACATTAGTCTGCAGTTACATCAGCCTTTCTGTATTCATGCTTTTAAACAAAATTTTGAATTTTAACATAATATAATTAGAAAATATATAATATTTCTGAGCAGCAGCAGTAGCATTTTAAGTTTGAAGTATTTAAATCTAAAGTAAATAATCATCTAAGTTTATGGAGATAGGAAGCTTTCTTCATTATTTCATGTCAATAATTACTACACAGTGCTATGCCTTTCATACTAGATGTTCTTGGTGTCATTTGTTTCCTTTTCCTGCTATGCTGCACTAATTGAAGATCTCCACATTTTCCTTTCATGCTGAGAACTTGTTAGAATTGTTATTTTAATTTTTTTTTAAATTCACCTATTAATTTTACACGTGCTGTTTATCTTTAAAAGGGTGTCAAATGACAGCAGAGAAAATGGAAATGATGTTTATGTTTGTGGTTTGAATGCATCAATTCCCAGAAATGAGTGGTTAAAATGGCTGGCCTTTTCCTTCCCCCAGAATGCCCAGCACAGGAAGTATGCCAGGTGGAAGGCAGCATACATTCACAACTGCTTAAAGAATGGAGAGACTCCCCAGCCAGGCCCCATCGGAATGGAAGGAGAGAGTTTTGGTACGTGTTTCTTTTTCTTGTTAAGAGAGAGGAAGGCTGTGCCAAGGTGAAGTGGTGGTGTGCACAGTTCTTCAGGGAGCAGCCCTCAGGAAGCACAGCTTCCCCGCTTGATGTGCCATTCGCACTGGGCTGCCTTCTCCTGCTGGTATTTTTATTGGACCTTACTGTGTGATTGACTTATTTAATAAAATATTCTTTTCTTTGTAGTGGAGATTATTATTTTGAATACAGCTACTCTCTAAGAAGGCATTGTCAGCTTTGAGCCAGAACCACACATTTCTTTACCACTAACCACAGTCCTTTTAAATCCATTCTGTAAAGTTATGATCCCTTTGCCAGTTTATCCTCTCTCAGAAGTTATGCAGGAGTTAAAAATGGACTGATTGCGAGTGAATTCAGCTTCAAAGCAAAGACCTGTTCGTGAGACAGCCTCTTTCTCCCTGTGTAATGTCAGTTTCTAAACAGGTTTATGGCCTGCTCTTACTGAGATGGATTTTCTGCCTCATTCTCGCTCATCCTCCTTTATGTTGTGTTTTCAGTTGCTCCCTCTGGCTACCTGAGCTCTCTGTACAGGATTCCTTGAGGTTCCCACTTTATCTAACAGTTAAGGAGGTGATTTCCAAGGACATCTGCTTAACCAAACAGAATGTGTATCAGTACAAGTTGTTTTGCTTTAGATGGTGATCAGTTTCATTGGTTTTGGTAGCAAAGACCAGTTTATTTGCTTTTCTCCTCAATGCAGATTGAATACAAATTTCAAAGGCTGATCTCTTATGAAACAGGATGTCATTGGAATGGATATTTTCACTATGCATATTAAACCAGACAAACAATGACAACCTCTGTGTATTATTCTTCACATACCTAGCGGAACAACTGAGACCATCAAATAATTTGAGCTGGCATGTGAGACTTGGCTTGTCAATTAAGTTGATGCTAATTTATCTCTTAAGCTTGGATTTGGTAATACAAATTTCTCCAAATAAAAAGGGTCAGTAAACAAACCTACAGTGTGAAAGGGAAAGATCCAGCTTGTTCAGTGTGGCTTGTATCTAACCTGCAGAACCACCTTATAGGGGTGGCTAAATAAAGTTTTGTGAGCATATGTATTAGTATAGATTACCAGTGTATTTATACTTGTGCACACATAGGCAATATAGATGTATATACATATAAAAGCAATTGTTTATTTGTTTGCTTTAATTTGTGCTTGGGGTCTGTACTGAGGTTTGTGGATTTTGGAGTGGATTCTGAACTTGTAATTTTAAGTAACTGATAAGTTACTAGTACGTTTGTAATTTTCTACTCATTACTTCTGTTTTAAACATGACAAAACATTAGAAAACTAGTTTCTCTTCTGATGCCTAATCTTTTCATCATGCAATCTCACATTTTGATGCATCTCCACATTGTAATTCACATGTTCTGGACAGTGTTACATTTAAAAAAGGATATTATCACTTTTTTTTTTAAGGAGAATGTGTGCTGAACATCTATTTCAGTTCATTATTAACTTTATAGTGTCTAAGAGTCTGGGTGCCAAATATAATTTATTTGCAGTTTCCTTGATAAAATTACTGTTTATATATTAGTACTCCAGAAACATTGCAACATAAGTAAATTCAAATATTTGTGAACAAATACTGAATATGATGGTTATATTTCCAAGCTACTTGTTTATTCTTGTCATTATGTTTTCCTAACCTAAAGGCACCCTACAGACTTAAACACTGGAATGGGTATCTTAACCACTGAAATGTGCTCCAATCTAGACACAGCTGTATTTGAAGTGAAGCATTAGCAAACTAATTTCTTCTTCAACATAGAATCTTTTCCAGACAGTTTTCTTAACTGTCCATGCAGCTGTAGCAAGAGGTACTTATGATGCAACTCCAACTGCAAGCAGCACCTCATCTCTGTCAAATGATTTAATGGAGAACACAACATGAGAGAAAAATGTTTTGTTATTTGGAATGTAATGAATAGCTCAGATAAATATTTTCAGCTTTAAATCAGTGCTCTTTTAGTGGTCTGGCTCATAGTGTGGTAAAGCTGACCTGAGTATGTGATGCGAATCTGAGTATGTGAATTTTAAACTACTGCAAAAATAAGTAAACAGTAAAAAGCTTTTGCTAAAAATCCATGTGTGCAACTTGTAGATGCTAATTATTTCTCAAAAGCAACAAATAGGCTTTTTCTTCATTTTATTAATGTGCAGAGGTAACTAACTTGCTCAAGACTACAAAAGAAACTTATAGGAAGGAAAGCAGAATTCAGGCTTTCCTCAAATCGTTGGTCTTCATTGCAATTCATTACAGGTGGTAATGGAAATTGGTGAAGACTTTTGCTTTCATTACCAGATAATGTCTACATGCAGCTTAAAAGGGACACAAATGCTGAGTGAATCAAAATTTTAACATCTTTTTTTATAGGGAGCCTGCAAGATCTGTAACTTGGCAATGTTGTTTGTTTGTTTGTTTCGTTGTTGAATTGTATTTCATGTAGAGAGACTGCTTCTCGCACCCCAAATTTTTTGAGAAATGAAAAATACATGTTGATGTTTATTTTTTACAATTAGCTCCATAGTGTAGGTGTCCATAATGTTTCACATAATCAAGACCAAACTTTTATGCAAAATAATTTTTATGAGGAGAATCAGTACAGAAGAGCTTCAGTTCCTCTTTCTGCATAATAAGAAGAAAAGCAGTATTGTCTGAATGTATGACTGGACCTTCCCCATTCCTTTCTGCTTGCTCATTTTCTTCCTCCCCTAGCATGTGGAAAAAGTCTGTTTAAACAGAGTGAAACTAGGTCTCTGTAGCTTGACAAATTACCATTTTTTTCCAAAGTGTGGCAGTTTTTTTGTGATTCTTGAAAACCATACTGTAACTCTTGGAGATGTTTTTAAAGTAACATAGGCATGCTTTATGCAGTTCTGCTGTTGGATTTATGGATGCTTTTGTCATGATGCCACTATGGAAACCTTAAAATGACATGTTTAATTTATTAATGCAGTTGGAATACAAGTCATAGAGTACATGTAAAGGTTACTTAGCATTAGCCATAGGTAATCAACAAGATTTAACGCTAATAGAAAAAAAACCGGAAATACGAGAAAAGTTTCTAAATAGCCATACTGTAGCCATAATAAATACATTAAATGTAATCACCTTCATTGTAATATATAAGATATAGGCTACATTTCTATTACAGAATTTCAGAAAACGTTAATAGTTCCAACTAGTGAAAAGAACAGTGTGGGAAAAGTTGATGGATTTTTGGGTTAGTTTTTCTGTGCTGTGGAAAAAAATACATTTGGTTGTTTTTTAAAAGCAGTATTCATATAGAACCTTACATTATGAATCTTTTAGCAACATCTCAAGCAAAAGAGAAACAACGCAGCAGAATGAGAGAAAGAAAAAAAGTTAAATTGATAGATTATAGTTCTCTGAACTCATTAAAAATAGGAGTCCAGAGAACTGGAGGAGTCAGGACTCCTTAAAAAAATTGTTAATTTTATATTTAGTGCACTGAGCTGCTGAAATTAAGTCATGATTGGTGCTTGCTTACACTAGAAAAGGTTATGCCATTAAGCCTTGAGAATTCTCTGTTTGTGTAAGAGTATCTTTGGATGGTTGGTTATGGGGCTGGGGTGATTATTTCAAGAAGTCTTGCTTCAATAAATAAATAATTTTAAAAACCACAAGCAGGTGGTCTGGGTATACTGTAGCTCTGCAGAAAATTTAAAGAGCACATGAATTCATTATGCTGGGATTAAAGCACAAAAGCTGATGAGGTTCCAAGACAAGAGCTGAAATGAAATGTAAAACAATTTCATCTGGAGCCAAAATGAAATGTAAAACAATTGTGTCATTGTTTCACAGCCTAGTTTCAGCATCTTTAAGCAAACTTGGGATTTGAATTCCTAGTAAGGAACTTTGAATTCTAGGTTATTACTGCTGCATGAGAAAATAATTTTCTAATTTTTTAGCATTCTTTCCCATTCCCTGGAAAAGTTCTCTTTTCAGTTGTGTTAAGGACATTCTAACCATAGACTTTAAAACCTCTGTTGACTTAAATGTTCTTTCACAGCAGCCTGAAATCCTTTTATCTGGCTCTACTGTTAAAAACTATTCACAAATACTGAGAGTGGGTATCTTAAAATGCTTCTAATACTTTAGTCTTCGATAAAGAATATTTTAAATATTTGCTTTGCAGAAAGAACAGTTACAATGCTTTTATGATATTTGGGCACTTTAGAGACCTAAGGACACTTAACTTAAACAAAACTACTTTTATGTTTAATACAGTTTTAACATTGGCCAGTTGCACAATGAGCAAATCAAACAGTTGAGCTTAATTTTTTGATACCTGTATCTGATTAAAAAGTAGATTGCCCATTTGTGGGTTTGCCTCTTGCAGGCACTGTTATTATGGGTCTTTGTCTTCCAGAAGCCTGTCAAGTGTTCATTTCCATTTGTCAGAAATTGTACCATAAAGCCGGAGTCTATTTATTAAAGTCCACTAAAAATGCTCTAATAACAACACTTGATTTTACTCTGCTTTATAGCCTTTTTTTAGTAAATCATATTGTAAATTAGAAGGTATGTAGGCATTTTTTGTAAAGCTAGCAGGTGAATTTTTTCTGGGAAGAAGAAGGACTTACATGGGAAACAATTCTGATATTTAAAATAGTCATATTTTTAATAGTAGGCCATTTAATTATTAAGCAGTGGAAGTGTTTGCGTAACACATAGTCTTGTGTAGTTGAAGATCAATGTGGATTTCTTAAAACATCTCTCTTGCTAGCTTTACACACGTACAAGTTTAGTCCTTCTGTATTTTTTTGTTCCCTCTCAAGCACTGGCTGTTAAATAAGTAATTCCCAAAAACTGTGCTTGTTCCATCTGACATTATTGATACAGGTGAATGCATACACAGTAAATGTAAATCAGTAAATCAGTTGTTTTAAACTGAACTAAATTCAAGTGAAAGAGCAGGAATCAACCATATATTCTGAACTGACTGGATTCTTAGCCTTTAAAGCAATATTAAATAAATAATTAAGAACCTTAAGAACCTTAAGAACATTACTAGAATGAAAAATATGTATATTCTTTATACATGCTGTGGGATATTTTGAACCTCATTATTCTTATAGCTCATTATGTATTCTAACTGTTCTAGATGCAATTATGACTTGGCTAAGCTGTGTTTAGTTTCTTGTTTGGTATTACTTTCCCAAAGCTCCTCTTGGTTTATGTGGGGTTTGATTTGAAGTAATAGAATTGGCACTGTCTAGCCTTTTATGAAGAGTTTGTAAGGCAAATACAGTTTTTCATATTGTGATTCATGTGTATGTTAAAATGTAGTTTTGTAATAACTTGTTCAGCGTCTGTGGATGCAGAACATGAAGGTATAACAAATTGTTCTAATGAGACGGATAGCTTATACTCAGACAAGCAAGGAAATGATTCTTGAAGTTGAACAGGAGAGATCTTTGAAAGTATCTGAGTTTCTAGATCTTTATTGTATGGTATGGTGCTTTTTACCTTTTCAAAGGTGTGGTTTGGATTGATGTTTTATGTCACACTGTATGGTGGCAATTTTTTTAGCAATAAGGATTCGAAAGGAGGTTTTAAGGAAAGCCTAAGTTTTCAAGTTTTTATGCTTAATAGTTGCAGTAATTCCTATTTTGTGTCATTTTAGCAGATGCCGAAAGGGAAGAAGCGGGATCATCTTCTGTCCATAGTGGAACACCTCAATCATCATCATCATCATCTACATATGAAGCTAACAATATACCAACTAGTAATTACACTGGCATACATATACCACCAGGTGCCCATGCACCAGCCAACACTCCAGCTGAAGTACCTCATAACACAGGTATGTCCAAATCATACCTGAGAAATCCAGGCCTTTATTGGGAGATGAATTTTTGACCAAATTCTAGTCCATCACATATAAAGTAGAATAACACAGTATTGTGTGGCAAAAGCATCTTCATAAGCTAAAATTGTAAAAATGCTACTGGACATATTTTTTTAATGTTTTCTTAGAATATGTAAATCGTAGTTTGGAGCACATTTACAGAAGACATATATGGACTAAGAAAGTGACTGTTCCTGCAGACAGAATTTATTTGTCTTCTCTTAAATCAGTGAAATGGTTGCAACATCTGTACTGTAAAGCACAATTTGAATCTTTCAGTTTATAGATGGAATTGTATTACTTCATTTCATATGTAGCTTTTCCTGTGCAGATAGGCTGCTGTTCTTCATGTGGGAGCTTATCCAGCACAGTGTTAAAATTGTTACAACCCTATAGCAATCGTGCCTGATGTACCATTCATGCTGGTTTGGTTTGGCTTGTGCCCCTTTTCCCATGCAAGTGCTTTAGTGTGATTGACTTCAGACAATATTATTAATGGGAATTTTGTCCCTATGCCTAAACATATTGGCTTCTACATCCTTCTTATTATTACGTGTAATTTTTGGACCAAAACTGAGTTCTTAAAAATTCCAAGTTCCTTCCCAGATGCTGTATTTATTAGAAAAAAAAATTAAATGATTGGTGAATACAACTTTTTTACCTTATGGGAACTTTTTATAATAATCGTAGAGTAGAATTATTAATTAATCATTAATAAGATGAAAAAATTAGAATCTCTTGATTTCAATCATGGTGGTCATCTGTTGTTCAGATACATTTTTATATTATCAAATGTGCGAGATATTTTTATCACATTCCCTCCTTTTACTTTCTCATTTAGAAAATGCTTCACCCTATGAAGAGTTCAGGATGCTTTTTTTTTCAGCTTTATCAAAAGGAAATCCTTCAGATAGGTGGGGGGTTTTTTGGGTCTGGGAGGGAGAGTCTGTGGGTTTTTTTACCAGATCTGAAAATTATGAGTACATACCTTGTTGGAATACATGAATTCTGTGCATTACATAGTTCTAATCCCACCAATCATTCAGTGGAGTGAGGTAATTTAGAAAAGTGATTATACCCTTTTCCTAGACAGCAGATGTTGTAGAAATAACTTTATGCTAGTCTGGTGTGTTCTGGACATACTGCAAAAATAGTTTTGGATCAAAGCAAATGAGTGTACCTAAAATGGGAATGCAGGTACAAGAATGCTTCATAGCATGAAGTGCTGTTTCTTCTAGCACCATTATTTCCCCTTTAAACTTACCTAGCTTCTTTATTCTCACTAATTGTTTTCAAAGGAATTAGGAAGGAGATAGTGTGCAAGTGTGAGGTGACTGACACTGGGTTTTAAAAGAATAATAATATAGACTGCCTCTGGTATTAGGATGTAGAATTTAAGTTTCAAATATAGAAGTTTACTCACACTTTTCTTTAGCAGATTTGCCTCAATTAAGGTAACCAATGTCTCTGGGACTAGTATTTTCTTTTTTTTTTTAATGCCTGAAATTATATTTCTCTGAAATCCTTTACTGGAAAAATGGATGACATTCTTTTGGGTTTTTTTATAAAACATTCTTCTTTGAAGTGAAACCATTAAAATTTGTTACACAGTCTCAGAATTAGTACGCTATCAGCTGCTTAATTTGAAAATCATAAGGTGTATCTGTTCTGGTTTTTTGCTTACTTTTAAAGCCAATAAGTAAAAATAATCCAAGTTCATTTTTTTGCATTGATTTGCAGGAGTGACAAGTAACACCATTCAGCCTGCTCCTCAGAATATTCCTCTAGTTGATCCTTCCCTTTACAGTGCTCAGTCTACAGGTAAGCTTGTGGCATTTGTATTGTTGTACATGGACATACTGTGTCTCTCCTGCACTTAAGGAAGAAGTTTGAGAAATACCTTCACTATTATCTGAACACTGTTCCAGAATTCTAAAAAGAATGTTTAAAAACATCTAAGCATGGTGTTGCTAAGATTTTAGTAGTTTCTGAAAGCTGTTACGATATAGTGTTGTCTGTCTGACAGCAGACCCAGTGAGCTAGCATTGCATAAAGCTTTTTATTATTTATATTGTTGCTTCTCAGGTGAGGCTCTGATATACTTTGCAAAGCCTGTGTTCCTGATAGACTTGCTAAATTATCTTTTTTGTAATCAATACACATTCCCTTTACTTAAAATTTATTCTACAGAGTTAGCATGTAAATTACTTAGTATTTTCATAAAATAATTCATAAAACATTCGAGTTGTGTTTTTGTGCAGAATAATAGTGTGTGCTTTGATGTTGAAATCACTGATAACCTGTATCATATGTATTTTATGTCTGCTTGCATATTCCATGCTTTGAAGTGTACACATAAGGGCTAACCTTAGGCAAACCATGGGCTGTGGAAGAGTAGTAACTGGCAATAAATCTGGAATCATCCTAGATTCTAATTTGAACGCTCATGTACGTTTGGACAAAGAGTTAACTGTTTTCTAAGAATTTTTCTGTCCATGGAATGGAGAAAACAGTGTAAAAAAAAAAACCAAACATAATTACATCTGTTTGTAGTAATCAGATTTTTGATGGCAATATAACATGGATGTTGAGTAAGGAGGAGGTCTAGAAGTCCTGGTACAAAATCTGTTCATATTCTCCCCTACAGTTTATCCTCATTAGGGAAAGATAGTAGTATATATTAGTATATAATATTATACATAATTGATATGTTAAGTTCTAGTACTAACCACAATAAAGCATTGTCTGTTACGACTACAAAGTTTAGACAGGTATGTTCTTCTATTGTTTAACTTATAAATATTTAGTTACTTTATTATGTTGTTGAAGAGTGTGTCTGTGTTAAAATAGCTTTACTGAACAATCATTTTTGCTTTAATCGAATATTGTAGTAGGAATTCAACGTTTAAATTGGTTTTAGTCTGCTGGCATAAAGAATGCTTAAGGATATTTCCATTTTAATATATTAGAGAGCTATTTTTATAGAAGATGCCTTAAAAATAACATTTGCCATTCACAGAGACATATTAACCTTTAGTATTCTCTTCTAGAGCAAAAGGTACTCTAGGTGCTATAGTTTTTTTGGCATATTATTGTAATAACAGAATCACAGGATAGTCTGAGCTGGAAGGGACCCAGAGGGATTGAGTCCAACTTGGAAGTGAATGGCCCAGACAAGGATTGAACCCACAACTGATTATTAGCTAAATTATTAGCACAATGCTCTGGCCAGCTGAGCTGGCACTAATGTCTCATGTGGAAGTAACTCATTTTATTGAAAACAACCTCAGACCTGTAGCTGTAACATTTAAACTTGGTGATAGTTTCTGAGTTTTGGGGACTGCTGTGGGGGTTTTGGTAGCTCCTCAGCTCAAATGGCTCAAAGCTTTACTTAAGCCTTGCTGTAGTAACTGCTGGTTGGAAGGCAAATTTTGTGGTGTTTGGAAGCCAAGCTTTCATGTTTAACTAGCTTATCATCATCTTCTAGTCATTGTACCAGGGTTTTTGGTAACTACTCTGAAAATTTTAGTTATCATTGTTTCTCAGTTTGAATGTTTGTTTCTGGTTGTCAAAAATGTCATCATTTTGATTGAAACCTAATTTTTTAATTAAGTTTAAGACATTCCATTATTCAATATCTGAATAATATCAGTGCATTTTTTGCACTCCCTCTTACCACCTACCTTAGATGACCTGGTTTAATAAGTACATAAATAAGAAGGAATTAAGTGTGTTTATGAGAATGCGTATTAAGTAATATTGTGTAATTAAGAGATTAAAGACCCTTGCTAAACACCGTGATAAATCTCTTAACTTGATCTAACCTGAGTGTTTGCATGCCTGCATTCTTCCTCTGCACATCTGTTGTGTCACTACAAGTTTGGGTCTTGTAACAGCTCAAAGTGATACATTCGTATGAGGGAGTGCTGCAAAAGTGCACTCAAAGAGATAATAAAGATTATACAGGTTCTTGGTTTGAAAACTTAGAAAACACACTGTTAGTTATGCAGGAGTCTCAGAGGGGATGTGTCAGCAGAGGTACAGTGACAGTTTTGTTTGCATGTGTGGAATTAAGAAGCTTGAGAGTGATGGAAAGTATTTGTCCTTCTATGCCAGCAGTGGCCTTGTTCTCTAACCCATAAGTAGATTGAGAAATGCCTGTATCTGTTAGTGGATGTACAAAACTGTGTGGCCCAGGAGCCCTCCCCAGTTCCTGAGCTGCAATATACATACATATCTGGGCTGGATCCTTGCTGCGTATTGAGGTGTGTACTGTTTCTGTTTCCTTTGGACAGCAAGGAGGGATCAGTGTTACCCTTCATCCAGCAGATCTGCAGAGCTAGCACAGTGCAAGGTACATTTATTCCATGAATTAGACACGGTGTCTGTGTCTATGCTAACAAATTATACAGGTTTGCAAATATTTGGCACGGAGAACAGCTGGCACAGAACCTCTCAAATCCATATTATTAAACTTCTAAACCTAAACAGGGTAGCTTGTTAAGACTGCTCATATTGAATGCTCTGTAGCTTGCTCTGACCACAAGTCATGCCCAGGAATTGTTTGGGAAAGTGCTAGTTCGCATGGGCCAAAACCATACTGGAATCCGTTCCAGCAGTTTGACACTGCACACAGTCAAGTTTGAGTGCTGAGACGCCTTCCTTGGCAATGTTGAATGTGGTAGTATAGGCATAGCCAAACAGGATATTCCACATACTCCTGCAAGACTCTTTGTTGTAGCAAGATGAAATGTATATTTTAAAGATAAATTAAATATTTTCTTTGCTTCCCATAACACGGGAGAAGTCATTTGATTAATGTTGTTATGGGAGAAAAACTTTTGGTGGAAAGGAGTAGAATATTTTATCAAAGGAAGATTAAGTTAAAGGAATGGTGGTCTTTGATTTTTAGTTAGCATAAATCTTTCAGTAGTTGTCCTGTGGGAAGAGGTTTCAGAGTTTAACACTGACTTTTGAAAGTGTCAAAGCTTTTGCATTTAAGCATGGGTCAGTGTGTCTGACAACAGAATGCAGAGTTATGCAGCAACTTCATGTACACGTGTGTGCACTTCTCTGGTGTAGTTTTCTTAAAAAATTTATTACCCCAGATATTGCTAACACTAAAGGCATTCATAGTTGTGCTACACAGTTTTTGTAAGTTCTTATTAGGTTGCCATATGGTCGCTTCCACAGGTGGCCTAGTATAAAGAAAGCATTTGTCCATTGTAGTTGTATGTATAATGTTTGATATTCTACACTCAAGGTAGAAATAATAATTTGACATTGAATGTGTTTTCATGATCTTAAAAAGAAATCCTTGAATAGTTATATTTAAAATATTTCAAGTGATTGAATGGGAAAAAAGAGTATCTTGTTTCAAAAACCATTTGTTACCTTTGTCATCGCTGTTTTTATGCACCAATTTGTGTGATTAAAATGTTCCTAAATCAACTGCCTTATATTTGGGCAGCATAAACAGGAAAAACATCTAGATGGGTAAAAAAGGATTCCAAGGAGAAACAGATATATTTGTGTAAAATGCACATTACTTTCATTATAAAACTGGTTTTTTCCCCTGAAATATTTCAGCAGCTCTAGTCAAATAATTTTTGATTTGTGTTCTTCTTAAGCTAAAAGAATCATGCTTGTTCCAGATTCCATATTCCTGTCCTAATATAACTACAGTCCTAATAATTTGAGATTAACACAGGAAGCAGGTTTGATTATAATAAATGCAGTATACCTTTCCTATCTCCCTGTTGTTGGGCTTTTTTGGAGCCAAAAATCACTGGATACTTGGGTTTGGAAAGGACTTCAGGAGGTGGTCTGGTCCAACCCCTCTGCTCAAGGAAGGGTCATGTAAAACCAGTCACTCAGGACCATGTCCTTTGTGTCTCCCCCTACCCATGCACTCTCCCTGTGGATAATTTCCTGCGCTAAAGAAGTTTGAGACAAAATGTCACTGCTAATTCAAAAAATAGGTTTTGAGTCTCTCCAGGGACGGAGACACCACAGCCTCTCTGGGCGACCTGTCCCAAAGCTTCATCACCCTCAGAGTAAAAACTGTATCCTGGTGTCAGACAGGGCTCTCCTGTGTTTCAACCTCTGGTCTTGTCACTGAAATCACTGAAAAAAAGCCTGTCTCTGTCCTTTTAATACTCTCCCTTCAGATGTTTATATACTTGGTATAAGATCCCCCTGAGCTCTCTCTTCTCTAGGCTAAACAGTCCCACCTTTCTTGGCCGCTTCTCATATGAGAGGTGCTCCATTTTTAAGTCATCTTTGTGGCCCTTTGCTGGACTGACTCCAGGACGTCAGTCCATCTCTCTTGTGCTGAGGAGCCCAGAAATGGACACAGCACTCCAGATGTGTCTGAAAGGGAGAGGATCACTTCCACCCACCGGCTGGCAGTGCTCTTCCTAATGCAGCACGGGATGCCATTGTCACTCTCTGCCACAGGGGCAGATTGTTGGCTCTTGGGCAAATCAGTGTCCACCAGGACCCCCAGGGCCTTTCCTCCAGAACTGCTTTACCCTTAGAATATGTAAATTGAAGTTACTAACTTCTGTGGTTATACTGTTGATTTAAGTAGAGTCACTACAGTTAAATTTTACATTATTTGTAAAACTTCAGAACACAAAGCTGGTTTGTTTCTACTTTGCTTTTCCATTGTGAGGTGTTGACATCAATAGGATCTCAGGCTACTGAGCACATCAAAAGATCAAACCTCTTACTGTATAAACTTTGGTTTATAAATGTAAAATTAATAATTTCTTTCCCTCAAGTTATGTCATAATAGCATCTGAGGTAGATTTCATAATAAATAAGGCTTTATGCCAAAAAAACATTAATAGAGCTCATACTGTAAAAATAAGATTAGACTGGTGAATTTAGGCTTGCTTCCAAGAAATTAGTTGAATACTGGACTGATGCCTTGGCCAGTTTTTAAAGAATGATTTTGTAGTTTCTTTTGGCATCATAGCATAAAGCTACTTTGAGGGGAACTTGGTCTTTTTAATTTCTTAAAGATGTTCAGTAATGTGGTCGCAGATTGACCCCAGCTGCTTTTAGTCTGTGACTGTATTGAGGTTACAAAATACCCGAGGTGTGTGCCTGTATTTATGCACTCCCTCGTGTGTATTTGCTCACATGTGAATATATTTTAAGAGATTTAATGTGGCTTCACTTATTAAGCATGAAATTAACACACATTGCAATGATAATGAGCCCACCAAGTTTTTATGTCCCTCAATGGTTATATTTAATTATTGAAAGGAAAATAAGTAGAGTTCTAGAGTGTATTTTAAAAATTGATAAAATTAATCTTCAGAGGGCTTACCTTTCTGCTTTTTATTTGGGTAGGGTTGTTTTGAAAACCAGCAAGACCAGTCTAGCTTTTAGTATTCCCAGGTTTTCTTTTTTGTTTGTTCAAAAGCTGTTCTTAAATAGTAAGATTGGGAGAAGGAAAAGCAAATATAATGGACATTTTTTGATAAGAATAGAGATTCTTTGGTAAACATAGTCATGCTAACAACAGTTCTAAATCTTTGACTAAAGTTTTATGTAAAATGTATGTTGCCTTTAAAAGCACATTTTTTCTTAACCTGTGAAATCTATTCATTGCTTATACCATACTGTATGGGAAATTATTGACTATATACATAACCTTTAGTGTTTTATATAATTAATTACCCATGCCCATAAAAATCTATCATTTACAAGTTAAGTTGTTTTCAAAGAGTAAAGATTTTATAATTTGCCCATACACTGTTGGAGTGGCATAGGATTAGCCTTAAAACTCCCAGTGAATTTGTGGGTGGAAGGAGGTGCAGTAACACAGCTGGGCTTTATTTTACACCTAAGTCAGTGATACTATTCACATATAAAATCTTCTGCCAGTTAGGGCATAAGTCCCTACTATGCCTTCTCCAAGACTGAATGCGTGTGTTTGAGCACTACAGAATTCCTAAAGTTTTAACTTACATCAAGAAAATACTCTGATTAATAAGTAACAGTTGGTTTGTACTATATTAAGGGAGTACTTTTTGCTAGTGTTCTCCAGTGTTACAAAAATGGGCACATTTCGTGACATCAATCTTGTTTTCAGTCGTCCTATATAAAATTGGAAACATAAGAAGTATTTGGAAAAACAGAAACATAAAATGTGTGAAAACATGCCAGTGAGAAATGCTTCTACATTCTGAAAATTTATTCCAGTTGAGAAGGAACAGTTTCTGGCTATGTATTATTCTTGAAGAAAGCCGAGTAATTATACTGTAAACACAAAAAGCACTGTCTTTATTTCTTGCAGGTTGTAACATGATTACAGCTAGCTTCATGTCATGTAAAAGCTCTCCTTTTCCTTAGATGAAGAGCAGATCTTTCTCAAAGGTATTGGCATACTTTTGAAACGCACTGGGTCATGCAAATACCAGTGTTTAGAAAAGTCCTCACATTTTTGAATAGCAAAGAAGTTAAGCTTTATATGAATGGAAAGAAAAGAGAAGAGAACAGAAGAAATACTGTAGCTTGGTCTTTTTAATACTACCACAAATATTAGCCTGGTTTTCATAATAGTACCACAAACGTAAATAAAACATAAAATTGGTAAGAAAGGAAGCTTAAGTCAGATTTCCTTTGTAGTAACTTCGTAATACTTTTTTTTTTTTTGCAGGAGAAGTCCGCTTGACTCCAGAGGACTTTGCCAGAGCTCAGAAATATTGCAAATATGCTGGCAGTGCGTTGCAGTATGAAGATGTCAGCACTGCTGTGCAGAATCTCCAGAAGGCCCTCAAGCTGCTGATTACAGGCAGAGAATGAAGATTTAATCCAACAGATTCATGTCTTTTTCCTAAAGAACTAACAGTTTATTACTGTACCCGTTAGGGAGGTGGAGTTACACAGAAATTCTCAATCCCATCACTCGTGACAATGAAACCACTATTTCAGTGTCAGATTAGCAATTAATGGTACAATAGGAATCTCTGTTTTCATTTTACAGACAGTGGAGCTTGAAATATGAATGCAGTGGCTTGATGTATGCAAAATATTGAAGAAAGTACTGTGAGCACCAGTCAAGAGTTAGAATTCATCTTGCAATATTTGGTTTATCAGAATTGGAAAATGCTGACTGTAAAAACCTGGAGAATTAGGATATTCTGTTAAAATTCTTACTCTTGTTTTATTATTGCAAACAATTATTTAATAGGTATAATAGCTTTAAAATAGTAACTAAGGTAAGTTCTTTCCTCCTGAAATGAGAGCATGTGAGAAGGCTGACAGGTTCACACTGGGGAGGACTTTTCTATACATAAATTATTTCAGTATTTGTGTTATCTGAGACATAAGTCTAATCTGAGGGAGTCTTGAGGACCTTTGTATTTCATTTGAAAATGTGCTGGAAAAAACATCTCTTGATACTTCAGAGGGAGGAATTTTGATGCTGTTCCAATCTAATTCCCCACAGGTGTATGGACATTAATTCTTGATTATTGGTTCTTGCTCCTTCTGTGTAAACACTTACAATTTTGTATATGTATGGATAATTAAGAGAAAATGTTAATATTTATCAACAATGATCCCAAAACTGGAGGCAGAGATTCTTAATAATTTGAACTGTCAAGAAGACTTACTGAAAGAATAAAGCTGTTCCATCTTTTTAAGAGGCTGGAAGAAAGCTTGTTGTTCAGCCATTGAAATACTATAGGTTTGTCTCTGGTATTAGTGTCATAGAGCTTTGTATTTCCAACTAATTTTTTTTCTGTCTGTTTTGTTGTGAAGACTTTTTGGACTTGAGATTTAATTAAAATATCTTGGAAACTGAGTATTTATGAGGTCTACCACTGTAGTTATAGAGCTCTTGGTTGTTAAAAATACCCCCATGCTGTTTAAAAGGAAGAATACTCAGTCTTTTAACTGGCGTGACATAATAATTGAGTACACCATAAAGCATGTCTGATATATGTAATAATTCTAATGACATTTTATCTAATCTCTCTGTCTTTCCAAGCTGCTGGATCAAATCCATGTTATTTATAGCTGCACTGCTTTTTGGAGTGACTAAAATAAGTGTTATATTCAAAGCAAAAAATGAGGAAAAGAAAATCAAACATAAGCAGGCATTAAAGTTTAGCTGGTTGTATCCTTTAGAGTGTGTAGTGTCTTTGACAGCAGATTTGAAACAGGTAGTATGAAACTTAAAAATGTATGCTTAAGCACTTTAGTTGACTGAGACTTAATAGGTAAAATGTCATATTTTTTGTGTTGCTTTCTGATATGGTATAGTATGCTAATCTGGACAATGACTTAGGTTAGATTTTAATCGTTTGAGGAAATTTGGAATAAAACCATCTGAAACTATTTTGACAGTAATGCTGTACAGACCAGAGCAGTAAGTCTGTATTTTGTACAGTATGTCATGCAAGGTAGATCTCTCACTTCAGTATCAAACTGAATTATTGCAAGGTCTTCTACATATATAATTGTTGGTTTACACTGTAGCATTGCTATAAAGTATATGCAGCATTGCTATAAAATAATCAGAAGTTTCTTTCATTTCAGGATCACACTACTATTTTTTAAAACCAGTTTCAGTCTCCAGAACTTGTACGAAAAAATTCAGTTTTCCTATTTCTTTTTATAAATTGATAAAAAGAATTTTGGGGCTTTTGTCTTACGTGCAAAAATAAGTAACTGTGATATAATGTTGTATTGATTTGAGGCTTTTAAATTAAAGTTCTTGGGCTTTTGTGGCTTAATGATCTGAAATGGAATACGTAACTATGCTTGAAAATTAAAATTTAAGTATTTCTTAAGGTGTATAAAATATTTTTTGGTAGCCATGATTCTATTGTACCTCTTGATTCCTCTAGGAAACCAGGGAATTATCAATAAAAAAGTGGTAAGCAGTGCAAAAGTCATAAGCAATTTGCTTGAGTGATCATTTGCACATCTGTTAACTTACTTCTGCTTAGAAAAAAATTAAAGTTAGTGTTCCTGAGGGGAATGGAGATGAAAATGCTAATACAAAACTTTAGGAATCTCTTAGAGAAGCTAGCAAGATATTATTTCTGAAAATAAATTAGTGTTTAGAAGTTTTACTATACAAATTTCATGTAAAATGGAACATATCCTTATACCAGCCTTCAGACCATAATACCTGACATAGCCTTTTGAATTTATTTTGCATAAAATTATTTTGCTGTAATAATTCATTTCTTAATTGAGAAGTTTTGTAACAACTCATAAAACCTTGCTTTAAACCCCATCTTTAAGCTGCTGATTTTTGATGTAACAGACTGAATATTTATTATCTAAACTGATGGTTAAAGTAAATTATAGCAAAGCATTTCCATTCCATTAAGTATAGCCTCTGGGACAGCTTTAGATACAGCAGATAGCCCAAAAGTACAAACCAGCATTGTAGAACGATTCAAAAAGTGTACATATTTGAAGATGTCAGGAGAATGTAGGTACATAAGCTATAACTATTCCAAGTTGGAATTTGTGACAAGCACTGAAATTTATGGCCCCATTGTTAAATGTTGTGTGAGCTTTTAAGTGTTGACTGATTCATTTTGCAGCCATTCTGAGTGATAAAGTATCAACACATAGCTTCTCTCAACTGCTTCCCCACACAAACAAATACAGTATTAAAGGAGAGTTCTGATTTTGTTCCATGCTGCAGTTACAAACTCTCCTTTTCTGTGTGACTGCCACCTACATACTTGTTGGCTGTTCTCCTTTGGATTGTGAGTTCTCAATTGTTGAAGTCTTGCTTAAGAAAGGAGAAGAAGGAGAAGGAAGCATCTGTTAAATTTTTATCAAGTATTTCATGTTCAGCTTTGCTACTTATGTAAGCTAGAACTTTAGTCAGTCTATGTTTGTTACTTAACAGGCTTTATGTTTTTGCAGTTTTTTGTATTTTCATTTCTCTCTAAGGAAAGTTCTATACTTCAGAATTCCTACAGAAGTCTTTAAAGAGTGTTTTGCAGAGGAGGTCATCCTTCATGAAATGGTGAAGATGCGTTCAAATGAATTGGATTTACTAATACTGGAGCCAATGTTCTCAAATTTTTAAAGTAATTTCAGGTGGAATATTTAATAGTGTCTTTTGTAAGTGAAGTTTCAGAAGCACAGACTTAAGTATGATCACATTTCAGAATGTGATTGTGACAGTAAGATTTGAGACTACAATACTGACCTACGAGAACCTAACACCAGAGAAACTTCCTGCCTGAAGTAGAATTAGGAGGTGGAGGGGGTCTGTGTGCAGATACATCAGTGCATGTATAATATAATGCATGGAAATTCAGGGGTGAGCTATAGGAATGCCTTTTAAAAAACAATTATTACCTTGTTCACAAGTATTGGGAAAATGTCGTATACAAATATATAGATACTACTGACAAATGTTCTTAATGTGAGGTTTTAAATGTACTAGCATAGGGCCAAAAGTTAGCATTTAATTGTGTGGTATTCCAAATGAATGATCTTTGGTTTTCTTCTTTTTCGTGTCAGCTGTAAAATTGGAGCCCAGTACAAAAAGAATGAGAACACAAATTCAGATGAAGTTAAATTTAAGAAAGATCAAATGTAATTTCTGTTATTGTTAGTCTTTGTGCTAATGTTTTGATTGGGATTGGAAAGTGCCCATGCTTATAAAGTGTAATTCTTGCGTACTTTTACAATATCCTTTGTCGTGCGGTTTATGGAATTAGAGCCTGAGCCAGGATATCTGGGCTAGGAAAACCTTGACTTCGATGCCAAGTTTCTAAACCACCAATGCATCCTGGTACTGACAGCAACTGTTTTTCACAATCACCTCAGGACCTATTTTTAAACACTGGAATTTTAACCAAATTTGTTAGGAAAAAGGAGCAATACTTCTTTCTTACTGCATGATCACCTTTCAATGCACTGCTGTAGTAACAAGAGAACTGGACAAAACTTGAGTTTCCATTGGGTATTTCACTATCAATCAAGAAAAGAGTGCTGGCAGCAGAGCTCTCCTTGGCTTGCAAGAGTATTGGAACAGTCTGATTATAGACACTGTTGTAATGCCCTAAATGATCTCAGAATAGGAAACTTATAAATAAGAGTATTGAAAACAAACTTGAAAGAGGGAAGACGTATGCTAGGAGAGAAAAAGAAATTGTATTCTCCACAGAATGAGAGGGGGCACAAAAGTGATTGCAGAAGAAAACAAAAAATACTTAAATTCCCACATGGATTGGGAGCAGGACAGTGACTGGAATGAGGTTAGAGTTGTCTGATTTCTTTAGAACTTTGAAAGTGATGAGATAAAATGCTGGATATTAAGGCAGAAGATTACAGGGGGATAGGAGAGGTGGAAAGGAGCACTAGAATGACAGGAAAAAACAACTTTTTTTAATGCAGACTGGAGCAAATGTAAGTTACAACACAGGAGAAAGTTATGTAGTTGACAAAATGATAGCAGAATCTCAAGTGTAGCTGTAAAAGTGAAGAAAAAAAATACAAGTTGACAGCATTCTGAAAATGGAAAGTAGATCCTCCCATCCTAAGAATCTATGCTTATTAAATATGTCATATTTATTAAGTAATTACAATTTACTTTGTGTGCCCTTTTGGAGAACTGGGGAGATTGCATAAATTTACTGCCTGGTATCTGCAGAGAACTACAGAGATCTGTTTGCCTTTAAATGCTATCTACTGATTTTGTGCTTTCCTTCCTGTTTGATTTGCCTCCCCATTTGCAGTGTCTGTATTCAAACTGGTGTTCCCATAGCTGGGAGGAGTTTGCTGTCGTTTAATACAATGCTAAATCTGAGTGATAGCCTGCATGTTTAGGCATTCTCGGGTAATTTGCAAAGATTATCTGGTCTGGGTTTTAGCTGGTATGCGCTGTAAAGAAAGAGGTAGTGATTGTAATTCCCTTCTTTGAAGAGCTTCAGAATCTCTTTGACAGCAGTATGACTATAATATCTAAAGAAGGATATATGGAAATTAACTCTACTCAGAGCTATTTCACAAGTCAGAGCCCAACAAACAAATCTGTAGAAGTTTGGAGACCTCCAGCTAAGCAGTTTGATGCAATTGTAAATTTTCTTTTGCCTCAATGAGCCCATCTGTAAAATGGGATTATTTAGATTTAACACTTATTAATACAGTCAGGATTTTTGTAATTCTGACAAGTAATGAGAAGAGAAGGGCTGATCATTGTAATAAGTTCCCCAAGTAAATAGAATTTTTAGGAGAAACAGAGATGGTAATTTTTTTTATTATTATTTTTTTTCCTTATCTCAACCCACTAGTTGTTTTCCATCTTGTTTTCTCTCTGTCCCACTGGGGAGGGGAGTGATAGAGTGGCTTGGTGGGTACCGGTGTCCTGCCAAGGTCAACCCTACAAGAAGAAATGGGAAAAAACTTGATAGGGTAATTTAGGGAACAACAGGCAGAAATGAGAAGATTTGAGATATGGAAACATTGTAGTTGTAAATGACAGGCAGGAATATATAAAGTAGCATCTTAAGTGCAAATCTTAAAATGTTGAATTTATCAGAGGTCCAAAATAAACTCCATTCTACATACTGAAATAAATATAAATGCAGTAATAGGAACCTTTAATTGAATTAAACAATTGTATTAAAAAAAAAAAAAAAAAGCTGTGATAAATTTTAGACCTCCTATTTTAACCACAAGACTGAACAAGAGATTACTTCATATGGTGAACAAAAGCCTCGGAAGTTCAAACATGAGTGTGATAGCATACAGTATGTTTCCTCCTTGCCCTTTCATTCTTCCCCTCACCCCGAGTGGTTTGGGACACTGAGTTTTAGAAAATGAATGCAATTAATTTAATTTACTTAAAATGAAGTAATGCTTGATATAAGGCTCTAAAATACTTGGATGGAAACAGATTAACATGAGAATTGAAAAACAGATTAAAGCTGGTGGAAAAAGAGATTGCAGTAAATTCTAAATTATTTTCAGAATGGAAATGGGGATAGATCAGCCTAGGGACATCCTGTTTCATGTATCAGTGACTTAGGTTGAGGTCAGCATCTAAATCAGACGTAATTTGTGGATGAGATGAAGTTGGGAAGTATTGCAAGACCTCCAGAGAACTGGGGAAAATTCTGTGATTTTTAACTGAAGGATTAGAACTGAGTGAAACTGAAAACACAAAACACAATGTCATTCTCTTGGGTTCTAACAAGATGGTGTTTTTTTAAATAAAAATTAGGATACTGGAAGCAGAAGCAATGCTGATCATAATGTAAATTTAGTATGCCTTGGACGAGATTGTATCAGTACAAAAAGTACACTGTCACTTACAGTACTGAGTTTGATTCTGGTCTTTGTTGCTGAAAGTTATTTACCATTATGAGATGCAAAGAAGAGCTACTAAGATGATGAAAATCTTATTTATTGAAAAAATATTAACCATGGGTACAGAATGGCTTTTTAAAGGTATTAATGGTCAAGCATTTATTTTAAGACATCTTAATAAGTTTATGGGTTGGATTGTAAGTCTGAAATTATTCTAGAGTTAAAATTTCAATTTTTCAAGGGCTTTTGGGACATTTTTTCTGGCTTTTGCTAAACCCTGAGTAATGGTCCATCTTCCAAAATACTTGGAGATGTTATTTTTGAAAAAGATACTGCAGAACTTGAGACACTGTGATTACCTGGTTTCTCCACATGTTTTCCAGTGGGAAAATGTTTTCCACAAAATTTTATCGTTATTAGGCCTAATGTTTGCTACAATGCATTGTAAGGATTTTTGTGAATAATAGTGAGTGTGGGGTAAAATGAAGAGATATTTATAGATTGCATTAATTCAATACCTAATGTGTGTTTGCTTGTGACTGTAAAAGAATATCCACAGTCTGCATACTTCTCAGTTCAATCACCTTTTCAATTTGCAAATATGAAAATCTTTTCAAAGATTGAGGTGTATAGCATAGTGTTAGGATATGGCACTGCACAAGATAGAGTCCATATCTCTTGGTGTAAATTCAGCTTTGTAGGAACGAGCCCATACTGAAATCTCTGTAAGCTATTGTAAAAATCATCAATATTTCTTTCGTGCTGAAGTTCATGAAGTGTGTCTGCACAGTCTTGGGAAAAATACTTCATTCAGTGTCAATACTGAGTCTGTGTTTGTAAAACAGGCATGCAGGTACTCGAAACGGCTGCACTTCAGCTCAACAGCTTTTGGTAATAGAAACCACACACATCTGGCCTTCATCCTATACTTACTTGCCTGAGTAACTCTCCATCCATTTGAATGGTCGTAGTGAGGCAGTAAGAGTACTCATGTACATAAGTGTTTGCAGTGTTCAGAAAGCTTTGCTTGCTGTTGAGTAAAATACAGCAAGAACAATGGCAATGACATTAATGGATCCAGGTGTGGTGTGCTGATAGCATGAGTGGCGGTTCTGATCTCATAATCTTTATACTGCCTTTTTTTTCAGCCATTTTTCTGAAACTCTCTATTGAGACTTAGATTTAAAGTAGTTTCTTGAAATTTTTGCATCAGGTGACAGAAGTACTTCACAAGGATAGTATGTTTTATTAGTCTGTGTCTTGGTAGGTTCCTTCATCATCACTCCAAAACAAAGGTCCTGGTGGCTGGGTCTCACTGAGTGGCTGGGTTCAAAATGCTCAGAAAACCAGGAACTTTGACAAAAAGTACACGAGAGTGCAGAAGAGGCTTGTTACAATCATGTGAGCTGAACTGAGTGGTTCTGTTTATAGTAGGATCTGACAACCACTTGGTAACATTTGGAGATTCGCTAAATAATCTCTTTTGGGATTTGGCACAAAGCAATTGTCACATGACTCCTTGGGCTTCCCAGGAGAATACCAGAGCACATGCATTAGTGTCTAGTCGGTGTGCATCCTAATTCCTAAAGAAAATTTATCATGCGGTAAGAAATCTTTAGCATCTGCATAATGAAGTGGTCACTTTGATAAGGATAGCGGCTTGATACTTTTTGTCACTAGGGGACCTCCCTCCTCCCTAGAAAATATTAAAACTGATCTTTCTGTTGAGTGCAATTCAAATTGTTTATTTTGTGTGTTGTGACTTTGATCTAATGTCATTTTGATGCCATTTATCTCCAGTGTTTGACAGCTGGTAACCTCAGACATGTTTGAAATCATGAAACAGTTTTTTCTTTGTCTGCTAGAACTCCTCCCACGAGACCCCCATTCCCTTGTTAGACTTTCTAATAGAATCAGAGGCTCATCATATGTCATTACTCAAATGACCACAGCAGATAGTGTTCATGAAGATGCAATGTAAATTAGAAATTTAATGTACATGCAAAATATAAAAGGATAGAAAATTTAAGGGGACTATTCATAGTTATCTTTTTTTCCAGCTATGCTTGAGCAGTGCCCAGTAAAAGGACTTTATATGGAAAAAGCTTTAAATTCTTCTCACACAAGAATTTCCACACAGAAGTGGATGGAGGACAGGAAAAATTAACCCAGATTCTAAAATAAAACAAATGTCAAAAATGTAACCACCTAAATCTTTATTGCTGTGAGTGTTTGGGGAGACATGTATGCTCATTTTGATACTGTGAGCTTCTGGGTTTATTCTGTATGGGAATATGTGCTTCATTCTTGTAACTGTTAAAGAAATTAGAGTTTTTAATGTAATTAATATTTCTCTCTGGCATGATATAACTGAAACCTAAATTTTATGTATTTGAAGTCTCACAGTGGTAGAGTATAAGAGGGGCTGGGGAGGGGAAACTATACCAACACAATCCACTCGTTCTTCAAATAATTTTCTTAGTTGATTACGCCATTGATTCATTTGATTGTCCAAAATGATGGATTTGCACATACGTTTTTTATTCAGTTCTTACTAAGTTAATGTGCCAACTAATTACTGTTGTACCTAAAATTGTATTTTAAGATAGCAGCAAAGTAAAAAATTTAGGAGGTGTTGATGCATGTTTGTTATTTGCCTCATAAACATTCAAATATAGCACATCCATTTCTGTCTGGCATGTCTTTAAATGCTACACTTGCCACCAAATGCAGGTTCATAACCTGTGTTACAACATTCACAAACAAGCCAATGATCACACTGGAATTAGTTGCAAGCATTCAGCTATTAAATGCAAATAATTATTTCTTCAGTGATTCCTTTCCCCAGAACCACAGATTTTGATTAGTGTCATCAAAATAGGCAGGGAGAGAAGAAAATTATTTGGTCCAATTCTACATGAAAAGAAAACTAATTCAGTTCAATGTGTGAACACTGGTCTCTGTCTTAGTAATGTCTGATTCTATCATATCTAATTTAGCATCTAGGTGTCAGATTTTCTGCATATGGGAGGAGAAATCTAGAGCCATAGGGATCTTAAATGGTGAAATTAGCACTTCCATGTGAACAAAATCAGGACTTAAGTATGTGGAATTGTCTGCAGAGAAGATTATGTAATAGCAGTATTTATGTGGAATAAATTATTTTTCCTATTTATAATAATTATAAATTCCTATTATATTTCCTATTTACCACTGTCTGACTGCTTTCAATTGCTGTTCCATGCCTGCAGCTAGCCTTGACATGTGTCATGTACAAGTCACATAGACAATTTCAAAGCAATGAAATGCCACCCCTACAATGTGGCAAGAGGAATGGCAGGTACTTCATACCTGTCAGTAGGGGGTTTTTTTACTAACATTGTGTTGTAACAATTGTGTAAGTTGGCTGGTGAATAACTTGCTTCATTCTCTGGAGGTGGAGCACTGATACAAATGTGTGCTGGTTTATGAGTTGCTGCAAGTGTGATTTTCTTGAACCTCTGTAACTGCAACAGGAATGGTGGGTTCATGGAGAAGGGACAGATATGCTTTGGTGACAGGTGATTGCAGAGCATGTAAAAAAAGAAGAGAGGAATAGGATCGGGAGATATGATTTGTGGATTCTGGAGGACTTATATCCAGATTAGCTTATGTGGGAGCAAAGATGATTAAAACAAAAACATACTCCTAAATAGCAGTTCAGATTCTCAAGACTTAATTTGCTGTGAAGACGTTAGCTCTAAAACCGTGTTCCCAAATCTTTTAAGACAGGTTCAAAGTCTAGAAAGACTAAATGTCATGAATGATTGTCATGATTTTGTCCATTTCTTTTACAATATCGGGGTCTGGTATCTGTGGAGCACATAGTATAAAAAGAACTATGTATATATTAAAAAAGTTTTTCTCTATCACATTTGTACCTGTATTTGCCATTTCCAAGATTTGCTTGGGAATGGAAGTTATAATTGATAAGGGCTGACATAACTCTGTTTGAGCACTTGTGGAGAGTGCAGTGCTCTGCTTGTGCCATGACACTGGCATGCTCCAGAATTTTCTTTTTTATTTTCCTTAGATACAGGTTTCCACAACTTATCACTTTTTGTTTTATGTTGGTATTCTTATTCAAAGCAGCCTAGCTTTTGCTGGAGTGATTTAAAATCAGCAGACTCACCAAAGGTGACTTTTCTTTCTCTCTCTTTACTTGAGAAAGTATTTTCTTGAGCGTCTTATACAAAACAGGCAATTCATAAACTGCAAGGACAAAATTGAATCACTGCATGTGATTTTTTTTTTTTATATGCCTTATTCCACATTGCACAGTACTATTTTTTCAGTTGTTCCACTATCATTTTGAGAATATTATTTCTCAACAGGACACATCATTGTTTATTTTCTCTAATTACAGTTTGGGATGTGAAACTTGACTACTTTGCCAAAGTGACAATCCAGTGAACCAAGAGTCACTTAGGGGAAAAGGGCAAGAATTGGTATTTTGCAGTGCAGATTCGATTTTAATTGGATTTTGCTTTCTTTTGGAAGATTCTTGGATAGCAGAGCCTGAGGTTACAAACCCCATTGACCAAGGAGGGGTTTGGAAGCAGGCCATTGTGTCTAGCAGCATCCCTGAGCTTTGCGTAGCTCTGGCTGTTATTACCCTACATAACTGCAGCCTCCTTTCTAAATAAAGGATTTATCTTTTCAACAGGTGTGCTGCTTTTATGTTTTGGGATTTTTGGTTTGTTTGTTTTTGTCTTCAGTCGGGACTGAGTTATTGGAGTGCTATTTTGAAAACAAAATAAGATTAAAGTATGTATTAATTTAATCTTGGAAGCTGCTCTGATGGATATACAATAGCAGCACTTCTGGCCACAGTATGATGCATTGCGAAAGCAACAGGATGTAAGCATGCCAGGGTTTTACAAAGCCCCCTTTTTAAAAATGGGAGTGTACAAATGTGTTGAAGTATATCCAGTGTCAGACTACAAAGGAATGGCCATCCCTTTGCAGACTAATTAGACTTCCTACTCTTGCCGATTTGGAGTCAACAGTTATTCTGTACTGCTTCCTTGGCAAAACTAGGAGGCATGCAGAGAAGAGGATCAGACAGAGCTTTGACTTTCCTGCCTTCGTCTGAACTTCTAAAGGGAGAGCTGTGCATTTTTATGTGATTACTTTACAAATGATCACTAACATGGAACTAGCACCAAAGGGGGAAAAAGAAAAAAATCTACCCTTTACTTTGTTTCTATGATGGATCTATATTATAATATTTAAACTTTTTATTTTATTTTACTGGTAAATTCTCATTCAAATACTGACCCTTCATTTATTAGGCATGTTTTCTATTTTCCATAGCACAAGCTTAATGAGACTGGTAAATTTCAAGAAAACTTTCTGTTGAGGGGAACCTAATTCATAAAAGGTTCAACAATCAAGTGCTTCTTGCTTCACCTGATACAATTTATTAATCATAAAATTTATTAATGGTGAAGTTCTAGTATATTTTACTGTATTCCCATAGGAACATTAGGGCATTAGTGTACAAAAGACTGTTAATTTGTCCCCAGAAAAGAGGGGTCACCAAGCATAAAGAAATATTTATGTTTTAATATGTGCTTTATATAAATACAGGACCTTTGATTCTGCAGTATACTAATGCAATAGTTTAGACACAAATTATGTCAGTGGTGAAGAAGGGAAACAAACTGGGAACAATATATTCCCTCCAAGTAATTTGAGGACAGGATATTTGGATAAATTCTACTTTCCATAACCAGTCATGGGTTCTAAACCTTATAGAAACACATCTAAACACTCATAATTTCTAAGGGACTATACAGGAGAAACACAGCTTGTTCCACATGGCATTTGAGTTATTCCAATGTTAGAAAGAGAATCCTAGATCATAGAATCATTAACCCAGCACTGCCAAGTCCATCACTAAACCATGTCCCTGCCATTCAAGCAACAACCACAGTATGAGATTTGTGTCCAGTTAAAAGGTTGCTTTGTAAATCTTATTTTTTAATAAAACTGGCACAACTGCATTAGAGACCAAGTAATCCATGCCTGGAATTAAATGAATGTGGTTATTTCTCAAAGCCTAAACCAACTCTTCATCAGTTCTTCTAATTTTGTACTGCGGCTGTGCTCGTGTTTTGAGTTTTAGCTGTGCTTTAGGCCTGGCGGAGCACAATGACACAAATTAAGGCTGTGTACTACCATACACGGTGGAAATTATCACAATGAAAAATAAAATAGTATGTAAACTAGTAAATGAGTGTAATAGGAACAATTGCCAAAGTGAAATAAAGAATTTCAGACAATACTTCTTTAACTCTCTAGAATGACAATATTAAAATTCCATATTTTTAACACACCAATTCTGGACAGGTACACAGAAACATAATCTGAGAATTACAACAGGCAGTGTGACAGTTACTTTTAAACACAGCAAATAAATGGGAGTTTTAATTGTCCTGCAGTTTCTCTGTTCCATAACAAGAGAATTTCATGACTATTTTCACTGGAGAGAGTTAGCTTTAGTGACGTGTCATAAGGTTAGACTGTATTAAACTTATTATATGTGTAAGAAAAGGAGAAATTTTAAGGCCATAGTGTGAATTCTGCTGATGGAACACAGTATGGAGCTATGTGGAATTTATGGCATGTTTTCACCAAGAATTAAAGACTCATTTTTGTCATTGTTCTTATTTCCACCTCTTCTTATATCCAAGTAGTAAGAATTAATCATTGCATATATGACAGTATGATACAGTATAGAATAAAACTTTAGAATCATCATAATCCATTCTAAAATGCCCACAGAGAAATAAAATATTTGCATTTCCCTGGTATGTCCTAATAAAGCTTCTCTGTTTGCAAAATACTGGGCAGATTCCAGTTCAGTTTAAATTACCTGTCTTCCCAGGTTGTTCTGGGGACCAACTCTCATGTACCCCTAAAGTTCTTAGGACAAAGTGAGGAAGGCTCAGCTGTGTGTAGTCTATGAGAATTGAGTTGTGTGTAGAATTTAGGGAAAGAAATGTATTTGTAAACTGGTGTCTTCACAGTTACTGATCAAACACTATCCATTCCAAAGGTAGCCTCCTGGTTTGATATTAATTAACATTCCTTATCTCAGTGATAGTTTTGGTGGCACTGATAGCTTTCTGTAGATAAATTCCTTTCATAGTGGTATTCTCTGATATCCCTCTTCGGTTGTTTCACCAGAACTGTTGATGTTGTCATCTTGCACAAGCATGTGCAGAATAAAAATCAATTAAGTAAATGAGAACTTGATCCTTAAAGTATTTCTCTACAGATGACTTGAAGTAGATTAATGGCTCTGTTTGTACACATATTTTCCCTGTCTAGTATCAAATATAATAGCACTATAATTTATGAAAAATTATTAAGTGAGTACTTGTCATGTGAATTTACATCCTGTTTCCTTGCCACTTATCACAAAGCTAGAGGCGATACGCTGTTTCTGGTGTTCTGTTCCCAGAGGAGACAGAGGTGCTATAGCAAATGTAAACCTGGCAGACACTGGAGACAAGGAGGGGGAAGGAAGTACATTGAGTGCTTAAAGGTGGGTAGTGTAAATATCATTTTCCCACTCCGCATGCTGTTGAAATCCCAAATATTTAGAGCAACTGATAAAGCCAAAAGAGAGCTCTTTGTTTCCATACGCAAAGCAAGGGCATATTTTTGAATTTCAAGTGAAGGGCATTACTGCAGCAAAAGTAACCATGGTCTAAGTTACCTTAATACTTCTAACACAGAACTGTGGCAGCTTGGGTTTCAGCGTGGCTGGTTATCCCTCCTGGCCTGGGGTTCTGCGTGCTGGTACAGCAGCAGCAGCAGCCTGTGTCAGGGCACCTTGCTGCCAGCAGGACTGCAGGTGGTTGCAGCAAGTCGGTTATGGTGCTTCCTGGACCAGGGGGTATTGCAATATTGGTGTCTGTGTGTTACTGTTTAAGTAGCCAGGTTATGCTTAAATCGTTAAATTAGACAGGTTTCTCTGAACAGAGGAGTTACACTGTCCTCAATTACTCCTTTGTCTGTCAAATTAAGCATTTTGGTGATGCCCTTTACTGAAGAAAAGCTGATTTTAGGAATATTATTTCTATTACACTAAATCTGCTTGTTCTACTAGCAAAGAAACTTTCGTTTCTGTTCATGTTCTGTTTTTTCCCCTCAGATCAAAATGGCACTTTTGCCTCTATACCATAGTTGTTCAATTTTAAAACTAATGTGCACTGAAGCACCTTTGGAGCCATACCAAATCCAATTTAGCTGCCAAAATGTTTCCTGATTTTTGAAAGAGTATATGCAAAAGCATTTCTAACACATGAAAAAAACATTTCTACACACATATAGAAAAGTATTCAGTATCAGCTATGCTTCTGTAGTAGACCTCTCTAACAGAAGTGCAACAAGTGGGGGTTTTTTATATTAAGGTGTTTTTAAAGTAAAATTTTCCTGTGAATTTCCTGCACTTCAGATGAGGTTTATTTAAAATAACAGTGTCTTGAAGGAAGAAGAGAATTTACGAGCTTTTGTATTTCAGTACTGATGTGGAACATGTGCTAAACCAGTAATTATGATAAATGTAATTTCCTTATCATACAGATACACTATGGCTGAATGCAAACACAATTTTCAAACACAATGCAGCCAAAATTCCACACAGATTCCCTGAAGCCAAGTGAGCCAATGTAGCGCATTTCAAACAATGTATTCCCATGACAAGCTGCACTATATTTTCCTCACTACCTTCTACTTTGCCTCTCTATATAAAGGTACAAACATTTATCTGTCATAGCCAGCTTTATCCCAGAAAAGGGAAATTTCTGAAAGTACATTTCTAATCTTCAGTTCCAGGTAATATAGGTGCCATCAGCAATGAAGTCGGAATCTGGAAATTTTGCTGAAGCTGTATCCAGTCTGCAAGAAGTGCTTGAATACCTGTTAGGCATAGAACGTAATTAATTCTACTGCAAAAGATTTTTTTTTTAACTGAGAAAAGATGGATTTTAATTAATAATAAATTTGATGATAAGTTGACTGTTACCTGAAGGAATGGGGAAGATAGAAGATTTTACCAAAATAAAAATTCCAACAAACTAAACCAAACAAACAAATCAGTCTGCCCGCCCATATTTCTGCTAGATGTTGCAGTTCTCAGTTGTACTTGTTAAGGCTGTTTAAAGATGTGCTTTACTTTTCAGTGTAGCCTGATTCTCTTAGTTGCACTGTTAGCCTTTATTTGCTGTCCTTTGAACTAAAGTTGACTTTAAGCTGGCTTTTGTCTAGACTGCAGCCATCTCTTTATAACCAGCATATTAGAACTATAGTTATTAGTTCTAGAGAAGATAAATAACATGTTAGTTTTTGAGGAAACTGTAAAAAGGAGTAAACACAGATACTTTCATTAACTGCAGTACTCTGACATGAAAGATTTGTAAACAATAACTGGAAATAGTAAATTAGGCAAGAAAAAGAAGCCCTTCCTTAAAACTGCCTCTATGCTGCTCCTTAAGTGTCTTCCTGTTATGGGACTGCCTGTTTGTATTCATTTAATTAAATCTTGGTGCTGAGGGCTCTAACAATCCTTGTTAATGACAGACAATAGCACAGCCTTCTCTTTCAAGTATCCTCACTTTACCTACAGTTTAATATTGGGAGGAACAGTGTATCTGCTGTCCTGGCTCTGGGTTTTATTGACTAATTGTTACATCAAATCCAGTAATTCAGTAGCTGACTTGTGTAGTTGAGATAGAAATTTGGTAATAGCTATTTGGTAATAGCATTCAGTGAAACCTTAGTGTCACATCTGTATGATTTCTGGTTTTGGCAAAACTATGTAAGCAGTTACATCAATATAATACCTTTTAGGAGCATCAGTAGGCTTTTTTACAAGCGTCTGGAGGGAGCCTTCCCTCCACGTGGATGTACTTTATTTCAGCATTACCAGGTGAGACTAGGGTATGATTCACCTGTTGTCTCAGTTGACAACATGCAACAATCTTTTCTTTTTTTTCTTTTTTTTTTTCTCTTTTTGAGAGTTCTTTACCTCTGGAATTACCTGTATATTTAATTTCCCTCCTTTTTTTCCCTATCAAATCTTAATGGATAATACTGTGTAGTATTTTTAATTTGCAGCTGCCAAATAAGTGAACTGGTATAGACTGATAGTTGCATCTATCCAAAATAAATGTCTTTTACAATAAAACAAAGAACTAAATAAAAATCAAGACATGCACATGGATCCTATGTGTCCAGTGGAGTGCAATGAAAGCAATGAAATCATTAAATATTGCTCTGTAAATTATATTTGTAATGGAAGCCAAGCAGTACATACATCTATGAAATAGACTGCACCAGGCATTCTCAATAGTGGAAAAATTCTCATGTGCAACAGGGAAAGGAACACAAATGCCAGAAGGATTGACTTGGATCAATAAGGAGGAAGAAAGTCAAGGAAGGCTCCAAATGTGGACAGAAAAAAACAGCTACTTACTTGCAAAAGTTATATTTGACAAATATGTTTTAATCTAATGCAAAGTGAAATACTGTCACCTTTAAGAGCTTGGTGCTTGAGTAATGAAATGCACTTTATAAATTGTTTCACATGGCTCTGTAATGTCAGTAAATAAAAAATGGCCCATCACATAGGGCCATTTTAGGGAAAAATTAAAAACTTAAATTCTAATTCTGAACAGTGATGTATTGGCAAAGATTTTTTTTTTTAATTTTATGAACAGAGGGGTAGTTGAGTACTTCAGTTTACCAGAAGTCTGCTGGAAATACAATGCAGCAGAGAGGAAACAGTCTGGAAGTATCTATCAAAAAACAATTAGGTTTATTCTGTCATATTCTCACCCTATCTTTCAATTTCAGTGGTATTTATATTTATTGCAGAGAAAACTATTTGTATTACAGGTTTATAATCCTCAAAAAGGCCTCAAAGACAAAGCCTTGCTATATTTCACACATTTTATTAGATGTATGTCTGCTCAATGGGAAAATGTGGTCTCCAAGTGTTTGCATGTTAGTTCCATCCTTCAGTGGAAGCCTGACTATTTAACAGGCTACCACTTTGCATAATGGAAACCTGAGATATTTCTCCACTATATCATTAATTTATTTCCAATTAAAGTTGGAGGGAGAGTTCTTGCTGATATGGCTGGTAAAAGAATAGATAGAAATAGAAATAGATAATAGATCTATTCTTTTACCAGCCATATCTTGCTGATATGGCTGGTAAAAGAATAGATAGAAATGCTCATCCATACCACACTCAGATGCATTCTGTCGCTCATAGTAAGAGGAGGATTGTGTTGTAAACACAACTTTGGGTCCTGCTGACAAATACATTCAGAGAGAGGGCAGAATCTTGGCACACAACACAGAAAACAGAAAAATAATTTCTTGCAGTGATAGGATAAAGTAAATTTTCTATTCCCATGTGCTGATTTGTCATCTGATAAAGCAAAAAAGACTTTGAAAGGAAGCCCAAAAGTTGTAGAAGCTCTTCTGCAAGTCACCAAGACTGGAGCAACAGTCAAGAAAATTAATCTCAAGAGACAGAAAATACCAATACTTTAGCCTAGAAGGAAGGGTAATACAGACTTTCATTCAAAAAAGATAGCTCTAGTTTCTTAAACTGCACAGTGGAAGATTGTATGCACGTGCCTTCCATCACATTACGCCTGGAAAGACCTGTAGAGAGTAAAGACAGTGTCCCATTAATGCTTTCAGAAACTGAACATAAAACAAAAATCTGAATTTTTGATCATGCAGATACATATGTTCAAGCCAGATGCTCTGATTTCCCAATAGTGCTTTGTGCTGTGGGGTTTCTTAAGGGAACTTTGGCTGGAAGGCAGGAAAGGGAGCATCTTAACTTCTTGTCTTGTCCAGGCTGTCTCAAACCTGAAAACCTGGAGGAACAAATTCAAGATTGCACTAGTGCTCAAAGCAAACAACCTTAGCAAGGGCAAAGAATTTTCAAGTGCTTTATTCTTTTTCTAATTTATCTACAAGATCCAACAACCTGTCTTCGGAGCCATCAGGTTGTAGTTTGTTTGTGAATGCCGCTGTGGGTAGAAGATCTTATTGGGATGTTCAGTACCCTCACTCCCAGATCCACCACAGAAGTTTGGGCTGTCTTGAGATCCCGTCACGGAATCCAACAGCTGTGTCCTATGCAGGTTTCAGTAAATGTGGCAGGGCAGCTGCCTGCAGTGAAAAACCTATAACCAAAGTGTTTCAAAGGCACTTGGTAGAGAGAAAGATCGAGCAATATGCATTCCAGCTGAAGAAGGAAGTGAGATTCAGGATCAGAAAGAGAGGTAAGGTGAAGGGTTAAGCCCTGTTAAAACCCCTGCCTCATGTAATTGCAGCAGCAGACTCTAGTCAGGAAGGTGGATATAATTCCATGAAGGATTGGATGAAAACGCACTTGGCATCTAAGTAAGCTGGTGCTGTGCTAACATGAAAACAAGTAGGTTTGATCACGATGTAACAGCTCAGAAAACCATTCAGATTCCTAGGAGCAGTGAGGGAAAAGAAGCCAGAGGAGCGCAGTCTGAATGATGCACAATTTCTTTTAGGGAATAGTGTTCCTGAAGGCTGAGGCTTCATTCACCATTTAGGAGAGGGGAAGGGAGATGGAATGAGGTGAAGAGAGCATTTGTACCTTGAATTTTGAAACTGTGAAATAGGAAATTGAGATGAAAGGATGACTGCCAAAGCCATTGTGGAGATGGATATGTTATTGTCTCCACAGACGTATTGTTGGCTTAGTGTTATACTTTCCAAAAATGAAAGCCAGATTCCTTCTTCTCCTCAAGTTTTCTTTGTTTAGATGCCAGTACCATTCTTAAGAAAGAAAGAAAATACAGCAATTGTGTGGGGTCTGTTTCCATCCTTTGCTTGCTATGATTGAATTAAGTTGTGGTCTATTCTCTTTAAAGGAAAGAGTAGAAGTGGATGACGAACTAACAAATATTATAAATAGTCATGACAACCATTACAAGAAGGTTTTTCTTCAGTCATTTGGTGGCCATTTTGAGGGAAGTCTAGTTACTTTATTTCTGTGCAGACAACATAAACTGCTCTTGGCTACTGAAAGGATCTTCTGAAGAAATACTGGCAAACCATAGACTATCAACCACTTTAGAATAGTTTCTTCTGGAGTAAAAGGAGCTATGTGACTCTAAGGACAATAAACTCTATGACTAAGAACAATATCATAATAAGGGTGTACACACAGAACTTGTGAATCATTGGTTTATGATCATTCTGATTATATTAAGCCTAAAGTAAGTGTTTGCACCAGGAAATTGCATTTTCCTATCTTAAAGCTCATAACAGGATATGTCAAGAGTTATATGTCAAGTTCTCTAGTACTGAATTTAATTATTCACTTCACATTTCACCATCTTATATTTAAAGTGCCATACTGGATAAAAATGTTTCTCATTATTTTGAAAAATGGCCAATAAACACAACAATTACAGTTGCATAATAGGAATTTGGGTTTAGATGATTCGATAATGTACATATAAATGTAACTGGTTTTTCCTGAAAATGAGCCTCAGTTTGCATGGAAGGAGATTTTTCCTGTGTTTTCTCAGTATGTGAAATTTAACATGTTTATCAGTGGCATGCACACAGTTAACAAAATCAGTAGTGATTTAGCCACTGCTGGAATTGCTATTTGGTAGATTTAGTTAAGGTCACAATTGTGCCTGAAACTTTTTGAAAAATGCTTGGGCTTATTCCAAAGCAGGGAAGAGCATTCTTGCATATGAGAAGTAGAAGGGTAAGATGTAAGAAAATGTTTACAGTGGCTTAGAAATAGAAGAGGACTCCAAAACTGTCACAGGCAAAACAGTGCCAAATTGGGAGCTGCTCTGAGAAGGGCTTTGTTGGTGGATGAGAAGCTCAGTGTGACCCAGCAATGTGCACTTGCAGCCCAGAAAACGAGCTGTGCCCTGGGCTGCATCCAAAGCAGCATGGAGAGCAGGGTGAGGGAGGGGATTTTGCCCCTCTGCTCTGCTCTGCTCTGCTGAGACCTCACCTGCAGTGCTGCATCCAGCTCTGGGGCCCTCAACATAAGAAGGACATGGACATCTTGGCACAACTCCAGGGGAGGATAATGAAGATTATACTCCAACACGCTGGAGCACCTTTCCTATGAAGACACTCTGAGAGAGTTGAGATTGTTCTGCCTGGAGAAGGCTCTAGGGACACCTTACAGCAACCTTCAAAAACCTGAAGGGAGCTACAAGATGGCTGGAGAGAATTTTACAAGAGCATAGAGCAAGGAGTGATGGCTTTAAACTAAAGGCAGGCAGATTTAGGTTAGACATTTGGAAGAATTTTTTTACTGTGAGGATGGTGAGGTACCGGACCAGGTTGCCCAGAGAAGTTGTGGCTATCCCATTCCTGAAAGTGTTCAAGGTCAGGCTAGGTGGGGTTTTCAGTAACTTGATCTAGTGAAAGGTGTTCCTGCCCATGGCAATGGGACTGGAACTACATGCTCTTTAAGGTCTCTTCCAAACCATTCAATTAATTTATTTTTTTTATTGCTTGTGAACATAAGCTTCTAATAATTGATTTAACAATTGATTTTCCTTCCCCTTTCCTAGGTTCACCTTCAGTCAAATATCATTTTTCTACTCCTCCTGGTTTAAACTTTCCTTGTTTTCACCACCTGACACTGTCCCAGACTCTACAATGAGGCACTGCATTAAATTTGCGTTGGTGAATAATAGTTACTTTCTGACACTCCTTGTTTACTCTTTCTCCTCTACCCCACTTGCTGTCCTCTGTCCCAGTGAGTCCCTCTGGGGTGTCCTTGCTCTGCTATAGGTTGTCCATAGCTAAAATCCCTCAAAGCAATAACTCCTTCATTGTTGGAGCACCTCCTCCCAAGAGTGTATCTTCAGCCATGTCCCAGGTGATGTCCCCTTCTATTTCTTCCTCTGTTCCTCCTTCCCCTAGCAGCTACTGCTCTTAAAAGTCTGGGCATGGGTGCTGAGTGCTCCCTTGCATTGGTGTGAAATAGGTTACCCCACAGGTTTCAGAGCCAGAATGAAGGATTGTCTATGTGGGTTTAACATGCCACATGAATACAGCCTTCTCTAAGAACAGCCCACAGACTGGTTGTGTTCTGCCAGCTACCTTTCTTTCAGCTGGCTTGTGCCAGCTTGCCTCCCGCTTTTAGCAGATCTACCTGCAGAGTCTGAGGAGGCACTGAGGCAGGCTGGGACAGAAGGCGTGTGAAGGGAAAGAGATGCTGCAGTCTGAAAAAAGAAGACAGTATGGGAAATTACTTACTCCAGCAAAGAGGAAAGCAGAATGGGAGAAAAGGAGGATTTAAGGTTGCATTTCCCTAGGCACTACAGGGAAGAGTGCTATTAATTGGGACGTGAAGGAGGCTGCAGGACTGGGTCTCTGCAGTGCAGTGAGGTCATGGGAGGAAGAGGTTTTGTGAAGAGGAGTGCTGGAGATAAGACCATAGTGTAGGTATCAAAATTTTTCCAGTTTCTTTCACTGTTGGTATCAACACCATGGGGAGCAAGTCCTGCATCCATCAAACAGAAGACTCTTTTGAAATTTTAGTGCTTCATGGCTGTTAGAAGAATTATTTTAATCATTCTACATTTTCCATGGTTCAGGCAGCTTGAAATGCAAGGAGAGATACATAGGTAAAGCATTAGCTCAAGGAACATTGATTATTGGTTGGACAGTGTTACTCTCTTGGATTCTATATCTTAACAGTTGTCTTGGTGATTTTACTCACTGGGCTGTGCAAGACTAGTTTTTATTACATCTGTAATTTAAATGAGTAATTCTATCATAAGTTGGAGCAAACAAACTTGAATATATTTACATCTGTACAGGCACAAGTGGATCCTTAGCTCCTTTATTAAGGTAATATTTTACTTGAGCTATACATGTATTAGCAAGATGATTGTATTTCCACGTTATTTTCAGAATACAGCACTTCTTTTATAGTGTGCATCTATGAGTTCCCAGTTTCCTTCAGTCCCTATGCAGACAAAGGATTAATTAATTATTAGTTATTACTCGATACACACAGACACATATATATGCATGAGTAGTCAGTACAAAGGTATTCTTTTTCAGAGAAAATGTGTGTTACAACCAAAATATATTCACATATATCCTATACACACACACATATAATACTCACATGGTCTTGCTGTTTCTCATGCAGAGCAAGTAGAAAAGGCCTGGTGAGTTGCCAAGGAACTCAAGGGAAAATAAACCCAAAAGCTCAGGCATTCAAATCTGCTATGCATTTAAAATTTAAAAAAAAACCTATTCCATGCTAACAGAAACCCAAATCAGGGGACCTGCAGTGCCTCAAGTCTCATTCCATCAAATAGAATACAAAAGCTTGCATCCAACTTACCTGCAACTGCTTTTGCATTATTAACTAAAATTGAACTGAATTTGGCCCCATGCTTTAATAATCTAATTGTAGAGACTTTTTTTAGGCATGCTATGATAAGGCAATCCTACTGTATCACCAAATTATTTTCCTGCTAAGTCTGGGCTTGGAGTGTGGTGAATGGATTACAGTCAAGGGATTTTTTAATTGTGCTTCCTATCTGCTTTTAAGTTATTCCCACCAAATGAAAAAAAAACATTGGTGGGAAGCTTTATTTTGTATTTTCTGAAGAAGAAAGCCTCAAGGGCCACATTTTTTTCAGAAGCTTAGACAGTGATGTGTAAATTGCATGTATTTGCTGACACCAGGAAAGATGAATGTTCTTTCTGGCTCAGAAAAGGACAAATGCTTTTCTCTGCACTGAAAATTCACAGTCTTCAACTTCATTGCTACCCTGTACCAATTTTTGTTGAAATCTGGTTTTCTGGCAAAAATTATCTATTTGTTTTTTCTTAAAACACCAGTATGTCACATTAATATAATAAATTTAAATTTAATGCAGTACCCACATTTGCTTTTTTTTCTGAAAACTGGCTTGAGCAGAAAATGGTTGAAAACAAAAGTTCATTGTTGATCAAAAGAATACAAAATTTAAGAGCTTGGAATGCTTAATATGATTATTTCAATACGTAGCCAGCCTATAGAATCATAAAATCATTTTGATTGGAATAGACATCTAAGATCAAGTCCAGTTGTTAAACCAGCACTGCCATGCCTATCACTACACCATGTCCCTAAGTGCCACATCTCCATGTTTTTGAAAATAAGTCAGTGTGTTTAATTCTGGTCTAGTACAAAAATTGCTTTCAAGGTGCTGGCCCCCTCTTTGTAATAATTTCAGAAAAAGTTAACACTTAGATTATTCAAAAATATGAAAACTGATGGAAAATTAAGAGAAACATTAGTCAGTATAGATTTGAATTTTTTTCTGTGTCCCCACACAAAATCAGCTTTTGGAAGGGTCTCTTACTATAATCTCATTAAAATGGAGCATTCAATAAAGGGATATTCCTTGGCCCTTAATACTCCCAAAATGGATAAAAGGGAGGGGTAATATTGGATATTGTATGGAAGAGGATGTCCCAGTACTTATCGTCAGAGTATTTCCAAATGAGTACAGACTAGACGCTGACGGGGAATGGAATTCTCCAGTGTACACTCTGACATTTTTACCCAAAACCTTGTTTATGAGACTTGTCCATGGGTTCTAACACGACTGACTAGATCATACCTTTCCATATTTTGCTTGTTGTCACTTTTAGTAAAGAGTGTTTAAAACAAAACATTTCTCACAAGTGTACTCACATTCTGTTGAGCATTTGAGAGCAAAAGAAAAATTCAGTCTTTTCTCCTGTTTCTTTCCTCCTGACCTTTTTTTTCTTTTTTGGATGGGGGATAATTAGAGCTAAAAAACAAAGGATAGAAAGTCTCCTCTCTTCCAGGAACAAAGCATTCTGAAATTCCCCATCTCTTTCTGTGTTTATCTGGCAGAGCCCCAGATTCTGTCACCAGCATTTACCCTGTGCAGATCCTTATTCACAGCTTAATCCAAAGCCTGGTGAAGTCAGTGGGAACCTTTCCCTTAACCTCAGGGGGAATCACTCTGCTTGTGTAGGCAGAGCAGTTTCAAATTATTTCCATTGCTGATTGCAATATAAGTACAGTTGAAATCAGTAACCTGTCCTGAGATCCAATGTTACAGCTAAGCTGATGACATCTTAAGATTCTATTATGCTCTTTTAGCTGTGCTTTCAGAAGCTTAAGTATTAACAGCTGCCAGAAAAAAATCCCCAACAGATAAATTACTTTACTGAGAGTAAAGAAATTAAGAACCATGTTGCAGCTTCAAGAGACTGTCATCAATAACCATCACTGGAGACATCATAGTGATTCTTCTTGTCTTTTGAAATGTCTATGTCAATAATACAAAGTTACTTAGTTATTATTACTCAGGAAAAAAAACCCCAACCTTAGTTTTTGTCTGGAGATTGTTTTTAATGATAGGAGAAGTTCTTCTGATTCAAGATAAAAGTGGAAAATATGAAGAGCAACTTAATAGACACTCCTCTGACTGACTTCATATGAATTTGAGGTGTTTAGACCTTCCTGAATCTGAGCTGGCTATTTATGGAAACTCTACAAAAAGCCCCATTTAAGGCCTTGCTGACTTTTGAACTAAGTGGTGATGGGAGCCATTCCAGGCAGACTACTGCAAATTCAGCTCCATTTTCCTTATGAGCTTAATGCAAGTCTGCATTCAAGTTCATAAGAAAAGAAAGAAATGAGAAATGGAAGGAGAATGTAATGATTGTAAGTTCATGGCTTTTAATGATTTAGATTGTTCATCTTTACAATAGTTAGTATAGTGGGCATTATCTCTACACACACATTCTCACATAATATGTGTGATACTGAAGAACAGTGGTCGGAAAAGTGCATTTACAGTTACATTGTTAAAATATTTCCTAAAATACTTGTTTGCAGTGTATGAATTTCACAAACAAGTTTTTGCATATCTTTTTCACACCCATTTTATTTTATCTCATCATTTTAATTTTGATAAACTTAATCCTTATTTCATATTTTTAATTTTTTTCTGGTTTTCCAGTTTAATTTACCGTTCTCCTTCTGTACCTCCTTCAGTCATTTTCCATTATCTTCTCACTGCAATGTCCCTTGGCTTTTTTTACCCTGTAGCAGTATTTCCACTTATTGTCTCTCCCTTATATGGCTCTACCTATGCTTCTTCTGTACCTATTTGGTTTATCCACCCAGTCTTCTTCCACCAATTCATTGTCATTGCTTCTACCATTTTTCCTGCACCTTCTTTCTGAAATTCTTGCCTCCTTAGGTTTTCTGTATCTTCTTAGTCACCCGTAGGTGTTTGTCACCTCATAAACTCACCCTTTTTCCTCAGTAGTGGTTAGGGGTTTGCACTCCTTTGTTTACATGTGCCTTAATTGCTAAGATGCTGTGGGAAATTCCAGTGCAGGGTGGAACCAGTTGCCAAGTATTGAGCAAGGAGAAGGTGGAGGTGGAGTGCTGTGTGCTTTGGGAGTAGAAGGATGATTAGGAAGCCCCTGTGGGGTCTGTGGACATAGTGCCACTTCCTTTTTCATCCTCCGAAAAGGCATGAGGAAGGGCAGAGAGGGGACGGGGAGGAAGCATGTTTCCCAAGAAGAGAGAAAGGGCAGCATCCAGAGGAACACCCACTCTCAATATCTAAATACAGTCTTTTATGGTAGGATCATGTAGTGATACTCAGAATAACTCTTCTAATGCATTAATATTTCTAGCACACTACTTTAAATCCTAAGGTGGTTATTTGAAAGCAGGATTCCAGTGCTGCAGACCTCTTCATAGAAGTAGTTTGGGGCAGGCACTGGTGCCTTCCCAGGCCATAGAGCTAATGTGTCTTGTTCCTAACCTGAGTGGTACATGCTTCCCACAGAAAAGAGGTTGGCCCTTGCTGCAGTCCCATTCACTTCTCCACTGAGACTTTAAATAGAGATCCCAAGGCAGATGTTTGGAGCTATGACGTGATGATGGTAAAACCAAGTCATTGAGAGCTGGACTCCAACAACTTGGGACATAAAAGAACCTGTATATGAGATCATTGCTTTAGGGACATATTTGAGCTGCTGAGTCATTAACTCAAACTGGTTCGCCAAATATCTCTAGTTTAATAAATTACTGTCTATACTAGGGTTGTGAAATTAATAAGCAGCACTAACATTCAACTGCCTGAATTTCCTTTTCAATTTGAAAAAATAAATAAGTATGTTCAGGATAGATTAGACAAAGGTCAGCTGCAGGAAGACATTTCAACGTCATAATGAAAATGGTGAACTTCAAAAGAATTGCTGTATGTTTTTTAATTAATCTTTGTGACTTATCCAAAAAGTTTATTAAACTGAATTCAGATAGTTTCATACAAGGCATTTCTTTTGAATTTGTTCTTTAACCCTCTGCATTCTCATGATTGCCTACTTCTAATTAAAATAATTTAAAATAGCAACATAGAAAGTTAAATGGGAATTATGTTCAAGCATCTTTATCTTTGTGAATCTTGAATATTTATACTTGTACCTAAATTTACGTTATTTGTATTGGTTTCTCTCTGTCACTTTTCCATGTAATAGATTTCAGAGATAAGGAGTGTATATAAGTAATCAGTAATTACTATTATTAAGAGAGATTTTGCTCATTTCTTTTTATCTTGGAAGTACAGTAACCCTACTATGTGCTGTAATGTAAGATTTGGAGCATGTAAGAAATAGCAGCTCTCTTGATTAGTTAGGCCATACACCTGAAATACAAAGCAAGCCACAGGAACACTGAAGCGTCTCCAGTTCCCGTGCTGTGGGATCTGCCCGCTCCTCCAGTGCCCTGGTCTGTGGGCAAAGCTTGCTCCTCACTCCAGGAAGCAATGGGTGATTTCTTGCCACAGGCTGGAATTTGCTGTGGCTTCACCATCTCTTGCTGCAGTTGTTTCACTGTTGAGGGCTGTCCCGTGCCTCTTCATCCTCCGTGCTGGGGAGAGGGTGGTGGTGTGGGGAGGATTACCCTGCCAGCTGCATCTGCACTTCAACTCCTCCTGGCAGTCAGGGGTACAGCTGGCAGGATTATTTGGTGTGTCCATATAATCCCTAATACTGCCACGCAAGGAAGTAAACAGCCCCCAGGTTCTTAGTTCTGTTCTAAGCACAGCTAAAAGAGTACAGGAAACGCATCTGCTGAGGCTAGGACCGGTCCATATTTCCCAAACAAAGGGAAAACAGCATTTAAAAAGTAAGAAAAAGTTAAATATAAGGAGTTTTATTTTCTTTTTTTTCCTCACGTAGAGGCATTGACTGACTGTTCTGGAATAGTTTGTTCTTTCTATGATGTTTGGAAAGTTTCAGTACAATTCAGGGAAATGACTGAATATACCTAGGTAATGCAAGCTTGGAGTTCGTGTTTTCAGGGTTGTTTTTTTTTTTTTTAATTCAAACTTATATTTATCTTATTATTTTTCAAAACATATGCGAAATACAGATTTTTGATACTTTAAAAGCTATATAATATTTTTTCTTTTAAGGAGGTCATCATATAGAGTGAAGTTGAATGACTTTTATTTTGGAATCTCTAATTGAAGATCAACCATTTGTAGGGGAAAAGGACGGGGAAAAGGGTCAGGGAAGTGGGGGAAAACAGTGGAAAAGAAAGAAAGGGGAAAGAGGGTATGAGAAAAAATTATAATTGTAAGAATAAAACATCAAAATTTCACACAGGGTTAAATGGAAAATATGTTCTTTTCTCTTTGCATATTTTCCTGTGACTTGCCAAGACCGAATATTGAGTTAGTGAAGTAGACATTCTTTCTTTCTTTCCCTTTACCCACAAAATTTTCCAGGACTTATTTATTTCTCATGAAGAAATACAACTGCAACTCTTTTTCTCATGCACTCTCTCTTAAATTAAGGAAAAAAGTATTGATAGAACCATCCAATATATGCCCCATAGAAATAACACTATAATATTACATTAATTCAGTTCCTGAGACTATATTGTATGATGTTTTACTACGTCTTATTATACAGTAAAAATATAAGAAAATTTATAACATTTCACACAGGATTTAAAATATCTCAAAAAGAAAATTAGGTGTGACTTGGTCTACAACAAGTAAAAAGAACAGTCTACAAACATAGTCTTAGTTACCCCTCCCTAAATGGAAAATTCAGGGGACTGAACATTGACATTGCAGTAGAAATAGATGAAGTCTTGTTTCTATGATGAGACACACAGCAGCGTTTCAAAAGAGCTAAATCAAAACCATGCATCTAGCTCAGCTTTCACAATGAATTGAACATGTTCAGATGTTGGACTAGGTCTTCCACAACAATTCTGAATTAACGCTGTCCATAAAGCTTCAGTGTCTGTTTTTCCACTGCTGACTTCCTTTCCCTGTTTTGCAGCTGGTCTGTAGAACCACTGGTATCTCTCATCCCCCACAATCACAAAAACATACTCCTGCTCCAGTAGCACTCCCTTAATGATGTTGTGCCTTTGCTTTTCAGGGTTTTTTCACTGATTTTACCTTTGGTTTCCATTACATTCTGCCTGTGAAAGGAAGAGACGACACAAAGAAGAAATAGCTTGGAGGTTAGCAGAGGTGTGGATTCTTGCATCGTCATATGGAAAAGTTCAGCTTTGGGTGAGACAAATATACATTAACCTAGTGATTCTGAGCTCCTTCTGGCTCATCTCAGTGGTATTCCTCTGAGTAAACAAATTATAACCTGCTTCAGATTAGCTGCTTTCCCTCACAGTTTTTTCTTCTTTAGTTTCAAGGTGGTGTATTTGTGTCAGGACAACTTGGAGTAAGATATGGTGGCTTAACTGGAGGTTCTGGAGGTGGGTGACCCAGTTTCAAGGGGAGCTCAGTGAGCTGGACATGGTTAAGTAGCCACATAATATTTATTGTGATACAACTTTTCAGTTCTCACCACACCCTCCTTGAGGTTCCCGCTCTGTTCACTGATAGGAGTGCATACGTGCACCTGCAAGAATCACATTTATTTTTAGAATTTGAGATGCCTCTTCACTGCATGCAGTACCTGCAACCAGTGAGAAAAGGGGACCGACACATGGGAAAGGAGCTGAAGGCAGACAAAAGCCATTTTAAGGAAGATCTGAAGAACTTGTTCCTACTGCTGCTGTAGTGTTTTAGATTGAAAAAAAAAAATCATTACTGGTGCACTTCCACTTCCCTAATAATTTTCACTATGAGGAAGACTGAGCTCTACAGGAATGCATTTTTAAAAAATCAGAAATGTTATAAATATAGCACAAAATCCACAAGGGAAAATAATATCCTAAGACTTTTAGGCTTGACAGTTATTATCTGTAATTTGGCCCTTAATCTCTCTGTCAGCTCCTTTTTTGGAACATTACAGTAAATTCATGTGTTCACTCAAGGGTACTGTGTAATCAGCCATTCAGGTATAATGGTGAGGGTAATTCAAAATGTACATTGAAAAGTTCAGGGTTTGGACTGTTTTTCTCAGATCATTCTTTTAATGGAAAGCACTTTTAAATTTCAATTAACTGTTCTCATACTAACTGGGGCCTGTGAGTCCAAAGCATGGATTTAATTGCTACTCCAAATTCACACCGGAGTGTCTCCTACTTAGTTCAGCTTTTAAAGAATTCCTAATCATTCCATTTGAGGAGCTAAAGTGTCTGACAAAGTGTTACTTGTATCATTCCATAATGTTCTTCAGGCTCAAGAAACCGTCTCGTTTCTTCCTCATCTTGTGGAACAGATAGTACATGCTTCTGTTATTTATCGTAATGCATATGCACAGGAAATGGAATTCAAGTTTGGAAGGCAGGTCAAATTTTCACATACTTCTGCAAAAATATTGGATAGTTTTGTTTGGTTGGGTTTTCTGTATAATATATTGAAAACTGAAATCGCAAGGACTTTTACTCATATCTCAAAAAAAAAATTACTTTGCAGTAATGTTTTAAAACATTGGTGTGAAATTCCTGCAGTTTCAGCCTGAACACAGTGAAAAGTTTCAAAAGAGCTGTGGAGAGCTAGTTAGTCACAGACAGTACTAGCTCATTTTTTCTCATTTTCTTAGAAGTTTGAAAAGGTTTATATATTTGTATGTTTTCTGCTTTCACCTTACAACTAAGCTCTTTGAACCCTTCTTTTAATTTAACGTTGTGCTTGTGTTTAGCATCCAATTTCCATTCTGCATGAAGGTGTATTATTTTTTATGACATGGCAAATAATTAATTGCTTATGATTAACATGCAATTGTTTCAATTTCTGTGTGATCCTATGATTTTTTTTTACCACTTGTGCTATTATTATAAAGAATGGTAAATGAACTTTATGCAGTTCCCTCTGGCTTCAGTACTGATAAGCATCCAAATATTTCGATACTTACTCAAAACTTATCCAAAGTTTCCTAAGCTCTTGAGTCTGCAAAACTAGTCTGAACACTTAGAGAAGGGCTTTCCTCATGAGGTTTCCAGTTGTTCCACTAGTGGAACCTGATGGAAATACGATGAGGTCAGCTTTTCTTCCAGTTGTTCCAAATATTTTACATCTGGACAGAAAACGGAAGTGAGAAATCCTGCCCAGAAGTTGTATTAAAGGAAAAACTGGGTTCTAAAAATAGGTTAAGAGTGACTGTTTTTTTAGCTCCTCCAAACTGGCCAAGGCATGACTGAAAAAAAGATCAAGAATCTAGAATTAGAGATGAATCAATTGGCACCATAAACATATAGCCCGCTCAACTGAAACCTGTTGCTCCTTAGAATTTTCTTATTCATGAAGTAAAATGTGTGGAGAAAAATTTAAATTTGGTGCCATTTTAGAATCTTTCAGTGATGAGTATTTATTCCAGTCAAGTATTTGTTCATTCATGAGTAGGCTGTACACAGATCTTGGTGGGAGAATGGTCTTGTACAAAGTTACCAGTGTGTTTCTTCCCAGTACCAACACTCTGGGAAAGACCCTAGCTATCAGTGTTACCTTCTCTAAGTAGCTCTAATTTCAGAGTTGATCTACTGAGATGGGGCAGTTTAGATGGTGATGAACTCAGAATTGAAATGACTTGCAGCCACAGAGGCACATTTTTAGACAAAATAATTAGATAGATAAATTATTTTACCCTGTTGGTATCTACTAAGTTCAAAATGTACTTGGCAGAGATGAATTATCTCTTCTCGAAGCCCCTCTTTTCACTACTGAGCCTCTATCCCCCCCTGTGCTTTGTATCACACCACAAATGACAGATTCCCTTTGCATAACCTCTGATTATGCAAGCTCTTTCTTACCACATTTATCTTGCTGTCTGAACACCAGACACCAGCTCAGATTCATGCTGCTGATTTCTCTTTACTGATAACAACATCATCCTACAGAGTTCTTTATAATAAGAGTGTATCAGCATGCAAAGTTAGCACCACTCCCAAGTTCATTCATCTGAAGCTAGAAAATAGTTATGAGATTCCTCTTCCCCATTGTAGAAATGAAAGTTCAGGAAGCAGGGACTTCCATCATCCTCCCACCCCCACAGATCAGCAATGTGTGGAAAAACACCAGTGGCAGCATGCCCCAGCAGGCTAAGGTTCAGGACCCCTGGAGTGCTTGATCAACAGTAAGGAGTTGAAATGGGCTCAGAAAACAAGACACTGATCAAAGACATGAAATGGTTTGTAAAAACCATCCAAATTAATTTGCCGCCTGATCTGTCTCTTGCTTTGTTTGAGGTCACAGACTTTACAGAATTTTATGGAGGGCAGTGTGTGCAGAGCTCTCAGCACTTCATCAAAGACATCTCATCTGGCACAAAGCACAGCATTTTAGCTGGTGGTAACCTCCCTGACAGGAAATATTTCATAGCCTAAGTTTCATGCACATGAAAGCACATAGAGAAAGTACGAAATGAGATAAACATAAGAGAGTATGTTAGCCCCTGAAATCCTGCACATGCATTGAGAAATACATTAGGGTTAAAATTCACTTTATGCCTGTTTTCAGGAGACAAAAACCTAAATTCAGAACATATAGGTCACTGCAATCATTTATAGGCAGTTTCACCCCTTACGAACATGAGTTGATATAGTCCTCACAATTCCCTTGCCTCCCAAAGGGAAATTGGAAAATTTGGTTTCCCAAATTGGAAAACCATGCTGGCTTGGCATTTGGTTAGGCATAGAAACTGTGTGCCATTTCCCCCTATCCACTGCGTTAGCAGCCTCTAAAACAGCTCCCTCACCCAGGATCCAGCCATCCCTGCCCAGCACTTAGGTGAAAGCACTGCATTAAGGCCCACAGTGAAACTGAACTGACACCTCTTCAGCATCTTACTAATGAGAAGGAGCCCCGTCTGGATGGCATTTTAAATCTGAAGGGAAAACATCTCTTCAGGAAAAAAAAAAAACAAAACCAAACAACAACTAAAGAAACAAAAACACTCCTGATTCTGTTTGCACTGCATTTACACATGAAACAGATAGGTAAGGCCCTTACTCTCTCAGATAAGGGAAAATAAGGAAACATAAGCTGCTTAGAGACCTTCTGAAAGTAGAAAAGCCAGGAGGTTTGGTCAGATTGTCCTTCAGACTGTGAAAAATGGGTTCAGCTGTAATCCAAGGAGGGGCAAACAGGGCTGAGTGGTGGTGGGAAATCTGGGAGCTAGTTAAGTCATCTTTAGAGGGACAAAAGATACTTGAAAAGGAAAAGCTGCAAGAGAGGTTACTTTTTGTCATTTATGAGATCAGTTTATGTAAAAGCATCATGAAACAAAGCTATATGTCAAAAGTATGAAGTAATTCTTGGATTGATGTGAATTCTTGAATCCTTTAAATTGTTGTGAACTGTTGTTACCAACAATTCACATCAACTCTGCAATTCACCTTTTAGACCCATGCCCAAATCTCTATCCTCAAAACCAGCATTTGGGAGCTTACCTTTGAACTTTCAGACTCAGCTGTGGATATGTAACATGTTTTCTTCAAGACAGGAGAATGACCAGCCATAAAGCCAGGAACAGTTATAGAATGCAAAGCCAATTTTTTTTCCTTTAGAATTTTTTTGAGAATGCATATTACCTTGAATTTTCTTCATGAGCTTATAGTACTTTTAATGCACTAGTATTTTCAGCTTCCTTTTTATTGCTTCAGGTTGTTTTCTCTTTTACACTGTTCCAGCCAATAAAGTTTCAGTATTTGCACTTCTCTAGAAAATGAACACAGATTTTCTTAAACTCAATTGATATAATAGAGACTTTCAAAACAAAAGTTCATTAAAAAAATCTTGTGTCTCAAATATTAAAATGGAGTATCCAGGCATAAAATATGATATTTCATACTATTATTTCATGAAGCATTCTTTAATATTCTTATAACATATTTAAAGGAGTTGATGCAAAGTTGCAGGAAATATAAGGAAATCACCCTAGATGTAAGTTTACAGAAATATATGAACAAAGCCAAAAATAAGGGCCTATAAACTCATGCAAAATATTTCACTAATCATTTCAGAATATTCATGAAACACTGAAGAATATGCTACCCCTGTACCTAAGAATATTCAGCCCCAACTTGCTTAAAGTGTAATAACAATAAATGTAAAGCAACGTTGTGACTACAGATGTGGTAAGAAAAGAATAAAAAGAGCTGCTTTACTTTCTGCGGGTGTAGCTCAATAGATGCCAATATAAAGAACCCTTCTGGTTATACCACTGTTTCCCAGACTTCTGTAATTTTTTTCCTCTTAATCACATTGTACAAAAGACAGCCTGAAATGTTAACCTGAGTTGGGTGTTGTAATGTAGCCTGCGGTTTCTCGTGCTGAGACAGAGATCTTAAAATCACTGTGATCTGCACAGAAACTCTCACTCTTGCTAAGCAGCAGCCAGAAATGCAGCCCTCTCCAACTACCCACACCATGCCAAGTTGTTTCACTATTGATTAAAGGCAGATGTGACACAGTGAGCTGCTGTCAGATAATGATCGGCATTTTCTCATTAGTGATTGGGTTCTCTTCACTGCTCCGCAGCTCTGAGACCATCTTCAGAAACATGCTACTTCACTGTCCAGAAAATCTGCACTGCACATTATCCCCACTGGATATCACAGGCGTTTCTCGCTGGGCAGTGCTCAGTTTGGGATCCAGAAGCAGCAGTGCTCCTGCTGTGGAAGGGCAAGCTGATTGATGTTTGCAAAAGTGTATGATAGCAAAATTAGAACAAGAGAATTAACCAAGAAATAGCTGAACAAAAACATGACAGGGGAAAAATCCCATGATTTCTTCCTTTTTTTTTTTTTGTGGGTTTTGGTTGTTTTTGGGGTTTTTTTTAGCTTGACTGCAAGTTTCTGGAATTGCAGTCACCTTTAATCCTTCCTTCCTTAGGGAAAGAAGATGTAAGTTTCTAATGTAGCCAGCAGCTAAACCCTACACATGTATCACTAATCTGGGCATGAACGGCAGATTGATTTCTTCCAGATGCTCTTGATTTACTGTGTACATCTCATACCAGGTGGGTTCAATATGCCCAGGAGATACTGAGCTCATGTACAGTGAGTCTACATTCTAGAAACACAGACTTTGCTGTGCACATGAGGAAAATGCAGTAATCTCCAGGTGTACAATAAACCCAGTGGCAAGAACTTGTAGGCTGACGTTGTCCCAGCCTGCACCATTGCCCATGTGGATTTGGCTAACTCAGTCCCTACATTTCTTGTGCCCATGTTCAGTGCCAGGAGTTTGCAATGAAAGCAAGCCTGTAGATTTACTGGTTTTAAGGACAAAGAATAAAAATTGACTAGAATAAGTGAATATTAATGTTCACTATAAAGTTAATGAAAAATTTATTGATTTTTTTAATGGGAATTGTGTGCTTTTAACTGCGATTGTATGATGATAACTTCATTGAATGATTCACAGTGCCAGGTCTTTTATTTCCTCATCCTTCCTACTCCTGCCTGCTCAGATATGTGGAGTGCTGTGAAAATTTTGGATTTCTCTGATGACTTTTTTTTCTCTTTCTATCATTTCAATGCTTTCCTACCTACCTGTAGTGCACTCCCATGTCCTACAGATTGTAATTGAGCAGAGGATCATTAGCAAATGGTGCAAAGTGCCATCCTCCAAGAACGCTGCCCAGGAGTGAGGCGTGGGAGCAGCACACCGCCTTCCACGCTCCAAAGTGGGTCAGAGCTGCATCACCTCCACCCACCCATCTTGTGTCCCTAGTGAGTTCTGTGCTTCAAAGGGAACTGACACACCTCCAGTGCCTTGGAGTCTGTGCCAGCAGCTCTGGGACACAGCAGGACAGTTTGTTTTCTTGAGGCGAGCGGGTGGGTTTAAGTGCGCTCCCCTCCGCAGTGCGCGGTGCGCACTGTGCTTGTCCCCAGGGCCCTGCCGCCCCCGGGATGCTGCCGGGTGCTACACGCTCAGGGCGCTGTGCCCGGCAAGGGCAGTGTCCCCACTATGGAATCTTCTCAGAGGTGGCCCGTGTCCTTTGCGGGTGTCTTTGGGCCTGAGGCAATCATCTCCTGAGTGCTGCCTGGGGACCGCACAGCCCTACCCCTACCCAGTGGGCCGTGCCAGCCTACAAGGTGCCATGCGGTGCCGCCCGGGGAGCGCCTTTCCGGGGCACCCCTGTCCCCGGAGGGGGCCGGTGCCGTGCAGCAGCGCCTCGGAGGGGCCCCGCTCCTCGGAGGGGCCCCCGGCTGGCCGGGCCCGTCCTGCCCCCGGGCGCGGTGGGCCGGGCCAGCCCGCGGGGCCGCGCCGGGGCCGCCACCGGCCCGCGGGGCGCGGGAGCGGGCGGGGCGCCTTCCCTCCTTCTTCCCTCCTTCCCTCCGCGCCGAAGTTTCCCCGAGTTGTGCAAAGCGGGAGGCAGGTCCCGCCGCGGCGCGGGGTGGGAGAAGCATCGCGGCGGAGGAGGAGCGGATCGGCGCGGGCGGGGAGGAGAGGTGGGCAAGGAGCGATGACCTTAGCGAGGAGCCGGCGAGGGAGCGGGCCAGAGGCAGAGCGAGCGGCAGCGCGGGAGGATGGTTGCTGAGAGCCGGAGGAGAGCCGCCCCGTAATGCCACCATGTGAGTCTCTTCCCCGGGCTCTGGGGCCAGGGCTGCGGCTGCCGCCCGGGGCGCTGGGGGAGCGCGGAGCGCCGCGGGGCGAGGAGCCCCGGGCGGGTCGGCAGGGCTTCCCCACCACCCACGGTGGGCGGTGAGTAATGGCAGGGCTGAGCCGCGCAGGTAGGTAGGGCTGAAAGAATGGGGAAACGGGGAAGTGTCAGGCCGGGAGCTCGGAGGGCAGGGCTGGCAGGGCTCTGCCTCGTCCCGGCTCCGTGTCCGTCGGCGGCTCCCTGTCGGCTCCCGGGCGGCCGCTGCCTTTCCAGGGCACCCTAACGCCGTCCTTAGGAGCGCTCTGGTGGATTTCCCCGTGCTTGCGGACAAGTAGCGAAACGCTTGGCCCCGCCGGCCGCCTGCCCTGAGCGGCGGTGCCCCCGCACCCGCCCGGCCCCGGCCTCTCGGCTCGGGACCGCGGCCGCTCACGTCGAGGAGCCCCGGGACCACCGGCAGCCCTCCAGGTGTGGGGCCAGCACAAGTAGGGAAAAAGCAGGGGAAGAGAGGGCAGGGCGGGCTCCACAAAGCACTGGCAGCCCCGCCGCCGTTCTTCGCAGCGCACGGAGCGGGGGCAGCGCGGGGCTCCGCCACCCCCGGGGGCTCCCCCTCCTGCCGCACAGTGCCCTGCCCTCCGGGCGCCTTCCCCGGGAGCTTTCTCCTTTACTGACTGCCTCTCGCCGAAGGTAAGGCGAGGTACCGAGGTTTGGGGTTAGGCGGTGCGTTCACAGCCAGGAGCGAGAACCTGGAGATGCGCCCGAGGGAATCGGGACAAGTGGAAAGGGCGAGGGGTTCTCCCACCGCGCCGTTAAGTTAAGGCAGAAATCAGGAGTTCCTAATATTTAGTGTTGCGGTGCTACCGGGTTGGAAACAGCCAGCAGATTTGTTGCCTGCAACTGGGAAAAGTTCTCTTTGAAAGGAAAGCCAAGGGACTTAGATGGATCTGATAGGGCTGATACTGTTTAAATTAAAAGGCAGTGTCTTTTTTTTTTTTTTTTTTTCTTTTTTTTTTTTTCTCTTTTGATGAGCGTAAGGATGTTTTCAAAGTTGGCTGTAAGAATAATTAGGAACAAGTAGTGCTTAACAAAATGAAAGTTTTAATGGGTATTGTGTAATTAATCCAAGACATTAATGTACTACAGTTTAAAGCAATGATTTCAAAGTTAAAATCAACTTCTCTAATAATCTCGGGGAAGTAAACTGTGAGTTGCAATCATCTTTCACTTGCAGTTCCACTCGAGAGTGATTAAACTTAATAAATTTTTGTTTACAATCTATGTGAGAAAAAAAAGATTGTGAAGTTGATGTTATCTTTCTTTTAATTTTAAAGTGTCAGCAACATTTTTCCTTAATAGCTATAGACATATCAAAGACCAAAGAAAATCACATCAGTGTGCCTGAGGCATAATTCACATCCTATTCCAGGGAACTTTTGACAAAGTTTTGAATGCAGAAGATTTTGAATTTGTATTGCATGTTCTGGGGTGGTACAGTCTACAAATGAAATGCTCCAGCATTATTCACATTTTGTGTATGTTGTCCTGCAAAGCTGTATATTCCCTAAAAGGCGATGCTGTTTTGTCTACTAGCTGGCTGCTGGCATGTTGGGTAAAAGATTTAGTAGTTGGATGCAGCAGAACTCCCAGTAATTCCATCTTGAACTGTGTCAAGTTACTATCCATTTATGGTTTAGATAATTTACATGTCTATTTTGCTGTTCTGGAATGAATTGTGAATAAGCTCATTGTCTCCCTATGTTATAGGAAATGAAAGTAGCTGTGGACTAGACTGGACTGAATTGGTAGCTAGAGTGCATAGCTGGTCATGTCACACAGTGTCTACACTGGGAAATCCAAATCCATAGGAAAATTAGTACTTCACACTTCAGAAAAATCTGACTCCATAGAAGGCCAAAACCCTCAAAAAACTCCCTAAATTTAAGAGGGATTGCTGTTTTTAGACTATATCCATCTGTAGTACATGTACTCCTACCACAGGTGTCCTAAAAATTCCCGAATATATTGGGTAAAATGTTTTGGTCCTGTGACAATCTAGAGTGTTTTCTTCAGAGCTGCTAGTGTGTTATCAGCTAGGGACAGAAAAGGGCTTTTTCATTTAAACTGATACAAAATAGAGAAGAAAACTCACTATGAGCAGTGTTCAGCAATATTTATGTAACCAAAGACAAAGACTGAAATAATCCATTTCTCTTCTGAGATCTTTGTTTGCAGATCCATCCCTCTGTGACAGGGTCTATCCCTTTGCTTACCTAAACTCATGGTGTGTTTGGCTGCATTGCTGTTCTGATATCCATTCCCTGTGCTGTTAATGAATATTAAATGACAGAACACATCTTTTTAATACCATTTAAAATAAGAACACAGGACCAAAGGGGTCTCTTGGGCCATCAGATCAGTGCTTTCACGAGACCATATCATTCCTTGATAAGCTATAAGCAAGCCCAAACTGTTTGCTGATTTTTCTATTGAATTATTCATATGCTGCTTCTATTCACTTCTAGACATTTATTAACACCAGTAGCTGAGAAAAAGAACCTTAAAATAAATATGGTGGCTACTAAGCGGTGAATAATATCTGCAACTAAGTTGTGTTTTTTAAGCCTGGGAAGTATTTATCAGTTATTACAACAGCTTATCATAATTTTCTGAAATGTCAAAAATATAAAAATATCAGGGATGGATTTTGTTGTGAAAGAGGCCTTTTTGTTGGCAATGTGTTATCTGGCTTCCATCCCCGACAACTTCTTGTGTGGACAAGAAGACATTGGAGTGTGAGGCTGTGAGAAGTCAGCTTTCTGGATTTTGACTTTTTGTCTCTGCAACATCCTAGGAGCATATAAATAACTGATTTATTCACTAATTTATAGCACTCAACTAGTGGTTATGCTTTGTTAAACAGTTCTTCAACAATCCTCTCCAAAAGAAACAGATCTGACTCATGGTGTCCACATTAGTGGAGTGTTTTGGTAGCATGAGCTTCTGCGTGTGTTCATTCTTGTCAGAGTTTGATAAATCTTTTTCTTGTCAATTGAGATGATGTGTTATAAAGAGAATTGTTCTGTCCTTCAACGTTGGAGAACATAAGTGGTGAAGACAATTTGCTATTTTTTATATTTTTTTGTTTAATTATTTTGGTGGAGAATGGTGTATTTTTTAATAGCAATTGTGTAATTATTTAGTTTTTTACTCTGGGGAAAAGTCTTTATAGCTACTCCTTTCTGCCTTATGTTTGCACTTATTTATTCTCTGCTCTTGTTGCTTATCCATGTTCTTGAAATCTTTCTTGACTAGCACTTTTTACATGGGTGAGGATGAGGAAACAGACTATAAACTATAACCCTGGAGTACCGCAGAGTACTGGCTTGTAAGCATCATGGCAATGCAAGTAAGCAGTAACAAATAGAAATTGGCCAAATCAAATATCTTTTTCAGGCTAACATAGAATTTCATGTTTTTTCAAAAAGGCACTAGAGGAAATGTGACTAGATACATTCACACCAGACCTAAGCAGCAGAACCTTGTCACGTTATTTTTCCTTGAGTATCTCAAATGTGATGTCTTGGACTCTCCAGTTATTAAATGAGCAAAAACTTTGTGTAATCTCACAGAGATATCAAAAGTGATGATACAGACAACTTATCAGTTTGATGAAAATCAACACAGTTGATTTATCAACACACAATTTATTCTGAATTAATAAATAATTGTTTGTTTCCTAGCCTGATAATTGTTAACTGTGCTTGCTCAAAACAAACCTGCAACAAAAACCTGTAATGCAACTGCTTCTACAGGTTTGCATTGGTAGAGTAGGAAGCAGGTACTAATGTATCTCATTAGTACCTGCAAACTCTTCTGTAGGAACAGGAAAATTATTTTGTATCTCTGGTGTGTCATGCTGTTAGCCCCAACACTTCCATTTCCCCACGCTGTGAGTATATATGCATAACATATGTGCTTTGTGTGTGTAACTATTTTATGTATTCAAGGGTCTTCTATTCAAATTCAATTTTTTAAAATTAATATTAAAGGTATTGTGGACTTATGAATTATATACATTGGAAAATAACAAGTTCCAAAACCTCAGCTTTCTGTTTTCTGAGATTTTAACAGAGATTTTTGGATCACTGAGTTGAAGGACAATAATTCTATTGTTTGATAATCCAGTTACTTTGTATGTCTGGCTTCATCAAAGAGATTCTTGTATTTCAGAGCCCCATGTTCTCTGAGCTTGTCTTCAGCACTTGTTAAGTTTGACTTTACAATATCTCAGAAAAAATAAATCCGCCTCAGATTCCTAATTTGATACAACTACCCACAAAGAACTGAACTCCTTTTGTAATCAGATACCTGTGCTGTGTAACACTGCACTCAGGGGAAGCCTAACTGATCACAGCACTCTGCTGAAATGCCATTCACCTGGGCCCATGGCAACTAGCCCACAGGAGTGCTTTGATGAATTGCTATTTCTAAAGCTCAAATATTACTTGATCTTTTACCATAGTTTATCTTGCTGTGTTGATTTCCACTTTGGGAATAAACAAAAGATTACACTGGAAAAGGTTTTATATTTGCCCCCAGATTTTGCTGGTGGGTTCACAGCAATATCTGTAGAGCAGAATGAAGTTTTGTCCTTATCTACCTCAGGTAGATAATATCTTACTGAACAAAAGCCAGTTATCATCACCAAATAGGAGAGGAAGGAGTTGGTCAAAATAATGTGTGTTGTATTTTGTTACTTGTTACTTCCTTTTGCTTGCTGCTAACTTGTTGAATAAAATGAGATGTGAATGTAGTGGAGCACCATTCATTTTGGATGCATGGTTAAAGGTCTGAATAAATTTATTGAGAGTTTTGCTTCCTGTTCTGCCCACAATGGAGGAAACATTTTGGTTTAGCCGTTAAATATCCTCTAGGCTTTGAGGGAAAGGAAACTTTAACTTCAGGCTATAACCGATAGAGACTTTTATATAACTGCATCTATTTTATTAAATAATCAGGATGTCCCTGACTTCTCTGGCAGCACAAATGAGCTCCTAGATTTTGGCAAGGAAAGTTTCAGGATTTTCATAAGTCAGCAGAAAATATCATAGCTGTCAAAACATTAGAACTGAAAAATGGAAAGCCTTGGTAAGTGCAGAGGCAAATTATCATATACCATCTTTATTTGGTTAATAACAAATATTTATATATTATGTATAGTTATATAGAATAAATGTGTTTATATGTGTAAAATTTTTTATTTCAAAGAAAACCCTCTACAACTTAACTCTTCCAGACTGTGCTTCTTGTTTCTTTTACTAAAATACCACCCACACCTATCTGCTTAGAAGGCCAGTGCTGACCAGTTTTCCATTTTGCTGTCTGCTAAGAACCAGACAATATAATTTCTGACACTTTTTAGCAGACTTTTGCCTCCATTTAACCAATACTAAGGCCATCCATAATTTTAACTATTTTATTTACTGCAAGTTACTATTTTGACTAACAACAGTCCTCCTCATTTTCTTGTCTTGTAAAACTCCCTGAGTTCTTGGTTGCTTTTCTTTTTTCCCACAGGATGTCTCATGTAAGTGAAATGTGGTGCTATCACTGGAAATGGAAGCTGCAGCACTGTCTCTGCTTGTTTACCACCTATATTATATGCGTGCAGCAAGCAGGTAAGTCAGCAATTTATCTTCTTGCATAAATAAATGATCTAGGAGCCAAAGTTTTAACAACCGAAGATTATGCTTCTGTATGGCTGAATTCTGTACAATATAACACTTTGAGGAAAGTGATGCATTATGATCACTATTTGTGATTTTCTAGTTTGGGTCCTGTGTTCTGCTACTGCTGAATTTTCTTTTTGCCATTTTTTACAGTTTTGTTGTTATGAATTGTTACTGTTTTTTCCCTTGAATTTCTTCTTTGAGTTCTTTCATTTTGTTCCTTCTTTGTGGTTACTTTGTTAATGCCTACCTCTTGAACTTCTTCTGGTTGTTGCAGTTCTGTGGGTAATCATGTAGTTCTTCCATTTTCCACATTACTGTTAGTGCTTGCAGATTGTATATTTAATAACCCTTCACTGTAGTTCAAAGTTGTAAAATACCTGGAGTGTGCTTATTATTTTTAAAAGCTTTTATGATGCAAATAGTAGAAACATTCCTCAGCAAAGTAGATGCAAGTTATATGTAAGATAACTGTACAGTGGTAAGAACCATCAGTTTAAACTTGACATCATCTTGATCTGTGGTGACACTTCAGCACAGCATAATGTAACATTCTGGCTGTTTTCTTTAAACATATGAATGAGTGATTTCATTTAGTAAATGTCTTGGCCTAACCACTAGAGTGCAAAGTATTTTAGGAGATCCAGCTGCTTTGCTGGAAAAAAGATGTCTGGAGTTTATTCTGGAGCATATGAAAATTTCGGAGCAGCTTGCGGTGCCCAGCTAATTCTGTATCAGATGGATAGTTTTGCTTTGACAGGCTTGCCGTTGGAAAAAGGATTGTTTATATATAGAAAGGTCTTCTAACTTCTTTGGTAATGCTTGTCTTTTTTTTTTTTAAAGTGCTTTTTCATTTTCAAAACCTACACTTTTTTTTAGAGACAAAACAATGTTGTCACTGTGCAGTAGCACTTTCCATATTTGTGTCACTTTAATAGGTGTTTTCCATTTCCATTTCCATTAAACTGTAGCCAGAAACACATTTAGGATCTACTCCCACCTGAGGTTCCATTGGCTGATGGACTTTGTGTCCCCGTGTTCCTGGTCCATACTTGATCTTGGGCCATGCAGCTGCCATTTACATTGATTTACAAAGTAAATCAGCAAAGCCTCCTCTAATTTACATCTGTGTGCTGTTACCTGGTGACTAGAACACTAGGGTGCCAAAATTATTATCCTTTGCTAATTCCTATTCATAACAGGTAATTGATAACTGAAAGTGCAGGTGACACAGCAGCCTAAGCCACATGAGCCAGAAGGTCCCAGCCAGTGTGCCATGAGGACAGAGAAAGCCAACCACAAACTCACCCTCACCTCACTCAGTGCATTCAGCTAACTGCAGCACACCATGGCTGGCTGTGCTGGTGCTGAACAAGTAGGGTCAAAAGCCCTGTGCCAAACTCCAGGATACACTTCTATAAAATCATATGTGCCCCTGGCTATCCTCTTCAGCAGTAAAATGATTCGTGCCATTGCACTGGTAAAAGTTCCAGGCTCAAGGGCATCCCTGTGGTGGCTTTTCCTTTCTTGCCTCCACAGGAATGGATTTGAAATCTTCAAAACTTTCAATAAATGGAAAAGATATTTCCCTGTCTGCCTAAATGACAAGTAGATAAATAAAGTACACTGTAATTGCCCAGGTTCAATAGACAGATGTTTGCTGTTCAGCAGTGAAAGAGATGATTGGTAGTCTGCTGTTAATACTTGACTGAAACGAAAATGAGACATTTGCCTTTACAGGAACCTGTCATTTGGCAGTACTTGCCTGTAGACCCTCAGGGTTCATATTTCTTTTTATGTTGATGTAAAAGCATGGGTTATGCTGCAAAATGAAGTCTTTTCATCTGCCTTTTTTAATAGAGCAAGACAGACAAAGCAGGAAACGCTGCTGCTCCAGCATTTATTTTCCGTGTTCTTAAAAGGTATTGGTCATTTTGGCTGTGGATTCATTTGGTATTCATAATCTCTCTGGCAGCTTAAGCTTGACTGAATTTACAGTAGAAATCTCATAAAAGGCTGACATTCATCCAGATTCTCTAGTGAGCTGTAAGCTTAGAAAGCTATTGGTGCTTATTAAGCTTTGCCCAGAGGAGGTTACATGCAAGCAAGGATTAAGATCATCAGCTCCAGGTCTTATGGATTATTTAAGGGGCTATTCATACAGATAAAGATATCAGTCACACCGTGACATGGAAAAATGCAAAAGTAATAGTTTTATAGTTTAGTTTGAGAAAAAATACAGTACTGGGCCTGCTTTCAGAAGCAAAGCTTGGGAAAGGGGTTACACAGGAGAAAACAGAACAGGATTGGGATGCTCTGTGGAAAGAATGTTCAACCACAAATTAGTAAGGTACTGAAAAGCAGGTGCACAAGTGGAGTGCAATCTAAAAGTGTAGGTCTGAAACCTCAAAGGAGTCAATGGATGGATTGTGACACTTGAAACAGAAAGAAATTACTAACAGAAAAAAATTATAAAAATACAACATGTACTTCAGTTAAAATCTCAGTAACTATAAGGGTTTGGGCACTCTGGCTTCAGATCCTGTGTTGTGGGTCAGGGTGACATTACTGCACAGCTCAGGTAGTAACTTGTCAGGGTTCCATTCCTGTCTGAGGTAGATGTCCCTGATGGTCTTATGTGGGTCATTTAGAGGTGCCTCAGTTTCCCTGTGATGAGTGTACGTCTCGCCTCCCCTGTAAACAGCTTGCCTATCTTCCAGTGAAAGGGCTGCATCGGAGCTGAGAGCTTAGAATGGGGGTGTTTAAAACAGAATTAGTTAAATCTGATTTTGTAGGAGACTCAGATATTCCTAACTTTTTGTTTGTATGTACATTTCTTTGGTTTCAGAGAGCCCAGAAGAAAACAAATGGAGTGAACAGAGTTCTAGAAAACATGACTAGTGAAAGCAGACAGAAAGAACTAAGATTTCTTTGGTCTATAATAGGCAGAAGAGGCAATGACTAAAAACTGAAAATATTTAAGAAGGTAGGTGCAGTGGGAAGGCATAGACTGATATTTTCAGGCAGTTGACAGGCCAAAAAAAAAAAAGGGGGGCTTAAATTACAGCAAGATAAATGAGGGGAGGACATCTCATGCAAAGGTTTAAATAGCAGTGAATTAAATTTCAAGAAAGACTGGGAAATCCCAGTTCCTGGGAATGTATGATAATATTCACAAGAAATGGTTCAAATCTACAGTACTCCTACCCTGAGAAATACATTATATAATTTCCAAACTTCCCTAATATCTATAGTTCTTCCTTAATCATTGACCTGTAGAATCTCTTTTGGTTAAAAATCTGGGAAATGAGGAGACCCTTTGGAAATTGCACTTCTTGGAATATGACAGTGCTTTTGCTGTGTCTAAAAAATTGTCTTGGTGTTTGTTCTGTCACAATGGCTTCAATTTATCTGACATAAAGAAGCAGCAGTTCCGTACAGAAAGGAAAAATCAGGTTGCTTCAGGTGTTTGTAACCTCACAAAAACATTTAGTTTAGTCTCTCCCTTGCTTTTTTGCTTTTCTGCTGTCATAATAAAATGTCTATTGTATCAATATTGTGCTGTCTTTTGGAGTTGTCTATGCTCTCTACAATAACTCAGGAGCAGAACTGGAGTTTTTTCCATGATCTTAAATGCAGATTTCAGTTTGTATAATTGTTCTCCAGTCTAGTTTTCAAGTGTCTTAGACTTTCAGAGTTTGGAACACTTGAACATTTGAGGAGATGGTAGAATCCACGTAAGAGTTTTCACCTTCTTATGTCATTAGTAGACTTCCAATTACATAAGAGTCAATAAATATTGTAAGTTTTGACTGCTGTGCAACCATATTTAGTTTTATTCAGAAAGTGGAAAACATCTATTTTAATAAAACCTTGAGAACATCTATAATTCTTACTACACTATTTCTGCATAATGCCCCATGCTGACATTACCACAAAATTACTGTGACTGTAGCTAATGTCAGAATAAACATTTGTCCTTTTGGTCATCCATCAGTAAAGTGCACTGGTGTCTGTAGTCACATTTCCATGTCCTCAGCCCAGTTTAATCAGTTCTCAGAAGCTCATCAAAGAGTAAATTTCAATTCTGTTACAGCCCCTGGAATGTTAATTTTCGTGGTGATTCAAAGCAAAATTTTGTGCGTTGAAAAAAACCATCTCAATGCAGATCCTTCACCCGTGTGTCTGATGATGATCCACAATGTAAGATCAGCTTTGTCTGTTATGCTCCTCAATTGCCTCTGTGTAGATAAAGGAGGGTTTAAAGTCCTGCCTTGTTCATGGGAGCATTTCAGAGCGAATCTGTGGGTCCAGAAGCCTAATAAGGGATGGGAAGTCAGTATGGCGGGAAGTATTGCTCATGCCACCAGCGCTGGCGGCAAGAGTTAGTGACGTGGTGAAAATGGATTGGGCTTTATCTGGCACAGCCAGGTCAGGAAGTGCGGTTTTTCACCACGGATCTCAAGCTGCCTAACCCAGACAGAGGCCAAAGATCCTATCACTGGGCAAATGATGAAATGGTTGTCAGCACATTCCCTTATCTTCCTCTTTCTTACCATGTGCAGAGCAAGAACTGAAGTGCCAAGGCATTAATCCAGTCAGGCAGCACAGTCCTCACATACAGCGGGGACTGGTTTTATTAAGTTGTTTGTTACTGGTGCTTTGTTGAACTCCTCTCAGGGCATCCCAGGGGTGGGAACGGGTGTCCATTTATTGCTGAGCAGGGTAAATGTGACTGTCCCTGACTTGGGCATGGAAATTCTTATTTCTGAAAGTTATGGAAAAAGTCAGGAAATTCTAAAAGTTTGGAAAAAATATTCAGTCTAGCAGGCTCTTTCCTTACAGAGGCATACATAAATCATGAGTAAGGGAGAGATTAGTCAGAAGGAATCTATGGATTTAATGAATAGCTCCAAGGTTTTTTATTCTTTCCTCTTTCTCTGTCATTTTTTAAATATATATTTTTAAATTTAGATTAAACAAAATATAAGCTATCCCTTTCATGTTCTGTTTAGTATCTGAATTTTTGCTGGCTTGAGGCATATGTTTAGAATTTCTGTTCATACAAATCTTGCAGGGAAAAAGTTGCCAGTTGGCTTTCTTGTATTTCCCCTAGTTGACAGTTTGTTAATATAAAAGTAAATTACTGTTGAAATGAATTTCACAGGAACCTGCCTTTCATTACCTCTGTTTACTTTTTTTTAGCCATAATCTTTTGATGGTGTTGATAATTCTTTTCCCTTGAATGTTTCAACATCATTGCATAAACCATGACAGTAACCAATACTGCCGTAAAAGCGCAGTGATTTTTCCCCCTCCTCTGATATGCCCTCGCAGCCAAACCCATTTGGAATGTGCTCAGGCATTTCTAAGCTGACCATGACCTCATGGTACAGGGTCTCTGCCCTCCTTTATTAGAACAAAGGCTAAATAATGTACCTCTCTATAAAGAATATACCTTCAAAGAAAGAACAACCTGTCACAGAAAGTCCAATCTTTATGACCTACAGTGTTTTAGAATCTGTTTATAAATTATTTTTGCCTCATTTTCTCTGTTCACTGTTAGAAATTAAAATACATAGCAAACAAAAGCTTGGATTTTCATCAATACTGTTTATCACATCACATAATAAAAGTACCCCCCTTAGCACTATATCTGAAAATAGGCCCAAGATGACTTGTGGCCATCTGGACTGTGCTTTCCAAAAGGCTGCCCTGATAGATGTTATTATGTGGAAAAAAAAATGGTATTTGTCAGTTTTTCTCAATAAAGTGAATGAAAATTTTAGAACAAAATGTGTTTCTGTCTTATTAAAAACCTGAATGTTGCAAGTGCCACTTTTTTGTCTCCTGTGGATTACTAATATGAGAAGCATTGCATTGTGAAGGTGTTAACTAGAAATAGAAGTTTTCCAGGTACAAGTTCCTGACATACAAGCCTAGCAATTGTGTGATGTGCATTCCAATATGTATCACAATTAATACTGAGTAATTAAAATGGTTGATTTAATATCCCAATGGGCCTTTTAGAAGTCAGTAATTACCATGGTAAAGTCAGCATTTCTCAATTAATCAGAAGGGCTGATCTTGCAGATCTTAGATGCCTATTTAATGTCCATGATTTTTTTGCTAGGACTTAGTATTTGTTTACTTAGTGGGATTGCTAAAGTGTTTTGCACAAGGTGGAGCATGGACTACTTAATAGATCAAGGCCTCAGTTATCACTTTCTGATAAAGAAATGTTAAAATTTGCATTTTCACACAACCACAACACAGAGATGTCTGACATAGATACACAATACTAAAATGAAGAAAAACATATATGATGTTTATCTTTCAAGAATCTGAAAATAATGAGGGAGTTGTAGCTACAATCTAGTAAGGTACTGCAATATAAGAAAACTTACCTGGAAAGTTACATTCCTTGTTAAGACTGTGTATGAAAAACATCTGATTAAATTTTTCTCATGTACTGTTTCTGAATTTCTTTCTCTCATCATGGAAGAGAAAAATCTCTCCTGTGGGAGGAAAACAAAGTATTTTAGCTACAGACTGTGAACAATTTTTACAGAGTTAACAAAAATATTAAAGTAATAATGATAAGTTACATTGGAGAAGTACATCCCTCGTTGTGATATGTTGAACCAAAACTACTTTTCCTGCCCTAGATATGATAATACAAGCATACATATCAAGGGAAGGGAGGGTTTCCAGAAACCCCTCTTGTTTTGTCTGGGTTCAGTTCTTGTTGGTCTGCTCAGTTCCTGTAAATGACAGACTAAGCTTTCACTCCTGCTGCAGTACAGGAAAATTAATGGTATAATCCAGAGTTAGAAGTCTGCCTTGTAGTCTGGCCTCCAGATATCTTTCAAACAAGTTAATTTTAATTGACATCTCTGAAAAGATCATGCCGCTTTCCACTCTAAACCAAACTGCAGTCCTATATTTTTGGTACCACTATGAACTTGTGCTCTTCTTCTATGATCTTTCAAGTTGTAAGTTTTGTAGAGTTTTTTTGTTTATTTTTTTCTCCTATTGTCTGGGGCTGCAGCTGCTTGTACAGTATCTTGGCTGTTTTCAATTTGTTAGTTGGAAACAATTTTGCTAATTGTTAAGATTTCAGCTCCCAGAGATGTTTACCAATTCCCATTCTGTGAATTTCCTTTTCAGTAACTTCTGAACATCTTTTCAGTTATTTACTGGTTTGTCCAAATTCCAGTGTAGCAAATAGTCAAATTTGACAATAGAGGCCACCACAGTGGTAACTCAGATTGCATAATCTTCTAAAACTACTGCTATATTAATTAAGATGTAAGAATTAATATTGTATGGAAGTGTCAGCATGGCATATTTTCAGAGAAATTAATGTTTGAAACTTCTTGTAGACTGATAAAGTGTGTGTTGGAAAATAATTTACTCAGAGAGTGACAAAAAGTTAGTTCCTATTTTTGAAACCATTTTTATTCTGGATATCCCCAAAACAGTCCAGCTGTCTCCCAGTGCACTGTAAAACAACTGCTTTTTTTTTCCAGAGCTAAATACCTGCAAGAGCTTCCAGGGTAGATCCATGAACACAGGGTAAAGCCATGAAGAGATTGTCACACAGCTAATGTAATTTTTGGAAGGCTACAACGCAATCAGATTTTTTTCTAGTTGCAGCTTTTTATCACTCATGAATATGCTTCTTAATGGGTGTCAGACAGAAAGCTGCAACTCTCTCAGTCTTGAACAGAGTTTGTTTTGTTCAGATGCATGCTCTGGCTTCTCAGAGCTCTTTTAATTAAGAACTGTGCAGTGACAGATCCATACTATGAAACTCAAGGCATTTTTTAATCAGAACTTGCTTTTTAGGTGGAGAGAAAGACCTCATGGTTGAAGTTATCACAGAGGCATTTGTACAAGTAACCCAGTTCTCTGTGACTTTTTTTTGAAGTGTGAGGGCCACTGTTTTTTCCTCATTGTCTTGAATTTACAGGAAAAGTCTGTAAATGGGTTTAAATTTTGGATGCTTTTTTCATCTTCTGATTCTATCTAAATATCTTCCCTATCCAAAGTATGATAGTCACATATTACACTGCACTTTATAGAAATTGAAAGCATGCAGAGAATCCCGAAATCACTTGTCTGATGAATTATTAAAAATAAAGAAAGGAACAATAGTATGTCTTTTGCAATGAAATCTAAAATAACTGGGAGGTTTCATTCTGGATGTGGGTGTCCCATCTATCCAATGTTTTGAATAACAGATCATTCGAATGGTGTTAATTTATCTTGGGTTTTAACTTTGGTTTAAAGAACCATTGTGTTTCATGTATGTATGTAATATACACACAAAAATAAAAGGGCAAAATGCTGATGTTGAAAAATGACTTCATTTGTACAATGGGTTAGAAATTGTGGTGTTTTAAAAAAAATTGTTTGACTGATAAAGGTACTTAAAGGAAGTGTAACATTAACAATAATGGGCTCTCTCCCCCACATGGGTAAGCCTGGTACCCATCAGATGTGCACTGTAGCTGCTCTGGTTACAGTTTATTTATATCACTGGTTTATAGAGTGTATTTTTTATTCTTTGACCAGTCAGATTTTGGCAGTATATCATTTCCATGACATCTAGTATTCTGATCTAATTTTGGATTGGCTGTGCTTCTGCTAAAATCTTGCCATTGGAACTGGCAAAAGCATTGTATATCAGAAATGCCACCAGTCAGGCCTTCCCTCTGTCGGTCTCTGCATATGAGGAATTTCTCTACTGTTAAGTGATTATTTCACTGCTTTACAAGTGAATTGCATTTAACCCTTCTGATTCCTGGAGAAGTCTCTGTGGAACTCAAAAAGGCAGAAGTAGCACATGTGGAATAATAAATTTCTCCTTCTGGTGGCCCATGGCAATCAAAAGATACTACTGAGGATTAAAAAGGCAAACATCTCTCTATGTGTATACTCCCTCTCTCTAATAAAATATACACATATTTTTCATGTGGGTAATACCAAATAATAAATTTCTAAATCTCTCACCAAAATTTAGTAGCTTAGAAGTTATCTGCAAATAATAGCTGGCATAGTTGTCTTTAGTTTTGGGTGGATTTCTTTCCCTCTTTATTTGCAATGTTGATGTATGTGATAATAATATTCTATTTTACACAACTCCTGTGCTTACTGACTCCTTTTGCTATTACCTTCAGCAGAAGCATCTGAAGTTGTTGGTTTTTTTAGAGCTTAGCAAAATTGAAATACTGGTGATTTAATCATAGAATCAATAGCTGAACTCAAGACCTTAGGAAAAAAATGCTTGGCTGCACAAATCTTTTCTGAGTAGCACATCATAGCAATGGAATGTTGCAGATGCCAGAAATGTAGCTGAGAAGAGTCCAGTTTTTAAAGCTATTGTTTTCAAAACATTTATCTTGCCTTATCATCCTAATAATTTTTCTGGTGTAATAAGAATCTGAAGGAGAAAATTACAACATTAGTTTTAAAATTTTGTCATGTTCTCTTAAAAGCATTATTTTTCTTAAATAAGTGTTATTTTCAAGGAAGTAAAGGAAAATAACTTACTGACAATGTGATTGAGAAAATAATGAAATAGTTTCATGGAAGGTGTGCACTTTGCTTTTTGTGCTTAGGAATGGTGACATTGAGACAAATCTGCTTTAATCTTCAAATAGTTTTGCACAGCTTCTGGACTAAAATATGAGGAAATTCTTAAGGACATGTTCATGTCTGTATGTTCTGGTGATTCCTCCATGGGCTGCATAACATTCATTTTACTGGGTCCCACCAAAGTCAATGCAGGTTTTAATGTCTTTGAGTAAGAGCAGAGTTACATCACTGTGGAGCTCTTTGGAAAATCCCTCCCCAAATGTCCAAAGAGAAACTATTTGGAAGTTTGTGTCTTGACTAAGCTGTGCTCCTATGTCAGAGGAAGCTGAAGTTCTGCCCCATGGCTTTAAAAGATTTAACTTCCATGGTCCTGCATCACTGTTCAGTGTTCAGAAAGGAAAAAGGCTTAAAGAACGAAAGAACTGTTGCTGTGAACACTTGGCAATGATTATATGTTGTAACTTGTGGGTTTTGTCTGCAGATTACTGTGATCTCACCCAGTGAAATGGAAGAGGTTTTTGTATTCTGTTTTTTGTCTCTGTAATCCCCATGCCATGTGAATCCTTTTCTTGGTGCTTAAGAATTGACTTCAGCTCCAGCAGAAAATTCAGATGCACAAACTCTTCTGGAAGGACTGATACTGAAAGACTTTTTCTTCTAGCACTGTTCCTGCTTTTTCTGGGACATGATACAATTTGTGGGCACCTCAAATTCCCAGAGATTCACTGTTAAATTAATAGTCTCAGCACTTTCAAAAACTGAGCCAGGGTGAAGCCAGAATTTTTGCCCTGTCACTCTCTTTTTCAGCTAGGTTTACTACATCTGTTTGGGGATTGTTCAGTAACTCTCGGAGTCAGTTAAAATATGGTAAGAATTCAGATATCTACTCTGGTTTTTAATCCTAATCCACAGAGGAAAGCTTTGTTTTTCCTTTTGAAGTGAATTGCTTTTGATTATAGTGGGATGATTTTTTGAGCTTTCCTCTTATTTTACTTTAGTGCACGTGTTTCTAGTGAGAACACAGCTCAGCCTCGCCAGAGTTTTAATCTTTAGGGTGAAGTTTACAATGCTTCTTATCTTAATCAGATACCATGTTTATTCACTTGAAATATGTGGAAATCTGAAGAAACATCTTCTATTAGCAGAGATCAAGACAAACTTAAAAAAAAAAGAAAATCGGGTCTTTTAGCAATTTATGGTGTTTCATATTAGATTTTGATTAGTTTTCCTTTGCAGAGTTCAATACAAGAAATGATATATGGACAGCAGAATGAAAAAATAGTGTTGCATACTATAATAACAACAAAAAAAATGTCTGAAACTAGAATCTGGTCATCAAAATGAGACCATTGTGAATCACAAACATAAGTTACTTAATAGCAGTTGATCAAACTTTTTTTTTCTTGCCAGGAAGCTCTTCTGTGGTACTTTTAATTTGTTCTTTACTTTGTCATAATTTAATTCTCTTTCTGTCTGTAGTTCAGTTTTTAATACTGGCCCTCACAATAATTCTCATCTGTTCCTCTTATACCATTCCTCATAGTAATTATGGTGTCAGTGTGTAAACTTCGAAGTGTGTCTACAAATACTGATGGTAACCAAAATGACAGTGAAATGGAATTAGACTTTGTATGGCCCTGGTGCTATATACATTCAAGAACCAGTTACTTGGCAAGCAGGGAGATATTCTGCACTATTACCTACCATTTTTGGGCTATACATACCAGTTTGGGAACATTATGAAAAACTGAAGACCAATATTGTCAGTTTAAACACTGATCTGTTCCCTAATGGGCCTTTTGTGGGGTTGTGGCATATATTACACATATGAAGCTTTCAGTAAGTTTAACCATTTGCCTTCTATGTTTTTAAAGCTATAATGCAATTCAAAGAGGATTGTCCACCTAAAGTCATAAGATAAATATTAAATAATAATAATGGTGGTATTTTATTATTTTACTCCATGTAACACAAGTTTTTGTAAGTTAATGAGTACTTGCTAGCCTTATCACTGCTGGAGATATATAGTCGGGAGGTAGCATCAACCATTACCCTGTGCTTGTCTACTGCCATAAATAAAGCTACTTGACTTGTTCTTTGATGTTACTTTTAAAAATACAATTATTATAAATTATAAAAATGACTGATAAAAATGATCCTAAAGCATTGTATATTTATGATACAACTTAAACTTTAACAGAAGCAAATGTTGAACTAACATTTTGTATCAGTTTACAGACAAATATCCGTACGGAAACAGGGTATTGTGTTTATTTGGGTTGTGCAGGTGGATCTCCTGTGTGTGCTGACAGATTTATAAATCCAGCTACAGAGCACAGAGCCTTTGTCCACACTTTAAGTAAATTATGTTCTTGACTATAGGCTGCTTTTGTCATGGAAAAATATATCTGTTTGAGACTTGAATGAATAATTGCTTTCATTGTGAACACCTCTTTACCAGCAGCAGTAAGAGAGGTTTGAGTGAATATCCCAATTATATGTGGATAATGTCATATTAGGCTCCCAATTATATGTGGATAATGTCATATCCTTGTAATCTATCTTTTCTAATTATGACACAGTATGCTTATTTCTGAAATGCCACATGCTAATAAATGGCTCTTACTTGTCTGTTACTGCTTTTAGGTAACACAACATTTTAGTCATACCAGTTCTGATAAAGAGTAAGACATTCACATATTTTTATTTTGCAGTAATTTCCTGTCTTATGTGGAGGTGAGGAAAAGCTTGGGAAATAGAGAATTATAATCTAGAATCAGCAGTTGCTAGGTTAGTTGATATGTCAGAAACCTGCGTGGTAGACCAGTGGGGAAGGTTTCCTTTGATTGTTACACAAGGGTAGTTTTCAAATTTGGCTTATTTAAAATAATAGAAGAAAACTTTAGTAAGAAAATATATAAAAGGAAGTACTAAGGCTAGAAAGCTGGCAACCCTCTAACTAGGAAATAACAGATTTGAAGGATTCAGCTTTCCTATGGATTTTTCCATTTTCACATCCATGGTGATCATGCAGGGTGTATTACAAAGCCACCTGCTTTTTGTCATTTGCCTTCAGTTTCATACAAAGTAGACATGCCAGGAGGCTGAAAACAAACATGATTTTTCAAGTCTTTGCTTAAAGTGTGGCCAGAGGTAAAATATGTACACAGAATGAGGAACTGGATTGTAAAGAGATCTCATGGCAAGGGTGGCTGAAGGCTGTGCTAGAAAACTGAATTCTGTCTCTATTTTCTCTTATGGGTGGCTCAGCAAATGAATTTCATGCCTGTCTTTAATGTGTCTCAGTTTCTGTCCCTAATTTAAACCTATAGAGTGATTTGCATCTCTGGTTGCAGCTGAGGTGAATAGGAACTGTCTTTGACTATATTAACCTCCATATAAAGCTGCAAATCACAAGTTAGGTCTTGCATGTCTGAGACACCTAACATCAGAAGATTTTTCTGATGTTGATTTTCCCCAGATATACGTCTGTAAAATGAGTTTAAGAATATGTCTTCTGCACAGCTGTATTGAAAGTTTTTTTGATAAAATAACTGTTGAAGAAACCTTCAGATGTTATACTAATGAACACCACAGAGGAGCTCATGAGGAAGTCAGCAATAATGTCTCAGGAGAGAACTGGAATTGCTTCAAGGCTGAGGGCAACACATCGAAGAACAGGATACTGCAAAGTTGCTTATTTCATGGGGTTTGTCCTTCCTGTGCACTCAATGAGATCCTGCAAAAACAGTAGTATGTGATTATGTAAATGAAGATTTTTTTTTTCAATTATCTGTGCACAAGGGCCAGAGGAAGGTTAACTCTGGCATTTCCTAAGTTCAGTTGTCCTTGATTGTGTAGCCCTAATGGTGTCTGACTGTTTCTGGGAGGGGTTTATATTGCTGAGGTGTCTGTGTATATGTAGATAAAACTATAATTACTCTTAGAGATGTGTAGTTAGAATTCTAATGTATCCCATATGCAGAGCAGAAAGTCCTCTTAACAAAATGTAATTTACTTATTTTTCTTGTTTCATGCATTCTCATGTAATCAAGAGATCCTCCACTATATTTTTCAGATATTTTAAGGAAGCTGAAATTGACAGTGATTAGAGTAATCAAACTACTTTCCTGTGAAGCAAAACTTCCTTTTTCATTTAATTATTTATTGCAGTCTTTGAATGATCCAGCAGTTAGAACAACTGCAACTTGGTTCTGTACAACCCATGTGACACCAGAACACAGTATTTTGTAATAAAAAGGAAAAAATGAACAGAGAGATGTTCTGTTGTTGTACTTCCAGCATGCTCCTATCCCTTGAAAGATTTTTTTCTTTCACTTCATTTTTGTATTCTATGAATAACTTCTGGGGAAATTCTGATTACACTTTGGAACAATATAATTTCTTGATTTTCTCTGGTATTTTCTCCAGGGTGATGCATGGGTGCATTTTGGTTTGGGTTTGGGGGAATTGCTTGCTTGTTTACTTTTTTGTGTTTGTTTTTAAGGCAATGAAATTTTAGTTTATTGATGATTGGTATTGTCCTGTTGTAAATAGAAAACAAAATATTTGTCATTAGGAATAGAGGATTCAATGTTACTCTTAGCAAAAGAGTGACAAGCAAATATCTATCTACAGAAAAGATGTTAAGGCTTTTACTTCTGTACTGATAGTGTGTGAAGGATCACCTGGAGAGTGTTTTTGTCTGGATGAGCAGGTCCTGTGTGGACTGAAGTTTGAGGGAAGGTGGCATTTTTCTAGGAAGTGGGATTCCCTGAATTGCACACAATCTTTCTGTGTATCTGAGGTAATGGCAAGGTGCCCAGAGCTTTGTGGAGAGATCCCTACTTCTTCAGCAATAAATAAAGTAAGTAAATAAATATTGTTAGTAAAGTGTAGGATGTCTTTGATGTCTGCAAGATTAAAGACTGGAACTGGCATGCAGTGCCAAGCACCCCATGCTTCCTTAGTGCCTTTGCTGCCAACATCCTCAAAAAGAGCAAGGATCATAATCCTTAAGACACCAGGTTTGAAAAAGGATTTCCTTTAGAGCTGAGGTTGTTTTTCTTACTCTCCAGACTTGTAGCTAGTATTAAAAAAAATAAAAAAGAGTCTTCTAGAATTATGAAATGTTTAATAACTGTGTGAGTTTTCAGATTACGGATTATATGAAATAATTTTTTCCTATAATGGTGGACAAAGCCTTGATGCCCATCTGCCCTTGAAACAGAAGTAGGTCTGTTACCTCTTTAAGATGGGGTCAAACCAGCCCAATGTTCATATCTGGGCATCTGGAATACAAGATGCAAGGCCTGTGTACTTGATACTTTTCCTCCAAACTCCCAGTCTTCAACCCTTTCCATTTTGGCATGGCTTGCCTGTTTAGTCTGTGACGGGTTTCTGCCAACAAGTTGCCCACTCCCTTTGAACTCTCACACCCACCACTGTCCTCAGGCAGGGAGTGCCACGTGTCCATTTCCTGCTGTATGAAGGACCACCTTGTTCTCCTGACCTTGAACCTGGCTTCTACAAGAAAGGGTCACTAAGCGATGACAGTGAGCATGTACTCCTTATCTCTCTTTCCCCTGTCACCTACAGACCTTTTGCAGACCTTTGCCTGTTCTCCATTACATTGTCTTTTGCCCAGCTTGAGAGTACCTGGCTACTCCTTCTTTTGCCCTGGCCATCTGAATGCAGGACCTACACCCATGTATCCCCTTCCTGTGGCTCAACAGCTTCATCAAACCCAGGCTGGGACATCCACCTGTGTCCTGGGCTGTCCCCTGGCTGGGAGCAGTGGGAGCTGGGTTGCCCGGGGTGGAGGAGGATCTGGAAGCCAGGCTGGCCCCAGCACAGACAGGGTCCTCACTGGCTGGATACCATCTCACCATGTCTGGGCTGGGTTAATAGACAGGGTGAGGTGAAGAAGCAGGTCCAAGGTGCATCCAGAGAGTCTTGTTAGGAGCAGCCAGAGACAAAGGCCAGAGACAGATATACCTACAGCATATCTGAAAGCAAGAACTGAAAGCCAATTAAGGGCTTTTAGTGCACTCAGGGCACTGTCATGCTTATCTATGTTGAGTTTTGTTTGTCATTTAATTGCCTAGTCATTCTGTCTTATAATATGAGACTCATTTTTCTGTTCTTTACAGTTTGCCTTCAAGGTATCTACTGTCTGAAGCAGCTTTCCATCATCAGCAGACTTTGTGTGCTTCTTCTACTGCTTTTCCAGATACTTTCTGGATACACTAATTAGAGTGGATCCCAGCAAAGACCCTGTGGGACTCTGCTGGTGATGTTTTTGTGTTTTTACACCTTCACATTTGTTCCAATGCCCTACTTCTTAACCAGTTACTTATCCATGCCAAAACTTTGTTTTTTGAACAATAGCTTCTTAGTGGCCTTTAAAGATTATGGTAAAAGTCTTTGCCAGAAACTTTCTGGATATCCAAATGAAATATGTCAGCTGGGTAATATTAACCCACATAGCACAACTGAAGCCTGCAGAGAGCTCCAAAGGAGTTTGTAAGACAAAATGTCAGTTTACAGAAGTCATGTTGACTCCCCAAATAGATTTTATTTATCCAGGTGTCCACTAATTCTAGCATTTCTTGTACCACAGATCCTTTGTGGTAGCCGAGGCACTGGTCTGGTCAGAGGGAAAAATTGTGGTAAACTAGTTTTACATGACTGCCTGTTACCAGCAAGCTGTACAGGTGCTAACATTATTGGTAAATCTTTAGGATGTATGACTTGTAATTACACTCCTGTTCCGGTGCTCTAGACTAAGACTCTAGTGCATCTGGTAAAAATGGGCCTGAAAATAATAACATGTTTGATCATGTTGACAAGCAAAGGAAAGGACTGAGTACTTCAGGTCCTTTATTAAAATGTAATGAAAGCTTCAAGCAGCTCATTTGAGTGGTAATTCCTCAAAACTGTGAACATTAGCAAAACAACCTTTTCAGTTGCAATGAATAGCTAGACCACCCTCTCACAGTTCAGTGAAAGTGTCAAATGACTGGTTTTCCCTCAGACTGTGAAGGGGAGAAAAGTGCCATCACTGCAAAAGGAATGGATTCATTTCTTCTTTCTTCAGAAATGCAGAAGAAACAGAAATGAACTGTGATGCAGAAGGAACTGAGATAGTCTGCAAGGCACCCTATATACTCTAACTTCTTTCTCACAAATGAGGGAACAAACCTGTTATTCTGCCCAGTGCAAATCTGGTAGCCATAGGACTAAAGGTCCTACCTCTCCCTGAAAGGACAGAGCTCTTCCCCATATCCTCATATCAATTCAGATATGGTCACACAAATAGATTACTTCCTATTGGTGGGCAGTTCAGCAATCAGCTGGTTCAGACATCAGAGGTTGTTAGACCTTTCTGTTTGAAAGACCATGCAGATGTCAGCTCTGAGCAGAAGATAACACCGTTGTGCTAGTTTTGGTCTTTTGCAATCCAAATGCCAAGAAACTTCTGATACTATTACTTCCTGTAAGGTAATTGCTTTCTCAGAACAGGGCAGCTTGTTGCTTGTAAATGAGGTAGTAAGGCTTTCATGTGCAGGGAAAAACAAAATTTGCTTAAAGAAGTTTTAATTATGAGACAAAATAATGTTAAATATTTGTACACTGGAACTGGGATTTTTTATTGTCATCATTTTTCATGAAATGATATTTTACATTGCATCCGTGCTAAGAGTCACAAATTACAACCAGAATAAGGTGATTTCCTATTATAGCTGCTACTTTGGCTTTTGAGATGAAACTGAACCTTTGGTTAGTATTGGGGATACAGTCCTGGGAGAAGGACTGGCTTCAGGCAAAGCAGAGAGTTTCTTTGAGCAGAAGTCTCCTGTAACTAGCAGATGTGCTGTAGTCCTGTTGCATCACTCAGCCCACTCTGTCCCTTATACTTTGCTGAAGCGCCTTCCTCACAACCCTTTCTCTGCAGACAGGGAAAGTAAGACCATTCTTACCCTATCAATAAGGTTTGAATGTAAGCATGGCTGTATTTATGTTTGTTGATTTATCCCACTTGGAAGGTTTATATGATCAGCCCTTTCAGGCTGAATTATTTATATTTTTGTCTCTGTTATTATTATGCATTTGTTTCATCAGTTGCCTCAGAGGTAGCACTTGTGAAGAGTCAGGAAGCTTGAAAGAAAGGGTGCAATTCTCTGTCTAGTTATAAATGAACTCACTTCTGGCAGATGTTTGCAAGTCATAGTTGGTGAAGGATCTAGGAGTTTCCTGATTACTTACAAACAACCCACTGCCATTTCCATAACTAAAAACTGCTTAAAATTGCTGCTGGCACTGCAGTGTAGTTATGTTTAGAGTTCAGGCTGAAGCAGACTTACCAGACAATCTGAAAAGGGTTGTAAGACTGTCACCATTACTACTCCCTAGTGCAGCGTCGTATCTTCAGTAGTGGAATAGGTGACCACAGTTTCAGAGGCACCTAGACTGACATCAGGCTGACATCCCCTTTTTGTTTATATGGCATGGCATACGTGCAGGTGGCACAGCGTGGTTCTGTCGGAAGGAACGTGTTCCAGCTGACCATTCAGCACTGCTCTGCAGCTTCCACAGCTGATCCAGACTTAGGAAAACATGCAAGCAGTTACCATCAGAGCTATTATAAGAACTTTTCCTTCATGTAGTTGTTGCAGCCTGATCATAATGACTCAATTACCACATGCTACAAAATGTTGTAATTGCTGTTAGTCCTGCATGCTGTCGGAGCCTGTTTTGGCTGTTCTGGCTGAATAGTTTTGTGTCTGACTGCAGGAGGTGATCCGAACTGCCGGGATGGAGAAAAGCCAGCACTCATGAGAGTCACAGGAGAGCTGTCTAGCACACCCAAAAGCTTTTCATACTACAAATGGATCTCCAGCACTCTGTCTCACCACAGAATGTGCTGCATAATAACACTTGAGAAAACTACAAAGAGAAAGAAAATACCAGAGTTACTGGAAAGCTATTTGGATGAGGAACTGGGTTGCTGCTATTAAATAAGATTGATTTTTCTGCCAAAATATATTGTTTTTGTTGAAACTTAAACACATATTAATTGTAAAGAAAAGCAACAGGATAAAAATTCTAGCTAAAGAATTTTCATGGAGAAAAAAAATTGCTCTGAAAATCAAAGCAAAAATTTAAGTAATTATTTTGAGATTTCTTGAGTATTTAAAAAAGTTTTTCTAAAAGTTTTAAGGTGATAACAATCAAATATTTTGACACTTATCAGAAATTATTTTGTAGAATATTTTTTGAAGGAGATTTATTTTTTTCCTTTTTTTTTTTTGGAAAAAAAGACTTCCCATCTAATTATTCCTATACTACTTATTTTCAGAAGGCTGATTACACCTATCATTTTTTAATTTTTCAGTTAATATTTACTGCACCAAATTAATGTCTGCATAAGCTGACCAGGTGTAAGGTTCATATTAGGTTTAACACTTGTAGGTATTAAAACATTTCTCAGCTTTTCCATGCACATTGTGGGAAAGCTGTACTGAAACTATCCTGAACCATACTGAGGAGTTCCCTGTTGGTTTGCATGCACTGCTCAGCAACTTTTGCTGAAAAACTCGCAATGATTGATGCTAGTGCCAACCACACAGCTACTAAAATAGATTTAATAGATTTCATAAGAACTAGGAGATCTGGAATAGCCTGTCTCTTAAGGAAGTAGGTACAATAATTTTTTTAACTCTAGGCCAGCAGTGGTTTTGCAGAACTTGGCACTAGGGTCAACTGGAGTAATTAGAATAAGAAGAAATACTTTCCCTAAGGAGCTCTTTATATTGACTGTAGCTTAATTGAGCTAATAGCTGAGAGTCCTTAACAGAAAAACCCTGAAGAAAAACAATCACTAAGTTTTATTGACTGAACTCCTAACCAAAGTCAGATGATCTGCCTAAAAATTCTGCCATTCTTGCCATGAGAGTCTACCATAGCTCTGGGCTTAGTCACTGGCTTTTGTGGAAGAAGTAATGCTATTACAGGACAATAGCAAGGTGGGTTTAGATGAACATGACAGTAGAGTAAAGTTACTATTTGGATATATGTATAGGCAGTGTGAAAGGAATTTTTTGTTTTTTCTTATCCATAGCAATTAGGCACCATGGTCAGGGTGAAATGCAAGACTTCCTTTATTTCCTGTTTATACAGGCTCTATCCTTTTTACTCTGTGCTTCTTGCTCATGGTTTTGGACTTTCTCCTTGTTCCTCTGTGCTTTGACAGCCTGTCCTGCTTAGTCCTCCTAACTAAACCATGGTGTTGGACTAATTTCTGAGAGCTGTTATGAAATCACTAATGACTCATTTGTCTCTTGCTTCCATGAGTAAAATATGCCCTCTAAACAAATCTCATGGTATGGCAAGGAACACTTACCAACTTGTTCAGTGTGCTGAGCTGTGTTTAAGCAGGTCCCTAAAGCAGGTTCCAACCTACACAGTGCAGCATTAATATGCCTCTTCCTAATTCCTATCAGGATATAGCATATCATATTCAGAAGGAGACATTACAAGAGACAGGGAGACTCAGATACAGCCCCCGTTTTTTTCCCACTAGGCTTTTCTTTTTCCCTGACCCATTCTTCTGTGAGTACAATAATATGATGATTTAGCAGGTAAAGTGGTGTTTTGCTGTGCCTTACCTTATTTTCAGTGTCTGTAGTTTTCCTTTTGGGACTCTGTGTTAGAGCCAAAACTCAACAAGCAAGTTACATGTTTTTAGACCACATCTTACCTTTTCTGACACTACCTCTATAAAGGTAACAGATTGCCCAAAAGAGGCCTTGTACTTATGTTTTTCCTTTCCTCCATAAAAATACTGTGATCTGCTTCATAGTCTTACAGTTTTTATTCCTGCATTCAAATATATGTTAGAGGGACACAGGGCAGTGTTGTTGGAAAAATTTTTCAGGTTACTTGTTTCTGCAGATGTTTTCTTCATTGTGTATGCCTGGTAGGGACCACCTTGAATAATGATTCAAAGCTAACACTGTAGATTTATTAATAAAAAGAAATAAGGGTTTTCTCCAGCCTGTTGCCTGGTGTTTTCTGGATGGATACTGTAGTCACTCGTAGGTAGCATGCTTTCCATGTAAAAACTTGCCATGCTTTAGGTATTCACTTTAAGCAACTTTTATATTTCTGTTGAACTTGGTGTGTGAGGATAGTAAGGTAGATAATTGGTTTCTATGACAGAAATTGTGCATGACCAGCACTCAGGTCACTTGACGAGGTTTTGTTCTTGTTACAGTTTTGCATGTTTGAGTCTTAAGGCTGTGGTCCAAATCCTGCTGTGAGAATATTTCTGCTGAGTTTTGAAGGAAGCCTAAAACTAGATGATCTGGCCAAGGATGATGAAAGGAGAAAAGCTTTTAGTAAGCATTAAATGCTGAACTAAAATAAAGAGAATTAGATGTATTTTATGTGTTATTTGTTTAATATATTTAAACATACCTGCTTCTTCAAAAGATTCAAACTTATTACTCTGAATTCCTATTTTAAAGTGTTCCTCTGCACTTCTGATAAAATGTCTAAAATATCTGGGTGAACAGCAGTGGAGTTCATGGTGACTTTCTGCTTGACATTCTGATAGGATGCAGATGTGGGAGATGTGCTCCCACCCAGTCTCCTCAGACTGCTTTTGAACACTGCACTGATGTGCTTCAGTAGTCCCTGAAGTAAATCTTCTGTGCAGGGAAAAAATCATCATGAGGTAAACACTAAAGGAGCAGAGATAGACATCATTGATGGGTTCATTTATGAACTCAAGTTTACAGTTTGGAGCTTAATAGTTTACACAGCATGTGTGTACAAAGTAGGCAAAAAAAAAAACCAAACTAAAAAGAGAACCTCGAGAACACTGTTTTGTTCTAGTGTTGTAGGAAGTGAGTTTAAAGACCTTGGTGCTCTACTTGGTGTATTTTGAAGAGCCATACTGGTGACAACATGGCATGTACCATAGCAATGGGCACATGCTTTATAGTTTGCTGCATTTTTATTAATTGTCACACATGGCAAATTGCTTTTCTGTTAATCACTTTGTTCTGTAACACTGAAATATTTCTCTCCGATTCTCCCTCCAAACCATGCAGTTAACTCTTCCCAATCATAAATCTGGATTCATGGGTAAAAATATACCTACTTTTAACTATGCTTCTTACTTTTGTTATTGACTATTATTGCTAAGTAGATCTACATTCAGGAGTCAAAATCCCCTCCCTCTTTAAGAGAAGTAGGCTTGTACTCTCCATGCTGTTATATTTCTGTTTTTGGGCTTGCACCATTATTTGTTCAAATGATAGCTCAAAAATTACAGTACTGCAAATGTTAAATTTTTCAGTATTGGCAGAATCAGAGTAATTTTGCTTAAAAACTATAGTAAAAGGTAAATAATGTGAAAGCAGTAGGAATTGTAAGCTTTCTTTGAACTTCAGAGTTGGATTGTCAATATTAGGATTAGATTAGTGTCCCTTCAGTATTTAGTCCTTTCAGTAGGTCCAGTTAGTCTCTGCCAGGCTTCATCACTGGAGGACCCAGGACTTATTATCCTGAAGTGGTCAATGTTTGTGAGTTCGAGAATTTCAATAAAAGAAAGCTTGCAGTCAAAGTGGGCTTCAATTCTCAGAGGTGTCCAAATAATCTGTCTAGGTACTCAAATTACATTCGTATTGTTATTAGTTCATATTTTGCGTGCAGAGACAGAGAAAATTGATAAATGGATTCCAGCTCTAAATAAGATGGTATCTTTTTCATTGTGACTTTGAAACAGGCTTTCCTTGAGAACAGTTGAAATGCTGGAAATGGTGTTAAAAGAAGGAGAGTGCCACTGTCACTGGTGTATGCTGAGGTAGGTTTTGCTAAAAGAATTAGCTGAAAAGTTGCACAGCGAGGATGTTAAGGTTTGAGATAATAACACATGGTGGCTTGTTTGAACTTCAGAGCTTTATTGAATACAAAACAACGGGAGAGTTTAATATTTTGAGAAAATATTTTAAAAAGTAACCTCAGACAGAAGGAATATGGAAGCAACCCAGCACTTGGCTTTCTTTAATTGAATAGTTAAGGCACTTAAAGCAGTACAATGTGTTAAAGGTCAAGTAAAGGGGCAATACTTGGTTGTAAATGTGAGTGTACAGTCATTTTTAAGAGAGAACAATTTGTTCGCTTAGTTTTATAGAAGGATGATGCCATAAAAAAATTCTCATACTCACTTCCTGTCTCATTTTAAGGAACACTGTGCACCTGTCATTATACTTCCTAATCTTTTAAAACCTCCTTAAACAGTGTCTCCAGAGCTAACAAAATACCTTTTTCCTGTCTGCTTTATATGTAAATAACAGATCCATGAAAGAGGTTTCCTTTGCTTGATTGGCTTGGTTTGGTTTCAGAAACTGCAGAGCAAGACAATTGTAAAACTGCAGTTTCAAATAAATGGCAAGTTCTTTGGATGTTGTTTCCAAATAATGCTGATGACTGCAGAACCATCATAGAAAATAAATTCCTTCACATGAAGAAAGTTCTGTTAAGAGTAAGAAAGCATTCTTGGTCTTTTATTAAGCTGAATAACTTGCTGATTTTGATTTGGGGAAACAAGAAGTTTCCCCAAACAAACAAGTCTATTTTCAGAATTCCTCTTTCAGTTAAGAATTGATTTCTCATGGTATTTGAGGTTGAAGCTGTCTAGTATTGTGTAACTAAATGCTGTACATGTTTTTAACACAGAGACCAGCTTAACATTTTTGTAGACATGTTTAAAAACATCACACCAATATCTGTAAACCTGTTCTTTAAGATGTAGAGTAGACCAGTGCTAAAAACAAGAGAAAGCATTTTAGAATATAACAGAGAGGTTTTAAAGACAAACTTAGTCAAGCTTATTATAGTTTTTTTTGCTTGAGAGAATATTTTCAGATTTTATGTGGTAAGTAGTCATATTTGGAAAAAAAAGACACAGTTAATCAGTTACTTATTTCGGATCTGATAACTGTAAATTTGGGGATTTCTTTCAGTAAAGAAGCAAGATGCAAAAAGGGAGGTGGGTATCCATACTCAAGGAGTTAAATGCATGTAGTTTGATCAGAATCAAATTCCTAACTTTGAAGTCCATTCATCCAAGGAATACTTTTCTTTAGGGAACTGGTAGAAAAAGGCTTTAGTGTTAGAAAAAACACTGGAATGTGTGGGGAAAATTTTTGATTGATTGCAGTGGGAGTTCAGCATCCAGAGCAGTTGAAGTACTGGATGGAGGTTAGAAAAATAATTCAGATTGCCCAGACTGACAAAAAAATAAAAAGTTCAGGTATATTCACACAAAGATCAGTCATTGTAAGTGTAATAGAAGCAATGAGGAGACACTTGGCTGTTCAGTACAAGACTTTGCAGTCTGTGTTCACAAAGTTTTCTGTTCAGCTGTTATGTGAGGAGAAATTCACCAATGTACCAGGGGTGGAAATTAATAATATATCAGTGAAGGAATTACTGTTTTGACTTAGGTATGCCATCCCTTCCATCTTTACATCTGATAATAACAATATGATAAGAAAACAGTTTTAGATGCTGTGCAACTTAAATTATTCAAAATTATAATGAATGGCTTGTTTGAGAATATAGGGCAAAAAACAGCCTTAGAGATATCAGAGTAACATTAAATGTTCAAAACGCACACACTTCCATAGCACAATAGATATTAGTCTGCCATATTGTACACGGCATTATTCTGTTCTCATCAATGAAAAATATGGAGAAGTAATTTCTGATTTCACTTCTACTTGTGTAGCTGGACTACTTCCAGAAAGTCCCTAAATGAAGTAGGAAAGTTGAAATCCTGGGTTGGCAAAGAGGCTCTAACCCTTCCCAGTCTCCTCACTGCTCCATTGAAAGTGTACAAGAAAATATCAGATATCCTCATTCAGGACATCTTTTCAGTATGATCTGGGCAGAACTCATTAAACATGTGTTAACACTGAATATGTTATTGTCTGTGGAAAGTGAAAGATTTTCTGTGATGGGGTAGAACAGAATGTTTCTGTGTGTAGTAGAAGAACTTTTTTATTAATTTGTAATGTTAAAAAATCCCAAAGTTTATGACTTAGATTGCTACAGCTTGCAGATCAGATGAGACAAATATATTACCAAGCATCTATTTTTAATAAATTTTAATAAAAGGACACAGAAATACTAAAGTGCTGAAATATAAGTAGCCCAAATAATACTGAAATGGGTACTTTGGAAACTCATAGACAGGACAAGTAATAAAATGTTTCAAAGGCTCTGTATGAAATCAGTTTTGAGTTGGTGTTTCCCAGTATGTCTAGAATACCTTGGTATTTTATTATAATAGGGAATTCCAGTGTAAAGTAATTTTTCGTAGCTTCTGTGATTTGTTAAACAACAGCAAAATGTAGTTTCAACATCTACTGCAAGAGATCCATGTAATTAATACCAGATTTTCTGGAATAGCTAAAAATTATTTTAAAAAATCTAGACACAAAATTTGGCCTGTAAACAGACAAGGCATGAAGAATATAATTGATAAACCATAAAATAACCCCACTACCTTGTGTTTTCTAGAGGCTTTCATGGGACTTAAAAATATGCCTGTTCAGAACACTGATAGTAGCAGCCAGAAAAGACATTCCAACATTGAAGTCCTGGAAAGAAAACTCTGCGATTGAACTGTTCTCTTATAAACAATAAAAGATTTTGAATGCATCATGGATCAAAGGGGAACTGCTTTGGATATTGGGTGTGTGTTGGATTTACTGGGTAAAACACCTGGTGAAAATGCAGTATTTTCTACTTTCATTGCACAGAATACTCTGTTACCCAAGAATTCAATCCTAACAACTCCTTTTCTCTGTTTCCAACATATATGTCGAAGAAATGTGTGCATCTGCATGACTGAGCCTTACGAAGATCACCTGTGCCTAGCTGTAACATTATTTTAACCCATATCTGTGCAGTTTGGTGGGAACTCAAGTTCCTACAAACCACTCTTCCTCACTGAAAGATTGTCAGCTGTTTTCCCACTTATTTTTGAACTACTTTCCAGAGAACCATGACATGTGTTTGCACAAGTGATACCTGAGAATGCATTTAGTCACACAGCTCTTCAGTTTGTGCAGCCTGGTATCGAATCTAACTGCACCCATCAATTTACTCCAGCTGAGGATGTGATCCTCATCATGACAGTGCAGCAGCAGAATAGCTAGGAGCCAGCAGCCAGATCTTCTTACTGGACCAGACAAAAGTACAATGTTCTTGATGACCATTCCTCTTGTAAATCTTAGCACGATTCATGATGGAGTGTGATATGCAGATCCCAGATTGAAAAACATTATGTTACATGCAGCAACCTCACAAAAAACCCTCATTTGTTCCCACCCTATTCCTTCCCTGACTTTTTTTTTTACTTACATGTATGCTAGCTTCTGTGTTTGCTGTACTCACCTGCTACTTACTGGTTAATGCCTTTTTAACCAGCATATCTAAACTGAACCGTCAATACCTTTCTTTGTCCCAAACTTCTGCTACTTTCTGGAAAAAAAAATCCGACTCAGGCCAAAACTAGCAAGTCAATTCTGTTATTTTTATAAGATTATCACAGGAATGCCAATGAAAATATTCTTAAGTTACAATGGGTGTAACACAGGATTTTCACATTACCCCCTCCCTCTGGGGGAAATCCATAACTTTGTCTACACTGTGAACTCCACTCATATGGGTCAGGGCTGATTTACCCAGTCAGTGTGTTTGTTTCCACTTCCATTTTCATTGGCACAAAACCAAACAACTAAGGGGAAACAGGCAGTGCAGGGCCCCCACCCTGGCTCTGAACATATTTTCTTCTATTGTAGCTGGTTCCCTCAATTTCCCAGATCAATCAAAACCTGCTGGAGTCACTGCTGTGATAAAGTCAGTTGCTCTCTGAGACTAGGATATTTGTGCTAGAGTGATCAAGAGGGGTCAGAACTTTTTTAGTGGCCATGATAATCCTACAGAAATAAATACCTACTGAATTCCAGCATAAAATGGGGCCTGGGGGCAATTTGGAACATCCTGAAAACACACTGAATCTCTAATGGTCTCTGTATTGTGCTGGCATCCTACTCAAGAGCATCAACTCTTACTTTTCCAGGACTATCATAAAGTTTTGGAGATCCAGCTCATAACAAATACTGATAATGGCAGTACTTGGATAACTCCTTTGAGGACTGGATAGGATGTTAGTCTTGAGAAGGCAAGATGCCAGTTCCCTGAAATGTCCTGTCCAAAGTGTCAGCAGACTGCATATGAAGGCACCTTAAATCTGTGTAAAGTTCCACTCTATCAGTGTGCCTAATGAAAAGACTAGGAATCAAGCTGTGGGTTTTGTATTTCTTTATGAAAAAATAAATAACATAATCTCTCTCAGTGTAGGACTGTGTTACACAGTTGTGTCAAGAGGAAGTGCAAATCAGCTTCTGCTGTCCTGATTTTAGTGAAAAGCCTGCTCCTGGATTTAGTAGTAGCTGGTTACTGCCTATGTTCATGGTAAATGCTTCCTGAGAAAGTAATTTACTATTCTCATGTCTGCTTTTCTAATCTTGCACCTGATTTGAAAATTAGGCTTTGCTTTTCCTGATTTTTTTTTGTACATTATTAGTGTTACTGACCTCAAGTGTATCCTGAAAGATAATTTTGATTATCATGTTAGAAACAGGATGTAATACCACCTGTTTCTCCCAGATTTCTGTGTAGTGTTTGAACATCAGAACTAACTAGAACTGCTCAATTGGCTCCCGTGAAAGATACACAAGATAGAGCCTTGTGCTCGGTCTCACATGGCTTCTTCTGCTCGCCTACACATGCAATGGCCACTTCTACTCCAGTAAATGGGATATGCCCAGGGCTGCTGTCTGCCTCAGAGGCCAGCTCACACTGTTTCAGGTGCACACAGTTACAAAAAACTGGGGTAGCTGTATCCAGGTTGCATCTGGGAATGGCCCGTGACCTGTGCTGGCTGCTCAGCACTGCCCAGGAAGGCTTTGGAGAAGACCTGTCTGGGCTGGCCTTGAGATGCAGCCATGTGGGCAGGAGATAGGATTGTGTCCACAACCAAGATGGAGCTATTGATACTGTTCCTGAACTGTTGGTTAAGATTAATTTTAAACATAAGCCATGAGGTTTACAATTTGTTACTGTTATGTCTCATCAATTATTTTATGTCTGGAGGGATTCAGAGATCCTATTAGGTACTTGGGAAAAGGTCTGTGCACTTTCTGAGTTTTATGTTCCCTGCTTTGATAGTTTTCAGGTCAGAGTTCCACAGGCTGGCATTGTTACGTAAGAGAAAATACTGTCTTTTATCAGTTTTCAATTTGCCACATGTAATTTCATTACTTAAGTGCTTTGTTCTTGTCTTACAAAAGAGAGAAAATAATCAGCTCTAATTCTATGTGATGACAAATTTAATTTGTTAATAAACTGATAAGCAATAAGGGCTAGGGCAACAGGAAGCAGGAATAATAAGTGATTTCATAGACAACAATTGCACTTTCATATAAGTCTCTATACTAGCCTGTAAGGAGATTTTTTTCCCTACCATTTTATTATTCCTAGGTGTTCCAGCCAGTTCATCCATTTAAAGCATATGTTGCAGGACATAATGCATCAGCAAATGATGATGCAAGGCAAGCTGATAGGACTGGCCAGGGCATAGTACCCTCTTTGTCTCCTGGCTTCAGTGGCCAAACCCCAATTGTTGAATTATTTTGTGAGAGCACAATCTTGTCTTTCATTGAATTATAAAAGACTCTGCCAGGGTTATGTGCTATTTCCAGTCAGGAATATGGAGGCTTTAAATTCTTGCTGAGTACAACGAGTACTATGAAGATGAGGCAATGGGAATGATGCAGAATGGAGTCTTGAGTTTTTTAGTAGTGCTTAAAATAGTGATTCCTTACAAATCAACCAGAAGAGTCACATTTGCAAATGAACAATAACACAGATACAAAAGGTTCTTGCTGACTACAACTTTGTTGTACTTGTGCTCTGCAAAATACATCTGATTATGTATTGCAGAAATATGTAAAGTTTCACTCATATAAAAAGCTTTTAAATTTTTATTAAATAAAATATGCTGGTTGTATTACTGATGAGTCTATGCAGGTAATTTTACAGAAAAACTTGTAATGTTTATCCTGTTGGGAATTCTCTGTATTCTACAGCTATTAATAATAAAAAAAAATTTAGGAATGTTTTACAAAAACTATTTAAATTTTACTGACTTCCATTTTTTGATGACCCACACTACACTGCCTGGGATTTTCATGACCTTCAGTTTGACTGTTCAGTGTCTGGAGAAATTCAAAAAAACCCAAGGATGAATTGAAATATAGTTCTCTACACCCAAACTGTCCAGCATCAAAGCCTGCTACTGATGCCTTTGCAGAGCTGAAAGTTAGTGTAACATCCTACTAACAAAGGGTGGTGGGATGGCTTTGAACCCTACCCAGAGGAATAATGCTTATATGTTTAAGTGGGGAAGCCAGGGAATAAAAGGGCATTTTTAGAAAGTTCATGGATGACTTAGAATTAAACCTTGCTTTTCCTGGTCTTTAGACATAAAGGAACTTGGTAAGGAAATTCAAAGTCCAGAAGGAGTTATTTCATTGCAGTGTGGTGTGAAAAAAATCGACCTCCTTCTCACCAATGCAATCAGCATTACTTAATAAGATGATAGCCACATTTCCATATGCATCCTCTGTGTTTGAGAGTGGATCTCTCTCCCTGAATGGGTGTTTGCCAATGTTGGTCCCATTATTACCCCTTTCATTGGAAGGAAGTGGTCAGAACCAGAGAGTATGGCCCAGCCTTCGTCACTGCTCGGGTCTGCGCGGTGCCTCCCCTGTGCCTTCCAGACAGCAGCAGTTAGGGAGCCACGCTCTCCCGTTCAGCCTTGAGGGGGCTGCAAAGCTTCAAATGCAGGGCTCAAAGACAGCATTGTGCAGGAAAGGACTTTGAATAGTCGCTGAATTTTAAGTCCATGCTTAAATTCAAAGCGTATCTATGAGGTTATAGGATTTGCTCAAGGCTTTTGGGAATTTAGAGCTGCGCATGTTGTAGAAATACTAAAGTAGATATTGTTGCATATGATGATTACAAATCTGGGGGTTTCTGCATTTATACAAAATTCCAGCCATATTTCCAAGCAGTAGACCTCAACCTAGTAACATTGTTTGTGAAGGGGCAAACTTTTGTACACATCAGAATGAGTCTCACTTCCTTTCTATGTATGGCAGAGATAACATTTTATTTAACTTTTAGATCTAATGTTTAAATAGAATTGAGATTGTCTGTTTGATTTGATAGTTATAGTACCTGCAAACATTAAATTAGGTGTGGTGCATAGTAATTTTTTTATCAGCATAGTGTAGCAGAATAAAGATCTTTTTGAGAGATCATAAAGCTTCTACAATTTGGAAAGTAAATAAAGAAGTAAAAATAAGCCTGCCACATCTTCTCATTTAAACTTTCCCAGACTGTGCTCAATCAAAGTGTGGGTTGCTCAGAAAGCAGAGTAAATGGTTTGGTCTGCGAAGGCTCCAAAAACTGCTAGGCTTCCTGTTTTGCATAAACAAATTGAAGAGTTTTTATCTCATTACTAGCTTAAATGTGAGTGAGCAGAGCAGAGTATTACTTTATGTTCAGAGTGAATGGTGGGACATTTCTTATTTCATATCAATTTATATGCTCACACTTTGCATATGGACATTTTCCTAGATCTACAGATTGCCTTTATGTTAGAAATGGTTTCTAAGGTGAAGATAAGCCACTGCCCAAGCCTATGCCATAGGATAGCTGTTTTTGGTTTGGTGTTTGTGTCTTGCTGGAATAACACGGGTTTGTTTGTTTTGTAGCCATTCCAGCCCACCCACATCTTGGTGGTTTGGCCCTTCCTTGTGCTTGTCTGCAGGTGTGCCCATTGCTGACCTCATTCACCCATCTATTTGCAGTCATAAATACATCTAACCTAATGCTTGGCCATATTTGTGTTGTGATATCCTCGAAATAGAAATTAATTGCTTCTTACACAGCAAAACTTTTCTCCACTTAATGTTCATCAAACTAGGTGTCTTTTCATGCTGTGACACAAAATGATTGTAAAGTTTCTCTTTTACTTTGGGCATCACCACACACTTGCAAGTGCCTATGCTATGTCACCTGCCTCTGCTTTCTTAGTTCAAATTATCATCCTTGTTAGTATTGCCTTTTAAAATATATGTAAAGTGCTTTAAAGTTCTCAGGTGTCAACGTGAAAGAAAATTATAAATAATTCTGTACTGCTTTTTTATGTCCAAAGTGCTAGGCACTCCAGCTAAAATTTGCTGTGGTTTAGAATTGGCCTAATTCTGTCAGGCAGGGGAGATTTTGTTGTTCACTTGAATATGACTAGAGTTAACATAAAATATTTGAGGTTTTTTTCTGAAAATTCAATTCCAGAGCTACATAGATTTAATTCATATAAAAATTGTATCATCCACAGGGAGAAGTAGATTTAATTCTTATGCCAAAATGAAATCTAGCAGCATCCTGTTTTATGAGGGAACCTTTTAATTTATTTAAAAAAAACACTGGTAGTGTTTTAATACAACCCACCCCAGCTGTTATTGGTATCCTATGCTTCAGCTGTGAAAAGAAAGTTCCAATGCAAAGCATAGCTTAGTGTGAAAAAAACCTGCAAGTATGGGCTGTTTTCCCACAGTGACCTTGTTTTCATTTGATCCTAACCTTCACATATGTTGCATCTTTAAGGCTGAAATAGACACTGTTCCAAACAGGGTTGCTTTTGTGCTCTTATGAAAATTTTTGGTCAAACAAAATTTGTTGTCCAGCACTTCACCAAGGTTGATTAAGTGCAGAAATGAAAGCAGGTGGAGAGGTAGAACTCAAAACTCATGCCTGGGAAAGAAGTGCTGAGTGTAATAGGACAAAAGACAGGTTTTAGGGGTAAATAATGACAATGGAGAGAAGTAGAGAAGTATGAGAAATTAGAGGAAAATATTAATTTTAGCACAGATTTTGGAGGCAAATGCTGGAATGTGTTAGTCATTCAAAAAAAATTTAAAAAGAGAAGTACAAACGTATGGGATAAGATTAAATAAAGAATGTTTCCTTCCCAAATCTGCAGTTAGGCATTGTAGCTCTGTGTCTGGCTGTGGCTTTAGCTTCCTACATATGACTCATGAAAGTCGCTTTTAAAATTGTATATTTCAGTACTAACTGTCGTCTTGATGAGTTTGTATGGTGAAATTCAGTGCTGGGACTCTAGAGAGGTAAAATGACTCTAGAGAACAGAACAAACTGGACAATTAATTTTGTTTCATAAGATATGAGGTTCGCGTGTACGCATGACTGTTTGTATGGTGCAATCATTAGTGAGTCAGATATATTTTCCTTAGCCCCTTAGTTTTTGGGCAGTCTTCAGATGATTCAGGATGGTGTAGGAAAGATTAGAATAGGTTTTTTTCTGCCTCACACAAGTTAAAAGGTATGTATGTAAAATAGTGAGGAAATTCCTCGAAGAGAGTGAATGGTTTCATGGTTAGGAAAACCAGCAACTGTGAGAATGGGATTCTATTCCTGTTTTTAAGTTCTTATTAAAAGTGGTCAAATTACTTTGACCAAAATTTTCCATTGGCACTAAATAGCCGTCTTTGGATTTTCTACAGTGGGGCCAGATTGTCAAAGTGCTCTCCCAGCTACAGTTTAAAGTCGTTGGTCATGTGCTTTGCACATATAAAACCCAGTACAAATAGGAAGTAGTTAAGGAAAATCAGTAGTTTCATTTCATTGATAAGGGACTCAAAATCTGTGGAAAGTTCTTCCATTTTTGCCCATTATCTCCATGCCATGATAGGAAAAAGCCATTTCCCCTACAGTCTATTCTGCTTCTGAAGTCAATTAACATTTTTGAATCACTTAGATAACTTTGGTGAAAGCTCTAATTTGCTCCAGATTAATTTATTAATTCCCCTTTTCAGTTTAGTGTTGAAGTATCACACTAAATACTTAAGTATTCTTTACTGTAGGAAGTATGATTGTGACACAATAAAAATTGATTATGAAATGAAAACCATACTCCAGTGTATTCTCATGATGGAAACAAATGAATTGCCCAGTAAAGCTTTTAATTTAGGAAATGTTGAAATTAAGCCCTTGATTTCGCTGTCTGAAAAGGGGTTTGGTTTGGGAAAGGGTAGAGGGGGAGAAAGACAAAGATCTTTATTGTATAAAATATATTTAGACAGTGAATTTCCTTTGGTCTATGGTGGTAAAAATTACTTGACAGGCAGATTCTGGATATGTGGGGCTCCTAACCAGGAATATCATAGCTAAATTTGTTCCCACTAAAATCAATAAAATATCTTGGATTGCTTCTAGAAATGTTTGTGGTGTGTATTGCAACAAGTATTCATTCTCCACGGTTCAAAAGTGCTCTGGGCCAATGGGGTTGCAAAATATCTGTCAGTTTTGGCTGACATCCTAACGTTGCCACAGCAATTTTTCTCTTTAATGAGTAAAATAGGTGATGTTTACAGAAAAATAACTGTCTCATGAGAAGCTGTGCAAAACATTCCATTTAAAACCATTCTGTTTATATATAGTTTTGTTGTTTGTTTTCTTTTCTTTTTACTTACTACTGTGGACATTTGCATGAAAACAGGATATTTCTCCTTCAAATTGCAGTCATGGACAGAATAGCTACTATGCCAAAATGGAGCCAACCCACTTAAGAAAAAAACCCAACTGTTTCACCTACCAAATTTTTGTTTTGTTTATTCTGTGTATGCAAAGTTTCAAGCACTTATTATTCTCCCTAAATTTAGGGGCTTTTATTTTTGCATTAGTTCTGTAAAACCAACAAAGCAACATGGATATAGTAAAATGAGAATGCATTTCTGCAAAGATGAAATTATTTTAAAAAATTGTAAATAGCATTTATGTTTTAATATTTGCAGTGGAATAAGGGATAAAAGTATTTTTGTTATGTGTACTGTCTTTTTCTTTTTACACAGCCTAGAAACAATGATAAATGCTCAAGAGAGAGAGACAAATAGAAAAGCTGGGTCCTGTTTTTCGTTGCTGATGATCAATAGAATTAATAAACACAAAGAATATCAGAGTTCTCTCTGATGGACAAATTTGACTTTTCCAGTCTCAGGCTGAGTGTAATATTCTACCAATTATGGACATAGACTTTTACTGACAAGGAGCATATTTTCTCTGGTTTGGCAACATCTTGTAATGCCCTTCAGATCACTTTAGGTTTTCCAGGATGAATCAGTGTACATTACCACCCACGCTCCTGTATGTATTTACATCACCTAACACCCTAGTCCCTGGCTTCAGGTCCATCTGAGTGCCCAAGGAAAGTTCCCAACTGCCCAGAGAGCTCTGTGTCATTTGTTTCTCTGGCAGGAAAGAGAAGGAGTGAGTGAGGTGTGCTGCCAGATCCTCAGCTCCTGCAAGCCCTCATCCTAGCAATCAGGGTCCTGGGCCATAGAGCCATTCCAGCTGGAGACAGCTCCAGCCAGAGCCGTCTTACAGGTGCTCTGCCCTGTAGAGGCTCTCTCACCCTGGACTAGGAGACTGTCTGCAGTGGCTTGTGGCACAGAGCATGCTTTTCCTGTTCCTCCTCCTCTCAGTCTAAGGTGGGTCTCTGAAAACTGACACCTATCTCTGCAAAATCCACTGGATTTGTACAACTGCAGGATTTATAGTCACCGTACTAATAAGTAGATATTCCCTCTACTAATACGTAGATATTCCCTGGAACACCAGGGTTGCAGAGCAGGTGAGCATAGTTTTCTGACTGTAAAGATTTGAAGGGAAATTAAAAATGGGTAGGCTTTTGTTTGTACTACACAGATCAAGTTTTCAAATTCCAGGAACACCACTGCTTCCCAAAAGCTACCTGCAAGTCTTTCAGACAATCTTTTTTTTTTTCCTCATTTGAACAAATAAGTGTCCAACGGAGCTTTCCTACGGAACTAGCCTGCATTTGGCTCTGAGAGCCCAAACAGTATCTTTACCTCATTGGGGCCAAATGAATTCATGCTTTGCAAGTAAAACATTATAAAAACTCTGTAAAATATACCTCTCAATTCTAACTGCAGATGTAAACTGCATTTTTGGCATGCAACTTCACAGAGTGAGGGTCTATTTGCTTAGGCCAAACATCATTTAAATGTGACTGAAAAATATGAGGACCTTGTCTGGAAAGAAACATCAAGGGGTTTTGGGAGAAATTAGTTGCATTTATTCCTATTTTATAACCATTCTATGTAATTAACACTCGACAACTTTTAAGTTGTTTTTCATTTGGGCAACTCATAATGCATATTTTTTCATCCTTGTAGAACTTGACACGGGATTGTGGCTTGATGAAATGTTTGCCAAGTAAATCAGGATAAACGTGCCAGTTAGTTTCTTTGGTTATCTCTTAGTGATATTCAGTTCCCACCTATTTTGTTCAGTGCTGCTTTGGCAAGCTGTTACAGATTTTAGCAACAGCCAGTTCACAGTAATTATATCATATAATACACTAAGTAAATATATAATAAATGAGCAAATGTTAACCAAACAAGAAATGCAACCCTGGGGACTGCAACTGGGCTTGAAATTGTCATGGGTAAACACAGCAGGTGAGCAAAGGAGTATGACAAATAGGGTAAGAATTTCTTAAAGCCTGACTGCCACAAATATGTCAATGGAGCTGAGTCAGCATGGGAAGAACACAGTGGTTTACTGTTGATTCAAAAGCCAGTAGCCCAGTGCTACCCTTCTGGGTGATGTGGAATGCATCAGCTGGAAATGCAGATGACTAACCTTCAGGGACTGCTGCTTCTGCTGCTCTTCAGCCCAACTCTTGTGCTGCTCGTTTCCAGGGACACTTCTCTGGAAACAGCAGCGTGTCATAGAGCTGCTGGGATGACCTACAGCCAGCATCAGACAAGCAGCCAAAAAATGTGAATGATACCAGTCCTTTTAGAAGTTGCAGTTTTAGAATTTGCCTTTCTGAATTGAAAAACATTGCTTTCGCTTTGCCTTTGTCAGGTCAATATAAATGGTAAATATATACATCGTGTGCACAAATTATTATTTAGCAATATAATTTATATTTCTTTGCAATAGGAATTCTTATATAAAATATGATTTTCGCTATACTATTTCTCCAACATTTTCCCCACTAGAAACAATGCCTTTTTCTGCCTTTCTTTCTCCCATCTCTATTTTTCTGTGTAGAAATACATTCAGTTATTGTGTTGATGGTTGCTTTACTCTCAAGTTACATCTCTGCCTGACCTCCAGCTTTTCTCTGTTTTCATCATCAGCTCACGGATGCTATGACTGTAGGACCGTGCTAACTGACCCCTCTGGAGTCTTCACTTCTCCCTGCTTCCCCAGTGACTATCCCAACAGCCAAGCATGCAAGTGGATCATCCGAGCACCTCATGGATTTATCATACAGCTAACATTTATTGATTTCGACATTGAAGAAGCTCCGGGCTGCATTTATGATTCACTGACATTAGACAATGGAGAAAGCCCAATGAACCTTTGTGGCATCACTGCCAAGGGATTATCCTATAATTCAACCGGAAATGAAATGATTGTGTCATTTAAAAGCGACTTCAGTATCCAGAAAAAAGGCTTTAATGCCAGCTATGTACGAAGTAAGTAAGTCCAAATCATTTCATCCCATTATAGATGTTAAAAGGAAATGTCATATAAGGATTAGAATGACACTTCCCAAGGGAATCAAGTCCTCCATGAGAAGAGAATGAATGGGTGAGGCTGCACTTTACAGGGTTGTCTTGTATCTTTTATTAGCTAATTTATTTTTCTTTGAATCAAAATTATTTTATTGCAGGACATGACAAGAAGTGTGTTAGAAAAACTTTTCACATGCAAAGACTTTAAGCCTAACAGTTCTCTCCCTGTCAATTTATATTGGAGGATTTGGAAGCAAGATACGTGTCCCCCAGATCAGCACTCATGCAGAGGGACGTAGAAACCTAAAGCAGAGCTTGAGAGGGAACTTAGTTGAGCCAAAAAGATCAGCCTGGACCTCTGGCCCATTGTAACTCCCAGCAGTGGGGAGAAGCTTGTGCAGAAAGCAGAACTTCGCAGAGTTCACCCAGCCTCTGGAACAAACTCCCAGGGATGAACTGACGTTGCAAAATGGCCACCTGTCATTCCAGTTCCTTGACCTTTCATTCCCTTCCCTAAATACGTAACAATGGTTTTAAAGGTTTTAAAAAGACACTCATGCTTTTTTCCGTAGAAGATAAGCGTACAAATCATTTCTGATTGGTGTTTGGCTTTTTGTTTAGCACATTCATTAGAATTAATTAGACAGTAAATTAGACAGTAAAGGACAGTGAGGGAACAAAGGGCATTAGGAGAGGCCTCACGTGTGGCTCCCTGTTCATTCCATTTCAGGGTTATAGTTTCCAGTTGCATGCTCTCAGTAGACTTTCTTTTTGTAGTGGTTGCACACCTTAAACTGAACACTAGTGTTGCATTTAGCCTTCATATTATTGTAGCACAGTTATGTTTTGCAGGTTGGCTGGCTATAAAAACACAGAGCATGAAAGTTTGGCAGTTCTCTCTTCATTCACAAACACTTGTTCCTCATGATTACTTAAAATATTTATTACACATTTCATATATTTTAAAATAATTAAGATCATAAATCCCAGGAATCATAAGACAAAAGTAGGCATGATTATGTTATCAAAATCTGTATGCAGTCCAGAAAAGAGAAAAGGTAACGTCACAGAGGAGTGAAAAATACTTCTCTCTACTGAGGTCCTTTCATGCTGACAAAATAATGTAGTAATAGTTGTAGGAGGACCTTATATGTGTTCTTATGAAAGTCAAAGCAAATTTTCTGAAAGGCTTCTCTATTTGAAGTTAACAAAACTCTTGCTGTATTGTACGAAGGTGTAAAATCAAGTGGATCAGAAAAAATCATGTGCAGTTAAAATATTTTTTTTCTTTATTCTTCTTTAATATTTTAATGTTGAAGTGTCACCGTAAGAGATCAGTTACAACTGGAATTAAAAGATGAAATGTTGACCTCAGCTGTGTTTAGTAAGGAGAGGAAAGGTCTACAAACATAGGCAGAGAAACCCTTCTGTATATATATATACCTACATTAATGTATTGTTATGGAAGCAAGAGTATTACCTCCATGACAAATAGAACCTTATGCTCATGGATAGTACCATCAAAATTAAATGGTCTTGGAAGAAGGCCTTTTATTTTGAAAAAGAAGGCTATTTTCCAGTGTGAATAAAAGTATCAAAGACCTTAACCAGTGACTTATATTTTAATGTTTCACATATATGTTAGTTCAGAAGCTCTGTGTTAAGGCTTGCTGTTAAGCACCTAGGTTGAAGCTGGCTTCATTTGGTTTTGTTACTCCAAATGTGTAACTTTCACCTGACATCTTGATTTTGACTATGGATGCTGGGAGAGCTGTCTGCTAGGGCAAATTATGCCTATATTCTACTTATCAGTTGTAGAATTGTGCAATTATGTTTCTTTCAGAACATTACAGACAGAGGTCATAGTAAAACTTAACCTGGAAATGGATACAAGAAAAGGGTCTTGGAAAAGGGATCATAATGTACTGCTTTCCTTTCAAGTTATAAATGCGTGTGGAAAATAGGACATCAATGTACACACACTGAAATGGCAATGCATCCACATGGCAGATGTCAGTACTATGTTCTGCTATGCTTGCAAAGAGTTCCCAAAGCCATCCAAAAGGCTGCACACCCCTACACTTCAGGTCATGTAACAAATTGCACACCCCTCACTTCACATGAAGTTTCAAAGCTTGTACTTCAAGCTGGCACCATCTTTAACTACTAAAAATGTGATAGGGGACCAAAAGCATTAATTTCTCCCAGAACAAGAGGAATGCTGTTGTATACTTTTTCCATTTCTCAGAAATTATAATTTTTATATAAAAATAAAATTAATTTGTTTGTTCCACTTTGAATTTCACAAAGTAATGCAAAATTGGAAAGTAAAAGGCCATTCAAATACACAAAATTTGCTATCTAAAAATGTAGTTTAAAAGACATTAGTGATACATACATCCTAATATACAGGATGGATACAAGACAAAATACATGTGGGGAAAGACAGACATAAGAGAGTGATTTGTAGGCAATTAGTTTGGGAATAGAACAGCTTCTGTGTGACTGCTCAGTTTTATGTAAGTTTCAAACCGAGTTTTGCAGAGTCCTGTTGTCCATATTGCTTCCCAATAGCAGATGGATGGGCCATATCCTCAGCTGCAGTAAACCAATCCAGCTTTGCCAGTCTTTGGGGAATTGTGTCAGTTTACACCAGCTGAAAAGCTGTCATGGTAAATAATTTCCTAGTAACAATTAACTATGTAGGTAATAACTCCACCAGTAAGTAGCAGTCAGTCACCAAAAGGGGAGGAAGGAGAGCCAACAGACCTGTGTTAGTACAGAAATGCTTGAGGCAATTTAGCATACTTAAGCAGGACTACAGTAGCCTAGATTAAAAGCACAATTTGCTGAGGTAGTAAAAAACCCTCCCAAACATACTTGGTATGTGGACACTTGTGGACCTCATTTAAGTTTGATACATTTCTTCCAGCTCCAGTGACAGGGCATATGAAAGTGGGAGAGCTAGAAAGAGCAAAATACACCCCCTAAAGCTCCAAACTATACTGAAAAGCCCATCAGCTGGCAGGAGATCAGTGTTCCCTGCAAGGGATTGTAAAGCAGAGCCTAAGGACTCCTTGCTTGCTTATGTGTGAAGGGGTGTATGAGATGTGAGACAGTGAGATGCAAATAAGGCAGATGTTTGTACGTTCTTCATAAGAGAATGTGTCAAAAAACCCCATGTCCATTGAAATGCAGTTATCACAGAACAGTCTGAGTTGGAAGGGACCCAGAAGAATCATCAAATCCAGCCCTGGAGTGAATGGCCCATACAGGAATCCAACCCACAACCCTGCCTTTATTAGCACCACCCTCTAACCAACTGAGCTAATCTCAGAATCTTACTAAGAGAAAAAATTTAACACCATTCTGAAAGTATTCTGAAACACTTGGATGAGTATTCCAAGAGTATATGTATATTCTTCCTCAGAGAATTACCAGTTTCTCTGATACTGACATTTAAATTCATCAGTGTGATGACTGACTATGCAACAACAACCAGGAAAGAGATCTGCACTTAAAATTGGGGACAGGATTCAGTTTTCTCCATGTGGACTAAATACTTGTCAGTTTTGTCTTTTCAGTATATGGGGAACCTGCCAGTGGTTAAATCTGTACAATGAATACAGCAAAACTGAGTAGACTTCTTCAGTACAGGAGCAAAGTCCTTCCCATTTTTTTCTCTTTCTGTACTGTTTAAATGTGACCAGGTGGTCCATAACTTTTGTGACCACCTGGTCTGGATAGGGCTCATATGAATAACCTTTCCTCTTTTTCAAGTCTTGAATCCTTATGCTTCTTCTGGAACACTTTCCATGTTATGTAAAGGAGATTACAGTATAATTAACCTGCTAAAAAATGGCCCTGTTTTCAATGGAGAGTTGAACGCATTTTCTATCTATAAAATTGTTACAGCATGCTTTTTCCCTTGGGAAAAAAATAAATTTATTCTGGAAGTAAATCCAGTAACTATAAAAGCCCAGTATTTTTCTCCCTTCCCTCCCATTATGCAGTTGCTGGGTTGGCAGATAATGTGTAACGCTTTATGTTATTTTACTGTGCAATATATCGGTCAAATTATGTTCTTGTGTATATCCAAATATGGTCGTTTGGAGCTCAGAGTCTTTGCAAGCAGCTGGCAAAGGGAACTTGCAGTACCACAGACAACACACAATCCGTATACATCATATATTTGCGTCTTTTCCTGGGTATGGCGTGACAGTCACCCTGCCTTCACGTCTCACACTCTCATATTTGAAAGGGTTTTATTTCATTCTGAGAAGAGAATAGGTGTAGTAATTAGTCTAATTGTTGTGACATCACTGAAAAATCCCAGAGGAGACTTGGAATTAACTACTTGTGGCAGTTATTCTTCAGGTTCTGCAAGGAACAGTTTAAGAGGTAGCAGACATTTGTGGGAGATACGGGTCTGAGGCAGAGCTGAGGAGCCACAAGGAAAACCAAGCGCTGTTGCAATCTGTACCAGACACCTTTGCATGTCTGGTGGATGGAAACTTTTCTGTGGTGAAATTTGCTGGAAGAATTGTGCTGCCATAAATATGCCAATAAAACTGAGCATATTAATATTTTATTTTGAAAAATAATGTTCTCAGAAATACAGTGAACAGAGTTGTCATTCATGTACTCATGGAGAAAAAGTATGTCATGTGATACTTTCTCATTTGGTGGCTGCCATTTTGCCCATGTAAATGAGAATACTTAACAACAATTAGAGCAATTCTGCCTAAATACCCTTAGAGCAATACATAAATTGCTGTAGGATTAGAAATTTCTAGATACTTGTGCAAAGTCCAAAACTGCTGATCCAACTGTTAGCAAATAGGGAACAGCTTGGATAGAAATATTCATGAGCACACGATTGCAGTACTCGACCAGAAAGCTGCTGGGGACAAAATGGGGAGATGCAGAAATACCCATTAGCTGAATTCAGCAACAAAAGGCTTCAGTTTGCCAAGGAATGTAATGGGGAATGTCTTCTATTGCAATACTTAAGGAAGGCCTGAATTTCACTGGTGTAATGCAGTCATGCAGACAAGTAATTAAAATAGTATATCTTAAAAGCAGGCCTTACTGTGTTTTTCAAATAACTGGTTTATTCCATTGCTTAATGCATCCTTACTAGATGAATGAGAAGTAATTTTTATTAAGTGAGATGAAGCAGAGTTGGAGGTTGGTAGGTAATATGTCCTAATATTGCTGTTAACACAACTTATGGGGTGGTTAACTGGGTGTCACACAGCATTCTCTGTGCCATTGAAAGGATTTCTGCATATTTTCAGCTGAGTACACTCCCAAGTCAAATTTCCCTTGGTGTGTGCTGTTGATATATTACAGTGATAAAAACGACCCCATGAACGTTTGATTTAGTGAAGGCTACTTTAACCCCTGCTACCAGTCTGCCTTTACTCCTATAGGATAACTCTTTTTTTTCTTTTTTTTTTGCTAATTTACTTATCTGCTCTTGTTTCTAGTTGCCGTGTCCCTGAGGAATCAGAAAGTCATCATTCCCCAGGTTCCTGACGTCGATACTGTGTCTGTGGCAGAGACCGTCTCAGTGCCAGAGCTAAGACAGTTTACACTGTGCTTTGAAGCCACCAAGGGCAGCAGTGATGATAACGATGACTGGAAGGTTTTCTCCTACACTGATCCATTGCTGAGAGAGCTCTTCAGCTTCGGAAAGACCACAAAGGGCCATTTTCTGTCCATCTCAGGCACACAGTGCATCCTTAAGAATGCATTGCCCCGAAGTGCAGAGTTTTTCACAGGAACCTTTCAACAGCTGTGTGTTGTTTGGGATGGCTTCTCGGGCACTATAGGTATATATGCCAAAAGCAGCTATCATGAAGTGAACTGTCCTGAGATCTTTGACAAAGTTATCCCTGGAAATGGGAGGCTGGTGCTGGGCTCTAACAGCAATGAAGTGAGCTCTCTAAATGGGGACATTTACAACTTCCGCCTCTGGAATTTCACCATGAATGCGCAAACGCTGGCCAACCTCAGCTGCGACGTGAAAGGAAACATTGTAGACTGGGAAAATGAATTCTGGAGTATTCCAACTTCAGCACTGAAAGCAGAAAACAATTTGAGTTGTGGTGAGTATGCCTTGCCAAAACTTTTTTTTGGTTATTTTCCCCCCACAATTCTATATTGTGAACATATCACATAATAAGATGGAAAAAAAATAACAGCATTACCATTAAAGAAAAAATAGCAACGTCTTACCTTTATTGGAGTTTAGCTCAACTCTTACCATACACAGAGGCTTTGCAAGGGTATGGAGTTGGTTCCTTAAAGGAGAAGTACAAGTCCACTAAGTGTATTGAGTTGCTGCTGGAAATTATCTGCAGATCAAAGATTTACTAAATACTCCTTGTTGGCTCATAAGAAAGGGGGATAATGACAAATACCTGCTAGCCTCAGATAAGATTACTGTGGTCTCTAGAGGAAAAAATGTATGTTAGCTAATTAATTACTAAACATTTTTGTACCTGTCCTTTGGTGCTTTGATTAGCCAGAGGAGCCCATGCTAGCCTTGTGCTGTATATGCAGAGCTAGCAAAAGCAGTGACAAAAGCAGTGCAGAGGAGACAGGAAACTAGAAGAAAATATTAAACTAGAAGAAATGGACAGGAATAAAGTGTTTGAGATCAAAATCATGAGATCTTTTTCTTCATGATGACATATTATCCACCCTTTTTTTAACTGGTACTTACTGAAGGTGTTTTTTCCTGTAGATTACTGCAGAAGATAAATTTCAATACATTTACTAACCTATTCTCATTTTATGGCTCAGACACTTGATTCACATAAATGTCTTGGAGTATTTTTTGTTTATGTGACAGAGAATCTGTCAGCATTCTGAGAATCCTTAGTTTAGAAGGGAAGCTGCCATCACTAAGGCATGCTAGTTTCTGTATCTAATAGTTCAGGAGAGATTAAGTTGGCTAAAAAAGCTGCTTTGCTTGCTTTATTGTATTCACATAAAAGTGTGGGAGACTCTTTCACAGCTATAACTACTGAGAAAGATCTCAATATGCCTCTGCTAAAAAAAATTAAGCAGCACCTGTATAAAACCACAAGCAACTTAGGTGCCTTCACCTTTCTACAAGAACAAGAAAAGGGCTGATCTGACCACGACTGATGAAGGTGTTCTGGACAAAAAAAAAAGGTGTTTCTATTTCATCGGTGCAAACTGATCTATCAGTTGAAATAGAGAATGACTGATAGAGAATAATTTCCCAGAAAATTGTACTCTTACACTGTTACACCATGACACTTTCACCAAACAACCCATCTCTGCAAAAGCTGCAATCTCATTTCATTTTGACTGGAGTAGGAGTCTTGTTCTTCCTTCTGTGAAAGACTGTACAATCCTAAAGCACAATATAATATCACAGCTGTGGTCATAGAAATAATAGAATTATTTTAATTCCACAGCTTTATTCCTTGGGATGTGAGTGATCAGTAGTTTTCCTGCAGCAGAACATTGTTTTAGAAAAATTATATTAGTGTTCCTACTTTACGCCTGGTATCTATACAAATCATTTAAAATATATCTACATATAAACATTGTTGTTGCCTCTAAATAAGCGTATGAGGAAACTGACTCACTAGCCAGTCTTTTTCTTTCTTTGATATGAAATCACCCTCTGTGATACAGGCTTGCCTGAGCTAGAATATTCCTAAAAGAAAATTCTGGGTGCAGTGCCATTTCAAAGATGGTTACTAATACCAGAGATGAAATTGTTAGAATTGTCTTCCCTTCCTCCTCTCAAGTAAAAGCCTTCTTTGTAAAACCAGCCTTCAACAGGAGAGTTGATGAGTCAGGCTATCAACCATGAATAAACCACTGACATTGGGGAGCTGACTCTGATTAGGCTTCATTTAGCAGCACTGAAAGGATTTATGCAGCAAAGGGTTTTTCACACAGCTCCAATAATGCTTCATCAGGAAGTGGCCTGTAACTTAAAAAAAAGTAAACCAAGCATTTAGCAGTGATCTCAACATATCTTTGCCTGAACAGTGCTTACATTTTCAAAGGGTATTATTTTCATGGTTTTTCAGACAAAGCTTTTACAAGTAGATTTATGGAGCATAAAACACTGGCAAATTGTTTCACAGTTTGTTTCACAAATCTTTTCACAGTTTTACCTTTTATTAGTTTATTCCTTAGAGTAATGTTTTCACAGCTGTGCAGTTGTGGTGGGGTGTTTGTGTAAGACTTGACAGAATTATGTTTTTATTGCCATACCTTTGTGCAGATTGCATTTAAAGGTATGCATACACAGCCTAGGTATCTGGACTTATTTTAAAACAAGTAACCTAGGTAATGATAGAAGTATGGCTATTGACCACCAGTTCAGAGTTCAGTGCAGGCAAACTGAGGAACATTTAATCAGCTTCTGGTTCTGATTCTGAAGCCTGCACTGGCTACAGCTATAGCAGGATACGATCTACTCATTTTAAGGGTAACGTGGCCTCATATCTGTCCATGCCTGCAACTGGGTTTTTTTCATGGGCATTTCTTGGGCCCTTCATTCCCAAAGGCCAAAGAAATCCTTTATTTCACTCTCAGATTTAACTCAGTGTGGGATGTGTCTGCCTTAGGCAGCTGGACAATGTTTCAGGCTAAGATAATTGCTCTCAGTGCTGTTTATGGATAGCGGAATCAAAAAGGCTATTCCACAGGTCAGTGCATCTCATGCTGGAAAAGATGTCTCAGTGAAGTCAAAGTTCTTTTGCTGTAGGAGGGCCTGTTCCTCTCCACTGACTATAAAGTCTAGCATGACAAGCAGATATGGATGTCTGAGTTTTAGACATTTGAACTGAGATATATCACACAATGTGTCTGTAATACAGGTTCATGGGGTCACAAGTGCTGTCAGCAAACCTGCTTCAGAACGGGCTCCTGTCTTTGTGGGTCCACAGGTCCTGCCAGGAGTCTTCTCTGGTGCCAACTTTCCAAGGGGTAACAGCCTCCTTCAGGCATCAACCTGCTCGAGCATGTGGCCCTCCACAGGCTGCAGGTGGATCTCTGCTCCACCATGGACCTCCATGGGCTACAGGGGCACGGCTGCCTCACCATAGTCCACACCATGGGCTGCAGGGGAATCTGAGCTCAGGCACCTGGAGCACCTCCTGCCCCTCCTTCCTCGCTGGCCTTGGTGTCTGTGGGATTTTGCTCTCACACGTCCTCACTCCCCTCTTGGCTGCAATTGCTGTGCAGTAACTTTTCCCCTTTTTAAAATCCATTATGCCAGAGACACTACCATTGCTGCTCACAGGCTCAGCCTTGGCCAACGCATCCATCTTGGAGCTGGCTGAAAATGGCTCCACTGGACAAAGGGAAAGGTTCTGTGAGATGCTTCTCACAGAACTGCCCCTGTAACCCCCTTGCTTGCCATGCAGATTCAATGCAATAGTCTTTTGACTTAAATGTTTCGTAAATTTGGATTTGATTTTTTTTTTAACTTCACCAAATAAAATCACAATCTTGTTTTAAATGCTCAGTTAAGAAAATATGAACATTCACGGTATTTCCAGCCAACTCTCAGGTCATCTTTCCATGTTACACAACAGGGGTGAAACTTAGAGTAGATTTTGATATTGAGTGTTTAATAATTGCAAATTTATTTTGGGAGAAAAACTCTACCTCATGCAGAGGGTAGTACACTCACTTGGAACATCCTTCCTGGAGTTCTTAAAAAGTGTACCAAGAAAGTGAATTTTTCTGTATCTCTTGATCCATTAAAAAAAACCTGGTGAAATTTAATATTTGTTGAGGATCACTTGTTTCAATTGCACCCTATATTTTTTGGCAATACATGTAGTGGTATCTGTGGTGTGATACAATTTCTGTGTCAAAGCTCCATGCTTCATTTGCTCCTTGCATCACAGGGAATATTTTCTTAGCTTATCTTTACAAGTTGGTGGGTGGTGGCTATTTAATTTTATAGAGGGATAATGTGTTTCATGAGAGAACCTCATTGAGTCAATATGATTCTGAAGTGGTAAAGCAAAAGCCAAAAGGGCAAAACTCCTCGTGGGTTCACATTTTGCCAGAGCACTATGATCCCTTTATGTTCAACATAGTGTGCAAAGGCAGCTGTATCTGCAGCTGAACCTCTGGGATACGTGAAGTGTAATTAATGCAGTTGCACCAATTCTTTTTCAGTAGTCATTCTTATGTGCCTTGATTTTGTCTCCAGATCATCAAAGTGTAATGCTTGTTGTTATGAATAATTCTGTAGAGATACAGACTTATAACATTATCTGTTTGTAAATCATGCATACCAGAATATTAATCACACCCTCGCCCTGGGCAGAGGAACAAGTTTAATCACCTTTTATCTGGTTGGTGTCTGTCACAGGCAGATTACTCAGAAGTGTGTTCTGGGTTGCCTGTGCTGCAGCAGCAGAGAGTAGTTGCTGCTCCAAGGCACGCGTTGTTATGAAAATCACATAAATCCCATACTGACCCCTTTGCTTAAACCCATTTCACGGAGCACACACAAGCTGCATTCCTTTAACGTGATGTTATTTAGTGAAAGCTAAGAAAACCACAGGAGGATACATAAGTGACTCTAACTTGCAAGTCAGCAGGGTTTTCAGGGATCCCTGAGCCGCAACAGAAACTGAAAACTCGCAAGTATTACAGGCAAATGGCAGTGTCAGTTTTTCCACTCAGAGAAATTAGGAAGAGGAATGTGCACAATATAATGTGTTTTAGGCACAGCAACTAACCCTTTCTAAATTATTTGATTTTGTCTTTTAAAGGCTCGTATCTAATTCCCTCTTCTTCAATTGAACCAACCAGTTGTGCAAACCTAGGAAGTCTTTGTCAAGGTAAGAAACCCAGATCCTTTTCACAGTTTCATCTTCAGGAAATCTTTATTTGCCTTGGGGTTTTATTCCATTTCTTTGTTATTATCATTTATAAAAGGGTGAGTGGCAATAAAAAATAGCAAGGAAAGGAATTCTGTAGTCTCATCAAGTATGTGGGTGTCCTGTATGTACAATATGTGGAAAAAATGTGATCACTCCCTTTTTTCCAAATAGTCTCCATTATATCAAAACTGAATTAATTGACTGCTTTCAGTTCTTTCTCCACCTCTTTTCCTCCTGCACATTTTCACAGTAAAATATTAACCAGTATAAGTAGTAGGTAAATCTGTAAAAAAAAAAAAAAAAAAAAAAAAAAAAAAAAAAAAAAAAAAAAAAGCAGATGTAAACAAAGGAACTAGCTTTTATTCAGGTTTTTTTTTTTCAATAAGCTATTTTGAGGCTAGATACTTTGAGATTAGTAGGTAAAATAGTTACCATCAAACTTCAAAATTTGGCAGCTTTTAGAGAAACACATACAACGTCACTTAATGATGAATTAATAATGTAAAAGTCACCCCATATAAAAATTCATTAGCTGTTTTTAAAGTTCAGCTCAGTTGAAGGCAAGGAATGGGTGAATCCCACAGATTTCCATGTCACATGAATCAATGGGCATGCAAGGATGGTTAATTTGTACTGTTCTGCTCAGATGCTGAAGTTCCATAAAGAGTGCTTGAAATGAGCAACATCAACCCATTTCCACAATGCCTTCACAAACACAGGCCTTACAATGTGCACACCTGCTGTGTTAAACTTTAATTACAGCTGCAACAGCACCAAAAAAATCTAACTTTGTAACCCCCTTCCAGCTGAATGGTGGAAGAAAGAGACAGGAGAAAATGAAATATAAGAGGAGAACAAGAAGTCTCAGAACTTTTTCAAAACCAATATTTATAAGTAAATCAGATTTAGTTTAAAAATAAAAGGAAATGCACTCTGCTTGAAAAGCCAGTAAGAGATCTATGTCACTTTTCAGTGTACTTTTCCTAGATTTTCCTGAGGTAAATTTGGTTCAGGTTCTTGGAGCATTGTACAGGTCTCCACAGGGAAATTGAAATGCCAATAATGTCCATAATCAGATTTTAAACAGTATTTTACAGGCATCATATTCACAAAGCACAGTATGACCTAAATAATACTACTCAAATAGTTTGGGTAAATGAGGCATCCACAATTATTCAATATTTGTGTTTTCATATGTAAAGGGTACCACTGTATGGATATCTTTGTCCATTCTTTTGGAAGCTCTCAGAGTGTTTTCCTTCATTAAAATGGCATGGTATGAAAGGGAGAGAATATCTTTCATAACATCAGCTAATATGGCTGCGGAAATGGACACACTTTCAGCTAAACAAGCCTGCTTTTCTAAAAGCCTCATCCTTTGTCCCAGCTTTATTAACTTGTCTAGTAGTAGATATTGCCTCTGATAAAAGATGCTGCCTTTCAAACTAGCCTTCTTAACTTCTTAGACCATCAATAAAGACTTCAATAAAGACTTCAATAAAGACTATGAGTCTTTTCAAGAAGGTAATATTCTTTCCTTTTCTAAAAAGTGTTTGATAAAGTGTCCCTTTTGTTCAGTTTGTCACTTTGGAATAAGATGTTGGGTCAGGTTTATCCCACAAAGCACCATCATAATTATTGCCATAATAATGAAAATAGTAAAAATATGTCTGTCTGTCTATTTCTGTCAATACCACAGACTTTGTCTAAACTGAGAGGCCAGTTTGGATTCCTTTGTTTGTTGGGTGTTGTGCAATACCAACAGTAAAAAAGTTTGTGGATGCCGGGTTATGTCAGCTATGTCTGATGAAAAAATTGATTTCTCCATTATGCTTAGTAAATATTTTTGTTCATTAGATGCCTCCTTTAGGAGCATTGGCTGGAAGACACAATCTGTAAGAAGCTTTGTAAATTATTACTCAGACAATATAGCTCTGAAGTTTCATGGAAGAGCTTTTTCTATATTCAAGGTGTCACTTTATGTGCTCACTTTCCCAGTTAGAATCTATGTTCCAATGTCCAGCTTTCCCTTCTCTTTCCCTAATTTTCTTGTCTCACTGAAACCTGAATGTGAATCTGCTCCCTCAGCTGTGATGAGTTTGTGACTTTTGGACTCAAAAGGTTAGATAAATCAAATTAGTAAAACATAAAAAATGTGATTTCTTGCCCAAAATGTATCTGCTTAATCTTCCTACGTTGATTCTTGGTCAAAATCTTCCAAAGCCATGTGACACTGGGAGATTTTACCATACCAACCTTCAGATTTTAAATAAGGGTTTTCAGGAAAAAAAATGTATCAGTGACTGGATTTGCATTCCCTGAGAGTTACTGAACAAAACTAAATTATCTTCCAAACCATTATTTGAAAATTTAGTAGCATGATCTTTGAATTCTTCTAGCACATATACCCTCCCCATCCATCATGGGGGAAATTTGCAGTTTTAGCTTCTCCTTCTAATTTTGAAAAGTTGATTCTCCAGGATTTTGTGGAGTGACTCCTGTTAGTGTCAGTGGGAACAGTACAGCTGAGTTTCTACATAAAGCTTTCAGAATAGATATTTTACTTCACCTCTTCCAAGTCTTATTTCAATTCTCTTCATTGTTTTGAGTTCAGTGGAGTTAATTGAATTCTTACATGAGTGTTTTAGTTTCTCATTTGTTTTTCATATTTAGTCTTTGAGGAGGGACAAAGATTCTTTTCACAAGCAGCACTCTAACTGCACGCGTCTTAGAACTTCTCCATTTTCTGGTCTTCACACAACCAAGGTTCTCATGAGAGGATTTTCAGATTATGAAGCGAGTGCAGGAATGATCCTGCAAAATTTATACTGGCAAAGTTCCCACTGAAGTCAGTGCAAGTGAAGATTGCAGGGTTGGGGCCTCAGTTTATATCTGTTCATCACTTTGTACAGACAAAATAATGTGGTTTTTTTAACATTTACAGCATTGTGTGTAGATGGTTTCATTTTACATTGTCATGCATTGTTCCCATTGTTCCCTTACCTTATTAACATTCATATTTCATTCAAGTTCACCTCTTTCTCATCTTTATTACCAGCTACTGTAAATGCTACTACTCCTACACCACCCACTGTCACCACTAACATGCCCGATACTAATAGAAACGATAAGCCAAACAATGGTAAGAAATCCTGTGTTACATTTTTCCTTGTACTGTGTCTAAAGCAAAGTTGTTGTATTTTAAGGTGTGTTTTTCCTACCATCATAATGTCAAGGGTCATGTCTCAGTTCTGATCCCATTTACACTGAATAAATCAGGACTAAATCTCTGGACCATGTCAGAATGGTGCAAATGGGAACAGAACCAGACTCAATGTTTATTTGTTTCGTGTTTACCTGAGTCCTCTGTGTAAGGGACTAACTTCATGTCACCCATTGTATTTAACGATGCAGAGAACAAGGGAAGGGAGAGGGATTTTTGGAAAGGGTCTGAAAAAAGCTGTGCAGCTGAAGTGTTCCAAGGCTGCAGATCATCAGACATGGTGCAGCTCCCCCTTGGAGGAGGGGTGGTAGTATGCTTGGATTGCCTGTTCCCCACTAGTTCTCACCATTCCTCAGGGGCAGGAACCGAGTGGAACCATTCCTATGGAGCAAAGCCACTTCCACTGAGTCAACACAAATCTTTCCACTGACTTAAAGAAGAACTGGAGCAGACTTTACTAGGGAAAATGTTGACAGTATCAGATATCGTTTACTTTTCATTTAGAAAGATTAAGGGAAAAAATAAGGTAGTAAATGAACCTATTATTAGCACAGGAATAGAGCCAGGATTTCTTTTGAGGCTTTCTCAAATTCTGTGATATCACTGTCTCCTAAAGACTGAGCATCATTTTGTGAAGTGCTGCTAAAATATTTATTAGTTTGTTAAAGCTGGTTTTTAAACACAGGGATAGACTTTGCCAATTTTCATCACAGGCTTAAATGTACATTTTTTTAAAGATTTATTTTTTCAGTGTACTCCACAGAAATAAATTAGAATCTGGGTGGGGTTTATGGTTTGGTTTTTAGGTCGCTTTTTTTTGGTTGAGTGTTTTTTCTCCCAATCCATCAGTTGTTACTGTAGGATTTTAAACTCTTGGAGTATTTTTTATCTTGGCAGATCATTTGCTGTACACTGGCAATCAGGCAGTATAGTACAAAGTGTGGAGGAATTTATCTGAATCCAGACTGTTTGGTTTTAATAAGCTGTAGAAGTAAGAAAAAAATATTGAAAATTTCTTCAAAGTAGTGTTTCCTTCATTTTTGTGGAATCACTCACAAATGTTTACCATGAGCAGTTAATTCTGATTTTTTTAACAACAGAATGAACTAAATCTTACTAATATTAATATGAATAAAAATTGGACAATTAAGTCCTTTCTCTAGCTTTGAAAGTCCCAAGAAAAAGTAGAAAGACCATGAAAATAAGCCAAGTTCACTTATGCTAGAAGCAAATTAAACTTTCACTCAGCTAACAGGCATAATTTTCCATTCTTGGTAAGCTGATTTTTAGACCAAGAACAGAGAGTTAAGTTACATATATTTTCTTTAATCCATTAACTATGTGGCTTGCTACACACAGACCTGCAGGAGTTCAGACTTCCTGCTACAGTTATCTTCAGAATGAAGAGAAATTCACCTGAATTTTTCCATTCACGACCACAGTGGCAGCAAGAATCTAAGATAGAAGGGATCAAAACAATAGGAATTATCTCAACCCCAATTATTTGGCCAGTGAAGCAAAGGCCTCTGCGTTTCAGTAAAAATTCAGCAGATGATAACCCAGAGAGAAAAAACCCATACAGCTTGTTCCTTCCAGCTTTGTCCACACCAACTTCTTCTGACGGGACCAACAACAAAACCTTGTCTGCTTTTACAGAAAACATCAGCCTAGATAGTACTGTAATTAATCATTTGCCAAATGAAAATATTTTGAATTATTCTAGAAGTCCTTTCCGTGGTACTTCAGATGCAGCAGATGCAGTTACAGAGCTGCCTGTGAATGCAGCAGTTCCTCTTCTTCACAGCAGAAATCCTAATGCAGAGCTAGCAAGGACTTTGGCAAGCAGGCTCCATCACTCTTACTCTGAGCCAGCGTTCCTCTCTCCCATTAGCAGCAGCAGCAGCACTGCTTACCAACACAAAACAGAAAATCTGTGGGTTTCATCCTCCAACAACTACACAAACAATTTCATGCATACAAGCAACGTCTTGGAGCCTGTGAACTGGTGGAATGAGCCTGCATTTCATCACCACATCACCTCTGACATTCAAGAAGACAGACCTCATTTTCTTACTAGCTTGTCTGTATCACCTACAGATGAGAAACCACGATTCCAAAAAAGTAGGTTAGATTTGCTAGACTTGGCACCTGAAAAAATTTACCTGGAAGTTATAGAAGGCAATGCTGACAGGGAAATATTTTCTACACTAGCAGCAAACAGTGCATTTCAGTTTAGAAAATCTACGCACATTAAGGAACATCACTCAGGAGGCATTACAAATTTAACCTCTGTGGAGATTCTACATGCAAAACCAACAATTTTTTTTCAGAACATGAAAAAAACATACACAAAATTTATGAGTGACAGCCAACTGACAAACTCAGTCCAAGGACACAGTAGAGAACTATTAACATTTTCAGCATTTCTGGTAGAACCAGGCTGGACAAGCTCAGCATTTACGCATGTTGTAACAACCCTGCCTGTTTATCAACAGCTGTTGACTGATACATATTTGAAACATGACAGCATATCTAGTAGTAATTACTGGTCTCAGTATTTACAGCTTTCATTATACATTCAAAATCCAAGTGAGACCCTCAGAAATGGAGCACTGGAGAAAAAATTAGATGCATTTCATGGTAGTAATGAAAATGAAGACTCAGCTTTTTCCATTTTAGAGCCAGAGAACATTAATCCAGTTGCTGACTCCTGGGACTCGGATTACTTGGATTTTCCAACAAAATATGTAGATATTTCCCCTTCTTTAAGACCAAGTTTCTGGACTGTTTCCCATCACTTGAAAGAAACATCTCAAATGTTTTCTGGGGAGCCATCAGAAAATTTCTGGCTCTCATTTAATAAATTGCTTTTTTCCCCAACAGAGAGATTGCTGCCCATTCATTTATATGCTAAGTCTGACAGTATTTCTGAACAAACATCTGCCATTGGATTTTTAGGTCACAAAGCTGAAGAAAATAACTTTTCTAGTCATGTATCAACTTTGGAAACACAAATCTTTAGTTCATTTATTCCAGGCATTTCAAAGAGAATTTCAGAAAGTAATGACAGGTCAATATCACTATTGCAGTCACAAATTAACTTTGCACAGCTAACTGTGACTTCCAACCGTGAATTTTATTTTGATTTTCCTTTCCCTTCCCTGGAAGCACCTCACTTTGAATCCCGTGTATGGGCACAGGTAAATCCTTTTGATCAGGTACTTGAAAACTCCACAGATAGTTTGCACATGCAAATTCGAACTGACATAGTAAGTGATCAAACTGACGCGACCTTCCTAAACAATAGGCATCAGCCTGTTTCTGTCTTTCCAACACATTCAGGAACCCAGCCTTCTTGTTCCAGGGATAGCCAAGCTCCTTTCTTGATCAGTACACCTGGGACTCAGGTTACTTGGACAGTTGAGAGTTTGATAAGCAGTACAAGAACACACAGAGCACCACAGTCTCAAAGTCTTCTGGAAAATGATGCTATAACAAATACCACTGATAAACCAAGAAGTGAAGTTCAAAAAGATGAAGGTATTTTTTTAAAAAACATCAGTTTAATGAGTTCTGACTTTCTTCCAGTGTCTTTGGAATTAAGGCAACTTCTTTATTCAGACTCCAAATTCAGAGACAACGTACCTCCTAACAGCTATTCCACACCTCCACTCCCACAAAGTTTTCAGAACCATCTTGATACAGTTTCTCCAAGCCTGCTCCCTGAGTGGGATGCAGAAGAGTTAAACTTGCCAACAACAGAAACACCAAGAAATTATCTAACTCTCTTAGGACAAAACTCCATTGAAAATCAAGTGGACAGTCTGAGATACTCTCTCTGGGTAGTAGAACAGGAAATCCTTGGCAATAATAAAGACCTAAGGGATTTTGCTGTTTTGACATCAACAAACATACCAAGGCTTTTTGAATGGAATTCAGAAGGGGAGGTGTATAGATCCTTCAGCAGGAAGAGAGAAGCAATGTCTATCACTACTGCTAATGCCTTGGATTTTGAAAATGCTGATTATGGACATTTTGCAAATCTGTCTTCTGTTCTGGAGTCATCAAGAACTGCAGTAATGAATGATGTGGTACCTCTGTCATCTTCATATAGCAGAGTTTTTATTCAGCACGAAGAGACCATCTTGACAGGCACTCTGACAACAGCTGCAGCACCCATCCATCACTCCCTCATGCAGATCCAAATGTCACTTTCTTCTGTGACGGACCATGAGTCATCAGTTTCGGCCCATGTTTATTCCTTGGCCAATTTGTCATCTGGGACAAGCCAAAACAGCACCTCTTACCCACCACTGACACAACTGATTAGCTCTGCTGCAGTCCTCTTGCCTTGTTTCTGTGACTCCTTCCCTGAGCTGAGCTGCCTGTGTCGACCTGAGTTCCACTACAGTATGTCAAGCCGCTAAGTTAGATGTAGAAAAAAACCCAGATCATCTTATCTATTAGATATTCAGTTTGTAGACTGAATGTAGAAGTAGTCGTCTTTCGTCCTTTAGATATAGGACCATTTAGCACATGAAGATGTTTTGGAATAATAACAACATAATTACAGCAGAAGGGAATTTGTAACATCTTAGTAAATGTCATTGATGTGTTATTTCTAATATTTGTGTACTTCTCCAATACAACTCTCATGAGACTGTGAGGATAATATACTGGTTTCCATGTATTTTATATAATTTAATGCCAATTTAGTGTTTGGGAGTATATGACTGTTTTTAAGGACATATTTTTGAGGATTTCACTTTCAAAAATAATTTTTTTTTTTTTTAACTAAATGTTTGGATAATTTTCCAAACAGAATTTTAAAAGATACTCACATTTGATTCATCATTATATTTTTGTAGTAGGTGGTGAATGTAGAGAGCATCGTTTCCCAGGCTATTTTTCAAATTTTCTTTGGCTATTTTTCACCAATTTTATTCTTTTTTATTATTATTATTCAGCATTTTGAGGTGGGATTTTAACTGTTTAATATGAAGAGGGATAAATAAGTTTTAGATTTTATTGTCTGCCTCTGCAGTCTCCTGAGAGTATTTTTAAATGCAGATTAGTTCTTGTTCTTTTTTTTTGCCTCATTAAAACATGCTTTGGGTCACCATCTGGAGGAGATCTTGAAGCTATTGCTTTGTTTGATTTCTAGAATACTTTCCATATTCCTATATTAAGGTGATTTTGTCACTATACATAATTATATCTAAGTAAGGTTATAATTAGATATATAATTATATATGATTTGGTGAGAATATATATAATACACAGCTTCCATATGTGTTTATCTGTATGGCACATATAAAAGGTACAGTATAGATTTAAAATTGGCAATGTGTTTATACAGAAATGTATACATATAAAAGACATTCAGGTCTTGCAAGTGTTTTCCCACTTTGGAAATTAGCCCAAAGTCCAAATTTCTACTTCCAAAGACTTAATTTTTAAAATCTTTTTTTATTATTAATATTATTTGAAACTATCACAGTAATAATAAACTAAAGTACATTTTCAGATTAAACTATGCACCAAATTTGTGTGCCTCCTCAGGAAAATTTAAAAAGACAGTAAATCAAAACGAAGTTCATTCTGCTCATATCAAAATTTTAATCATAGCTTACCAAAGAAGGTATCTAGTAAACCATCTTCTTTAGTGTTTTATCTTAAAGGAATTTTTGTACCAATCTCAATATTCATATAATTAATTTCATATTGTAAAGGAAGAGCAGTACTCCAACCATTTCATGAAATGTTACCAATGCATGCACACCTAAACTGGAAAATACTAACTTCAAATTTTTTTCCAGATGCCTTCATTTCAAGCTCTTGTACAATAATTATTATGAAGTTGTAAAATTGTGACATTTTCTTCACTTAGAATAAAAGGTCTTTTATTTAGATTCCAAAAGATAGAGCAGTTCCTTTCCAATGAGAGACAGAAAGGGATTTCTGCATAATTATTGTCATGTCCTGCTCTGTCCTTTGTAGTGTCTCTGTAAGATTTACTTGAGATTATATAAATGCATGTATTTGTGACCACAACCTTGGTAACAGCCCAAAACCAGGCAATGCCACAAATGCACATACATGCAAGTGAATTGATCCAGAAGTTTTTAAACCTCTCCCACATCCTGGGAAATTTTACCCAACGACAGCTTACAGAGTGTTTAGTAGCTAAATGAAAAAAAAAATAGGCTTGTGGAAAGTACAGCCTTTTAACACAGAACATAACTATGAAATGAATTGATGTTATTTATTAGATGTGAAATCTTGTAATGCTGCCTACCCACTCATGAGCTTAAAGAGAATTTATATTTACCCAGTGCCATTTCAAAACAGTTTTCTGAATATAAAATTGCTCTAAGCCAAGTTTTACACATTTTGTGACTGAAAGATGGTTTGTTCAGCTGCCAGTTTTGTAAAGCTAATATGGGTTCTTCTACTGTCTGGTCATTGCCAGGCCTGAGAGCAAGACTGTACTTTGGAAACAAGAGCTCTATATCCCTTCTCACACCTAATTCTGTCCTCAGTTACCTTGCTATTCCTAATTGATGAGCTTTATCTGCTCTCACAATATTTAAACTCTAATCTGCAGTGGTTCAATTCTGGAACACATAACAATATCATAACAATATGCCTAGGAGCAGAATTTATCTGTGTTTACGGACTTCATTAATTATAATAATTGTTTAAATTCCTGATACTGTCATGATCTTGATTTTACACATCACATTAGAGGCGTATGCAAAATACTATTTTCATGTATGTTATCTGTGAGTTTCCATGTCACATTTCAGGTGCCTCTGAAAATATGTAAGGAGAGGGAATTCTTGTCAAAATCAACAGGACTAATGAGAATGGGCTCAAGCCTGCAGGACTTATTCATTTCAGACACTTTAAATGCCAAGAAGAGTGTGAGGTGGCCTTGTATCTGGGGTTCAGCACAATTTTTATATTAATCATGCAGTTGAAGTCTCATTATTAAAAAGCTAAATTTGCTCAGTTTCTAACATTATGATATTTTTAATGGACAGGTGGGCTATTCTACAGGATATCTATAATTGTCTCTAGTTCCAACCCAAACTCGGTGTCAAAAGTACATGATGTCGTTGCAGAATGGGTAAGTCTTCTTTCCTCTGTGATTACATATATGAATCTGGCCCATCACTATTATCAGTTGGAAAAGAAAAAAAAAGAGACTACAAAAAAAATTTCTTCACATATGTTCTCCAAATATCTTTCTTTTATTGATTTGTGCAGTAATAAATTCAGGTCTAGATGGGGCTCTCCAGCACTATGTATAAAATTTGAAATGTCTGCACTATACCAGCTAGCTTCTTAAGAAATGTAGATGAGTAGTAGATGAGATTTTGGAAAGTATGGAGAAATCAGAATTGTCCACCAAAAGAGGTACATGTCGGAGTTCCAACATCACTCTACAGGACAAAAACTTTCTCCCCAGGTGCTAGTATGGTTATGAAGCTATATTGTGGCAGAAATCAGAGAAACACCAGGCAGTGTTAATTTGTGTGAGGCAATAAACTTTCCCAATTTATCCTAATGTTTGCTACTTCAAAAGGTTTCTGACATAGGTCTGTTACTGAGGTTTATGGTAGTCCCTGGTGTTTCAGCCCATTTTAGCAGACATAAGCTCCTTTCTAGGTGAGGGATTCTTGAAGTTCTTGCCTCTAAAAGTTCTTCTTGTCTTAATAAAGATATTCTCTGTCCTTTTTGACAGTTCACACAGTCCCACTCACACAAGTTGTAAAATCTTTTTACTAACCACTTACATAAAAATATGTTATCATGAAATATGGCTACTATTCTGTATTTTTCATTTGATAAACCTAGAGATTTCAGCTATCAGAAGCTAAGGAATCCATAAACCAGAATATATATATATAGTAATCTACAAAACAGAATTACAGTCATCCACAGCTGCCAAGGTTGTTCCCTTAGCAGCAGTACCCAGGCAAAGTACATGGGTGTCTGAGCCAAAGAAACTGGAAAGGTGTCACTTGGCTCTAGCAGAGTGTGCAAAGGTGTCTCTTGGGGGAAAAGTGAGCAGCTGTTGCACACTCAGAACAAAGAGTAGAAAGGTCTGAAAAGGAAGTGGTCATAAGTTTGAAGACTTTCAGGTGAAAATTTAGCTGGTAGCGTTTTCAGTAAATCTATTCTATTCAAAGTGTATCTGAGAATTTAAGATGTGGAAGAGAGGGAGAAAAGGAAAAGGTCAGGATCCGATGCACTCACCTATTCACTCTGTTACGACCTTCTACTGATTTCCTTCTGTCTACAAAAAAGCCACATCTCTCACTACCGGTTGTACAACAATCACCTCACTGAAAAGTGAGTGTTCTCTTTGCTTTGCAAAACAGAAGGGGATTTCTCAAGGGGCGAAAGGTGAAATTCTAACACTGCTTTAAGCAACAAAGAGCCCCATTAACATCTCACCATTCATGTGATCAATGTGTTCCTGTTTTTCAGCTGAACCGTACTTTCCAGAACTGGAATTACACTGTGTATGTGGTCAATATCAGGTAAATTAAGGAGGAAGGTATTTATGCTGTGTTCCTTTGGAGAATTAATCCACCCTAACTAATGTCTGTTTTTTTAATAGCATCCACCCTGCCGCCATAAGAGAGGGAGCAAGACAAAAAAGAAGTATTAAAAGGTAATATTTTGAAAGACATTTTCTCAATGGAGGCGACAGCTGCTATTGCAAGTGGCTTTACAACAGGTTTTATTGTCTATTATTTGATTCATTGACTGTTATTTGGCATATGCTGCAAGTCTGTAAATATATGGCTGCTGGCAATCTCAGTGTTACGAATGTTCTTAGAAATCTAAGACTGGTTATCATGTTTGTTTCAGTTGAAACATATTGAGCTTTAAACCCTAACAGATAATTTTTCCAGAGCTCAGTTTTCATCTGTCACAAAACTGAGTAGATATAGGATATTATTTAGGTTGTGTAACACACCCAGCTTTCTTTAGCAACAAGCTTTGGAACACTGATATCTGTCCACTGTCTCTGCATTTGTTCTCTTGAACCAGACACTCTTGAGTTAATAGACATCTTACTAGATGGAAAACACTGAAAAGTCATGCTAGAATTGAAAGCTAAAAGAGTGTGAGTTAAACTATTTACCATATGCTCTCATTTCCTGACTTCTGCTAGGCTTGGAGGCGCTGGAGTTGGAACAACCTCAAAGGCCGCCAGAGAAACTTAGATGGGTCACCCCCACTGAAAATCTGGCCTCCATGGGCTTCTTTGAAAGCAGCAGGCTGATTCCTGAGGGATGTCTGGGGAGGGAGGGAATCTTAGGACCAAATTAAGGAGAGGAAACCAAAACATAATTAGTCTTGTGAGGATGGGGCAATAAGTGGGTATGGGATGCATCTGTTTTGCAGTGTAGGCAAAAGTCCTGTTAAGAAAAGACTTTTGATTGCTGACTCTTGAGAACTGCCATGATAATGGCAGTAAAAGTTGGGCTTTTTAACATCAGAGATAGCCCAATATTCCTGATTTATCATCAGGAAGTAGTTAGTGGTGCTTCCAGTTTTCAAGAGTTTGCCGAGACATGAAAAGATCTGTAGAAAGGTGGTATCTCCTTCCCACACAACCACAGCAGAAAGACAGCATTTATTGGCAAAACCTTTTAACTGGTACACTGTAAGCCCAGTCTCTGAATGGGCTATTTTGCTGCTTGACCTACATTTACAGTAGCGTGTAGTGATGTGGGTAGGATTTTTTTTCACACTTCTAAATGATATGGTTATACTAGCAAGGCCTTTCAAGTGGAGACCGCATCTCGGGTCTTACCAACTATCCAAGACTGCAGAGAAATGTAAAGCTTTCACCATCCTTATTCCTGTATCTTTTTATGCATCTAGCAGCTGAGCTGAACACCTGATTTCTTCTTGTCTCACCTTCCCAGCATTCTGCCCTCTGGTTCTTTTCTCTTCTCCATAGCCTACTCAAAAAAAAAAAAAAGTTGAAGGGACAGAAACTATTTCAGTAATTTCCCTTTCCCTTCTGTTTCCTTTCCCTCCCTTTTTGACATACAGTGAATGTGCCACTAAATTACTTCTCATAATGTATTACTCTTTAGGGGAAGTAACCCCATCTCTATCCCTATGGTTCATTATATGTAATTTCAGAGGCAATGGAATTACATGTTCATAATATGTCATTTCTCAAGGGAGACCTGGTCTAATGAGAAGCTAGTCTTCTTGAGGATTCTATTGCGGTTTTTGTCGAGGTCAAATGGCATTTTTTCATCATTCTGAATAATTTAGTATAAATGCTGGTCATGTTACACCAACTTTTAATGTTCTCCAAATAATCAGGAGTGTCATGCTGTGAATGTTTTCTTAGAAAATAAAACAAAACAACAAGACAAGTCAAGATTCAAGATCCTGTTCAACCTAGAAATCCAGATGGGGTAATGCAAGCAAACCTTTTTTCCTACTGCTTCCAGTTAATTGTTGTCAAGATTCTTTGTTAGACTTCCTTGGACTTTTCCTGGATAGGATTCTTAGGAAATCCTACAAGACGCTAGGGTAACGCTTGAGAGTATAAAAAATTAGCAGTCTAGAGGTTGGAAAATCTAAAAACCTGGTGGAAGTAGTAGTAATTCCTGACTGCCTAGGTGATTCACTAAAATTTTGTGACTGAATTAATGTAAGTTGCTCACAGTGTGATTTCATGCAGTTACTATTAATTTAATGTTCCTATAAATTGTTTCTGTGAAAAGTTGCCCAAATATTTTCTTATTTTATCATTTTGGATAGTCAAGGATAAGTGTTGCAGACTTAGACATTTTACTATTTCCCTTAAGTCCTTCTTATTCTGTTTACCTTCATGTTCATCTAAAGAGAAATTCAAGTAAATCCACAGTTAAAATTTAAGACTTAACACAGAAGTATCATGCCCTTGACTTTATCTTTTAGAGAAGTGAACATATTAGTCTTAATTCTTAACTCACTAAGCCTTATTTCTCTTTTCTGAATTTTCTACAAGATCTTTGATCTTTTTAACAAGACCTTTGAAATAAGATTTCTTATTTCCAAGGTAATATGATAGTTCTTAAAATTGTTCTTTGAGAAGGTTTTTCCTCTCTTTACATGAATTCTTTCTTGTAATTTAGATCACATATTTTTTGCATTCCTTTTGGATTAGTATTTTATACGGCAGTTTAAAAAACCCCAAAACCCAACAAAACATCCCCCAGCCTGTTCTACGCATTTTGCTTTGCTCCACCCTTATTTACCACACTGCTTCTTCATCAAGGATCTTCAGCTGTCACTGTCCCCACCTAGTCTTCTTGCATGTGAAAGAGGAAGAATCGTTAAACAGACCGATTCAGAGAAGAAATAGTAGCTGTAAGTGGGAGGTAGGAAGCTGGCTTTTTTTGTCACATCAAAAATAGGTGTTTTCCAAAGAAATATTTTAAACTACTGCATTCTGGAGGAGAGCAAAACAAAACAAAATTGTTGAAGTGGATTGTTGCTCTTTGGTTGCTGTATTGTATGAGCTGCAGAAATCCAAAATACACCATGCTTTATGGAGCAGTGATAAGAGACAGAGTGCCAAGTCCAAAAGTGCCTATTATTATCAGCTTTTAATACTGTGACATCTCTGGATGATGGCAGTATATATCAAGTTAATGCTTTGGTAGATTATTAACTACTTCAATAGACAGAATTTTATCGAAGCTAGGTTTGACTTCATGTCAGTGTTCAATTTTTCCTCTGGTTGTACTGTTTCCGTCTCTTAATGAAAGGGCAGCTATTCAAAATAGACAAGAGTTCACCATGGGCTATGGATATGGCTATTTCTTTGTCCCCATTATTTTTGCACAACCTTTGAAACCCCAATTAATTTATGAATTTTTCTCCACTTAACATACAATAAGTTTATGCTTGTTCCAACTTCCACTGCTTGATTGTCATAATTTTGGCCTATTTCCAGTGTTGGGTTTCTCCTTCTATGGGAAACAACATTAATGTTAGTGCTGTTAAACATCTCATCCAGATTAAAAACCATCTGCGTAAAAACTACTGAATCTAAACAGAAAACCCTTGTCTTGGGAATGAAAATAGAGAGCAAAGCAGGAAATCAGAACTACCCATGCCATTCCTACTCTTTTGAAGTCTGTGGGAGTTTTGCCACCAATGTCAGTGAGGCATATTCAGGCTCCTGCATGCTGTGTTCTTGGGTGTTGTTTTGCCTAATGGAAAGTTTAATGCATTTGGATAAAATGTTAATTAGATTGTGTAATAGTTTTAGACAAGAGAACAGCATAAGTTTGCTTTTTTAGTCCAAGTAAAGTATTAGGCTTTTTACATTCTTTATAGATTACTCTAAGGTTTTTTTTTATGAAATAACTTTACTATTCTTGTTACAAATGAACACACCTATGATGTCTGTTCCTATTTCAGAAGTTCTCAGGGTTTCTAACAGTGAGGTTTTAGGAAGGACTTGGGCCTGGCCCACCTCTGCTCCCCACAACTTCAACTGCAGTGTTACTGAAGGTAGTAAGGGACAGCCTTTATCAGGGCTGAGAAATATTTTAAAATGCCACATAACATGCACATTATACATAATATTTCTGTTTGAAAGCCAACCAAAAGAGCACCAAGTGAAAATCCCCAGGTTTCTCCACAGTGCCCTGCTGGCATCTTGTGTCCATGACCTGTGAAAAAAGCCTTCATCACAGATGGAAGAGTTTAGGATTTCCTTTTGAGTGACTGAAGGATGATCCCTTCTTAGTCTCCTGCTGAAGCTTCCTGCCCTTTTCCAGCTTCCAATGACTTCCTTTGTCTTTCCACTGACTTTGACTACACTTAGTGTAGATCTGACATCGTTAGATGCTGTTTTTAGAAAAGCAGTGCATTGGGGAATAGGGAATGGGGGTTTTCTTCATTGTTCCAGAACATAGTGCAAGTGTAACCAAAAACTCATTTCAGCAAAGACCAGCTGTTCTATGTGAGGGATTCCAGTCCTTTCTGGTTTGACTCTGCAACATTCTCTAGTAATGAATAGCCTTCATACCAAATTAGCACATATTATAAGTGCTTTCTGTTGAAAAGCCATAGTTGTTTGTATTCCCACACCAGATCTGCAAGGAGGAGCAAGACCCAGAGACACAAGCCAAGGCACGAGGCGTGACCACAGTGCTTGCAAAATTGTTCTGCTACAATGGTCACTAACTTAAAAGGAATACTTAGGATACTTTTATTTTTAGCAGTCCAGAAAGTAGCTGCAATTTTTAGTTTTGTGTCATGAAGTCTCAGATTTTATATTCTAACTATAACATCACCTTCTCCAAAGAAAGGAAACTCTTCATTCTTGACATTTCTTTGAATGTGTCTGTTATGTCAAGTCTTATTTTTTGTCTTCTGTTTTGAACATTTTAATGTATTGCAGTCTAAATCACCTCAAATAAAATATCATTCACAACTCAGATGCTTCTGTGGAATGCTTTTAGTTTCCCTCTGCTTTCATACCTATTTCTGTCTTATTCTGTGTGTTTTCTAACATCTTGTCTGCTTTTTGTGTTGCATCTTCACTGAGTGACTTATGGAACAGTCAGCTCTCTTTTGTCTGTCCAGTTAATATGAAGTAGTTAAAATTTCACAGGTGACTCTGTGGGCTACCTGTGCTGCCAGTCTTCAGTTATAGCTACCCATCACCACGTATCTTCAGAGACAACACAACCATGAGATTAGTAAAGAATTTAATGTTGACATTTGAAAACTATTTAAAGTATGCCAGGGTAGTCAGCACTGAAATTCCCAGTGACTTTTAGTGGAAATTTAGATTCTGTAAGTATTTAGGTTCTTTACAAATAGTTCTTTATATTCTTTAAATCAAGTTATACTAACTCTGAAAGAAATTAATAGTGATTGTCGAACTGTTTCACAACAGTTTGACAACAACAGTGATTATTCAGTATTATTTCGGCCTGCCTAGTACAACAGCAAGGAGAAACGTGCATTGCTAACTACCAGCTGCATCTCTCCAGGTGCAGGGCAGTCTGTGCTGCAGGGCTGGGTGGTTTGTCAGTCCTTCCTTGGGGCTCCTCGCGGGCGCAGCAGCGAGACCGCAGCCGTGTGTAGGCACACTGTCCTGGAATAGCTCTGAGTCACACTGCCAGAGAAGAAAGCTGGCTTTGTGGTCCGGGCCACGGCCGTGCAGGCTGCACCACCGCCTCCTGTGCCTCTGATGAGGACGCGGATTCTTAAATTCCTCTCTCTGAGCCAGCCTAGCTCAACAGACCAGGACGCAGTGGGACAGACACTGGTCTTCCCAAGCTTTTCTGCTTGCTCCAGCTGTCACCATTTCAGTCAAAGAGAAGAGAAACATACTAATCCCTGTTGTATTTACCTACACCACTGTCCATTTTTTTTACTGTATCAATGGCAGTAATGTTGGCAGTACAGGTTACTGTAGATAATGTGCAATTTGTAATTGATTACTGCTGTGAGAATCTCTCTGCCTTTATATGTCACACAATAAAAGATTTAAAGCTGGTTGTAGCAAATCCGGTGACACCAGCAGAGCATGGCAGCACTGCCATTTATTTGAGTGCAGGCCTACTGTTTCCCATATTGAGAATTTGCTCTTCACCATTATAATGTTTTCTTTCTGCGATTTGAGTGTGACAAAAGTGGAAGGAAGCATTCAACTTCATATTGCGTCAGCTGTCAAGTTAAAAGGTATTTATTTACCCTGGGAAGCTAGCATGAGTCATTCTGAAAAGTTTGTGGAAATTGTTTTCATCATATTATGGAGTGAGCTCTTGTTATGCAGTATACATGACTTGTGCTCTAAGAGTTTCTCAGAAAACAACAGATTGGTTTTAAGAGATTATTCTTTAACTGTGCTTCATAATCAATCCTTTTCTCTGTAATTTTTCAATAGAACTGCAACCAGTTCTATCTCATCTATCATTATCGCTTCTATTTTGTTGGCATTATGCTTCCTCATAGGTATGAATACTAAATACCATTTTGGTTAGTTGGGAATCCTGAAACAGGCAGCTAAGCAGTAGCGGTGACTGTTCAGAGTGTCTGTTCTGCAGCCAGAGTGCTGAGGTAGGGAGTGGCATCAGTATACTAAGTTTTCCTCTTCTAAAGTAAAGGGAATAGGTGAATGAAGCCAGAATCTTTTAGGAAAGATGGTTAAGTGCCAGGAGACTCCAGGGCTGAAGTACTGGAGGGCTGAAGAAATTGGCAATCCCGTAGGCAATTTCCATACCTCCGCTAAAAATAAATGCTGTAATAAATTTGTGCTTATAACATATCTGAGGTATACAGCAAAAGCCCACTAATGCATACCCACCCTACGGAGGCTATTTGCCATATACATATTAAACACTCCACAGAGACCAAAGGAATATTAGGAGGAACTCAGTATCTCTGGGAGTTGGGAAGGAGTGACCTGGCCAGAGATAGCTGGAATTTCTCTGCTAAAATACATCCACTGGGAAAAGGGAAAGCCAAGCCTGCAGGTGGTCACATTTTTATCTTTCTTCTCCAGCAACATGTTACCAGTAAACAGTGAATATGTCAAGAAAATTAGGCACATCTGGAAAGTGCAACTCTGAGCTGTCATCAAGGAGATGTCTTTCTGAAAGATTTTTTAGTTGGAGCCCTGGCCTGTCTAGGAAGGAATATCTGAAAACTGCACTGGCCCTCTTCAGCACCCCTACAGATTTTTTTCTGCTACTCTTCTTCCTGTAGACTACAAGCCCTTTAGCTCAGTGTTGCTTTCTTGCACAGGAGGCCACAGGTGAAAGCACCCCTGATGGGTGTGTGCCCTGCACACTGTACGTGTGCTGGCAGTGCCACCACTCCCCAGGCTGCCAGGAACAGCTCACACACTCCAAAGGTCTGTCTTTATTCAGGCTGATGGGTATCCAAGGGCAAGGCTAAGATGAAGAGCATGTTCAAAGCATGTTTGCTTTTTCCTTTTTTCCACATTTTGGCTCCCATGGACATCCAATGTTCCATGCTTTAGTCGCTTGCCTCCTACTAGCCCAGAGCCAAGCAAGGCTCTTGGGGACCAATATTTTCTCATCTCCAACATTTCCTTTTGTCCCAGGAGGAAATTTCTGTGCCTTCCACTCTGGTCTTATTTCCTGTGTCCTGCTAGAACTGGTTTGCTGTTCATGATTTCCCTTCCAGAAAAGCTATGTTTTTGGACAAGGGTGGGGACTGTTTTATTTTGTTCACAGGAAAGACGTTTGGGCACTTTGAACTACTTCTTATGCCCAGAAAGTAGCAGTGGGCTGCAGTACAGAACAGCTATTAGTGCTCAAACTTCGATTAGTCATCTGAGGAACTCAGCTTTCCTAATTATGACTAAAAGCTTCAGAAGTATGTCAGGGTGTTTTTCACTCCATAAAAAAATTAAGAGATTTAAATGTTAGGCATTTGTTCTTTGTTAATCTCCTAGTCTTTCTCTGCAGTCATTTGTAGAGGTGGATCCTCTGGAGGATTACTTGTCCCACCCTAACAAGTTTTGTGAGGTTAGATGAATCAGCTCTTAAGTTCCTAAGCCATCAGCAACCAGATTTTTAAAATCAATTAGGGTCCATACAGAACTCACAACTCTATGGTTTTATTTTCTGAACATTTGTGAAAATGTTTCTTAGCTCTTTTGATGAGATGCTTCTTTAAAGGTAAATAGAAGATGAAATTTCCCAACAGCATTTTCTTGTCATGGCCCTGTATATACAAAAATATTAATTTACAGCTGATGAACAACACTGCTTTGGTGACACTGTTCCATACTCAGAAAACCAGAGGTTTTCAGATATTTTTATTTCCACACATTTGGCCTCTGATGTTCTGACTGAAACATTTGGATCATTTTCTTTGCAGTTTTAGTGCTTTGGCTCTTCTGGTTTATAATTCTACCAACAACATCAATTTAGAAGAGGAAGACATCCGACAAAAGCTCATAAGTAACAATCGAACCATGGAAGAAGGATATCAACTGCAAACTGTGGATGTTGATCCAGTGGGTAAGTACTGTTCAGCTTTGTCACACAACAATTTTTTTCTTTTCCTCGTTCATAAATAAGCATCTTCTGTGTTAAAATAGCCACACATTTCCAAACAGCATGACTGTTTCAGATTTTGAATTGTCTCTATAAGCCTCATTGTTCCACTTATCTCAGAGAGCCATGATCAAAATGCTGCTTTTAACAGAAACAAAGTTGTCCAGATTGTTTTAGTCAATGTCTTGCTGTCTGGTTCAAAGAAACTGGGACAGTTCCTGACAGTTCCTCTGGTGGTTTGAGGATAACAAAACATGCTTCACAGCCAGAGCTAAAATGAGACATTTTGGATCTCCAAGGCCCTTCATCCCGACTTCTCAGTGCTGTTTGTGTTACTGACAGCTGTTGCTCTTAATCAATCTTCTTTTAGCTCTCACCTCTTCCCATTCATTTGGGAGGGAGGAGGTGGAGGCTGCTGGAGTGCAGATGCAGCATGCACATTCAAGTCTTTCCTTTGAGCAGCACCAGCATGTGTGATCCCTTGTTTTGCACCTCTCTATTGCCACTCTATTGCAAACAACCAAGCATTTCATTTGAATTTTGTGCATTGAATTGCAATTTTGTACTGTAGACTGGTTGATGAGCTGAGGACAAGAAATGGAAGATGATTAGGTGAAGAAATTTACTATTAACACCAATATACTCGTTTTTACAGAAAAGTGTTTAGCTGAAGAAAACCCTCCAAATTATTTTTGGCCAGATACCAGGCCTACCGTGACCAACTTCACATTTTGCCATGGGAGCTCAATTCAGACTGCATCAAGAACCTGGTAGGTGTTTAAATAGCTGAGAAGCTGAGTTGTTTCAGATGCAACTTTCTGGTTATGTATAGTTATTATTTAGTTATATATAATGGTTGCCATTGGCTGGTATTGTATTTCAGGAAGATATTTTTTATACTGTGAGAGATTAGGTGGGTGCATATTGGGGCTCACAATAAATACATGTTCAACGTGACTATAAAAACACCTTCTTACAGAATGAAACTGTTTTATTCAAGTAATAGAATCATAGAATAGTTGGGTTGGAAGGGACCCTGAAGATCATCTAGTTCCAACACTTCCAACTGGACCACGTTGGTTGAGCCCTATCTATCCTGGCCTGGAACACTTCCACAATCTCTCTGGACAGCCTGTGCCAGTGCCTCTCTGCCTTCAAAGTGAAAACAGTTCTTCCTGATATCTAACTGAAACCTTATCTCTTTCAGTTTAAAACCATTTGCAATTGTCCTGTCACTACACACCCTTGCAAAAAGTCCCTGTCCAGATCTCTTGTAGCCCCCTTTAGGTGATGGAAACTCCCCAGTCTTCTCTTCTCCAGGATGAACACCAACTCCCTCACCTTCTTTATAGGAGAGGTGCTCCAGCCCTCTCATCATCTTCATGGCCCTCCTTTGGACTTGCTCCAACAACTCCACATTTTTCTTATCTTGGAGACCCCAGAGCTGGATGCAGTTCTCCAGCTGAAGTCCCGTGAGAGCAGAGTGGAGGGGCAGAATCACTTCCCTCAGCCTGGTTGCCCCGTTGCTTTTGATGCAGCCCGGGATATGGTTGGCTTTCTGGGCTACAAGCATATGTTGCCAAGTCTTATTAAGCTTCCCTTCAACCAATATCCCCAAGTCCTACTCTTCAGGGCTGCTTTCAGTCCAGTCTCCTCCAAGCCTCTATTTGTGCTTGAGATTACCCTGACCCACAAGCAGGACCTTGCACTTGGCCACGACCTTTATGTCACCGTACCCAAAGCTTCACATTTGCTACCACTCCACCACTACTGTCTGAATTGAGTAAGAATTAGAATAAAATTCTGTGAAGATCAGATATATATTTGGTTTAATCCAAAACACCTCATCTCATTAGGGGAAAAGTAAAAGAAATCGTGAAACAAATATTTTGCCACTAGTTAGTCATAATAGAAGATGGGGATAATCTTATGCTCAAAGATTTGAACTTGAGTTTTTAAGGTTTAAGAGATCTTCCCTGATATAGGGGTTTTTTTGCAAACATCTACAAGACTTTGACTCTGTATCTCCATTTCCCATTTGTAAAATGGGGATATTATTACTTCTATTTATATATTACCAAAACATTAAAGCTTTGATCTCCTTTGAATGCCTTAAACATGGTTATGATGATGCAATATTAATTAATTCCTTCACTATTTAGGATTATTAACATTAAATGCAATATATTAGTCTTATCCACCCATGTTGCATCTGGAACATGTTCTGAGAAGACCAGATATTTTACTTTTTCCGAACAGTATGGCAACATGGATATGAATCAGCTTTGAGGTTCAGTGCCAAACAGGAAAGCAACCCGCATTATATTTAAATTACTCACTTCCTCAGCCTCCTAATCTTGTACAAGGGTACAGAAATCAAATTGTTTTTATGTCAGAGCCTCAGAATCATTAAAAATTAAGGTTTCTGGCCTTTGCTGTCCCAGTATTGCTTATCTTTATATTCATTTGTGGTCTACACTATACCACTGATTGTGTACAGCACATAAAAACAAACAAACAAAAAAAACCCCACCCACCACATTTCTGTGTTCTGCCCTGTGCTGTGCCTTCCTTGCCTCTGCCTCCACTAGCTTTTGCCAACATGGAACACTGGTGGGATTGGTTTGGAGAGAAGAGGAAGCTCTTCTAACAGTTTCTGCTAGTCATCTTCATTCCACAGTAGATGATCACCTGTGATGTTATAATAAAAGTGATAAGCTGAGGCATAATGTTATTTTATTATGTTCTGAGTAAAGGGATATTTTTTTCCCATTTACCATCTTGCCTTCTTCCATGCTGTGACAACATGACTGTCTTTAAAGAAAAACTGAGGGGAAAACTGTGTTAAATTTTGGAGCCATTTTTACGGGGTGACAAATATGATTCAGGGACAGGAGCATCTCCCTTACAAGGAAAGGCCGAGGGAGCTGGGCCTGTTCAGCCTTGAGAAGAGACGACTGAGGGGTCCTCATCAATGTCTGTGAGCATCTGAAGGGAGGGTGTCAAGAGGATGGAGCCAGGCTCCTCCAAGTAGTGTCAAGCAATAGGACAACAGGCACTGAGCAGAAACTGATGCACAGGAAGTTCCACCTGAATGTGAAGAACATCTTATTTACTGTGTAGGTTACCAAGCACTGGGATAGACTGCCCAGAGAGGCTCTGGAGTCTCCCTCACTGGAGTTACTCAAGAACCCTCTGGAATCAATCCTGTGCCCTGTGCTCTAGGATGACCCTGTTTGCTTGGAAGGTTGGACCACATGATCCACTGTGGTCCCTTCTAACCAACCCAATCAGTGATTCTGTGTTTTGCTGTGGTAAAGCTTAGGGGGAAAGAAAAAGGAATTTTCATATCTGCCCCTCACTTTGGACCTGCATCCAATAGTGACCTACCCTAGTTTTCATTGGTGGAATAAATGTATACCTTCATATGGCTCCTGTGCATGTTCTTATGAGAGGCATAATGACTTGCTGTTGACTGGATCAAAGCCATTTATACCAAGGAGAAATTATAGAAACAGCATCTGACTAAGCCATAATAGGGCCATAATAGTTTTTGTCAATATTTGGGTCTCCCTGAAATACAAGGCCAGAATTTCCATTGAAGAACTGGGGTTTCGCTCAGCACTATCATTTAATCAAGCATATACTTTCACTGTCAAATATACATATTGTGTTTCACTATGGGCCATGTTGCTAGGAATACTGGGAATTGAGAAAAGTGGACCACTGTGGACCACCAACATAAGAATGTGGGTGGACCACCTTATAAGAGTTATGGCAATTATGGACCAACTACATAAGAATAATGAAATATTTATATAATTTTGTTACTATATTTAATGGGAATTTTGTCATTTTTCCTCTTTAGCTATTTGGGTCTGCAGAATTATACATCATACTGGGGCCAGCCTGATCTTAGAAATTGCACAGGTGGGTATATTAATGTTGGTCTTTGCAAGGATATATTTTCTCTTTATGCTAAGTTGTTTAAAAATAATTCTAAGAAAAAATCAGTGCAAAGTAAATAAACTCTGGGAAAGTGCACCCCAGTTCAATTCAGCTCACCCACTAAAAACTCTGGATACCAGTCACTAAATTAAATCAAACTCTTCAGGCAATTTAATCAAGAGTACCAGAAGGTGGTATCTTACCTCTATTTGATATTCAAGTTAGGACAAATTTTTAAATAGTCCAAATGCCTGCCAGGGGAAAGACTCCTGCTCTCTTCACTGAACTTACAATCAGATATTTTCAGATTTATTTTCTGTTTCTAAAATAATCCCTGATGTCATTCTGTGAAAGAGTAATAAAATAACAAGACGACAATGTTATGGTCCCTTTTCTTCCCCTGTGAAAAAAAAAGTATAGCATCAGGAGAAAAAATGAGAGATAATACACATTTTATTCCTCTCTTTTTCATTCAGTCACCCCTGTCTATAATAATTCTGATTTACAAACTCAAATTAAAAAAAAAAGAAAGGCACAGTGAATGAGGACAGTATATAACCAGCAGGTCCTATATACTTTTCTAAAAAAATTATAAATTTGACAAAATGATGAAATCCTATGTTCACTACAAGTACCATAGAACATAGTCTAGTTTTCAAGAGTGCTGATAAAAATTTGTATTTCTGGATTGCTTCAGGATTGTAATGCATTATTTTCTCTTTTTGCTCGATTCTGCATGCTCACAGAAAATGCAGCAGATATCGCCAATCAGCTTCTGAATCTCACTGGTGAGGGACAGCAGCTGACCTCAGACAAAGTAAATGATGTTGTGCAGAAGCTCAAAAAAATTGTGAATGACGAAGAAATCGATGAATCTCTGGGTTCTACCGTGGTGACAATTTTTTCCAATATTCTGACCAGTTCAGACAGTGTATTGGCAGCCTCATCTTCAGAGTAAGTATTTCTGCATTTGAGAAAAGCTTTTGAGAGCAAACTGCTAGGCTGTAAGGATTTATCCTTCCATGTATAAAAAAAACCTGAAAATCAATGTTTTCTAATTCCCATCAAAAAGAATTTTCCAAAATAGATACACAAATATTTCTTCCTTTAGTGTGCATGACAAAGTATTTGTATGGAAAAGAAGTCTTCTGATATATGACACAGCATAGATAAAAGTATTGTTGGAAATTATTTCAGGACCAGTGACATGTAGTCACGCAGTTTCTGCCAGTCAAAAGCTTTTGTTTTCAAGAGAGATACATAAATTTACAGTCTAAGGGTCTCCTTGTGCATGCACAGACAGGTGATAGGAACATAGTAACAAGAGGATCATCTTGTGATATGAGGACCATGCAGAGCATAGGTGGGGATTTTTTCTGTATTCAATTTTTGAAGTAACTTTTATTTCTGTTTTTAGAGCTCTAAAAACTATTGATGCCTTGGCTTTAAAGATTCATTTTGCTGGACCGTCCATGAGTATTTCAACACGAAATCTCGCACTTGGAGTGTCTTCTATAAATTCAACTTCATTCAAAGGTGGCTCTTTCAGTGTCAGTCCACAGAATAATGCATCTGATTTCCAGGTACAGAACAAGCAGTTGTATTTGAACATGAAATGTGCCTGGTGTTTCAATATGTTTACTGTAGTTCCTGTAAATCCACTTACAACTCCTAAGTTGTTCTCCCCCTACTTTCTATTTCCTTTTTCCTACAATCATCCAAACAGATAACAGATTAATGTACTATTTCCTTGAGTGACAGGAAACACAGATAAACTCACATTCCATGCAGATAAAAAGTAATTTGGCTTATAAATCCCAAACACGCTTGACCCTTTTTTACTTTTGTGGAAAGTGAAAAAAGAAATTAACCTTTAACAGTCTGCAGTACTGACCACTGTACAATATCTAACAACTCATTTTATGTCTTTAGCTTTAAAATAAGATACCTAGATATAGGTATCTGCGTATAGATTTCTGCAGATACAATAGTTCTTCAACATTCCAGTACAGTTTAAACATTTAGTGCTAAAAGAAACCTAAGTCTAATCCAGTTGTCCATACATAGGCTGATTGGCTTGTACCATTTAAGATATCTGAGGCAGTTCAAGTCATTCATGTGGAGCTTGGCCAGCCTAGACATTAAATATAAAATAGAGATCACACAAAATTTAGGAAAGCCTCCAGTGCTACAGTATCTAGACAGAATACTATAAGCAAGATTTTTTTATCATCACCTCAAAAATATTTTTTCTTTGCTTTTTTTCCCACAAATAGAAAAAAAACCAGATATCTAAAAGTTTGAAACACTGTTCAAGATTCACATGAGCACCTATAGGATTTTCCAAAGGTTCTTCTGAAATCAGTTGTAATAAGGGGCCAAAAATGCATAAATTTCACTACATGCCTGTCTGCATCTAAAGGCACCTAAATGTTTTTAAAAATGCAGTGGAATTTAATTTTTTTCAGTTAAATAGGAAGTCTGTGACAGAGGTAATGTAATCTCAGTTTCCTGGGTGTTTCACCATTCAAGTACAGTGAGTCTTACTTGGAGAAACACACAGGAAATATTACACAGAAAAAGAAAAAATCTGCTGTCATTTGGGCCAGAGGAACTAAAACTGAATTCAACAAAATATGGCATTATAAAAACAGTTAAAGACTAATCACTAGAGTATAAGTATTGTATGGAAATTAATTCCTGTTCCAAACTGGCAATACAAAAATCCTAATAAATGTCTGACCATTTTATAAGATACAGTATACTGTAAAAATCAGAACAAGAAGACAGAAAATGTCTACTTTCTAGAAGAAGTAGTAGTAATATAGTAAGCTTTAGGACTTGTGCATGTATATAGATTTTGGATCAAAACTCAAATGCTTGTTTAAATAGATAAAAATAGATTTAATGTAATTTTGTTTTCACATATTTATATTCCTAAATATTTTAGTTAAAATTTCTTTGAATCAGTTTTATCAGAAATTTTTGGTGATTGTAAATCTACTTTTGTTTAGCTCTCATGTTAATGAAGCTCAATAGCTGTTTGTAAAGCTGAATAGTTCTTTGTTATCAAAGGAATGTTTCTCCTGCAGATTTCATCCTTTATTTATGGAAAGAGGAAAGGAAAATTCTAAAGCCAGGTTTTGGATGATCAGACGTATAACAGGAATTACCATCTGTGGCTTGAGGACATCCAGGAATTTTCTAGTCCTGGAATCATTTAATACAGCACTGTCTAAATAATCATAAAACCCAAACTCTGTCAAATTATTTATAGTGTTCCTATTGGAACATGAGCGTCTTCTCAGACTTTCACATTTCCAACAGCTGATTGAGAATTCTTAGCATCCTTCCTACCAGAAAAGTTGCGGCAGCTGTGGGCACGATTTATATTTTCCATGCCTGTCAGAAAGAGACTTGCTATCCCTGCTGAAGGGACATTCCCTTGTGAAAGCCCAGGCTTTTCACCAATGATGTGATGATCTGTCCTAGGCTCATCAGGGAACATTAAACTCTTCAAGCTGTATGTCAGAATGTTTCCAGATTTTTTTTTTTTTTTTTTTTTTTGAATTTTTTTCTTAAAGTAGATACCAAGTAAATTTATCCATGGCAATTTGGAAAGATTCTGTTTCAGTTCCCTGTGTCTTTATGTCTCTTGCCAAACCTGTGACTAAGTTGGGTTTCGGTGATTCATATTATTAAATTGTTCCTGTAATATATCCATGCCTCTTCGGAGAAGCCTCTTCTACTCTATTTGCAGGCAATGCCTAATGAGACACCTTTATCACATACCCACTTTTTGTTTACTGTGGCAGAATCAACTTCTGAAAACCTGGTTTTGAACTACTTTTATCCCTGTCAGGAGATGTATATGAGCTGCTTCTTACTGATTTCCAAGGGTGAATAATCTGTCAATAGCCTATGATTTTAACTTTCTATTAGCTAATGGTGCTTTTAGAATTACACAGTTGTCCATGAGAGACATAAATACATGACCAAGGTGCCTCTGGGGAAGTCAGCAGTGGGAGTTTCCATATCTCACAGTAAAATTTTTAAGTGTTCTACTATAGAGCCACTGTGAGCTGGCTTGCTCCCCTTCCTTCAATGCATATGGTGGCACACCTTGAATAGGCCATGGTGGGGAATTGATTGGTCATGGAATTGCTAATACTATGCAAGGTTGCATTCTCTTTTATTTTCTACTCGCTTGTTACATTCCTGGGCCACAGAGGTATTTTTGGTTTCTGATGCATTGCCAGTAAAGATTAAATTTATATGATGTCAAAAAGTGTCTTTTTTTGTGCTACATAACAATAAATATGGAGAAGTGACTCTAATATTTTTTAAATCTCCTTTCCATAACAGAGAAACTATAAATGCTCATAAGAGAATTATTTCAGATGTGCAGATCAAGCCAACCAATACAATGTAACAAAGAAAGATTCAGAGCACATTTTTTAGTTCTCAACATTGTTTGCTATGAGGAGAAGTATCTTGAATGTTACTGAAAATGGTTATGACTGTCGTAATTACCATCTCATTATTTCTAAATCATCATTATAGCAGTGGAAGAGTTTGTTTCTTTGTTGGTTTTATCCAACATCTTTTTGTAGCAGAGGGCTGATCTCATGCTGGAAAAGTGGGAAACCTCTCCAGCCCTTTAAAAAATTTATTTATTACCTCAACTCTTACACAAGTCATTTTAGTGTTGATTTGTTCTAGTCCCTTATCTAGATATTTCTGTTTAAGAGTGTGAACCCAGTAGTGGACAACAGATGTTTCTTTATTGTTTGAACATGTTCTCCTGTTGTTTTTATTTAACAGATAGATTTTGACAAGGATCAGACAAGTGCCATCGCCTCTGTTGTTCTGCCACCAAGTTTACTGAAGAATTTAAGTCAAGATGAGTTTGAAGTTATATCCAGGGCTCAGTTTACTTTCTTCAATAAAAATGGTCTTTTTCAGGTAAGCATTAATGTGCATGAAGTCATTTCAGGTAGGGTGAATCAAAGCCAGCTGCTAAAAGTTTCCTGCAGTGTAATCATTTCACAGTGCTTCATGAGTTACGGGAATGAGAAAATGACAGCAAATGTAGGCACTAAAGACAGTCTTATGTTCAGAGCAGCAAAATAGTTGAAGTGCCCTAGTTGAGTTGAAGTCAATGGTTTAACTGCAAATTCCTCTCATATGTAGAATAAAGCTTTTCTCAGGGTAATCTATGGAAAACTGTATCCCAACTGCTTAAAATCAGAGGAAAGCACCAAGAGCCTTTTAAAAAGCCTTTAACTTCTGTTACAAATGCATTAATATAAGTCCTTGATGTTCAGTGGAGCCAGGTTCTTTTCTATCAGGAGGGAATTTGGCATATAACACTGCCAAGAACTCTCCTTTCCTTTTAGGAGATGGTTAGCAGTCAGATTCAGCTGACTGCTTTATATTCAGTTGGAAACCCTGAGCTGATGGTTAGCAGCCAGAGAACTTTTGCTCATACATATACACCATTCTTTTCATACCTGTGTTCTCATAAACATACTGTATTTTAATAGGAACAAGGATAACCACACTTTTACCTGAGACCTAAACATGCTCAGGTAGATTTGATGTTTTACTTTTTGGGTCTTATCAAATGGTAATTGTAAATAGTGCCTGCATGGTAGGTGCCAAAAATATTAGGAAGAGTTTGCAGCTTGGAAAAAGAAAACCAAAACCACACTTATTTGGAAAAAAGAAAAACCAAACCAAAAAAACCTGAGAGTTAATTAAAAAGGAAACATTGTTCCATGGTGAGCTGTAGAATGTGTCTCAGAAGAGTTGAGTTTGTTTTCCCATCAGTATTTCAAGTGACCTTTGACTCTTGTGCATCCGCAGAACTCCGTAGTATTGTATTGTCCCCATATTATCATTTTTATTGGCAGTGTATCCAGATTCTTCAGATAATCCAGGCAAGAAAATACCCATGACCCACAGTTGCCTTCTGAAATACACCCCAAAGTATTTTTATTTTAAATTGTATTCATTTTAAGCCTGCTTTTGACAAAAACAGGATGGATATCTTTAATTTAAAAAAACCCAGAAGAATACAGATGGAGGCTGGCCATAATGGCATAAAATCATATGAAGTCAGAATGTGTCCCTTAATGGTGCTAGAATGCGTTTCTAAGTGATACTTAATAAGACATTGAGAAACAAAAACCATAAAAATTGCACCTTAATTTCCAACTAAAATGCCTTTCATTTTTTGTGTGTTTTTCAAACACTTCATGGGTGATGTATTTAACACAATGAATTAAAAATATATGATCCTCACATTTTTAGGAAGTCTACAAATAAAGGAAGTTAAAGTAAAACAGGATTAAAAAAAGGCCTACAAATGAACTGATCTACATGCCATCTCAAACCAAATAACATTATCCATTAATATGAGTACTTCATTTTTATTGCATTTCATATTTCTTCCACATGCAATTACAAATTTCTGAATGCTATTAGCTGTATTACTTAAAAGTATTCAAGGTAACAGTGGACTATACTTTGCAGCACTGGAGGTGGTGGGTTATTTTATTACAACTGAGAGAATTCTAGTAAGTCTAGTCATGTAATTCATTAAAAATAGTTCCATTACTTAGAGGACTATATAAAAGCTGTTCAGGGTCGGATTTACCTCACCAAAGGCAGGTGTGTTCAGTGTAAACATCTATGCCTGAACTGTTGAGCTTCAGCTGAACACAGCCTTATGGCTGAATAAGCAGTAATCTGTATTCTACTTTAATGTACACATAAGAATATATTAAATTACCTTCCCTAAAGAGACCAGTGTCACATTTTTCTTAGAATCCACTGAAATCTGTGGAAATATGTCCAAGGACTTTCATAGACTGTCAGATGTTTAAATTTAGGTGGCAGCCAAGAGACTTTTTCTTGTCTGAATAAACAAGAACTATCTAGAAATTTGCATTTTCTTTCCCCATCAGTTTTTAAGGTTTTAGGAAATTTTGCCACAAAACTCCAGTATAATCTGAAATACTGTGTCTGAAAATTCTTGGATATGGTTCTTAAGAAATAAAATGCTCTGCTCGGGATAATATGCACTTAATAAGGGAAGCTATTGTGTCTCTCATGAGTGGTGGGATCTCACAAGCCCAGTGCTGAGCTGAAACCTAAAGTCTTATTATGTTAACAAAACTCCTAAATGGAAGGAATCAAGGGTTCAGGAGTTTGGCAGACCAGATTTTGGGAGACAAAGTGAGTGGCAATAGAAGACTTCGTTTGACCTAATATCTGCCACAGGCAGTGACCAAGCTTCCCAACCAGGCATCTAAATAGGCAGGTTTCAATAGAAGCCTATCAAAAGAAAATAACATTGCCAATGCACTTCCATTTCAATAAATAATTAGTTTCCAAGGAAACCTTCTCTTCTGGAAAATTGTGAGCTTCAGCTTGAAAATCCTACTGGTCAGTGGTAATGTCAGAATTCTATTTAAATTTCTATCAAATAAGATCTCACAAGAAAATGCTGTCTCCTTCGGTATGCAACATTGCTTTGAATTTGTTTACTACTTCACAGTCATTCATTTTAAGATGGAGGTCGATTTAACAACTATATGCAGAAAACAGGTTATTCTCTAAAAACTTTGCATTTACTAAACGACAGTGTCAACAATAAGATAAGCAAGCTTGTTCATGCTTGTTTAGGAAAATGAGCTAATCATATCGTGGGTTGTTATCTGCCACACTGTTTGAGTTATAGTTTTGTTTGCCTTCTAACCTGTCTCTATAATTGCACCTATGCACGTTTATGGCTACAAGGAAAATAGGGAAGCTTCCATGAGGATAACCCATAATTTGATTTTATAAACATAATGTTCTTATATTGTGTGATCAAAAGTACAGAAATGCTGACAACTTACTTATTCTGGCATGCTGCAAAAATTAAACTGTGTACTCTGGCTTTTATGTTATGTGCCATGTAAGCACTTACTATATTTTTTTTAATCTTTTGAAGGATGCAGAAAATCCTGCCAATTTGACCAGTTTTGTGGTGGCATGCAGTATTGGAAACTTAACCATTCAGGATCTTCAGGATTATGTGAAGGTTACCATCAAGCATACCAAAATTCAGGTAAAACAAGACTGATTATTCAGAAGAACAGGAATGCAGATTATATATGGTAAAGGCTAAGATTATAGCCTGATTTATATGGATGGATTTTGACTAGGATCAAACTCAAACTGAAATTAAGAAGTCTAGAACAAAAGCAAGTAAGCAGAGTAGAAACAAATAATCTCTCCCATCCTCATGCATTTGTACTCCATTCATGACCTAACGTTTATCTGTAAGACCATTGATTCTGCTCCTCAAAAGTAATTTCTGTGCCAGTAACTGTAGGTGAAACCTTTGTTAATGACCATATTCATGACCAGGGACATGATTTATGATGGAACTTCATCATTACTTAAATTCTTTGACCAAACATTATTCACTTTATTAATGGTTCCCAGAATTATTTTGTTGTTATGTGGTTTCCATCAGAGGAATAGACAGAAACACATTATTAAAAATGGCTACAGTAAAATACAGACCAAATGCAACCTATTGGCACTTACTGTTCCAATTAGAAAATGTGTGAGCTTGACTCCATTCTCAGTATCTAATCCAAAAGAGGCAATGGCTCTAGAAACATTAAAGAAAATGTTAAAATGCAATATCTAAGTAAATTGTTTATGTAATGACAAACTGGTTTGTAATTTTCACAGCTCAATTAGCTTTATCTTGCATTGCATTGCAATGAATATTTTAAGGTGAGGCAAAACAACCTACACTTGGGATCAGCAGGCATTTGCACATTTTCAAGCTTTACGTAGAGGAGCTGCAGAGAAGCCCTAAGGAGGTAAACAGTAAAAAGTATTTAGATTCTATAAAGACATCATATTCATGGATAACTTCAGTAACACAAGAAGGATTCTGAGGATGTGCAAAAAGAACCATCAAGCAGTACATAGAAGTAGTGCTCTAGATTTTGCAATTTGGACAAATCCGTCTTTCTAGCAGGAAAAAAACTAATTTGACACTAGGCAAGTTTTCAACAATCTAAAGATATGGATTCTTCTGCTCATGAAATGAAAACATATGGTTTGCAACATCTGTTGTAAATGTTGATGAGATTTATGTCTGAAGAGATATACAAAGTCTACTTTCACATCTGTTCTTAGGAAGATCCTAAACCTACCTGTGTCTTCTGGGATATGAACAAAAATGGTAAGTTTAAAAATACTGTAATTTCTTTCATGAGGAGAATAAATGTGTCTGAGTTTTAAAATTGGTCACATTGTTGGCTATTTTGCTTCCAAATCAATCCTTACAGTATTCAATAAAGTTCACTCAGTGAAATGTATCATTTCTTCTCATTAGTATAGTTACTTGTAGCAGCAAATGCTTAATACTCCTTTTTAAAGTTTGTTTGTAATGTAAATGTTTTTAACATTTTAAAATTTTCAATTAAGGTTTTCCACTTTTCTTCCCATATCTGCAGTTGTTTACTGATCTGTCTGTATGAGCAAATTAAATAATAATGTTACTCAGATATATGAATGGTTCTTAGCCATAATTTAACTGTTCATTTTTTTTTGAAGCTAGGTTATATAGGTGTAAGATTGTGACTGGTACAGATCCTAAGCTTTTTTGGTCACATGCAGAGACACATTAATAAGGCAGCTTTTTAGGCCATTCATCAAAGATTGGTCACTACTGCCAAACCTGTGTGTGATGTTTTACTCGGGCTCTTAATCCTTTGTACAAAGTTGTTCTCTGGGATGACTTTCCAGATCTCTCAGTTTTAGAAATCTCAGCTGAGATGTTTCTTTTCTTTACAATGAAAGAGATGGAGCAGTAGGATTTTAGATGGAGAGGTTCAGTACACAGAGTCTTGCAAGAAATAAAATTTATCATCCAAATTTGTATTTCAAAGCAGGAAATACAGACAGAGCAACTGAGGAGAATGCGGGAGGATAAAAATGAGCAAAAAATCATAGAAACTCGGTAGGAAGCTGAACTTCAGAATCACATTAAAGGAGAAACACACAGGGAGGAAACTATTCTCAGTGGCTGCTTGAGTGGAAAAGTGTTTTAAGTGGTTTTGGAACGTCTTCACAGATGAGACGTTCACACGTTTTGAGAGAATGTCTTGAATTTGAGTGATTTTTTGGAAGTTACAGAGCAAATTATGCTGGATTTTGTCAAGAGCTGTGAGAAAAATGTCTTTTAAGGGTTAGAGAATATTAATGATTTCACAAAACCATCTCATATTTTGGCAGGGAAAAAATAAAAAAAGAAACAAATTTTACTTTGTAGCATTTAACTTTTAAAACTAAAATCTCTCTACTTGTTTTTCAGAATGGGCTTTTCAAGTGGGGTGGGTTGGGAATAGTTCACTTGATGTTTTTTTGTAAGGCCACCGGAGATCGCTGGGATTACGCACTCTGACCTTCTGCATTACATGCTGCAGAGAGGAAGGGTGGGACCCTCTGCTCCTGAGCTGTAAAAACTTTCATGTGCCTGAGGATATGTGAGTGGGAGGCAGGCAGGTGTAGACATCACATCAGTGGGGGAAAAAGGAATTCCAAAACCATCTTATTATTGGGTGAAACTAAGGCGTGTCTTAATGCATGATCCACGCAGTAGTTCTTACTCACCAGCTCTCTACCTTTATTATACATCTCCATCTATTGTTTCTGCTCAGTAGACCATTTCTGGGACACTCAGATGGGATGATTCTTTGCAGAAACTAGGAAATCTGACACTTGCTTCTCTCCTTTAATGTTGGCTCATTCAATTTGAGAAAGCACTTCTGCATTTGCACAAGATGAAGTGAGGAACCTGCTAAAAGAGAGGCTGACGTGTGTTTGTTGGACAGCAGTTTCTCATGTTTCATTTCCACAGGTGGCAATGGTGGCTGGAACCCTGCGGGCTGCCAGGTGGATGCAGAGTCCAATGAAAATGAAACTGTGTGCTTATGCAACCACCTCACACATTTTGGGGTCCTAATGGTAGGCAAACTCACTTCTCACCAAGTTGCCTTTCCCAGGAACAGCAACACAGCTTTTGTCTGGTGTCGACAACTCTCATTTTTGTTTCTTGTGTTCTTTCTTTTGCATATAGTTTTTAATAATAATACATGACTTTCCCCCTTTTTATCATAAAGTTATCTTTTCATAAAAAGAAGCTAGTTATAAGGATTCAGGAATGAGATAATGAATAAAGTTAGCAATGTTGTTGTTATTATAATTAAATTCTTTGCAAGTGCCTAATATTATTTTAAAATACCTAAAATGTACCCAAGAGATTTTTCTCTTTTGAAAGTACTGTGCCACAAAAGACTTGAGACTGAGACTTCTGAGTGATACCAAAATACAAAGAGCATATTATAATATCCAACTTAATACAACCAAGGCCCAGTACTAACTTTTTCACTAGAGATAGGAAAAAACAGTGATCTTAATCCCCTAAATTGCAGGGGATCTCTGACATATCCCTTAACAATATAATCTGACAAAAGTGACCTGCACTGAGGCAGGAGGTCTGTAGCAAGAGGGAAGTGAATAAAAAAGAAGTCTAAGTATATTTTAAATTTCCAGATTGAGAATGTGAGAAGTTGCTTGTAGGGAAAAAAATAGTCAGAAATGCTGTTTTCAGAAAAAAAAAAAAAAAAAAAAAAAAAAAAAAGGAGGGAATTGTAGGGAAAAACTGGGAAAGAAAAACATCCTCCAGACAGTAGAAATAGTAACGAGGATGAAAAGTCAAGGGAGCACAATAATTCTCTTTCATCCTTAGATCAAAAGGCTGACTTGTCCCTTGTGAATCTAGTTTGCAAATTCAACAAGATTTATCTAATGTCATAAACTACGAAGTGGCACCTTTTGCACAATGTGTAAACCCATCTTGGCAGTTTTCTTCCTTGGCTTCAATTAGTTTTGGGGATGCCTTTTATTACAGGTCTTCTCTCAGAAAAAGACTGCTCATGGAGCACTGCTACAAAATACGTAGCCCATACTCTGTCAGAGCCTTAAGCAAAGTCTCCAGACAGGGTGGCAGGCAGAGCAATGTCTATCCAGGAGATGAAGGAGGAACCATATGGGGCACTTCAGCCTCAGCAGCATAGCCTTCAGCTGCCTCCAACAATTTGCCCTTGTGAAGTGTTTTTCAGAGAAAAAAAATCCCAACATGAAATAATGGCATAGTGCTATCTTTTCTTAAATTTTGTTTTGGCTCAGTAATGGGCTGATACACTTTCCAGCTGAAATTAACATTCTTTGGCCTGTAAAACATAGCTGCAGAAAAGATGTTGGCTCCTGGTCACAGCAGGAATAATTCCTAAGTGGAAGTATTTGGGGTTTTAAGTATCTCGTGGCAGTATCAAATAGGACTGAAACCACACAAGGCTACATACGCTGGCTTTTTCAGCCTTGGCCTTCCAGACTCTTCTCAATAGAACTGCTCTCTTCACATCATGCTGAGATGTAGATATGGAAAAGCCACAATTTTTTTTGTCTTCTTGCAAGCTAAATTATGGTCTTGTTCCACTTTTCATTCCCAAAGGGATTAAGAAAGGGCTTTATTTAGGATACGTTCAATGAGCCCCTTCTCTTCCCTGAATGCTTTAGTGACAGGAGGAAATAAGGCAGAAGGTCTTTGAATATAGGCTGCATTCCAATAGATTTTTACACAGTTTCAACTATTCTAATTGCATTTCCATTTTAATAATTTCTTCTGACTTTAATTTAGATACTAAATTATTTCCAAAGAACTATCTCCTTATGTATAAACTGTCATATAAGGCTGGAATCGACAGTAAAAAAAAAATCTGCTCCTGCCTTTTCCTACAAAGCATACAAAGTTTTGTAGCATTTAATGGATTTTTTTTCCTAGCTAGTTTTGCTAGCGACAACAGTGACAGTGACTGTAGAATTGACATCATTATCTCTTAGTGTTTGCTCACATTTTCTGCACAGTGATCTAAATCCGAACGTTCTCATGTTTTCTTGTCCTTAAAAAAAAGATACAACACTGGCATTTATTCTCAGATGGTACCATGTAGCAGTTACAGTTAGACAGAAAAAAAAGGAAATCCTTAGAATGTTCCTGCTTCACTTCAAATTTTTTTTGTGGCTTTGTCACTACTTTCCTGACCAATTCTATTAAAAACTGTAGTTCTTATGTCAAAACAGACCCTAAATCCAAAAAGCAATATCTTGCTCTTGGTTTCACTTGTAGATGATTAGTTACCTTGACTCCTGTGGATTTTTAACAACAAAAAGGCCAGAAATTCCCTACAAAGTTGCACATTTCAGTATAAATACATTCAAGTTACATTTTTCTAAATCTTACATCTTCTGAAAAAGAGTTGTATACAAGCAACAGAATGAAAAATGAAAAAGTTTGAGCATTGGAGACCTTTCCAGAGAAGGACATTTGAATTCCTGGTACCGAATTAAAAGGATCAGAATCAGGCTAGGCTCTGTCTGCTGTTCCCAGCAGTAATACTTAAAGCACAATCTTTGAAGAGCTGTGGGAAGGAAGTGAGAGGTGTAACAACTGCAGACCGAGTACACGCAGTAGAAGTGAACCCAGTGTCAAGGTTACAGTGGTATTGCCAGAATGCTTCTCAGTGTTACTTGACTAATTACCAAGAAAGAGTGCTGTGCTCATAGCAAAGGTGCTGTCAGAACCAGTGTCTCTTCTTCTCTCTCACAGGACCTTCAGAGAGCCGTGACACAAATCGACCCACAGAACACCAAGGTCCTGACCTTCATCACTTACATAGGCTGTGGAATATCTGCTATATTTTCAGCTGCAACTCTTCTGACATACATTGCGTTTGAGTAAGTACCAATTCTGTGAAGAACATCACAAAGGAGTACCTGTATGTGCAGAGTAAAATAAGTTAGTTACGTGGTTAATGTGGTTTATTTGCCTAGGAGGGGCAGTCCATGTTTGAAAAAAATCAAACCTTCAAAATCAGGGTCAGAGTGTTGTGAAGTGGAATCTTTTTCAAGAGGACATAAGTTCACAGTCTTTCTTCCAGTTTCTGATGTGTTGTGCTGCTCAGACCAGGGAACAAGGTGAATGTATATCAAAATTTTCCTTTTGGCAAGACAGAATCTTCTAGATTTTGAACAGATAGATATTATTTTAAAATTGTCAAACAGGCTTTTTACAAAAACAAAACAAAACTTGCCTATGTGAGTATCACAGGTTCCAAATTTAAAAAGAGAAATTTCTAACTAGAGCAATTACATTCTATAGCCCTTCAGAAAGAAGTGGGAAGAGAGATAAAATTAAAATGAATTGTGAAGTGTTAAAACAATTTCAACAGAAGTCCTGCTGAAATGTGAAAGTGACTCAAGAGAAAGCAAAAATTTTGAAGTGGTACACTTGTGTGAAGAGTGAAAAGAGAAAATGAAGTCATGTCAACACAAAGAAAGCATTCTGCCAGTAACAGGACAAGACAGCTGCTAAAGAAGGATAATATTCTGGGGACAGGAGAGGGAGGGGGCTGGAGAAGGGGGTTTTCAAGTTTTAAATCTCTTTTTCAATGACTGCATTCCTATCGTATTATCTGTGGTATAAGGTCCTGGTTCAAGTCAGTAGAAATAGTTTGCTGCCCCTCATTACCCACACATCAATGGGGATCAGTTAAAAAAAAATTACTTGTTCTTCAGTTTTCCTAAGATCCTGTTTAAAAACAAACAGAAAATCACATCCACTGGACAATATTTTCCAAAAATTAAGCTAATATATAAGGCCACATATAAAATGGTCACCGATGACCTTCTGGTCAGCTATACTTTTTGATTGTTTTCATTTAAAATAAAAAGTACTGGTTTGTATTTCATTTGAAAGGATTGTTTTGGGGTTTTTTTTGTTGTTAACAAAAAAAATCAATTGCTAAAATATTGCAGCAGTTAGTTAGCTCATTATGGACCCAAAGAACTGATACCTTACCCCCACCACACGAAGCTGAAGCCTTGACCAATCCCACACTGAAATATGCACCACTAAGTCTTACTGCACAAACCCAGCTGGAAGGAGCTCCTTGTGCTTCTATTGACTTTGTGAAGGGGTAAACCCAGCTGCAACAGGTGGTTTGTGTGATTGCAGCAAGTTACTTATGTGTGCCTGTGTTTCTCTCATTAGGAAACTACGAAGAGATTATCCATCTAAAATCCTGATGAATCTGAGCACAGCCCTGCTCTTTCTTAACCTGATTTTTTTGCTTGATGGCTGGATTGCATCCTTTGATATTGACGGCCTCTGCATAGCTGTAGCTGCACTCTTGCACTTTTTTCTTCTGGCCACCTTTACATGGATGGGACTGGAAGCTGTTCACATGTACATTGCTCTAGTGAAGGTGTTCAACACGTATATACGGCGATACATACTGAAGTTTTGCATCATTGGCTGGGGTGAGTTTATTAGATGCAATATTTACATGGCATGTATGCTGCTGTATAAAATGCTCTCTGTAAATGCTGCCATATAAAAGCTGTCTATCAGAAATGCAGAGCAGAGTTAATATCAGTGTGTCGTTTCCTTCCCCCAGCCTGCAGCAGTGCTGGCACACAGCCAGCCCTCTCTGTCACCAGTGATTGTGTAAATACCCTCTCACTGGCACTCTCCACCCAGAACAGCTCCCAGCCCCAGAACCAGCAGAGAGACCAGATAAACTGGTCTTGTTTTCCAGAGGCCAGAATGGGAGAGGGGAAACACGAATGTCGTGTCAGAGATGGAGAGTTGTGTCACACAATGAATGCAGAAATATTTGTGGTTACTGCAAAGCCTATGGAGGTTTTTCATTGACTTTCAAAAACTTTGAGTCCAGCTTAATGTTTCTTGCCAACCAAACAACCAAACTTTTCTGAGATTCAGCACAGCATTTAAACCACTAAGACATCCTGGCTGCCCTAAGCAATGTACACAGCAGGACAGAAACGGAAAAAGTAATACTGAAAAATAACTGCAAGGCTCAGGCAGCAAGACTTTTATTCTTCATTTTTGTCTGTATCAGGAATCTGTGGTTTCTCCCTGAATGCTCATATTGTGTTTGAAATAATACAATACAATACAAAGCCATTAACCTTACGGCTAGAGCACTGACCTCAGTACAGCTGATAATTGATGTCTTTCCATTGGCAACTAGCATCCTCTTTGGCAGCCTCAGCAGAGGACAAGGACTGAGTGGTCGGAAAAGCAAATTAACCTCTTCCCCTTTGATTCTGTTCTGTTAAAGCAAGGATAAGAAATGTAAATTAGGCATATCAGGAACATACATTTCTTTTGTGTGAGCTGTACCTTTCTGCAGAGTTCTCATCTCCATAGTTGTCTATTTTCCCCAAATACTCCCTCTGCTTTTTTATTAAGAAATACATAGTTTGCTTTATGGAAGCAAGGGGACCACATACAAGTAAAATATATATAACATGTATAATGCTATAGAAGAGATATATAATATATATATTTATATATATATACATATATATAATGAAGTTGAGAAAAGCAGCAGAGAAATTACAGGTTATAGCTCATGTTCCCCAGTTCCACAACCTAATGACTTCTGATTAGCATGAAAAAATCCCTCAAAAAATTCCTAATACCATCTCTTCACTAGATCTCATTTTTGCAATAATTTGTTAATCTTCTCACTCTATAATGAGAGCCTATGTGCAGTTGCAAATTTAACTTTGCATAATTAAGGGATATTATTTTAGTTTATTATTTTTCTTTTATTTCCTTATCACATACTAAACTTCTTCCACCATACAGAACATTACAAGGCTTATTCATTAATGCCTGTTAATTGCTTTGATAGTTCTATATACTTGTACTGTTTGAAAAATTGTGTCCTTCTTCCTTCTCTATGCAGTTTTCTCAGGAAACTCTCCACTAAAGCAATAGGGATGGAGACATCAATAATTCAGCTTAGCACGATGAATTTGAAAGCTCACAAGTTTCTTGTGTTACAGGTTTGCCAGCTCTGGTGATAGCAATTGTTTTAGCAAGTGCTAATACAAATGCAAGTCATGTTTATGGCAAAGAGTTATATGGCAGAGATGCTAAGGGGCAAGGAGGAGATGACTTGTGAGTATTTCTTTTGATCCCTTAAAATTTAGCATTTATAGTTGCTTTGGAAAAGTCGATGGTGCGTTAGCAAAAAGGGCAAACCTGTCTTCCGAATGGTTAGAATCTCTAATGTGAAGAAGGCTCTTAGAAAAATTGGAGGGAAATCTGCATTATCCAATGCCAGGTACAAATGTGCCTCTGGCAAAAGAATAACTTACAGGTTTTTTCATGAAAATAAAATAAAAGTACTTGTTTTGGTTTGTCTTAAATGAAAAGTATATTTTTTAGCTAAGAGCAAAGAAAGAATTTGTATTAAAAAAGTTTCCTTTCTGAATCAAGCAGCCTTTTGCCAATGTAGTTAATAGTCCTCTATGTTCTTCTCTTGATGTCCAGATAATAACTGCAGATGCCAAAACTTTTATATGAGTGCTCTTTTCTTTGCCTGGCAAAGCTTCATCATGATAAATAAAACATTAAATTTTTAATTTTATTATAGTATCATGCTGAGCATTCAGGCCATTTGCTACAAGAGGAATTTGTTTGAGCTCTCATATGGATGACTATCAAATGGCTACCTCAAAAGTCCTGCTGCTTCTCCAGCCATGGTCAAGTTCTCCTTTAGCTCCAGTGAGATTTTGACACTGAACATCCAAGTTCGCCCATTCTGTTACTAAAGCACTCAATGCTTCGCACAGATAACAGCAGTAATTTTTCTTTTGTACTGAATCTAATTTTTTCATGATGGGATTGTAGTTCCCACCCCTTCCCACTTTTTAAATCAGTTTTGACTAAAATGTGGCACAGCCCTCAAATTTCTCATATAATAATACTATAGGCCATAGTCACTTAGGATGCCTCCGGGCTTCATCCTGTTTCTGAACAGAAAATGGACAAAAGCTTAATTTTACTCTATAGTTCTGCATCAGTGGTATCAGCAATCAGCTCATTTTCCTTTAGCCATGTGAATAATTGGAGGATGGTTTCCGTTAACCAAAAATTATCCTTCTTGTTTTTTTTTTTTTAAATCTTTTTCAGCTGCTGGATCAAGAATGAAGTTGTCTTTTACGTGACTTGTGCCGGCTACTTCGGCATCATGTTTCTGATGAACGTGGCCATGTTTATTGTGGTGATGGTGCAGATCTGCGGGAGGAACGGCAAAAGAACCAATCGGAGCCTGAAGGAAGAGATCTTGAGGAACCTCCGTAGCGTGGTCAGCCTGACCTTCCTCCTGGGCATGACGTGGGGCTTTGCCTTTTTTGCCTGGGGTCCCCTAACGCTTGCTTTCCTGTACCTCTTCTCAATTTTCAATTCATTGCAAGGTAAGCTGAATTTTTGTTCTATGAATGAATAATATTTGATCTGTTACTGTTCTGGGGCATACTACGTCCAGTGATTAGACCAGGGAACTCATATCTGAGCTCTCTAGGTTTTCCTTTGACACCAAACCATGGTTAGTTTCCCATTATGAGGGATAATAATACCAACTACACGTGGGTTGAATATCTTACAAAAATTAATTACAGTTTTAAGGTCTTCTTCCATAACATAAACTATATTATAAATAGAGCTCTTCCTAGCTAACAGTCTGCAGTGTTCTCTGTTGAGACACATGCTGTATGACCTTCAGCATTTCCTTTCACTGATTATAACAAATATAAGAAGCCTTTTTCCTTAATTTATTCATGTAGAGAATCTGTAAAACTCATAACTATTTTATTAAGGCATGAGAAACTCATAAAATAAAAATCACTCCTGTCTCAGTGTGGAGAGATAGCAGGACATATGGGATAGTCTTTCCTTAAGAAAAATCCACTGATTGTTACAGTCAACTTATTTTTCTTTCCATTACTCAAGTTTTCAATATTTTACTTTTCCAGCATAGTTTGTCCTTCTGAAAAATGCTGTAAATTGTAATCAATTGGTTATATAGTACAGAATTATATAGCTGATATTTTTAAAAATTCAGCTCAGGGCTAAAATTTGCATATGTTTCAACTGCCATAAAATTCTCTACTGGTGCTTGCCCTACGCACCCCTAAAGAAGAACTGAATACACAATGAAGAGAAAACCCCGAGATCATTGGAAGTGCATGTGTTGTGCCACACAAATATTGTCATAAAAATTAAATCTGCTAGGGAACAAAAACAAAACAAAAACAAAACAAAACAAAAACCAAAAAACAAAACAAACAAACAAACAAACAAAAAGCCCCACCACAGCTCAAGAACATCATTGAAGGAGCATGTGTTATGCAACACAAATATTGAGAGAAAAATTAAATTTTCTTAGGGTCAGCAAAATGTCTTCTCTTTATGGAAAAAGTACTTAATATCACCCTGTGTGGATTTTATCTGATAGAGTTGAGATGTATTTCCTGTGCTGAAAGATTTATTGAGCTTTCATGGAAAAAGAATCATGTTGTGGGGTTTTTGTTTGGGTCATTTTCAACCTAAAATGTTAACAAAATGACAGAAAAATATTTGGATGTGGTGTTCTTACTATAGACTTTTTTCCAAAGGACAGATTCTGATACTCCCCTAGCAGCATAATGAAGTATTTACTGTGTTGTGTCTGTGTTAGAAAGTCAGACAGGTCCGGAGAGATCAGAAGTATGAGAAGAACATGAAAAAAGACTTAAATTCTGAAAACCTTGCCAAGGGTCAAATTGAACAAGTTCTCTGTAACCAGAATTTACAGTGCAATCATTTAAGTTTGTTTGTGCAGAGTGAGTACAAGGCTGACCCACACTGCCTAAGGGAGGTAATAGCACTATTTAAAGGAAAATGAATATTTGGAAGGCAGTTAAGTCTGAAGATGAAACTGAAAAAGATGAGAAGTAAATGTAAGAAGGAGAGTGATGACCTTTTCATAGATTGTGGTAGCAATTATGATACAGTCTATGCTCAAGCATGTCATGTCAAGCAATAGGAGATAAGGCTAAAGAATAAGGGAAGAGGATGTTTAAAATCCTGTATAATTGGTGCAGTGTTCATGGAGCAGTAAGGGGATGGAATGAGACAAATCTGTATCAGGAAACATTTCTTAGTAGCAAAAAACATTTCAGTATGGCAAGTCTTTCATCAGTATTAGCAGCTTAATTATGGAGATGTTGGTTGATACATCTATTCTCTCTCAAGTTTTTGAAAGCTGCATGAGTATTTCAAGCCATACTAGCAGCTTCCAGCAGCAGTTTTCTGTGCACTGGCAATGGAAAAGCAAATGCAGCAACTCCTGGTGTTACTGTACTTTGCTGTTTCATCTACAAAGGAAATTATTTTTCTCTCCTTGACGCTCAGAGTAAAAAATATGGGAACATTTCTTTTTTGGCTGCTCATTTTATATATATGCCTGGGCAAGCCAAATACTTTCAAGTCAGAGCCAAGCTAGAACCAAGCCTAGGGTCTGATTTGTCTCTGAGAAACAAAACCAAAGCTGTGCTACTAAAAGCACATTGTAAACTTAATGAATAATGAAATACAGAGAAAAAAATTCTAGACACCAAGCCCAGACAGGGCAAAGGCAAAGTACTTAATGCAGCACATTTGTTTTGCATTACTATGGAACAAGCATTTTCTTTTTAACCATTCAGAACATTCACTGCAATTTAACTAAGCATCAATTTACTAAGTTTGTAAGGTGTGTAAAAGCCCTAAGGTGAACTTTGGCCCACAAAAAACTTCCTGTCTCCAGCCCTGTAAGAGCTGCTAGTGGTTGCATTGGACTTGTTCTGTGCTTTAAACAAATCACATAGAAAAATACTTTACCAAATGCAGATACAGTATCCATAATCCAGAGAGGTTACACTTGAGATGCATTAAGGTGATACCTTTTTTAAAATGTGCTTTTCCTTTTTTCCCCCATCAGCTCTTGAAAAATTGGGAAAATTTTGTTTCATGACCCAACCCCTACCTGAAATTAAATGATTCCAGAGGTCTCAGCCTCACCTGATAAGCAGATACAAGTCCAGTTCAATGGCATTCATTAGTGCAAAATCAGGCCTCAGCAGTTTGAAGGAGAGAGGATAATTTGATTCTCCAGAACATTGTTATCTAAGCTACACCCTGCCATTGTGTTCTGACAGCTGGAACATAGTAGACATTAGTACACACAACTATTCATGATGATCATAAAGGAATGGTTTTAGAGGAAGCCACTTGACCACATTTGCCCACATTATGTGGCATTTATTCACATTTGAGATATAATCATGAGGGGTCTGGCAGCAAGTAGCATTTTGCCGTCAGGTGCTCGGCCTCAGGTTGGCTCTCTCACAGATGATACAAGTGAAACAAGAAATAGCTAAGCCACAGAACAGCAAAAGATTACACAGCCAGTGCCTGCCTGAGAAGAGCCAGGAACATACGAGATTTACAACTACTTTATTTAGCTTCAAAGTACATCTGTAGGTGATGAAGTCATACAATACACCCTGTTAAGACCTACCTTATCATGCAGTATGATGCTTCTCTCCTGTCTTGAAAATAAAAACTTTTAAATTGCATGAGAAAAATCAAATCTACAAAAACATTCTTAAACACATTTATTGCAATTGCATATGTGAATCAGTTAGTTTTCTTTGGAACTAAGTAGCTGGACTCCTAATTAATACTTGTGAACATATTCTTACCATTTTCATAATCAAGTATGATACATAGTGATACACATAAATGAAAATGATGCACATAAATCCAAGTGTGCTTTTTCAGGACATCCCTAAGTGGCGTTTACAAGATGATTGGTTCTAAAAGAATACAGCCAGACCACTGTTCTGTGCATATGGAACCATATCCAGGAGATAAACTATCCCCTTGCTAATATAATAGTGTTGGTACTTATTTTGCAGTCTCTCTCTTGCAGTCCTGTTGGGTTCAGAATAGTCAGTTACTTCAAAGAAAAGACCTTGTAATCATTTTCCTCTAAGAAAAAAACAAAAAAACCCCAAAAAAACCACAAAAACCCCAACCAACAACAACAACAAAAAAACACCAACCCACTGAGCTAAATCAACAATCCCAGACAAAAGCATCCCAATCTCATTCTGATATCCCATACACTTACATGGCTCCTAGAGGATGGGAAAACTTTGGTTAATTTCTATACCTCTTATATGATGCATGGATGGCAATAACAAAATATTACGGTGATTTTATTTTTGTTTGTACTTCATAGTCTTCTGATTACAAAATTCAGCTAATCTGTTTATAAATACATGCTTCATTTGGTGTTTATTTGCTTTTGTCACAGGTTTGTTTATATTTGTATTCCATTGTGCTATGAAAGAAAATGTGCAGAAACAGTGGAGGAGACATCTCTGTTGTGGCAGATTCCGACTGGCAGACAATTCAGGTAAAGGCAGGTCACAGCTCCCCTCCTTAGGTGCTGCAGTTGTCCATAAAAGCCCAAGTAAATACTCGCTATGTTATTTTTAATATAATACAAGGTAAGCCAGAGATGTGGAAAAATAGGTGAAGGAAAATAGGCTGTCACTTCAGTACTAATAATTGCCAAGGTACTTTTTAGATATCACTTCATAAAAATTCTCAAATCTTTCAGGGTTCCATTTAAGGCAACTGGTAAATTTTCTAGGGCTATGGGCATGTTTTGGAAGGCCCATTAGACCCTAATAATAAAAAAAAATAAATGAGAATCCAGAGATTGAAACTTTGTAATTTCAAGCTCAGTCTTACACATTTTCTCATATATTAAAGCATGTTGACTTTGAATTGTGTGGACTGTTAAGCTGATATAGAAGCAATTCTTAAAAGTTACATAGAAACACTCTGACTTCTTTTGCTTTTATCTTTGCCTTTTTAAACTGTCCTGTCCTTTGCCATTGAATTCAGAGCTTATTAGAGGCTCAGAAACATAGAAAATTCCTTTAACAGAAGCCTGATTAGGCTCTAGAACTGAAGTTCACCTTCATCTGCAAAAGTCAGAGCGAAAGAAGAGACATTAGTTTGGACACATAAAAAGTGCAATGCTTGGGCCACCATACATATATTTTCCTGCACCTTTGGCAATCTTGGATGGCATGAGACTGCTGTTCAGGCAAATGGCTCCTCCTTTGCTGTCTGATGTGGTGATCTGGGCCATATAATTTTTTCTCATGTGGTTCTTGTTCAATGACCAGTGTCCAAATCTACAGCTGTTGTAAGATGGCATAAGCTCATTGCTTTCTATGGTAAGCTTTCATTTTGTAATAAGAAAACTTCATTCAAACTAGGAAAATCATATTCATTCTGATCAGACGTCCAAATGGCTTCATATGTTCAGTTTTCATATGATTGATCCTCTAAGTCCTGAACTGAAAAACAAAGATGGATCAAATTATTTCCTTTAATTTTTTTTATGCTGCTGTTAGGCAGCTTGTGGGTATGAATATGACAGGAATAAAAACATGAAGGATTTGAATATTTCAGTGGTATAGTTAATGTGATGTCATTATGTCTGTTCACCTATGTGACGTCATAATGACATCAGTTTGTCTCCATGGGCTGATTTTAATCTCCATGAACCTGACATTGTTTTCAGGCAGACCAGTGAAATGTAAGTCAAATGTGAACTTGCATACCTAAACACTCTAGCAATAATTTAGTATAAACTATTTGTCTTGATTTAAATCACAATTAAAGTGGCCCGTGTGTCTTTGGCTTGGACTTCCCTTCCATTCTGTGAATTTCATTGAAGTACAGTGAATAACAGCATGGTGACTAAATTATGAAATGTCCTGCACTTACCTGCAATTGTGTGGTACAAAAGTAGTTAGTTTTATTCTACTGATATTGGGGATGAGTTTTTAAGTGTTAGTTTTCTTCAGTCAGTTTATTGTTATTAGCTATTTAATTTAATTTTGAAAGCTGTTCCAGCATAAGAGCCTATTGTATGAATGGTTTGGACAAAATTCTTTAAATGTGAACTACTGAATAAACTTTATTATATAAATTGTGGCCAATATGCTAAACAACAAGTTAGTTGTTAGTATGTAGTATCTTCCTCAGCAGCAGCAGCAGACCAAAACCTCAGATGACAAGATCATTGTAAATGATCCTATCTACCCCTTTCCTATCACCATTGGATTTTGCTCTTCAGGTCAGGAAAGTCTGGTATCCCAATACTGCTACAGAGCTTCTCTGCTCTTCTGCATTCTGGAAAGGCAGGTTGTACTTGCAGTTCTACTGCCCAGACAAACTATTGTTAGAATGTTAGAGCCACCAGTTTCACCAATTTCGACTGCTGTAGTAGAGTAAATCAAGTTGGAATCATTTTATAGTTCTCAAGAACCAAAGAGGATACCTAAAGGGAAAAGGATAGGGTATTTGATATGAGCAATACTAAGAAATGCATCAGATATTTGAAATAATCATAACTGAATAAATTAGGCATTTATTATCTATGGTAGTTATTTATGTAAAACTTCTCGATCATTTTTAGATTGGAGCAAAACTGCCACCAATATTATAAAGAAGAGTTCTGATAATCTTGGGAAATCCTTATCCTCTAGTTCCATCGGCTCCAACTCAACCTACCTAACATCCAAATCAAAGTCTACGACGAATACATATTGCAAACGAAACAGCCATACAGGTGAGTTCTTGCACTGCAGCCCAGTGCATCTGTGAATACATGGGTTTGTTTTAAAGGCACTGCAAATGTTTCTACCCAAAGGTTAAAGAGAAAAGATGTCATCAATTCATATAGTGTCAGTATTTTAAAAATACGTGTTACTGTTTAATAAGAATCATTGCCCAACATGCAATAGATCCAGTGTATAGATCTGATCTCCATATGTTCCCATACTAAATGAAATAGGCTTGATAAAAGCAAATTTTGCTTATTATCCTATTGTAAACACAGGGTAGCCAAAGCACAGAGAGATGACGTTCTTCACCCAAGGTAACATGAAATCTGACAGTACAGCTGGAAATAGGAGTCAAGTCTTCAGAGTCCAAGTCCACAGCTGATTGTCTTGGTTAAACTCCTTTCATCTAACTGTAAAGCATTTATGGGTAAAACAACAAATGGAGCCTACTCAGAAATGGACACTGTGTTCCCAGAGTATGCATTGTCTTGCCCTTCTACAAATAGCCATATCTACTGCTTATTTATTTAGATGTCAATGGTATATGTAATAAAAGGCATCATCTGTATTCCACTCATACCATGAAAATGTGCTCATTTAAAGAAGATTTTAAGGGAGCAAAGAAAGAGAGCAGCTGGAAGGATTTGCAAGTTTGATTGTGTCTGAGATAATATTTCAGAGATTCACTTATATAGTTTAGATTTTTTTTGTTACTCTGTTTTTGTGAGTGCATGTTTTGTCCTGTGTAAAGTAACAGCATTATTATACAATACTCTTTTATAAATATAGTGGAAATAAAATCTGCGCACATATTTAACTCAAAGGTGTGTTTACTTGTTTTAAAATATTTATTAGAAAAAATGTTTAGATATGAAGTACATGATTTCACTAGAAGGAAAGTTATGTTATTTCTTAAGTATTAATTATTTTCATTAAGCCTCCAGTGTCTCATTTGTGATTGCACATTCTCCTATCTTGATGCATGGCATAGTTTCCAGGAAATACCTTATGGTTTTTTAATTGATGATCATTACCTGCTTCAGTTAGGCATGAACAGAGTTTGAAACTCCTTTTTTTAAATAATTACACTATTGTTTCCCCACTGACCAAGATTCAGTGCATCCATTAGCATAAGAGATTGTGCATCAGATATTTTAAGAGTTTAAAACTTTATTATTTATTGAGAACATACATGAAGAACATCTGCTTTGAATACAGTAGAAGTGAGAGGTATCTTAGAAATTCCTGATAGCTGATAGCACCTGAGCTTACTCTCAGGACTGCTCTTCACACCTGCACTGGGAGCACATGGCTGGTGCCTGCCTCCCCAGGCTGCCTGTCCCTGCTGCCAGGTCAAGGTCGGTGTGCAGTGCACCCAGCTGCCCCGATCAAGCTGTTCATTCATCTCTTCCCCACAGGAACACTTCTGCCAGCAGTCTTCCACAAGCAGCGTCTTTAGTACCCACTGATCACAGTGCTATTGTTGATTTAATAGTAGAGGTGGAGAGCACTCTGCCCTTTCTGCAGCAGACGGAGAATTCCCTTTTGTGCTCATGGCAAATCAGTCTTTACATCCTTGACCTTGGGATTAATGATAAAAACATGCTTAAATGCTTTGTTGGACTCAGGGCTTTATATCAGGCTATCAGTTAAGGAGACTTAGTGCTGGAGTTTTTGCAAGGTGTTCTTGAAGTAAAACAAAGTAAAAACTGTTCCAGATAAGAAGTAGTAAAATTAAAAGAAACTTGCTCATATATATTCTTCAAAAATTATGAGCTTAATCCTGTGTGTAAATTATTCATAAAAAGGATTGCAGTTCTTAATGCAATCAAAGTTTTTAATAATATTAAAATTAATTTAAACCATAATAATATGGTTTATTGGATATTAAGGGAATACAACAGTTTTATTTTTATTTTCTGGAATTTTAATACATTTTACTTTGTTCTCTAGAAATATGCATCTTATTGTAATACTCCACAGGAATTTTTGATAACACTAGGTTTTTAAATGCTGATATATATTCTCATGTGTAAAAATAATAAAAGGAACAAAAAATAATCTACAGATTTGGATTGTTTACACAGCTGAACTTCTCAGTTTGCCAACTTAGCTAACTTGCAGGCAAAGAGTGTCATAGCTACATGTCTTGGCAAGTCTTGTTGATATGGTTTTAATGTGCTCCCTGGAATTGACACAAGCATTCATGTGTTTGTGGTGTAGATAATGTCTTCTAAGGCCCTTTCCTCATCAGTGGTGGAGCATTACAGGTAAAGTGAGAATTGCTTTTGTTGAATGCATGGTTGGTTCAGGGTGGAGGGATGCTTCTTGCATGATGTCCTCATTGACGCAGAGGATTTTGCTAATCAAAAACGCTGCTTATTTCTATTACATCTTGTGCCACTGGTGCTGAATCAAAGGACAAGCGTGCTTCAAACTCTGGGTGTCTGCACTCTGCATGGGGCATGAAGCATTGAGAAGATCCCATTTTAGAAAACAGACTGTGTCCTGACATTAATGCCTGTGTACAGTAGTCTGGGGAAAGGAGATTGTCCTGAAACACCCATACACAAGGCATAAGTTAAAAAGCAAAAACAATCTGATTAAGTTCCAGAAGATTGTTTTTTATTTATCAAAGTTATTACAGAAAATTTAATATATTTATATTTGGTCTATGGCCATTATTGCAGTAATCTTCTAGACACTGGGAATTTTTTATATACATTAGTACCCAAAATTACTCTGAATTATTAAATATATATGCCTATATAAAGCTGTCCTATGAACTGCTGTTGAATACAGAGTGCACCAACACAAACATTGGATGGACCCTCATGGGTGAATGAAAGAGGTCACTACAGCAGCTTGTGCCCCAGCTGTCTACAAACCCAAACCAAACTACTTGCTTTAAGAAAGCACTTAAATACCCTCTGTAACAATTCAGTGAGTTAGAAGTTAAGACTGTCTCTGCAGATCATTTGGTCATACAACTCCCACTTTGGGGACACATGATTTTAACTCTGTCCTTAGATGTGAAGCCATTGGTTAGTAAATGCATACATTTGAAGGGCTCTCAGTACTCAGAAATTTGCTATTGGATATGGAGTTGTTCACTGCAATTCATGAGCATTCTTGCGTGCTTTGAAAAATCATCCTGATAAGCCTCAACATGCCTGTTTCTGTTTTAATGAGTGAAACTGTTTTGATTTCTCTGTCTGCAATCCATTTCTCCTTCGCAACACTTTGTGCTCTTTTATGGCTTGATATCATGACTTTTCCAGGGATTGGTTACTTTTCTGTTTATTTCTAAGAAAAGTTTTTTATGAAATCATAGTTCAAGTAGTATGCTTAATTCTTAAATGATCCTTGAACAAGGAATTTTTAGAGATGACTTCACCGAGGTCTTGTAAACAGCCATCAAAAATGTCACTTGTAGAAAACATTACTTTCCAGGGTGCTCCACCTTACTGCTGGCTTGCAGTAGGACAGATCTGGCCCAGGTTCAGGGAATTCCAGCTTCACTACAGTGGAAGAGATAAGAAAGAGAGCTCGGTTAGGACAGCATACTTGAGAAAATGAGAGACAAGCTCTCTCCTCATTTCTCGCTGCGTTAGCTCTACCTACTGACCGTTCTCCGAACAGCACTAACGCGAGCCGCCGAGGCAGACTTTCCCAGTCTGGCTGGGAATTGTCCTGCTTCTTTAGCTCTTCAGCTTCACCCTTGACCTCTCCCTCATGGGCTCTGAAGGGAAGCTCGGTTGTTGCATCTTTTCCTCCCTACAGTTTTCAGCCCGCACCCTCCACATTATGGAAAAAACAAGCTGAGGCTAGGCACACAGTTTTGGCTCTGGTTATCTGCTTTAGGATGAAAGACATCCTCTGCTACATTCAGCACAGATTATGTTATTTCTGTGCATAGTTCAGAACATCTGCTGTTCGAATAATTAAATCTGTTCACTGTCATCCTACAGTACTTTATTATGTGGAGATGCTATTTATGGAGATCCAGTGCTATCAAAATATTTGATGTCTGTAAGGTTCAGAGCATCAGCAGTAAATTAATATATTAAAAGGCCATAGGAGTCAGTAACATTTTAGGCAAAATAATAGAAGGATAATTTCAAGAGATACCTGGAAGGTCAGCCCACAAAACCATACCTCTCAAAAGAATTTAGAAGAAGCAATCTCAAGCCAAAAAGTTCTTTGCTGACTTTTAGGGCAGCAGTGGCAATCAAAGGCGTATCAATGTGGGAGTGACACATTTTTTAAACTGTGAATTTGCTTAAGAGGCCCTAATTTCTTCTTGTTGCTTTTTCCTCCTCTTAGAGAATGTTTTCCTTGACAAGCCATCTTCAAAATTTGCCCAAGAGGATGGAGAACAGACATCAATCATCCCTGTCCACCAGGTTATTGACAAGGTCAAAGGATACTGCAATCCTCACTCTGACAACTTCTATAAAAATATCATCATGTCTGACACATTCAGTCGCAGCACTAAGTTCTAACTGGGTTTCTGATTTACTCTTTTTTTAAAATCAAAGGAATACAAAATGCCTGCCTGGAATTGAGAATATCGGATGTCATAGAATGTGACCTGTTCAGTTATTTTTTCGCAGTTTATAATGTTCTCCTTCAAACAGCTTCCACTTAAGGACTGATTTTTTTAATTTTTTAATGCTGTGGAAGACAACAATTTTCTACCATGGTATTGAGCTGTTTTTAAATGTGTGCCAGACAGCATGATGCCTGGACAGCTAATAGTAATCCTATGTAAATATCTTTTAAGACTGAAGAGCCACAAGCCTAACTTTAAATTATACAATCCAAACAGAAGCAACTGGGGAAAATAGCTGGGGAAAATAGCAGACGTCATGCAGTACAGGCAAGCTTTTACTGAGTAGTTTGCTGATGGTCTTTTTCTTTTGAAAAATGTGGATTTTCCCTATGACACTTGTTAGATTCTTGCTCTTGAATGTCTAGTGCTGTTCTTTATTCATGAGTAAAAACCCTAGCACCACTTAAAGGGTTATTTTAAGTCATTTTTGCCTGCTCATGCAAGCCTTGCTCACCAAAAGAGTACGTGCTGTAGATGCAGGCCAATATGTATCCATATACATTGAAAAACAGTTTATACAAAGTTGTGTTTCAGCATTTATTGATTGGTATGTATGAAATGCAGTGTCTTCCATCTCAAGTCTATGTTTAATGTTCTTTTTTGACAAAACAAAATGACAAAAAGACATTCAACTATATATAGATATATAAATACATGCCTAGAACTCTCTCTACAAATATATTTATAATAATACACACAGTAAGTATGACAACGTATACCAGAGACAATCTAAAAACTATGGACGGTGCTGAAACTTAAGTTTAAATATTTAAATACAAGATGAATTCTTTGTAAACCCATGAGATTGTTGGTCTCTGTACTTCACAAATAGTGTATGTATAGACACCTCCATTAGATGGCATTGCAACATTAGGATAACCTGGAATATGTCTACCAAAAATAAATAAACAACATCTTTCTGGGCACATAACGTTATCAATATCCCTCTGTTGCCCTGTTGGATTACATGATTGAGGTTTTTGTATGCACAGAGTTTAAATGGTGTTCAGGCAATATTAAGAAATTTCACATTTCTATACTGTGTCCATAATGACACTGAGGGGTATGGGGGGTGTGTGCAGAGAACAGACAAGAGCATAAAATGCTTACTTGTTTTACTCTATAAATATGTGACATATTAGCAAGTGACCTTGAGTGCCAAAAGGGTATCTCTTCTCATGAACCATATTTCACCCCACGTCAAGCTGTATAAAAATTGTAGCTGCACATTTCTGAAGACATGTGCTGAAACATAAAAGGTTTTTTCAAGTACTGGTTTCAAAGGAGAATGTCTCCTAATGGAAGTTTTAATTTTTAAATTTATCCCTTATTTTAACCAAAATGTTTTTAGCCACATATTTAATTATTTGAATTCAGAGAGCATGAAGTTGTGCTGAGGTTTTTCAGTTGCCAAGCAGGTGGATGCTCAGTGATTAGGGATGTGGATTTGTGCTTTCTCTGCTCTTTGCACGTGCCTTTGTGTGCAGAGATCATTTAATGCTGTGACCGCACAAATGGCAGGTTTTCCCTGGCTGCAGCCACCTGGTGGGAGGAGGATGTCCTGACGGTATTCCCCCCGGGAACACTGCTGGCGCTACACGGACCTGAACGGAGCCTCAGTCTCATAACTGCAAATACCTTTGTGGTGTATGAATGGAAGTCAGCCCCACTCACTCAAACTGTAATTAATAACAGGGATGAGTGTTGTCAGATATCTTTAATAATGAGATAACTTACAGAGAGATTATGTACAAGCATTTACTGAACTTATATTTTATCATCCCACTTGCTTAACTACTGTAGATAATAGTGTTCACATAGCAGCTTACTGTGAGATTTCTACCTGAATAAGATGTTCAAAAGTGAAGAGAAGGAAAACCAAACATTCCTGAAAAAATGAGGAATCAATAACACATAATAGATCAACAAAATATAAATAAAACACAGTATCCTGAATGAAGCTGAGCTGTAACCTATCATTTTAATGTACATCTACCTGTATTTCTGCTGAATTAAGATTTTTCTCTCTTTTTTTACTACCATGTAGTAATCTTTAACTGTCTGTGTCACTTAGTTGCTCTTGAATGCTCTCAATTCTACAGTGTAAAGCTTCTGTTTTGTAGTTGACATGCTGTAACCTCCCTTGTACATATTTATTTATTTGTGAGGTTAAATATGTCAAATATACTTAGCACTATAATGACTGTTCTTTTTACTTTAATGCTAAGTTTCTGCTTCATCCTAGAAGAAGAGGGAAAGAATCATTTCTTATATGTTTTTTCTAAATAACTTGTGAAACAATTTACTGTAGCTCTGTCTTTTGCAACTTTGAGGAAACTTGTCAGTGTAATTTGTGATACTAGTCAGTGAAATATAGTGTAACAGATTTGAAGATGGACTAAAATGGAAAGAAATCTTTTCAAGTAAACATTTTTTATGTTAGTGTTCCAAATAATTAAAGCATTTTAATATTGAATGGTTGACTTTTATTTTTCCTTTTTTGGTGTTTAATGGCAAAAATTACACAGTGGAATTCTGGAAAACAATCTTGTGGGTTTTCAGTACTTGAGACAGGTACAGGCCTAGCCAAAATGTTGAAAATAAATGAGCAAGACTAACTCCATCTGATCAGGGGAACACATTTTGCAGAATGTGCCTTTCCCTTTTGTGATTTACCCAATGCCACATTCAGTGAATGATCTGGAAGTTATGCAATCTCATTTATTTATGGTGGCAGTCATGTCATAGAAATGAAAGGAAAATCAAGGCAACAGACAATATGCTGGGGTGATATTTTAAAGTAATACAAATGAATACTCTAAAACTCAGGAGTTATTCCTTTCTATATGTTTCTCTCCAGCTGACTGTAGCCCCTCATTATCAATAATTTCATTCAACTTGTAATCACACTTTGATTGATCACTGAAAAATTTGATTCAGCCAATCACTTGGTTAATACACAGTAATGTATAAACAATAAATGTCACACACAAATGGCCTACCTTTACTTGCTTACCCCTAAAGAAGATGGAAATATGCTGAAATGTGTCAGATCTGCTCCTCTTTATTTAAGTCTCTTCACAGAAATTGCACAGCATACGGGGATTTAGCAGTGATATCTTTTAGAAAGCATTAAAAAGGAACCCATTGGAGAAGTGGCATTTAATAATGAGGCTGCTGAGTGCACCTGTGTACAGTCTTCCTCTGTGTGTCTGTGGACAGTGAACACTACCCTTGGGCTTTATGCCTTGAACAGTGTGGGAGGACCCTCTGAGGGAAGGAGCTCAGGTTTTTTTTCCCAAGTAGAATCTTGGCAGATGCCAAACTTGTAAGGAGTGATTTGCAGTGTTTGGGGGTGGATTTATTTTTCTCCTCGTTTCATCACTTTTTAAATACCAAGAACAATTTTATTTTAATCCTCTACTGTTAACAGCTTCCTACTGTAACCCATAGAGTTACATAAAATGCCACTTCACTTTTTTACTTTTGAAAGGCTGATCTATAATCAGACACATCCATGTAACTTCAAGGACAACTACTGAGTTACAGGGCAGCAACGTGTCATTCATGGAGTCATTCTAAAATGTTTTTATGCATTTGCTGTATATAAAGATGCAAACCCACATATGGGTCAGCAAATTAGGCAAAGGGCTTAGAAGTTAATGCCTGGGAAGTCAATCATGCAAACCAGTCTGTGGAGCAGACCTTTCATGCCCACTGCAACTGCTGCTGTGCCAAGGAGGCTTTCCCCTTCACCCTCCACTTGGCCAGTCATTGGTTACTCAGCCCATTTATTTGTCAGATCTCCTGGAACCATCATGACAGTTCCATCCTCAGGACAATCATTTACTGTAGAGCTAGAAAAAGACAAAGGGGGAAAAAAAAGGAAGAGAAAGGGAAAATGAAACTAAAATGAGGGAAAAGATAGTTGCCAAGGTCTGCTTTGCATCTTCTTATACTTTTCACATGATTTCTTGCCCCTTGCCTAGGTTGTGTCACCCTGACCAACAATGGAGAAAAGGCCAACGGAGTAGGTAGAAGACACCACCATGCTATTGTGCATTTGTCAGTGTAAATTAATGGGTTTGACTCTCCACCTTTAAGTTGAAAATCTGCCATGGTTCTTCAAGGCAATAATTCTAGCATTTGCATGCTTGAAGACTAACCTAGGCTAATATTTCTGTTGTTCAGGAAGAAGCTAATTCCTCTCATGATGAGAAATCAGACTGATAAGCACCATACCAGAAATGGCTAAATAAATCTCATGGAAACCTCTTCTGGAAGGATAACCCTTCCTCAGATGCACCTACTCACTCAAAACCAATGCTGCTCTTGGTCTCACTAGAGAACAGATTAAGCACTCATGAGGGGTGCACATTGTGGTGCTTATGGGTTGCTTAACCACAACCATCTGTTCTTAACCACAGCACTCTAGTGACACAGTTTTCTCAAGGTGTGTTGAGTGGTCTACCTTACAAAATAAATGCCAGTTTGATTCTTTAGCTTGTAACAGATAGTCTAAACTGGGCACTTTTTATCCTGACCATTCTAGTAGGAGTTCTTAAACAACATACCTTTGGATAGAAAAGGGTTCTAAAAAATCCAAACTGTATTCCATACATGAAGTGTAGGAGAAAGAGCAAATGCTGATAACTCTGGTCTGACGTTTTCTTCCACTGCCAGGTTTTTCCTGATCTGGGAGCCCTCCAAAGTGAAGGGAAAAGGCAGCCATGGTAGGGGAGTGGATCCTGCTCTGTCTAGTGGACAGAGAACTTCCACTGTCCCTATCCTGTTGCATTCCACAGGTCTCCAGCGCCAAGTGCAGTAAATGCAGTAATATTATGCATTTACAAAATTCCACTCTGGATTTCTTTTCTGCTTGTCTGGCTACTGATTTTCCAGCAGAGGGCAGTGGCATATTTCTAGTTATAAAGCTGTTTAAAACCCAGCGAAAAATGCAGAAAGATTCCTCCATATGTGCACCCGCGCAGAAATAAGTAGGAGAGTTCATATCAGGTTTGTCTATTATTTAGCAATCGGTTACATCACCGGATAAAGCAAACACTCTGCACTCAGGGAAGTGAGGGGAGAGAGCTGTCTGCCTGCATTTGGGCATATTTTGTGGAACGAGCAATACAGAGACTCTCTGTATTCTCTCTTGCTGGTTGTTACATTTTCTCCTTTTTTGCTCTGAGGCGATGCAATGGAATAAGCAACTGGTACATTTCTGTCAGCTGAGCAAACAGAACCAGCTCACCATTTCAGGCTTGTACACTGGCTGATTCCAGTACTGGGCAAATGATTTGATCTGCTGGGATGTCAGCCTGTGACTCAGAAATTCACTGTATGCATAATTGTCCAGGGAGGAAAAATCCCCAGCAGCTCTCTGTTGACAGTGGCATGCAGATCCATACCTCCCTACCACTTTTTCCATCATAGGAACAGATCTGCTGTCAGCTGGATCCTCTGTTCTCATACTCCTTCCCCATGGCAAATATTACCCAGTCAGCTCAAGAAAGGTGCAGAACTGCTGGGCTACAGACCCAGCTGTGCAGCTGCCCCATGGCCATTCCATCATAGGGCAGGACTGACCAGAAAGCTGCTCCATTGGAAAATTGCACCCTGTCAAAATTAAAATGTCTCATCTGCAATTCTGGCTTGTCCCTGGACTCTCACTGGCATGTCCCCCTGAATGCACACTGTACCAGCACTAAGCTAAGGGGAGAGGACTTATCTGGGGGGATAGAGCAGGGGAGGCAGGGAGGGACATGGCTGGCTCTAGCCTCACTTACTTTTTTGGAGTATGGCTGCTGTTGCTGTGGGAAGAAAGAGCAGTGGGAAGGGAGTCCCAAAAAAGGTCAGGACTTGGTGTAAAGAGCAGAGCAGAAGATTAGTATGGCAGATGTCATGACGCCATCAGTTCTGCAAAGACTTGTGGTCTTGGTGTAGCACAAGTTTGGAGTCACAGCATGGCTGTATTAGATGAGCATCATCTTTTGGTGTCCTTACATGAGCACAGCTCTAAACAAGGCAGGAGCCAGCATCAGCTCCTCAAAATTTCTCTGTCCTCCCTACAACTAATGCTCACTTCCCACGAACACAGACATGTCAGTATGTCTCTCATTCTAGCTGCAAACATCTCCCTGCTCAGATACCAACATTTTCTAGAATTAACCAAGGTACAGGGTAATCTGGGGATTATGCAGCAGTGCCAGGTCAAAGAACCACAATTTACTGTATAGGACAGAGAGGATTCTCCAAAAAGGAGGGCAAGCATGGAAAAATAGCATTTATAAAGCTTTACAGGGGCACTGAGTAACAGGGGCTGAGATACTGTGATTTTCCATGCAGAGTGCAACTAAAAGACCTCTCAGAGAAGTCCTGTGTTTGCATAAGCCCAGGCTGAGCTATGCTGGAAGAACAGATCAAAGTGATGGACCTCCAGCAGCCTTGCTGGACTTCAGTCCTTGTGTATCTTCTTTACCCTTTCTTTGGTGTAGCCTAGAGATGGTGGTAACTGTGGAGCAACATTTGAAGCAGTCCAACTTCAAATACTTCTCATATGTTAGCAGGATATATTCAGGCAGACTGGGGCTTAAAATTGCTATCCAAAGCAGCCCTTACCCCTTGCTATGGTTACGCGTCTTTTACCAGAGATGAGAAACTTATATTTATTTTAACTAGATTAGATCCTCCAGATCTGTGCAGCAGTTTCAGACAGAGGTATTGCGATGTGAGTCTGTCACGGTATCCCTCGTCTGGCTGGGCAGAACTGACAGAAAAGCCAAATGCACATTTCATTGCAGAAAAGATCAGCCAGAAGAAGATCAGCACAGGCAGAGGCAGCCTGTCCCTGGGAGTGGGACTGTTGGATACTGTTGCTGGGTTACAGCCAGCTGATTTTAACACATCCCGCTCTTTTATTTTCATTGATTTTTCAGTGTCTTTCAAAGATGAGTCTTTTTCACTTTACCTCTTGTGTTCACCCAAACTGAAGCATGCTTTGGTTCAAAGCAAATAGGCAATCCCCCAATCATATTTTATCCTACCAGATGTGGTATATGACATTTCCTACATTCACGCAAAGAGGTCCTCTGCTGCAATCAGACTGAACATCACTTGGGGACTGATCCAAGGACAGTCCATGAATTGCATCCTATACAATGCACAGGGGAAGGATATGTCCTATGAAGCAGCGGAAGCCTTTCAGGACAGAGAAGAAAGACCCTCTGTCACTGGAGGTGTCTAAAAACAGGCTGAACCTGGGCTTCCTAAACCCACGCATGTGGGTGCCACCATCAGCACCAACAGCAGTATCAGGTGACACAGAGACAACCTCCTGCCCTGTGATGATCCTCTTTAATTACATGGAGCTATTTTTACTAACGTAGCACACCACTTGAGAAGGAATGTGCTCCCACAATAAATTCATCCCTACCCTCTCTCCTATCTTATTCACCCCCCTCAATTTTCCAGCCACAAACCCTTTGTCCATAACAACTCCCACCAAATAACTTCACCCTTCTGAACAAGGACCCCACAGTCATCACACTGCCACACTGCCAATAACTGCTCCCATCCCCACTGCAGCAACAACCCCTGTCCCTTCACTTACAGAAACAACCTCTGTAGGATAAAGCAGAGATGGCCACAACAGCAACATCTCCCAGCTCTCAAGCAGCCTGGCACTGGCACGGTGCTGTGGTGCAGCAGTGACCTGCACATGTGCAGGTGCAGGCACCATTGCCACATCACCCTGGAGCTCTGGTCCCCTTTAGAGGTGGGTTGGCAAACCTCTGGGTTAGGTTTTAAGGCATATGCATCTCAGGGTTGACTTTGACAAAGATTTTAAACAGGAAGGAAAAACAGAAACCCTCCTGAGAACCTTTCTGGTTCCATTTTCCTTCAGATTAATGTCCAGTATAAGCTTGTGTGGGCTGTTTTCACTAGAAACCAGGCTTCTCTCTGGCACCTTTATGGACCAAGTTAAATCCATGCCAGGGCTTTGGGTATTTGTTTTACTTTTGAACCTTTGCAATGAATTCATGCAGTTGCCTGCGTGGGCATGACAGCGGTCACCTCCTCTGGCTCTGCCAGGAAAATCTACAGGCCTTTTTTTCCCAGTTAAAAGAAATAAATCCATTACTGAAGATGCTGCAAAAGACATTTCAGTGTTTTCTTTTGGTTAGGCTGAGAAAAGAAGGTGAGAAAGAAGCTTCAGGGATAATGTTCACATAAAGAAGTTTGACTTAAACTGTTGACTCAAAAGTTGACTTTGCCAGGGATGGCAAAAATTAACTTCTCAAACACTTGGGCATGCAGGCACAGAGTCTGCTGCAGTGCTTCCTGTTTAAGCAGCCATTTCAGCAGCCATTTCAGCAGGCAATGGGTTGGGAAAGATATAAGAAACAACACAAAGTGCACATACAGCACATACACACATCCCAGACAGGTCTGAAAAATGGGCTGTGTGTTTGTTTTCTGCTTTTTTTCTGAACCACTTGTACACAATCCATCACAAAAGCAAAACACTAGCTTGAATTGTCCCAAAGTCAAGACGTAGAAACTACCAGACAGTTTTCCAGAATATTTGCAAATAAATGTATCAACCCAGCTCCACACACTGAGACATTTAACTAAATGACTCGATTTTTGTTATTTTTCATACCACAGGAAAGAAATTCTCCCTTTGGCAGAGAGTCTTTCCTCCTTAGATCTCAATCTCTGCCTAATAGGATTTTTATGCACCTAAACCTTGAATTGTCTTGGCGCACACAAATCACGACAGATTTGGCTGCCTGATGATAGGAGCTGCAGTAGCTTATTCCCATAAACCAGACATTTCAATGTGTGTAGAGCAACCCTGTGACTGTGACTGGCATGTAGTTACTTCCAACGAGTTTGTTTCTCCCATGGCTGGCACAATGTCAAGAGAAGCACTTTAATATGAAGGTGGTTGTGGAAAAGCAGCAGATGCAATAGCTGAGAAAGAAAAACAATATGGCTTTATGAAGTGTTTTGGCTCGTTTACCTATAGTAATTAATTACTGATGACTCAGTGCTTGAGTTCAGGAAACAAAGGTTGTTTGTCTTGTACAGTTTCACTTGTTCAGTTTGAGACGGACAGGATCCACTAAACCTACAGCCACAGGTAAGGTAGGAAATTCACAGAAATAGCTTTCTTCATATCAGCTAAATCAGGGCCAGTATGCTTTAACTCTTTTGCCCTGCACTTGTGATTTATTTCTTAAGCTACACTATGTAAGAGGATGAGGAACATCAGCTTCACTCAGGTTGATCAGAGGTGTCCTACCTTCCCCAGATACTGATGCAACCAGAGCCCAGTATTCTGCATAGCCTCACTATACAGTTTTGGGGTTTCTACCATGGGTGTCCTTTCAGTGGAGCATTAGTGCTGTGGTTCCCCAAAACTTGCTCATCAACAAAAATGTACCCAATAATTATTATGTATTATCTGCTTTAACATTTTTCAGGATCCATTTAGCTGCACAGTGATAACTTCTAAATTTGAGTAGTTACACGACATATATTTTCACTGCAGAAGCAGCAGAAGGTTAAAGCCATAGGTGGATGCTTCACCATGTGTATTCTCCTTGGACGGCCTCTCATATCCACAAAGTTGGGCCTTTTCTCAAGCACTCAGACTGCCCTTTCCATAAATCTCAGGGCTCAGACTTGCAATGAAGTTATTGCCATTTAAGAAGTTTGCCCTATCCTCCTGAGCCGTTAGCACTGCCAAAGTGAAGATTCTTCACCCATCGCTTTTTCTCCATGTTTTACCTTTCAGTTGTGACAAGTTAAGAACGGAGCTCCCTGCTGCCAGCCCTCAGTCAGCTGATGACACTGAACAGCCGTAGCAGTGCATTGTGCTCAGGACCTGAATGCACTGATTTATCAAGTATGACATGCTACTGATGGCTTCTTCTTGTGCCTGTGAATCTGAGTCTACTAGTGGTGTAAGAAACAGTAAAGGATTGCTTATCTTTGTGATGATTTTGGCCATAAGAATAAATTATTTCAGAGTAGTGCCACGGCATTAGCAGGGCAATAGAGCACTAATACATCCTGAGTCCCGTGAGCCCAGTTCCACCTGCTCAGTAGGAGTCTTTTTAGATTACCACAGGATCTCCCCCACCAGGAAACTGCATTACAGAGCGGGACACCATCTCCCTTTCCCTCTCCTTCCTGGCCCTTTTCATCTTGTGGTTGCTATGCCACCGAAACAAAATGTTCCTCCTGACAGCAGCGCTAAGCAAAGCTCAGTTTCTGCAAGATCCTTATTCCAACTCTTGTCTTGTCCTCAGACTTCCCGTGGATCTCCCGGCGAGCGCTGGAGAGGAGGAGAGAAAGCAGAGAGGAGACACTGCTGTCCAAGCGCCCCGCTGGCACCCTAAGGTCCTCGGGCTCTTCGTCTCAGCCCCGGGCTCCATCTGTGGCCCCGGGCAGCAGCTCGGGCTGGCTCCGGAGCAGCGCCCTGCTCGCAGCCGGGCCCGGGCAGCTGCGGCCGTGGGCACAGAGCCACGCGTGGGAAGGGGGCAGAGCCCCGCCGTCCCACCCCGCCGAGCGGCCCTGGGCCTTCAGGGGAGCTGGGAGTGCTCAGGCATGAGCAGATGATTAAAAATAAGCTAACTCAGGCCCGGGGGATTGAAAGGGCTAGAAAAAAATTCCTATCTGGAAATGCAGAGGAATAATCGGTGATAAGCAGGCGCGCAGTAAGCAGTGATGAGCCATGTGGGAAGCCTTTGCCACCAGAAGCCGCGCTGCTGGTTGCAGCTGTAGCTCTGCCTGTGCTCATTTTCCTTCTGTAGCCACAGCAGTGTCAGAAAAACAAAAGTGGAACTTTTATCTTTCTTTGATTTGTTTTCTCTCTGTGAAAAGGGCTGCCACACGCTTGGCTCAATAAACCCAGTTCAACTTCTGTATGGAGCAGTTCATGAAAATGCACATTAGAGGGAAACCAGGGAAGGGCCAAAGTCACTAAGATTCACCCATGACCCTAAAGAGATCCCTACTCATGACCAAAGCTTTTCCTACGAAGTCTGTCACGTGCCAAATGTTAATTACACCAAACTTCTGCCTGGTATAATTGGCTTCATTCCAGGTAAAGACTAGGATAAATTGATGCATAAGCTATAGGGCAAAAAAAAAGACACTAAAAAGAAGCAAGAGGAAATGTTGGAGAGGACTCAAAATTTTTTTACTGGAATATGTTAACAAATGATATATTTTTAATTCTTCAGCACCTCTTTTCAATTTAAAACAAAAACTGTATATACAAAAAGCCTGCAGACATTGACAGATGTTTTCCTTTTATGTATTTATGTTTAAAAAAAAAAACCACTATGGGAAATAGTCATCAAAACAACGTTTTGGTTTTTTGTCAGAAATCCCTTTTTGTTCCACATTGGTTTCAAGCCTGTGCTTTCCTGAGCTCAGAGGAGCCCTCTGTGCCTGAGCAGTGCCATCTGACTGCAAGTAGTGCTGAGGATAACACATTTTTCCTGTTCTGGAAATTTTTCCTGCTTAATAGAGGGAAAAATCCATTGAAATGAGAGTTTCCAGTAGAGGATCTAATTTAAGGCCCTAGCATAAGACTTTTCTGAACTCACCCAGTGCAGAGATCCAACAACTGAGGGCATTGCAGGCTGGAGTATATGGTTGAATTAAAAATAGTTTTACTGTCCTCTGAGTGGACAAATAAGGCCGCAGTAGTCAGTCTCAGAGCTGCCTCTACCTCCTGCCATCCCCTCAGGCAGCTTCCTGAGCAGTCTTATCTATTTTGTAGGGTTTCATATGGCTCTTTCTATGTATGAATTTCATCTTGCCAAGTATCTGCAGAGTTACTGAGTTTACGTGTTGTACATGCAAAACTTGATTCAAAACACATCTGAAAAACCACTGCCTGCATCCAACTCCCACAGAGCACTAGGGAAGCCACCTATCTCCTGTAGCATTGTGACCTGCAAGTCACTCTTCAAACCTGTCACCTCAAAATACCTTTTGACTTGTAGGCCATTCCTTGGGGCACTATTCTTTGGTGTTGCAGGGGGGGTGAGTCAACCCTCTAGCTGCTCCCTCCTGTTGGATAACAGTTGGCTTCAGAAGAATTGGAACATCTTCAAGAAAAAGCAGGGGGAAAAGTAATCCATGTGGAGGAACTGAATAATAAACAGCTGCAGCAGAAATGACTGAGTAGTTGCAACTGTAAGGTCCCCCAGTCCTGGAGCACCTGGCTCTGAATTGAAAGGGCCTATAGCTACCTCAGAGTTGGTTTTGGCTTTTTTGTTGTTGTTGTCGTTTTTGGTTTGGTTTTAGTTGTTGGGTTTTTTTAGTTCTCTAAGAATATTAGGCAAATATGTTTTAGATGTCTTTGTGATGTTATTGCTCATCTTTAACAATTTTTACCACTTCACTGACTGATTTTCTGTATTTGCATAGTGTCTGGGGCTTTTTAGCATGCCAGGTAGACTGCTCTGAGAAGAGGACAGGTTTCCCATGACAGCATGATACACAGAGGTGCAGAGCAAAGCTGTTCTACTCCCCACCTCATGTCCAAGCTCTTCATAGAGTTCACTCTCTTTCAGGTTTACATCCTTTGAAAAGGATGGGAAAATAATTGCTTTTCCTCCTTAATAATGGTTATCAGCACCATTCTCATTCCAAATTCAAAGCACAGCACTGTAACAGCTACTGAGAAGAAATTAACTCTACCCTAACTGAAACCAGGACAGGAGCCCAGAAAAAACAGACATTTGGTGTGGTCTGACTCAGCAGCAAAAGCAGTAACTCACCCAACATTGGCAGAACACCACTTAAGACAAGCCATAAAAGTAAGAAAAGGTTTGGGTGACTGCACGTGCTGCTTCTTGCTCTGTATCTGGCTGGTGAATGGAGAGTTCAATCTCCAGTATGGCCAAAACAGCACATTCTACAATGTTAAGTTGCTTGGATAAACATCGTCCTGAAAAGAATTAAAAGTTTGCAATAAATTTCAATGTGGTCATGCTTTTCTTTTCTTTCTGGTTGTTTGGTCAAAAGAGATCTCAAATATTTTGGTGTGAAATTATGAGAAATATATTTTCAAATTCTAGGGTCAAAAATTCCTAGGAACTTGTACAGGATGCAACCAGTCAATTTCTTCAGATAAGCAGAGCATAATTTGCTTACTGCATTCACTAGATCTGCTTCTGTCAAACTTGCCTAATTTTTAAGCTAAAGATTGCTTACCTTAAGTAATGTTTACTTCTTTTTGACACTGAGAGACGCATCAAAAAAATGAGGAGAAATTACCATTATACAAAACTCCAATCAAATTCTCAAAATAGGCAGATCAAAAATAGGAATAATTTTCTCTAAGTACCACAAGATTAAATAATAATACCACTAGGTTGTCTTCTAATTGCATTCTGCTTCTTTGAACAATTAGATGCACTTACATTTTCAAGCACTTCTCTGCCAACATGAGGATTAGAAATGAATGCTTTACTTTTTAAATGCAATTAAGACAAGCAAACAAACAATCTCAGCTTCAGTTGGCATAAATCAGTCATACTAGTGGCATTACAGTCTATGCTGAGCTGTTTCAGTTAATAAGCACAGGTTCTTCCCATACATCTTTTTGCCACTTCATTTATCTCACATGCTGCTTCTTTCTCAGACCTATAATGAATTCTAAAGAATTAAGATATGAGTTGTTGCAAAGCAACGTATTTTCCCTTGGACAGCCTGAACCTTTTGCCTTGAATGATAATGTTTTAACTTGCAGGCTAAAACATTTGTTCCTGCAAGAGGTCTTCTCTTAGTGTCTATGACTACTTGCAGTGAACATTCTCAAAACCTTAAGCAGTTAACTTAGGATCTCACTGTGGTGAGACACACCTCTTGCAACACACCACAGCCGACTGCAGTGAAACATAAGCAGTGCCATGAGGCCTCAGTGTAGGTCAGAATTAGCCCCACAGGCTCCAGTGACCTGATACACATCTGCATGGGGCAACCAACACAGCTGTAGGAGTGCAAACATCCATTTCTACCTCTCTGTGAATTCTGTCTTGGGTTTGGTTGTCTTGCTCTTCTTGCTACTTTTGTTTTGTGGGTCACTTGGGAGGTCAAGGTGTGGGGGGAGCAGTGCTGGATCTCAGCCTGGAAAAGCTGCAGCTCCTTTTGTGTTTACCTGTTTGGACTCACTGATTCCCTACAGGCTTTGTGGGTTCTGTGTGCTCTTTTCTTGCTGGAATTAAGACCTGTTCCTTCTTCTCTCAGAAAACAAACCAGCCCAGACCCAAGACTGAAAGAACTGAAGATAAATTGAAGAGTGACAGATTTTTGTGGCCTTGGCGCTCTGCTTTTCCGCCATTTTAGGGAGCTTATTATTGTTTTCCTTTCTCTAACACCTTTGTTGGGGCAGGAACAAGTCTAAGTGGTGTAAGCAGACTCCACACAAGGTTTGATTTCTCAACTTGATTGTCCTGTAACATGACTTTAACGCTCATAGCATTTTATAGCCACAAATAATGTAACTGTCTCTTGGTGTCTGGTTGCCAGAATAGCAAAGTGTTAAGTGAAACGTCTATTTTACATTAGCCATAATCCCTTTTAAACTGAGTGTTTCAATTTGTAATTTCCTGCCCTAAACTACTGGTGTTTCTTTTTGTTAACTTCTATGTTGAAAATACCTCATTTCAGATATTTTAACACAAAATGTTTCTACATAAGTTTAAAAATTCCAATTATAATATAATTTTAGAGTCCAAAACTGCTTTATGGGTTGGGTCACTGTATCTTTTTTCTTCTTCTTCTTTTATTCCTTTACAAAAATCAAATTCCAGTTGTGAATTCATGAGCTGTAATAGAAAGAACATGCATATCTCGGCTCAATAGACTACAATTTACAGTTTATGAAGGGGAATTCTTTCCATGGATTTTTTTCTTCTAGTTCACCAGACAGAAGCAATTTTCTGGTTTATTCTTTTCAGAGGTTCTGTTTCAGCAATAGACCAGGTTCCTCTCACTGCCACCCAAGGATCACAAAATGCTGGCAACCCTTCAGCTTGTGATAATGCTTTTCAAACCTGTGCAGCACATTCCAGTATAGAACTGATGGCATATAGGGGAAGAGCACAGAGGAGAAATAAAAATCAGCAGGAGAGAAGGTGACCCTCACATCATGGTACTGCCAGACAGAGTAAACAGTATCTGTTCTACTGTGGCTTTTTGTGTGCAGAGGGTGGTCTAGGGAGAACCTAGAAATTCTCTGTCTCTAGGGTAGGTGTGAGTCTTTGATGTTACCCTTCCACCCAATGCTGTGCATGGGCTACAGCAGAGGGAGAGGGAAAGCTAGGGCTTTTCTAGAAGACAGCCCTGAGTGAGGATTGATGTCCTGGAGTGGCCAGTACCTCCCACACCCCCTCTCCTTTCACCATCAGTGTTGGTGCATAAAGGCCATGGCCAGATGGGGTTTGGTGTATGACAAATTGACAACATCAGACTGAAAGGCCCTGGACAAGACACTGATGATGATGTTTTTCATTCTTGCCCTCCAGAGAACCTCAGTCTTTCTCAAACAGCACAGAAAGGAACCTCTTAAAGCAGCAGGGGAATATAATAAATACAACTGCAATACAGCACCTGTAGAGGAACACATAAGAGTAATGTGAGGACAAACATAAAGACAAAGAGAAAAGGTTAAAACTTCATATTTGCATAAATAGAATATAATCATTCATACTAGATTTACCCCACCAATATAAAAATTCATTTCTTGTCAATAACAATATTTTGCCTGTTTTACAAGTTCAGAAGTGAATTCTCAAGAGAGTAAATCATGATTTTTTCTGTCTTTCATAAAGCAGAAACATTCAAGTATTTATATATTCTTCTATTCCAAATCTTACTACCTTTGCAATGTATCTGAGTTTCCTCTGCTTTTTTGATTGCATGGTGAGACTGATACAATTGATATGTATTAGTCTCTAAGTCTGTCCTCTGTCAGTATTATAGTTTCCATTCAAACATTTTAAGATAACATTCATCGGTGCAGAGAGATTAGGAAAACAGAAAACATTTAAAGTGGCTTCATGAATTCTGCATCTCCTCAGAATTTTTCCATTAAAATTTCTAACCACAACAAAATGCCTCACTGGTTCAGACTGACAAGTCATCCATCTGTTGTCTGGCCAACGGAAGATATGTACAGGTACTTTGGGAAAAAGAATATAAAATAAGCCATATCAGAAGTGAGTGCTGGTATCTCCTTCCTACCCACACCCTCTGTGCAGTACTCTACATTTTATCCATAATTTTATTCCTCTGTTGCCCCATACTGTGATATAATGCTCCAGTTTCTTACTGTATTGAGGAAGGTTTACATTACACATTATTCCCTTGTGCAATAGTTTAGTCATGTTATGTTTGAGATCCTTCAGAATTCATGGCAACTTTGGTATCTAGTCCTGGTGATCTGTAAATTTGTCCTTCTTCACCTAAAAGCCTGAAATGGAAATAGTTCCAAGAAATTCTGTTATGGTTTGCACAGCAGGCTGACCTGAAAAATAATGTGGGGTTTTCTGCTTTGACAAAGACTTTCTTATCCCTTATGGCTAAGGTATTCTCCAGCCAATAAAAGGAAAAGGCATCATGTCTTTTTCTGGTATCCTCCCTTCAGGCTGTGCCTTGATGCACGGACAGCATCACCCAGCAAGCAGCTGGCTGCAAGGGATGCACAGCAGCAGTTCATTTCTGGGCCCCTCACCGTGTCTGGCCAGCCTTCTCTCTGTTGTTGTTACCTCCTCAGGAGAAAAATGGCTTAATGACCTTCTCTATGCTAATCTAATTGCTTTTGGTTTGTGGCTACAGGGTACCCCAGCCAGAGAGTCAGCCATTTAGCATTACACCCCTAAAAATCTGTATATAACCTATACACTCTGCCACGGCAGCCTCAGCATTATCTGTAATGTCAGTGAAGTCTGTGTCCATCAAGGTCTGGTACTGGTGCTGCCCCATAAGCGTCTCACAGCTGATTAGGTACTGAAGGAATCTTGCAACAGCCTTTCAGAAAAACATGATCCAGGCATGTTTTATGGAGTATTCAAGGTAAGAGAAATGAAAAAATGAAGACATTTGAGGAGCAGGAGAAAAAACCACTATATTATTAAATGAATAAGGGAAAAGGAGTATTCTGCTGGAGCTGAACTATGCATTCTGATGCAATAAATTTCCATTTCTTAGCAGTTAAGCCTGGATTCCCACTTTCCATGATTGTGATTCCTAAAAAGCAAGAGGAAGTAATTACCTCACAGATATGAATTTAAGTGAGGCTAGATGAGTCACTAGAAATATCATGAGAGAGCCCTCCTGGAGTGATAAGTCTGAATTAGATGGATTAACAGAATCTTTCTAGCTCCAGCTTCCACGCCTTAGCTAAGATTTTCCATAATTTACTAAGAGTGCTAATTCACAACTTTTCCCCACATGCACACTCTTCTTTAGAAAACCTAATATTGGCTATGTCAGGAGAAGGGATACAGGTTTTCCCGAGTCTTGGCCCTCCTTCAGGTTCATCCACTCCCTCTTCCTCAGAGGTGTGCAGAGCAGTCTGTGGCTTGACTATAGATGACAAATATGCATAATTTTAAACAACACAGGGGAGCTCATTCTGGACTTTTCTCAGCTCTTTTCAGTATTTTCCTCAACTTCCTTATCATTCCCAGTCTACAATAATTTGCCTTTTTCTTACTGCCCTGAAAACCCCCTTACTCAGGAAGAAGAAATAATTCACAGCTGGTATGTTCCTTAGTGCCTTTGCCAATGAAAACATAAAGCTTGCCTTTTACTGGCAACATGGTTATCATGATTCAAGCCACTTGGCTCTCCTCTTAGCTCTCTGGCATGTAAAGGAAAATTCACACCAATGAAGAAGAGAACCATAGAGTCATTAAATATATTTATTTGAATATTTAAGTCTTTGGCTGCAGAGAAGTATCTAAGGAGAGCCCCAGTTTAACAAGGAGGTTTACTCAAACCACACCCACAGACAGGACTTTTGCAATCTGCTGACACCTTTGCTGAGCACCTTTCTGTAAAAGAGAGGCAACTCTGGATTCTAAAGGACAATAAAAGATAAAAACAATCCTTTCTAAAGTGGTGTAAAAGAAAGAGGCAACTCTGGATTGCAAAGGACAATAAAAGATAAAAACAATCCTTTCTAAGGTGGGACTGGTAGAACAGGCAATCCAATTCCCAATGATTCCACATGGAGTTATGAGGAAGTTATTCTCTTGCTACTCAGAGAGACCCCAGGCAATAAGCTGGAAGTCAAATACAATGATCCAGAGCTTGCCTGGAAGCAGTGTGTGACCTGTCATGTCTCACACACCAAGCATTTGCAGACTTAGACAATCCATCCTCTCTGGGATCTTTAGGTTTGAGCTGAACCTTGGCCATTTCCAAAGAAACTGTGTTTGGAGCACAAAGCCAGCAGCTGAAAGACCATTTTGCCCATGTGTTCAAAGTGTTAGAGCACAAACTAGGAGCTCTATTTGTCACAGGTGCTCCTGGTACCATGGTCCCTCTTCATTCCTCCTTCTTCCTGTAACTGCCATGAGCCAAGGCAGCATCCCTTATGTGCCCTCTTACTACACTGTTCCCTGTCATGAAACAGAAGAAACCTTACAGGTTAAACGTGACAGATAAATGAGATAAAAATGAGAAATACGAAAATCAAGATCATTCACTAGACATGCAGAGCAAATAAAAAGTTTTTTCTCCTTTTTCTTCTTCCAAATGAAATTTACTATACAATAAGAATTATTGCAACCTTAGAAAGAGAACTTAGATAAACTCAAAACCCAGACAGGAAATACAGTAGAGGAATAATTTTTGATCCATCCAAAAGATTTCGTTTTGAATGAGGTTTTAAACACAAAAGGGTAGGTAAAACCACAATAGTTTTACCCCAATAGTTGTAATTTTTAGCAAATCAAATGGACAAAACTCCTAAAAATAATATTTTTCCAAGGGATGATCAAATAAATCAGTCAAATACCTGGAAAAGAAGGCAGTTTATTAAGAATTGGAAAGTCCTCTTGGGAAGACTTCACAGGATTGTCTAGATGAGAAAGAATAGTACTGGGATGACATAAAATCCTTTCTTTTTTTCCTTTTCTACACATGTAAGTTCTAAGGGAAAATGTGTTTCTTCTATGACAACGTTATAAATTTGTCTATACAAAACTGAACTGACATGAGTGACAGCTGTCAAGATTCAAATCCATTATCCTAATAAACCTTATTAATCACAAGAAAACAAGTCTAACAGGAGAGGCCCATTCACTAAAACAATCTATCACGACTGGATAAAGTGCTTAGCTGTTCTTAGAAAATTAATCCTGATTTTCTAAGAAAATACACAAGATGTTGGTCACTGAGTGACTAACTCACCACTGAGTTCTTTGTCTCCCACCTGACATTGCCCACAGGAATTGTCAGTTTTGTTCTAGACTACTTGGTCAAAAAAACCCCAAATGCACTATGTTCAAGGACTCACTACCCACACACTTCTTCATATTTATAAGGCCATCTGTACACTAATGCAAATAAGGCCTTTTGAAAATTAAGTTAAAAGTAAAATATCCTTAACTCAACGGAAGAAATTTTTAAATTTGTTTTATCCTTTGCCAAGGTTTAGCCTTTAGCAGGCCAGCAAATAAGTAAGTTTATGTAAGTTAAATAAGTTTTCAGGATCTACCTATTTTCTTCATCATTAAAGGGCAAAGCATATTAAATTTGGAAATATTTCCCCATGCCCTAAAACATCTCATCAGTCACAGACTTGTTTTTGTGTTGACATCTTTTTCTTTTCCCTCCCAAGAAAGGAAGTTGGCTAAGCAGAACATCTACCTGGAGCCAACTTTTCCCTGAAGGAATCCGGTGCTTATTTGAGTGAAATGAAACTACCAGTTTCCAGCAAATATTTGTGAGAAGGGAATAGGAATAAAGGCATTAAAAGTAATTGCTTGGTCAATTTAAACACTTGCACAAGCAGCGCTTCCCTTTCTCCAAAATAGCAGTAATAATAACAATTTTAGGCCCTTTGATGGTAAATCTTTCTATTTGATGCCTCACAATTCAGTCTAGGGCTATTGATATGTTTACTACATGTTCAACATATGCCTTGAAAAATCTCATCCCTGAAAAGAATTTTCAAACACTGATGGACCCAACTTGAAGTTAAATGAGAAAAATAGACAGGAAGGAGATATATTTGTGCCATTTCTGTTACCCTTTGTACAAGAAAGAGAAGTAAACTCCATCAGAGAAGGGAAAGGAAGGGTTAGGATAGTCTGCATAGCACCATTTAGCTGATTTGAAGGACCAAACCCTGCTTCATGACTTAGAATCCTAAACTTCACTGCATTCTTCTATAGTGTGTTTTTAGAGTTAATAAAAAATATAAAGTAAAAGATTTAGATAAGAACGAATCAGGGATACATCCATTTTTGTGCAGGAAAATGCTAAACAGTCCATTGAAAATCTTTTTCAGCTGCCTTCTTTGAGAAAAGATAGGAGGTATTTGCAGGTAGCACTGAGCACAGGTGAGACACATGAAGAAAAAACAGAGGCTTAGTCTGTCATGTCACATTTCCTTAGCTTTTGCCAGTTATCACCACAGTCTCTAAATATCTGCCTCTGGGCAATGCAGTGCTCCCAAAGCCTTGGTAATATTGAGCTTCCCAGCACTCACCTCATCCCCAGACCTCCTAGGGCTGATGCTGGCCATGGGTATGCCTGCAAGCAAGTTCAGTTTGGCAGTTCAAGCACATGGGAAACATGGGGCGGTGCTTCAAGGTTCTCTTGGCTTGGACAAAGCGAAGACCATTTTTCTTCATCTCAATTCATTTTCCATGCGAGCTGTCCTCCTGTTGGCCTGGGCTGGGAAGTTTGAGGTTCTGTATCTGATCCTACACTCTCCCCATCCAAGCTATCAAAGTGGTTCACGTGTCACTGCCTCCCTCCTTTTTCCTTTTTCTCAAAGCTGTTCCCTTGCTCCATTTACCTTCTCTCAGTCTTTGGCTATTGTCATGGCTTGCAGCTCCACTCATGACCACTGGTTTTGTTTCAGCACAGAGAGCTGAGGATTGACAGGGATGAGGAGGGACAGAGATGTTCTCTGCTGCTGCTGTCTGCAGTCTGGTCCGTGCTTTCGTCTCACTCTGCCCTACAATTGTCACCTCCACTCCCCCGGGGCTTATCCTGGAAATCCAGGCCAATGGAATGACTGTCAGAGAGCTGAAATAATATTCAGGCTTTCACTTACAAACTGAGGGTCCCATGAACATCTTTCACACTCTGTTGATCATTATGAGTCCCAGTGAAGGCTTTACCTCATGTTTGGTATTGGACCCAAGGTCTCAGCTGCATTTGGATGCCAGAAAAACCTTCTCAAGGGGCAGGGAGGGAAGGCTGTGTGACAGCACTGTAATGAGGACATGAAAAGATGTGATGTAATGATTTTGGAGTCTCTAATGCATCAGAATGCAAAGCATATGTTGAAGAAGTTTCAAATTAAAAAAATCTTAAGGATATTCAGCACTTTAAAAAAAAAGTTAATTTGTTTTTTCTAGACAAAAAATGTTTTTCCTACAGCCATCAGTGAGGAACATGCTAAGGAAAACAAATTTCCCACGGACCTTTGATGTCATCTGAAAGTAAGATGAGAAATTGCTGTTCCTTTTTATATTTCGGTTTTCATGACACAAGATGTCACTAGCAATGATGTCATACCACCACTTCCATGGCCTATATTTATCCAGCACTCATATCCTGACTGGATTGTAAAATTTGATTCATTCCTTCTGCATGCTCCACAAAAATGTCAGCATCACTTGCCTCATGAGAACACACTGACAACTTCTTGCACATTGTTTGTACTTCTATAAATGAAATGCAATTCCCCACCTCCCTTCTCCAATTTTCCACCGAGGTATTGGATAGTAATTTCATGTACTTAATACAATATTTACAGTATTCCAGAATATTTTAGCTAATACTTACATTTCAATGAACTGAAATTACAATATATATTCAATCACAAGCAGTGATGATCACCATTGCAATGGACAGCAGAAAATTAACCCCATGTAATGCCTTATAATGAGGTAAATATTTGGTAAGCAATGTACAATTGAAGTTACGTCAGCTTTCAAAAAGACATTTTAAGTAAATCATATAACTTCATGCTCATTATAGTCAAAAGCTGAGAAAATCTGATAAAATATAGTTTTATTTTAAAAATCACCTTATTTACTCACAGCTGTTTTTTTATTCTTACCTACTATTTTTAACAGCTCTGGAAAATATTTCCCTTCTATTTATTTGCATCCTCAACTGTAAACTAGAATTGCTGATGATATCAGGATAGACTTTGGAACAAAGCTCATTAAATACTGTTAGCCTAATTCTGCAGTCCCGAAATGGCTAAGGTTTCCTTTAAAATTAATGTGAGGTTGCTCTGTAAGAGAACTTAGCATTACTATTGTACTGCGCTATGCTTCATTGTTCTAGGCATCATGAAACACAATGCACTAACAAATGGTGAAAAACTTGCATGAGAAGCAAGTTCCTGGAAAGGCACAAAAATACTTATTGCTAGCAATGCATAAGAATGCAACTCTAATAATCATTATAATTATAGGTAGTTGCTAGAAATTTTGGGTTATAATTTTTATTGCTAGGCTTAGCACACATGTAATGAAGAGTAATTTCTTTCCTTCTTAAAGGAATTACATAACAAAAACATTGCAAAAACAAAAGTAAGAAAGAAATGCTGTGATTTCAGCTAAAGAGAGAAATAGTCCTTCACTGCACCATAGTACGAAATGGATAGGTGAGACTGACCCTGCACAGTGCTGTTAGAGGTTGAAAATACGGAATTATGAAGGGCATGGATATCTCTTTAATGGAGTGCTCACAGCTGGCAGCTGTTCTTCTCCAGTGAAGTAGGAACAGAACTTTTGTTAAGTTTCGAGAGATAAGATGCAGAAATTTACACAAACAGCCCATGCAATGCTTAGAAAGGTTAAGCTTTAAAATCAGCTTTAGGATAGTCCTGGTGTGTCAAGGTTTAAACTCTTTGGATGCTATTTAGGCCTGGAGAATCTGGGCCACTCTAGCCAGCCATAAGTTATACGTGCATAATAAGGAATCAGAATTATTTACAAGAATAACAACTTGAAGCTTGTTTTATTTGACAATGCTTTTTAAAAATGGCAGGTTTTCATGTCTTAAATAATTAGAAGTATTTCAGGTAAAGAAATTACAGGACCTACTTATTCACTAAATAGTCCTGGAACTTCTGTTCTAAAGTGAGGATGGGTTGAAAACATCTCTAAGCTAGAAGAGGCTTGTCAGTTCCTGGCATAGCACTTTGAAAACTAATTCTAAACCAAAGGAATTTGTACCCCCGTTCATAAACCAAATTTACATATTTGATTGCACAACTCTGGAATTCCTGAAGGCCAGACTCTGAGTTACACAAAAACATTAGTTTCTGAGTCACAATCTTAGTTGACTGTGAGGTATGACAATGTCACAAAATGTCACATCATAATTAGACTTGGTTTATCTCAATATATTCTTTTCTATAAATGTCTAAAGAATCAATATACATAGGAATCCATGCCAGTTTTGATAAGAAAATCTTCTATTTTAGAATACTGACTTTTTAAATTATTAATTGTCATGTGTACCACCACTAAACAAAGAAATCTTCCAGTGACTTGCGTAGTAAATTTTATCTGGCAAACAGTGTTGTCTGCATTGTCCTTCATATTCTACTGATTAATTAACATTAATTGGATATTAAAAATAAAGAGTGGGGTTGTTTCTAGGAAATTATGTTTGCCATGGAATATGGTTGATTCAATAGGTGTAGTATGCAGTAAAAAATCTCACAAATCTACACCAAAGTAATTCTTAAAAGCAATCTTCAAACAAGAGTAATTTAAAGATAAAATCCTTAAAATTACATAATCCTTAAACTAAAATCAAGGAAGATTAACCAGGAAGTTACTTATCTTCCTTGATGAGTTTGATTGATCAGTTTCCTTGATCAATCATTTGAGCTTCTGCTTAGTTCAGTATTACCATAGGTGCTGCTTAATAGTATAAGTCATGATGGATTTCAAACCCTGTTGGAAAGTAATAAAGGTTTATTCTGAAATGTCCTACTGATATAAAGGGTTTAAGGTACAAGAGATGAATTTAACATTCATACTTTTCCAAGTAAAAGGTTTTGGAAACTGATCCAGAGTTGATGAAGGCATTTCATGTTCTTCCACTAGCTGCATAGGAGATTGGATCAGCTTTTAAGAGTGTCACAGAGGCCCTCAGAGTTAAAATTTCTTTCAACTGAAAAAAAAAGAGACTGAGGATTTTAAAGTAGAATGAGTGAAAAGGACCAGGCCTAAAGATCCAGAAAAACACATTTGATCCATCCCTTCAAACTTAGAAAATATGACATTATTATTGTACATCACAATCTGCCATGGGATGCCTGATCTGTGCTTTGAGGAAAATTGATATGATAAATAAGAAAGTGTGTGATTCAGTGGTTTTGGGGTGGTCTTGGTTTGTTTGGGTTTCTTTGAAGAGATTGCTGCTGTCAAGACATCAATGACTATTAAGAGAAACTGTTTTGAAAATTCCTTAGGAAACCGAAGACTTCCAAGACAATGAAACCCCATGTCTGTCTTTTCTTCTCAGAAATTAAGAGACTGGTAAGGAGTGATATGAAAATTGATTGGCCAGCAATAGTAGAATCAAATGACGTTGTCATAAAAGCCATACGGGACACATAAAGCTGAAAAATAATATTTAACAACTTAATTTCCCTCCAAACAACTTTCTGAGCTGGCTCACTTAAAGGGAATGCAAAAAAAAACCCCTGAGCACAGGTTTCCAAAAAAAAAACAACAACTTGCCACTGCTAATGGAAAACCTGGATGGTGAGAGCTTCCCCTGGCTGAACTTCTCTGGGTGTACCCTACCAAAGAGATCTCCGGATACCAGAACTTCCTGCGTAACTTCACCGTGTAAAATCCCACTCACTACAAAGTGCCTCTTCTGATTTCCCTGGAGTTACTGCAGATTTTGAAAAATGCAAATGCTAGGAGGAGCCATCTGAGCCTACTGGCAGGGTGCTTCACAGAGATAATTTCGTGGTTTAAGATGTTTGTTCCAGGAGGGGAATGTGTATGAAAAATTGTTTAGCATTTTAATCTCCTGAGCAATTTCCATGAGATTATTGATTGCTATGTCTCACTGAGCATTGTAAAAACAAACAACACCACCAGAAGAAAGTGGAAATTGCCCTGAGAAAATGTAATTCAGACCCAGGGATGATTAGAAAATACAGCTGGGTTCTAATATCTGTCAAAAGCAAGTGAACTCTAAGTAACAGGTGACTCTTTGGTCTTCTAGCAGATGTAAATGTGGAGTGTTGAGTCAGAGAAAAGAAAATAAAAATGCATTTTCTGCTGCCTCGTCTGTAATAAGTTAGACTAGCAGCCTAAATCATTAAATAACTCAACATGATGAGAATTTATGCAACGGGTAGTTGAAGTGGGTCTTGAAGAGTCACTGCAGCAAGTAATGTGTTTTGAGCTGGAACAAAACAAACTGTTCTCAAGCAATTTCTCATGTTCACCTGCCATAATTTCCCGTTCTCTTTTCCCTACTCCAGGCAAGCTTCCCAATAAATTCCTTGCATAAATGTAGATACTAGTGGTAGAATTCTGTATATCAAATGCATCCAAGGCTATAACCTTCACTTCCAAGTAATTGTGATTTTCTCCTGGGAGTGATGTTTGGATTAGTGCATTTTTAGGTTGATCTGTGATGGTTGCTCCTTCTTTTTTTATGCGCAGGGAAAATATTTGCATTAAAAAATTCTTTCATTTTTATTGAAAGTGCATCCTCCGTTATTGTTTGCTAAAGCAGGTTTTAACATCTTTTCATAACCAGTTGAAAAGGTGCACTGGCAAACAAAGCTGCAGAAAACCAAACTGGCAATGCCGAATTTTGACCTGGCCCACAATAATACACACAGCAGGTCACTGTGCAGATGCTCTGATTTACAGAGCTGGACTGAATGGGGCAGGACAACGCCACACGTTCACAAGGCAATTATTTGTGCTTGACTGATTCCAGCTGACTGCAAAGTGCCTCTGTCAAGCTCTCTGTCAAGGCTGAGTACTGGTGCTGAAAAGTTAAGGACAGTATGTGAATAATGACAAGAAACATAAGAAGAATAGCAAAGAAATAAGAGATGAAAACTCCTAACTCCTATTTGGCCTTGGATTTCTATATCATTTTTGGCAGATTTCTTCATTCCAAGCCTTGATTTCTCTATTTGCAATGGTGAGGAAACAATTTCCACCTTTTCTATTCCCCTGGTTGTCCCAAGGAATGTTTGATGCTTGCATCACACTTGGGAGGCACACTTGATTGCTTCATCCTTTTATTTTCTAATAAATCTTGTGCTCAGCCACACTGTGCAGTCTAGAATTTTTGAGTATCTTCTTGCTGTAACACCACATACATAGAGAAGACATCAGACAGCCCCCAGAATCTGCCCCAAATTTGGTCACAACATCAGCTCTCAAGAACTGTGCTGCGTGGGAGGCAGCCTGAAGGGGACTGGCCGTGTTGCACTGCAAAGCTGGACAAAGTGAGCGGGCCACTTCTCCCAGGGTGTCCCAGTTTCTGTGGCTAGGAGAAGGAACTCCTCAAGGAGATTGGTGCCTCTGCTTTGCACAGGCCTTGTAAAGGTGTGATGATCACAGAACACATCCTACAAATGCTCTTACCTGGCTGCATGTCTGACTGTGTGCATATACGGCAAGAGAGAGATCAATCAGTCTTTCTGAGGCACTATTTTTCTCAAGCACACATAGCAGAAATCTACCAGGAAATACATAGTCTGACATTAAGATTGTGTCTTCATGAGCTTTGCACCCACTTTAGCAGAGGGAGACCAGTCTTAGACACTTACTAGGATTCAATTGCAAAACACATAAATGGAAAAATCCTATATGAACTTCTGACAACCCTCTAAAGCAACCATAACAAGTCAGATGTTAGGGGACTTGAAGCCGAATGGTTCATCTTAGCTCTACCATTTCCTAAATTTTGCATGCTTGGCATGGCAGTCGTACTGTTTCTAATGAAGTTTTCTCATTTGAAATGAATTGTTTGCTTAGATAATGTTATCTAGATGATTCACAGCAACAGAGCCATCATCCGTGCCTGCACTCAACATGTTGCCACAAGTGCTAGTTACAGGCAGCCCTCACTGCCTTAGAGTCTTAAAGGTCAGAACAGAAGGAAGAGCATTGTAATGGTCTTGCTGGCTGAAGCCAGATTTTATACTTTGCAACTTCATTAGCTGGAATTACATCACAGGATACAGACAAACAAAGCATGAATTGATCCTACTTGACTGAATTCTAAATGAATGGAAAATGACTGCTTTGGTTTTGCTTTGGTTTTGCTAAGGAGCAGCAATAATGGCATAAGAAAGTTATGATTTCTATGAAGATTTATATCTTCATAGCACTTCTTTTCAGTTCATGTGTTTCAGCTGTGGCCATGGGACTTGAAGAATGAAGACCCTTTTGCAAGATGTTTTTTCAAGCAAACTGAAACAATATATTGATTTTTTTCAGTGTGTAATTTTAGAGTCCTTCCATTTCACTTAAAGAATCTTTCCTTATCTCAAACACAGAAACCTTATGATATTTTGGAGGCTGGTTTCATTGCACCGATAATTACCAGTTATCATAACATCCCCATCCATCCCCCTGCTGAAAGAGAGTTCAGTACAAAGTTGGTAATCTGGTCCTGTGGACTTTCCTTCAGGGTAATTTTGAGGAATTCATCTCACTTCACTGATTTTACACTTCCCCAGAACTACTCATAAGAAGGATACACTTACAGAAAATGTCTCCAGAAAACCAAAGAAACCAGTTTATTCCAAGGATGTAGAGAAAATATGATATCTCAGTCTCTTCCATTTCCTGCCATATAACAGCAGGCAGATTCTGATCACACAAAATGAAAACAATGTCCTGAAACCAGTTTTATTAAATACACTAACTGGGATGTTCACTTGCAGAGAGTCATCTAAATACACAGATCTGACAGAAGAGCAAAATAACCCCCTCTTTTGACAATACTCATTGTCAGAATAAATCCCATATTTTTCTCTCAAAGAAAAGAATAATTTATATTGGAATTCAGGAAGCAATACTTCTCAACCACTTGACACGGCAGAGGATGGTTTGGTAAGAATAAGGCATTAAGGAGCTCCCCTGTTGCCAAGGTGAATGTGCTTTCACATGCTGGGATTTGAAGTTCTACATTTTCTTTGCTGGTCTCTCTTAAAATATGTTTCTATTGGACAGGGTGAAAAGAAGGATCAAAATATCATTTTGTCATGTCTTGTGGGTGTGTTATGAGTACTGTAGGGTTTGTTAATAGAAAGTTAATGTTATCTCCTGTATTAAACTTTCTTCCTTTTTCTATTTGAGATTTGTCCATCTCCAGAGCATTACTCGATTAGACAGGCAAGTCTAAGCAGATTAAAAAAGAATCTGAGTCCACAAATCTGACTGTGATTTACAAAGTTTGTGTCCAAAAATATGGAAGAGTGGGAGTAACATATTAGTAGGGGTTCACATGAGGATGAAGGAATAGTCTTTGCTTGTAGAGTAATTTTGATTAAAAAACAGATTACAAATTTCAGACTGATTATATTAATTATTTTGGCCCTCTTTTTCAGCACTCTTCTGGTATTATAATTCAATTGCATGCATTACCAGAGCCTATTTCAGTGGCATTTGGCTGTTTGTCAATATGCATTTGCAGCAAAGAAGTCTTGAAAGGTTTGGGGACTGGATTTGCTTCAAGTAACCATCCAAACAGCTGAAGGATTATCCAATTTTCCTGCATATTTCATTTCTTGAAAAGGAGAAAAAGACATTGGAAATTTCACAAAGACAACCCTTCACTGAGATTTCTGCCACTTCTGATTCTACTCTCAAATTAAAAACTGGAGGAAGAAACATTCACGTCAAACACATCAGAAATATATAAAAGTTTGTTTCTTTACTTTTTTTGTAATTAATTCAAGTGAATGAACTCATTTTCAGTATTGAAGACGTGAGCAGATGCAATAAAAAAAACCATCAACTGTATGAACAAGGCTGAGCTTTATGGTGTTTTTCCCCCACTGACAGCAAAGAAGCTCTGCCTCATAAAGACTGCTCCGCTAAACCATTTCCTGGTAGAGGAGTCTCTGGCCACCCCTTCCCCTCCTCCTCCTTCCATTCCCTCCATAAGTGATTATTCTATGTTCCCTGCTTAGAATCTCCTTTCCACTTTCTGAATATACCTCAAAACCCTGATTACCAGACCTCTCCTTTCACTGCACTGCATAGATACCAGATGGGCCTTTGGACGTCATAGAGCTGACATCCAGGTATCCTGCTGATCTCCTGTCTTTCTGTCCAGCCTTTCTATAACCTATCATCTACAGCTATGTATGTTTAAAAAAAATCTTTGTGTGATAACCTTTTTTTATATCTGTGACTGGGATGAAAAAAATCCCTGGCTGTTTATCTGTAAGAAGTGTTTCTCCTGAGCTGCTCTGTAATGCCCGGCAGGGTATTAACCATGTATCCCTTCAGTGAGTTCCTGCAAAGACCACAGAAACAAAGAATGGGGTTAACAAAGAGTCTGCACCTCACCCTCTGTTACTTTGTACTCTGCACCTTCTTATGAAATCATGTGTCCTTTCCTTGTGCAGGATGCACTGATCTTGTCTCTGAACACAAAGATGCAGTACAACTCAGCACGAGGCAAGAATCCTTATGGAGTACTAAAAATAACTGGCATTACAGTGTGAGTCTGTAAGATACCTGAACTAGTTTTTTAATTATTTCTTTTCTGAACCTATAGTGATGTCAAAACTAAGAGTCAGCCTTTTGGGAATTTTCATCTAAAACATCTTTTTTCTTTTGAAGGTAGTGTTTCCTTGACAGTGACCAGGATTCCTGCCAGAATAAACATGGACTTTCTTTTTCATTGAACCATCTGTGTGTGATTCAGGGAAATGGATGCTGGAGTCCAGAGAGATGTTTAATACTTCAGCTATTGTGCTCTTGGTATTTTACTCTTCGTTCAAAAGGAGCAATCTAGGACTTAGGAGGCTATGGCCTAATTGCAAATTCTGGGCAGAAAATAATGCAGAAATTTCTTGCTGGTTTTTGAAAGAATTTTTTAAGTTACAAGTCTTTCAGTTCTACAGGAAATATGAAATATTAAGTACAAACAAATGTCAGCTTCAAAGGCAGATGGCTCAAGGTGCTTCCAGTTCCATCCATCTCAAAATTTTCTGGTGATTCTGGTAAAATGATAAGATTCATAGAACTCAGTTTTGTCTATATAATGTGTAACAACAGCAAAGTCAATATGGTAATAATCAGTATTGATTGAGTCAGTGATAACGGCGTCTTTCCTGTTCAAGGGAGGGAGAAGAAAAAATATATACACATATATATAAAAACTGCAAATTCAAAACCTCTGATATGTAATAGAACTTACCACGTTATCTGGTAGGAATACAGCCAGGGACTTTCTCACTGAGAAAAATGCAGTAAATACAGACCAAAAGAATTACTAAGGGAATGTATCTGGAAAATAAAACCAACAGGGGTGGAGAAGGGAGAACTAAGTAAGCTGTTTATTGAAACATAACCTGATCCATCTAGTTTAAAAAGTGGTTTACGCTTCCCATGTTTTATAGCGCTTATTGATTCACTGATTTAGGTCAGAAAAGACATTGTTAGCTAAAAGTTTTCTTCTTCAGTTTGTATCACATTAAAGACCACGTATGTACTTCTTCTAGCTACCATTTTTATCTGATTAGAGATTTTTTCTGTCACATTAATTTATGAACAAAGCTTCAATTCAATTTAAAAACAATGCACTTACATTAATTGGCTTAACTTAACCTTTGTGTGACCTTTGAGCTTATAAAATATTTCTAAAAAAATTAGCAGACTTTGGATTCGTCAGAGATGATTTATGTATTTTGCACTTTTACACATCTGCTTTTAAAATTTTCCAGACAAATACTAATTATGAAGATCTCTGTGTGTCCTGGTTTCAGCTGGAATAGATTTAACTCCTTCTCATAGTAGATGGCAGAGTGCTGTATTTTGGATTTTAGAATGAGAAAAATGTTGATAATACACTGATATTTCGGGTTTGGCTACATTGTGCTTATCTTCAGTCAAGGAACTTTTTATATATATCTCCTGCTCATGACAGTGAGGAGGTGCAAAAAATAAAACAAAATTGGGAGAGGCCATAGTCAGGACAGGTGACCCAAACTGACCAAAAGAATATTCCACATCGCAGAATGACACACCCAGTACACAAACTGGGGCAGTTATGTGGAAGAGGGTCTGATCTGGGTTTTGGAATGGGACATGGAATCAGTCAGTGGATGGTGAGTATGGGTTTTTTTCCTTTCCAATACTGTTTTCTCTTTTACTTTGTTTTCAAATAGTAAAATTTTCCTATCTCAACCTACAAGTTTTGCTTTTGATTCTCCACCCCATTCCACTTGGGTGTGGGGGCAGAGAGGAACATTGAGCCTGCATGGCTCTTACTTGACAGCTGGGCCATGACAGTGTGTCTGATTTTTCTTTACTTCTTTATATAATATGAGCAAATGAGGTTAGCTCTTGCTTATAATGTGCCATAAACAAGTACAGATATAAACATACACATATATATGCTGAGCTTGCTCAGTTTTAGTTACTAACAACTTCTAAGTCCAGAGAAAGACCTGCCAATATATACTTAATGGGTTATGGATTTCCAGGACAATCAATAATGCAATTGAATTGCACAAGGTTAATTTTCTGGGATTTTTATCATACTAGAAAGGACAGTCCACGTTACAGTGATCATCCGACTGTGGCACACCCAGGTTGAAAGAGGTTTCCAACTGCTGGACAGAGATGTTTTCCTAAATTAAAAAAAAAAATTAAAAAACTTTAAAACCTATTTTAAGGACTATTATAATAGAAGAAAAATTATCAGCTAAGTTGCTAAACCATCCAAAGGTTTAATCATCTCCACTGACTGGACACATACCTTATTTCAAAACCAAATGTATTTTTGGATGACAATCTTTGTATGTCACTACCAGCTTATGGTGACAGTGATACCCAAGGGAAACTCATCCATCTCCCAAATTCAGAACTATTTTTGGTGAATAAAATTCCAAAATTTCTTTTTCAGTTTCCATGCAAAGAAGTATATTGTCACCCACAGCTTCAGCTCAGTGATTAAATTCAGCCAAGAGCAGAATGGCGACATGCAAATACAGACCCAGAGTCTGAAACTCAGTCACCCTCTTCAGTGTTTAATTTTTCTGCCTGTAAAATAGAGAAAGAATTTTGCAATTGATAATGACCTCTAAGGTGAGATTCACTACAGAGCATTAGTTGTTCAGTACCACAATAGAAGCGTAAAAGGGGAAAAGCAATAGAATAATTATATTTACTGAGAGTGCATTTTTCTAGCACAGAGATTTGTATAATCATGCAAACCAAGATACTGGACACAAGCCAAACACGTTGGGCAGCTCTGCAGGGAGGTAGACCCATATCATCCCTTAGCTAATGCAGCTATGGCAGATTTGGTACCTGGATACACAGTGCTAGATCCTCCCAGGTACATAAAGCTCCGAGCTCATTTGAATAGACATAGGTTGTTTGTAGCTTAATAAATCTAGTGGAGAGAACAAACTTTTTTTCATTTATCCAATCAGCTATGTCTACTGAAATACATCAGCTCATCCTGTTAAACCGTTTCACTGTGAATATGCACAAAGAGTCTATTTCAAAGGACTCAGCAGTCAGCCAAAGTGACATCTCTCTGACTGGTGACACATTCCTCCTTGCAAGTTTAGGGAATTTAACACAATGTGTAGAATGTTGTTCAATGGTTATGTAATGTTCACAGCTCCTAAGGGAAAAACTAGAATATCACACAGAAGGAAAAGTTGTTCTACACATAAAATAAGCCAATATTCAGATTCTGTCAACATAAATGAGTTAATGTCTGTTTCTTATTCTGTTGTAGGAAAGAAACATTATGCACACAGCCTCTTCTCTGTCATTTCTAGCCCCCTCTTCTCAGCCAGTTGGCAAACCAGTACCATACGCAGTGACCTGGACTAACTATTTATGTATGGCAGTTGTTCATATACTAAACAATCAGAATGTTTAAATGGCAAGGTTGCTTCTTTTCACAACACATTTACCATCTGAATTAAATTGATAGGAAAGGGAAGGAAAAGGGGAAAAAAAAAATAAGCTTACATAATTTCTCAATAAAGCTCTGATTCTGAAAGGCATTTAAGTATCTAACTCCCAGTGAAGTGTCTTCCACTGTCTACAGATACAGACCAAAGCTTTGGTGCCAGAATCCACACATACCTTTTTGTTCCCTCAGAATAGCTTGCTTTTTAAAGTTTTAGTCAATGACAACAGAGTAGAGGAATTCTGAAAAACAGTTTGGATGAATCAAAGAGGAATGTTGGTTAAAATAAGCTCAGCAGCTCCTGCTGGAGAAAAGCAAGTTAAGAATGAAATGATTGAAAATTATGTTTTTTAAAAAAAGATGCTTTCCATATATGATCAAATGTTCTCCTTAAGCTCCTGTTTGTTTCCCATTTCTCACTTCAGCATGGATGTTGGATCACTGAGCTAGAGCTCAGTTTGCTGTTATTGCAGCTATGGTTTCAAGCATATGGTGTGGCATGGTCTGTGGTGGTGTGGATGGTTGAATTTTCCCTATTTATTATGTTGAACACTGGATAGACCCTCCAGAGAAAGCTGGACAGTGTAAGCAGGCAAAAGCAGGTGCTTTGAAGGACTGTGACAAGGAAAAGAAGGACAGACGAGGGAGAAGATTTGAAGAGAGACTTAAGGAAGAGAGAGAGGGAGCTGAAAGAAGGATAATAAAGAAAGGGTTGTGGAGATAGGGAAGAGTTGAAGGACATGTGGGTGGATTACCAAGTAGAATGGATTTAGGCATGAAATGATTGGAAAAAGTTAAAAGGTTGGTGGGTCCAATACTGTATGTTCTGTATACCATTGTATGTTCTAAGTACCCCCCCCCAGTTGAAATTCATAAGTTGATACATCCTCCCTACAAGCCCCTATTTTTAGCCTACTTCGGTTACATGTTACTATTTCCCTTTTTCGCCCCCCGCCACTGTGTTATCCCTCCCCTACTCCCCAATTGGCCCAAGGCTTGCAACCCCTCCCCTTGTCTCCCTAGTGATAAGTTCTGATTGGTGGCCACAAAGAGGAACTCCCATTTCTCCTCCCCTTCCCCGAGAGTTTATAAGCCCTTGTATTCCTTTGTTTCAGTCCAGTCTGACCTGGCCCCGACAGTGTTGGTGAAGATTAAAGTTACTGTTTAACTGTCTGGCTGACTGGGCCCTCCTTTCTTCCTCTCTGCGCTGTCGCATGATACATCTTATCCCCGTTAGCCTTCTCCCAGGGAAAAGGATCCACAAGGGCTGACTCCTCACTGAGTGCTGAGGGGCAGCTCAGACTCACGCTTGCTCCGGTGCCTGGGCTGGCTCGGGGTGAAGCTGAGGGGCTTCGGTTTTGGCACCGCGACAATGGTCAACATGAAATGGGGCAGAACTGCTCAGAAATGGTGGCTGACCTGCAGAATAAAGAGTTCAGCTGGCCTCTGATAGCCAGGAATCAGAGAAGTCACCCTGGAAAGGACAACAGCCTCTGTCTTTTTTTTTCGAGTTATGTTAGATGTTTTCCATATATCCAGGCACAACAGTCATGCTAGATTTCTTAGCATCTCACTGAATGAGTCATAGAATCATCAGGGTTGGAAGAGAACTTTAAGATCAAGTCCAAACGTCCACCCAGCACTGCTACTGCAGCCCCTACACTGCTAAACCAGATCACCCAGTGCCAGATCCAGACACCTCTTAAACACTTCCAGGGATTGTGTCTCCACCACCTCCCTGGGCACCTTATTCCAGTGCTTGACTATCTCAACAGTGAAAAAAAAAATCTCTAATATCTAATCTGAATCTCCCCTGCCTCAGTTTAAGGCTATTTCCTCCAGTCCTCTCACTGCAGGTAGAACAGGAGAGGCTGGCCCTGATCTGGCTACAACCTTCTTTCAGGGAGTCATAGAAAGTGATGAGGTGTCCCTTGAGCTTCCTCTTCTAGATGTTAAAAAACCCAGCTCCCTCAGACATATTTTGTAGTCCCTTCACACAGACCCACAGTCAGTCCAGCCCAGCCTGAAGGCCACTGATCAGGACAGTAGGCCAGCTGGTGAGACTGGGATCATCCAGGGCTCAAACCACAAAGATTTAAGCTGTGACAAATACACTGAATTTACAAGCAGGGGTTCTCCAGGTCAAAATAATGACTTTTCAGGCAGAAATAAAGACTGAGATTTTTCAGTGGTCAAACCAAGTGGATAAATAAGAGAATCATAGAAAGAGGGTCATTTAGTTCATCCTTAGTCGACAGCCCAGGACATCTGGGACAAGAGTGTTGTTGTCAATCTCACAGGGTATTGGAATTAACTCAGTACAGGGCAGGCAGATAAGCAGAGAACTAAACTTGGAAGAGTTAAACCTCTGAAACATCCAGGCACTCAGAAGATTTACTGTAGGTGGAATTTCATTACACAGAGAAACTCATGGCTAGAATAAGCTGCCAAAGGAAACAATAGAAGCTACTACCTTACTTTAAAGACTTAAGAAAATATTTAAAAGAAATAAATATTTGGTAGTACATCTGCCATCTCAAAGGACGCCTAGCTTCCTTTCATCCCTGCAGTGTTCTCTGTTCCAGCTGCAGTATATTTTCCTCATTGCACAACTAATTTTCCTTTTTTTTTTTTTTTTTTTTTTTAGGCTTAAAAGCATCATCTGCTACATTTTAAGCTAGTTCTCTCTGCTCACCCAAGCTACTGTCATCCCTATCTCAGCAGAATGGATATAAAAGCAGATTTTTTCTGCCTTTTGGCCTCTCCTCAGCTTGAGGACAAAAAAAATGGCTGTGTCACTCCTCAGTTATATCACAGCCAGCTCAAAGCTTCTCTACTGACTGCCTGGAAGCTGTGGCATATAGGGCACCCCAACATCTCCTCCAGGCTGGAGAATACTCTAACACTTAGCCATTTCTTTCTGCTTGCAATTTTTACGTGCAACACTGGAGTCTGGCTTATTTGTTTTGCTGGCAGGCTGTACATAAGGCACTTCATGGGACTTTGAAGGAAGACTCTCTGAGTCTCTAATCTCAGCTCCAACAGCAAAGCAAGAGTTAAAAAAAAAGATCTGAATTGGAAGTTATGATTAATTCTGAGTGGGGAAGGAGAATTAGGTATGTATTAGTTTCACCATGTGAGGAACATATTTTTTGCCGTTACCTAAGTCATGAAGCTCCAAGGACAAGGAGAAGGAACTTGGAAGCCCTATTTTTCCCATTTTAATCCAGCTGCAGCGGGGGTCGGTGCCTCCCATGTCAGCTTGTTTAATGACGAGTTCCTAAGAGGTTTTTCTGCTTGTCAGCTTTCTGACAACTCTTGAATGTGGTAAAGGTGGGCTAAGAGATGATTAGTCACCACCTGCCTGTAACAAACAAGTTCTCTTGAGTAATTCATGTGAAATGTTTAACTGTGAATAAACTCGTTTAAAGCGCCAGCTCCTTGGAAGCTCATCTGATGGCCCCCAGGCCCTCCTCCCTTTCCCAGGGCGTGTCTTGAGCACTGCCCCACAGTGCAGCTCCACAGCCACACACTCCTGTCCTGAGTTCCCCTGGGTGCCATGGGGAGAAAGCTGGGGAACAGGCACATGGAGCAGTTTATACTGCACGAAAAGCGTTTTGCATTTTGCTCCATGTCTCACCAGGCATATTTAGACAATACAAGAACATCGGGTGTAAGGTCCTGCACACCATTCCTTGACCCTCAGCTGCTTCCCCTGCAAGGGCAGCATGTGCACCCTGACAGTGATGTGACAGCCATGGCTGGGACACTGCCTGTGCCTGTCATTTGGTACATCTCACTCCTTGAATGGTGCAAGGAGCTTCAAGTGCCCTTTTCGAGTGTTTTTGTGCCAGATATGTTTCACATACTCTGCATAGGAACAACAAACACAGTGATATGTATGGTTCTATTACTTACTGATTCCATTTTACTCACCCTCTCTTGTATAATTTTAATTGAGTTCCCAGCCTTGTGCTTTGAATCCACTACACTTCTTACCTTCTTTCTCCCATCTCCCTCATTTACACTCTCCAGCCCCAGTGTATGTAGCATATACATTATCCCCAAACCCTAACATTAAAGTCACAGAGTACCTGCTCACCTACCATCTCTTTCACTCACACACAAAACCGTGGAAAGGTATAACAAAAAGAAATCCTGTCTGAAGAGGCCAATGCATGTCTTTAGACTTCACACTATTCAGACAGAAAATGATTTCCTAATTTGTTACAATACTTGTCTAACACTAGCACGCAGTCCGAAAGCCAACCCACACAAAACACCACAGTCTGAGCTGTTGGCACCTGAACTAATCCTTTTGCATTTTGTGCCTTGGGCTGTATTCAAAACAAGTTTGGCATGATCCTTTTGTCGTTTAGTTTGGAGTGTCTCATTGCTTTTCTCTGCTGGACTTCTAAAACACTTCATAAATACTCTGGACACCAAGGGAAAGTTGGCAACATTCATTCAAAAGGCCTGCTTGAAGACAGAGAAGAAGATGGTAATTGATACTTATGCAAGATGGTGAAGAAAAGGCTTAAAGAACAAACATGATGATAAGTGGAGGAGTAAATGGACCTAAGGGAGGATGCTGAACAGAAAATCATCTTCAAGGTGTTTACAGTTCCCAAGGACCACATGGTTACAGTTAGATAAAAAGGCTAGGTGATTTTAAAAGGACAAGTGAGTACAAAACATGATCGTTGCACCCATGCCAATTCCTTTTTAAGCATAAAATCCCACAGCTGCTGTTCTAAGTTTTCACACCTGCTCCAGGCTGGGAGAGTGTTCTCAGATCAAAAAGGCAAGTGAAACAGCTAAAGAAGAGCAAGTTAAATCCTTTGGCAAAGACTACAGGTGCAGGGTGGGTGGAAGCGGGGGCAAGGAGCAGAAAGTGCCATACAAATTTCACTATCAAGCCTGGGGAGATGCCTGTTCCTCTGCCAGACCAGTCCCTGGAACACTTCCCCATGAAACAGTTTGCCATCCATTTTCTGAGGAGCACATTTCTTTGATTCTTACCAAATTATATGCTAAAAACTTGATATAATTGTGCCTTTATGTAAATTGTCGTCACTCCATATAAAAAATATTTTCAGTATTTTCTGTATTCAGTTCTATTACAGTGAGGTTCCTGGACTTTGCTGTCAGTGTTTTAATTCTACAGGATGATTTATTTGTGAATAATCCCTGTTGCATCTGTTTCATAACATTTTGGGGCAGTTATTTATTTAAAAGTCTTTGGTTCCAGATTTTCTCCCAGATAAGCAGACGCAGATGCCATTGAACTGTAAGAGCACATGAAAATCAAATGATCCTGGCACCTACTCCCCTGTAATCCATCCCCCATCATCAAATACAGGGCAGTCAAATAAGTGTTAAATCTGCTCTCAGATTATTCTATTCTTGTTCTAAAAGGCAGAATAGCCCAAGTAGCTTTTTCCCGAGACTGGATTTCATATTTTCTAATAACAATAAAAAAAATTGATTCTGTTCATAGGAAGTAGATCAAAGAGATGAAGAAACCTTTACATTGATTAAAGAAGAAAATTTCATTGCATCCATCAAAACCCTTTAATTTGCTGTTTATCTGAAAGATTGACAGATATGCTAGACAACATCCAGGGTCATAGTAAGGGTCTACAGAAGCGTCTCTAAAAAGATGTATTAAACAAAAAAATAGTAACTTTCAGTGCAAATGAGGGGAATTAATTTTTGCTTCTGAAAGCATGAATAGCTTGCAGAGTGAATGAAAAGGACAAAGACAGGAAAGAAGAAGTAAACCAAGAAAATCTCAGCTACACTAAATCCACAAATGCTGTGCAGTTTATGGGCATGTGATGATTGCTACAGAAATTAAAATTATATTCACTTACCAATGATGCTTTCAACTCTAAAGCCATTACCTTAGTCCTGGTCTCAGTGAACTCTTTATAACAGAAGGCAAAGAATTTGTTCAGCACAAATATAAGCCATCACATTTTCCTTTTCTACCAATACTTCCAAAGAAAGAAGATAACCCAACAATCTGGATAATGTCCTCACTCTCCACTATCACCAAAAGTGAAAACTTTATGGAAGATATTATAAGTCTCCAGGAAAGCTTGAAAGGGAAATAAATTCTAGAATTTGGGAAGAGAAATTCCATCAGTCCAAATGTCCTCCCCTTCCTCCTTCTTCCCCACACTTTATATAGTGAACGTGATATCATATGGTATGGAATACTGGTCAGCTGAGGTCAGATGTCCTGGCTGTGTCTGCTTTCAACTCCCCATACACTTCCAGCCTCCTCACCAGTGTGGCAGTATTAAAAAAAGAAAAGGCCTTGGCACTGTGTAAGCCCTGCTCAGCAGTAACAAAAACAACTCTATATTGTCAACCATGCGTTTAGCACAAATCCAAAACACAGCCCCATACCTGCCACTGGGAAGAAAATTAATTCTAAAATCCAGCCAAAATCAGCACGATATTCCATACATAAATTGAACTCCCCGAAGAATAGAGAAAAAGAGTTGGTTTTATTGAAGGTAAAGGAAAGAAGACCTCTTGCTCTAAGGTAATTATTATAATGTATAGTTTTGAAGTAATTTTTTGATGACTTAAACTAATTTTGGTGTTTCTGACCTAATTTGATACATCTCATCTGGTTGGCTGAAATCAATTCTACCCCAAACAGAGCTAAAATCTATTATTATTGCTGTTGTTAACTGCCAACTCTTTGTTTTAAAAGTATGTAACACATTTTCTCTTTCTTTACAGTTAGAATATCCAAGGGGATTTCTTGTTTCTGTTCGAAATTTACTTACCTTCAAACACTTTTCATGTCTTAAAAAGTATTGCTGGAATGTAAGAGTAGTCACTAGATGAGACCAGCTGATATGTGTGAGCCAAAACCACAGACTTTAGCAATTTCCACATCAGGTCATATAAAAGGACAGATCAGGATAAAAGAACTCTAGTCTAAACTAAAAGCTAATGTTCTATGAATATAACTGCCTCTACAGTCTTAAATGCACACTTGTGTTGCCATACTGAAAAAAGAAATATAAATAACAATAAATATACTGGAATTCAAATGTCTCTTTTGTTTTCAGTACCCCAACATGCTGCATGCAGTACACAAAGAATATGAATCCCTCGTCCTTGATGCTGAGAATTTTCCTACCATATTCTTGTGGTTTAGAAATGGTACTCCCTGATTTAGTGTTCCCACAGAGATACTGCAAACCATGTGCCACTCACTCGCACCCCCATCTGCCCTCCCTGTCTCCCTAAAGCAGGAACGAAAGGGGAATTGTCACAGCAGGTAAGGATCACAGGTTGAAATAAGAACAATTTACTGGAAAGAGCAATGAGATTAAAAACAAAACAAAACAAAACGGTAACAGCAAAAATGCTAATAAAAGAGTGTAAAAAACCCAAAAGATTCACAGTGAGTTCTCACCTCTGACAATACCTGACCACTCCCTTCACCATCCTATGTGACCAGGAAGTGATCCCTTCTCCTGGGAAGAGATTTCCTTTCCCCCATCTCCCAAAACTATTGTGAGGGGTATAGAATAACCTCCAAGTCCTAGCCATGACCCCTCCTGGCTAGTGCAAAAATAAACCATGTCCTGGTTGGGACCAGGACTCATGACTACATTAAAAGTGTGCTACACACCTCAGTACTTCTGAAAACTGCCAGAAAAGTGCCATAAGTTGACAAACATGTAAATGAGTTCATTTTATTTCTTTTTTGCAGAAAATCACTGTCAAGTTGATTCAAAGTGTTGTTCTCCACAAGGCCAGCTTGGACAGTGAAGTGATCCAAATTCCGTATGGTGCAATTCCTAAAGTATACACATTCCAAAAGAAGTTACTTTCAGTCTTTTCTGCTAGTCTGCAGGTATGTTCAGGATGGTGAGGGAAAGATTTCTTGTGCTAGGAGTAAGTAGATCTGAGATACAAGCTGATGTGTCTCTGCTATGAAAAGACATTTCCATGGTGATTATTTCACTGAAGATAAAGGAAGATGGATAATTTTTCATTAAATATCAAGAGAGTGCAATTCAAGCCAGGTAAGTGGTGATAGACCAAGTGACAAGTTCTTGGTGGCTTTAAAATAAGTTCAATTCATTATTGTGGACACAGCCTATGCAATTATAGCAAGAGAGGCATTGTCAGGTCAAAAGACTGTTTAATGACCCACAAGAGAAATTCTTTTAGAGGTGAGTTGCTGTCTGGAGGGACCTGGGGAAAGGGGATTAGCAGAGACATCTGTTCTTCCTTCTTCCTTGCTATAACTGTTTTGTGGACCAATGGAAAACCTCTTTCCAGTTTTGTCAGTTTGTAATTTTTCAACCTAAGTAAACAGATCGTTTAAAGAAATGTCATTGCATCGCAGGAGCCCAGGGCTTGTTCTGTCCTGCTAGCTGTCCCCAGTGCCAAGATTAACACCTGCGGCAGGAAAAGTAACATAACCACTAACGCTGCCCCTTGGCATTCTCACCAGACCGGAACAGGCTTTCACTTGGTAGAGCCAAGTGCTCTTTCTTTCCCCTCATCTCCTTCCCCCCTGGAAGGAGAGATTTTTGAAGATTCAGAGACAGCAAAGTGCAAACTGGTGTGGCTTCTCTGACTTTACATAAGAAGCTGGTGCCAGGAGCAAAGAAAGGTTTTATGTAGGGAAGCAGGACAATATAAATGTAATTCTCACACTGTGTTCCACTAAAACTGGCATGAGCAGCCACTGCTGAGTGACTGCTGTTTATGTGTCCCACTTCCTGCTGGTTTTATGAGCATATGTTGTATCTACAGGAGATATGTGTAGGGAGCGGAAACAAAGATACTATGAAGGAATCTGTCTTCATCAATGGGAGAAATGCTTAAAAACCCCTCTTTTTACACATAAAATCAGAACTGAGCCAGTTCTGAAGAATGAGTTTTACAGGCAAATTTGAAGACCAAGGGGGCACCACTAACAGTGAAACCAGAGCAGTTCTGGTTGATACAGCAGAGGAATGATGTGCCAGCTCTGGCCTGTCAGGAAAGGACACGGAGGCATGCAGGAGACCTTGAAAGTGCAGGGTCTGCCAGGGTGGAGACCAGTCTCACCCTGCAGCTTGCTGTGGCAGAGCCCATGCAAGCACCAGGGATCAGTCAGAGGCTCCAAGCAACCTCCCTGCAGTGCTGCAGATGAGCCTGGAACAAAAAGCAGTTTCACAGACTCTGGCGTTGTGAGCAGCCAGCAAAGAGGAAGGTATTCTGCCTCTTTCCAAGGTCAAAGCTTGTCTGCAGAAAAATCTTAGTGAAACCGACACTCACAAATCATAACGATCATTTTTCTTTCTCAAGAATTTTGTTATCCTTGCTAGTAACAGGATCATTTAAGGTTTCTAAATGTTTTGTGGAGAAACAAAACCTTAGATTTTCAGTGTTATTTGTCATCTGGCAACCAGTTGCTTCTTACAATGAGCATTTGATTTATATTGTGACATCATGAAGCACTTGATGGAAAATAGGTGACTCACTCAGGATAGTTCATTTTAGATACAAGAGATCCAGCATACCTTGATAAATCCACATCAGTATTTTCCATATTTCTTTGGTTTTTACTCCCATAAATCAGCTTCACAGGGACACAGAGATAAAGCTTGAAGCAAAAAATTGTATTTATGTTGCATTCAAACAGTGGAAGACCACCACTGTGATAGTTCGCTAGAATAAGGGCTAAATCCTGCTGTCTGATATCCAGCAGAATTTAGGAAGGAGCTTAGCTGAACTTACTGACCCAATGAGCAGCTTTAACATTTTTGAGCAGGCACATAAAGCACATTTTCACCTCTTCTTATCCTCCCTGTCCCCACCAGTGCAAATGTTTTCAAATCTTTTCTCACACAGATCTAATTCAAGATTTTGGGGAGAGCTAGTAAAATGATTCATTGGACAAAAACCCAAATGTAAATGCCTTAGTTTGGGACAGATTTATAAATACAGCCAGGCAACAGCATCCAAATTCCCAAAGCAGTGCAGGAAAAAAGTGCAAGGCAAGGAAAAGAGGCAGTATCTTCTTTCTGACCTTGTTTTCCACTTGGGGAAAAAAAAAATCAATGCTTCTAAAAGACATAGAACTCCCACTCTCTAGTCAAACAATTAACATAAGAACAGTTCTGACATATGTAGAGAAAACTTGCCAGATTTATCTTCTGTACCTTTCTAGTAACTGCTTCCAGTTATGTAGCATGGCTGCCGTATCTGATAAATTAAGTCAAAAGTAACTCTCAATTCAACAAAAATCATCTCTATTCAAAATGGTTTGTTACAGAACCCTCTTGCAGGAAGATTCACATGTCATTTATTATCAACTCAGATAACTGAAAACCCTGATCCAGGACCTGAGATCCTATAGTCAAGCCCTTTCAGTCTGAAATAAATTCCCATATTCAGCATATTTTCCTTCCTCATAGGAACAACTCCAATATTTCTGTCTACACCTACAATTAACTGAAATAAAGTTCAACATGGAAAACTCATCTAGAGGGAAAGTATGTTTTTAAAATATATAACTTATATCATTGCCAAATTTATATTCTCTAATATAATTATATAGTCACAAGGGATGAGACTTCTAAGCTACTTTTAGGTATTTACAGATCAAAAGATCTGTTGGAAAACATCATCTGGCATTTAAATGCCTCTGAAACTGAATTTTGGAATCTGCTTTTCTATGAGCATGGAGGTGATGCTTTTGCAGGAGTAAGCAGTGTCCAAGATCTTGATTTTCTAGTGCACATGATTGACTTTTTCCAATGAAATCCATCTGAGCCAGAGATTTGCTGTGGCAAAAACCAGCTATCAGCCTCTGATACATCAGCATTAGACTGTAGCTCAGAAGAGCTTAACTCTGAAAGACTATATATCTGTTAAACATATTGGCATTTCTGAAAAGCTGGCTGAGATTGCATTCCTTGAATCAGTTTCTAGGGACTTGTCTTGAGACTCTTTTAACCCAATATGGGCAGGGCTCTGAATATAGCTCATCTTAATAAGGAATGCTCAGATATTCAGGAGCTGGATGGCAAGACGTGGGCCAAAGATTATAACTTGACCTGCATTTCTCAGTAATTGCTAGGAGGGAAAATAAAATACATTGGAACTGGGTTCATGTAATTCCCTTTTGTTGCTTTTTCACATACAACTTGCATGCAAAAGTGTAGCTGATATTCTTTAGTGGTTCAAGATATGAATCACCTGCTGATAGACCTGGAAACTTTCTCTAACAGTTATATGTAAATAATCTCTCTCAGGTTCCTTGTGTTGGGATTTGAATGGTCTTATTAAAAACAGGTGGAGGGAAAACTTCCTGCTGGCAGGACTGGTGCTGGTGCAAGTGCATATGAGGAATTGGCTGGTGATGCACCTTTGCAGACCCCTTGTAGATCAACTTATGGTGGTAGGACTCTGTTCAATGCATTGTTCATCAAATCTTTAAGCACAAACTTGTGGTTTCTTTTCCTCGAGGGAGAAAGTACAAGTTCCCCGGTTGGTGGACACATGACTTGTTCAGCTTAACATCTCACATCTCAGCTGAAAGGCCTCTGGCCCAGCAGTGCCCTTCTTTGCACCACCTTCCACACTGATGAAAAACTAGTTTTACTCAATCTTGCAAAGCTATCTGTATTGAAACCTTACTCCATCCCAAGTATTTTTCTGGTGCTTAGTTAAAACACATAACTGGGAAAAAACTTTCTGGATGAAAAATATGGGAAACTAGTTAGGTTACGACCATCAACACATTCAATTTTCCAGGTATAAGACACTCTGTTGTTCATTTCTCCAGACCAGGACTTGAGCTGAAAGCCCTTGAACAAGCAACTGGGAGAAAACAGGTGAAATTGTGGTTCTGCAACCTAAGTAGGTCTTCCCTGTCAGAGTAGCCAGAAAATTACCTATTATCTCAGTTTCCATGAAGCCACCAGTGAACAAGTCCTTCTTTTTGCTCTGTATTGGCAATTTTTAGCCTCATTTTCAGTACTGTGGCTTTAAAATTCAGGGCAGGAAATTATAGATTGAACTAAGGGGAATGTATGCTACATTCCTTATGTATATAAATATATATTTATATATATATATATAAATACCACCTATTCACAGATCTCCATTCTGTTGAAAAAGCCAAGAACCCCAGAAGGATGTGTCAGAGGAACTGCACAAACACCACAAAGGGAGTTACCTAGGTTCAGTCAGTAGGAAGCACCAGGCAAGCCTGCTGGTGGAATTCAGAATATCTGAATGTAGCCTAAGTTAAAAGTTGCCTACTTGGATTTCAAAGGGAGTAAATAAGACTGATCCAGACTCCGATTCACAGATCAGCCTGTTGATTTGAATTTTGTGACAGATGCAGGCCCTTAGCCTTTGAGAGCTGGGACTAGAGAAAGCTCTGTTACCCACAAAGCCACTCAGCTCCTGTCTGCCACATCTGCTCTGGAATTGTGAAGAAGAGCCAGCAGGCTGGTGGGTCTTTCCTCAGTGGCACTACTGCTGGTGCACTGCACATCTTTCAGAGGCAACAAAAATGTAGATAGGTGTTAAAGACACTTTTAAGCACAAATATATAAATTAAAAATGGAAGACTCATAGCTTTTTCAAACTAAATGTCTCAAAACTTTGGAGAAGGCCATTCACTGAGCATCTCCTGTACAGAAAAGTGTAATTTAGGTTGAATCCTTTGCACAGAACTAACATCTGAACTCCTGCTGGTGTGCTGGTTGACTCTGTTGCCACTAGCATATCTCCTTTGCAGAACCAGACACCTGCCTTGCAGCTAATGCTCCCGCCAGGGCGGAGGGAGAGCACGCAGTGCAGTAACACCTGCACTACACAGTGACTGCCCTGCCATGCAGGGAGATTGGATTAGCAACTGGGGAGCTGAGCTAATAAACTGTAGCTAATGTTCCCCCGTGAGCCCACTAATTTGAGTTAAAAATGCCACTTTGCTCACATTAAGGGGCTTGTGTGCAGAAGGGATTTGCAATGCTATCAAAGCACAGGTTGTAACAGCAAGAAGCTCCCTGACAGGTATTATGACCTTTGAAGCTCTGAGATAAAAATTCTGCTAATAAATTATATAAGCCTATACAATTATCTGAAGTAAAAGAGATGATGTGGTACACTTCTGTGTGTCACTCAAAATCAAGGAGAGCAAAGGAGAAAACACCTTCATGCTCTCTGCAGATAAGATGTCAGGTTGGGAAAGAAAGGGGACTTTATACCCTCTGTCAGTGAAGCAGCAGCCCACCTGTACCAGCCTTTCTGTCCCAAACATTGCAGAGCCATGGTGATAGCCACCACCTCCTCCTTGCAAGCCTCAGACATGGTATGTCTGAAGATGAGAGCCACAGGATTACCCGTCTGATCTTCTCCTGCCCTACAAACTCCACACTTATACACAAGCACAAAGTCTTTTTAAAGGCCTGTTTCAATGTCTAAGTATCTTTGTATGCAGAAAAGCCAATTTTTAATACCGTTCTCTTTAACTGGGGCCAGAAATACTTCTGTCTTCCAGGACCAGAAGTGGATGCCAGAAGACACTGAAAGTTGCACTTCTGGGATACATTCACAACTCAAATTTTGCTTTAAATTAAACCAGCAGACAAGGTCCTATAGGACTGTTCGAGTCTAAACAGCACGATCATACAGAATTTATAGAGCCCTGAACTGATGCCAGCTGAGTTCACAAGAGAACCTGTGGACGCCAGCCCCAGCCCCTCTGGCAGCCCAGTGCTGCACCAGCACAGCAGCTTCTAGACCCAACCTGGCAAACACCCACCACTCTGGGCCAGCAGCAGGATGCAAGGATGCAAAGGGTGCAAAGGGTGCAAAGGGTGCAAAGGGTGCAAAGGGTGCACGATCAAGCCCACTGTTTAGGCCACTTCTGGATCACTCTACCTGAAATGTTCCTAAATATTCCTGAACAGATTGGTTTTATCTTCAGATACTATATCTTGCCACACCTGGAACTGATAGTGCATCTGTTTGCGATCAGATGATCTTGTGCAAAACTACAGTTTTTACAGAATTAGGCCATGTAGGGAAGGTGTTTATGATCTTGAGTGAAGCATACGCTGTTTCTAGGTCGTGATTAAAGCACAGAACTCTTAAAGAACATGAAAAAGGCCAGCTATCTTGTCTATGTTATTTTCAGCTACCTCTATCCTTCTTTTGCTAAATTTCTCTTACTCTTTCTTGTATCTTTCCTTGTATGCCTCACCTCATATTTTGTTCATAAATAAACCAAGGTAACTCTTAAGATTATTATGCTCCATGCTTCAATTTCCTTTCTTTGCACTTTATTCCAAATGTCAATTAAAATTTTTGAAGTTTCTCCGCTTTTTGAGACAATTTATAAGATTTAGGTGTTGCCACTGTAGAGGACGCCTCATCTTAAAAGGGAAAGCAGGATTTCACAGAATCCCAACTATGGTTTTCAGTTTGACATGCTTCCCTTTTGTTCTCCAACATATGAAACTTTTTGCAATAGCTATTGTCTATGATAGGCCTATGGCTTTTTCTGAAGTCACATGTCTGGTCAGAGGGGAAAAATACCAATTTGTTAATGAGAGGTGCTATGTGGAGACCAGATTCACATTTTTCATTGCAGGCTTGGGATACCATTCGTGCTTCCTAGAGTAAAGTGTAGGTGCTGCTAACACTTTCTCGTGAAGCTATTTGTTGTCAAACCAATGTTATTTAGAGGCAGATTCCTCTAAAGGGAATGTAAGTTTAGGATTTGAAGATCTTTTAACTTTCCATTCCTCCAGGTCTAATTTCTTAAAGTTGGCTCTTGGCTCCTCAATACAGCTAATCCAAGTATTTGCAGTGATATTTTTATTTCCAGAATTGACATTCTGCCAAACACAGAACATTTTGCGAATCAAAAAAGATTTCCTACAGGCTATCAGAGAAGAATGCAGAGTAGCTGAAAGTGCAATTTATAAGGTCCTCACCTTAGCAGGAGATATACCAGCTGTTGTTTACCCATATGTCACATTAATGCCAGATTCATCTTTTTGCTGTTTTCTCTCTCTTGATTATTCCCTTATCAAGCTGTTGTTCCTAAAAAACCCTTAAAATCCAGGTTTTTTTTCCCCCACATGTGGACCAAAATCAAATTTCAAAACCTCAGAAGTACTCACCAAAAGAAAAGGCTGTTTTCTTGCTGGGGTAATCAGCAGTCTTAACTGCAAATACCCTTAGCACAATAACCCAGTAAGAAAGAAGGGGAAAGCTCACATGGAGTGTAAACAATCTGATGCTTGCAAAACAGTCCCAAATGTATTTTCAAATATATTCCTTCGTCACTGCTCAGGATGCTGCCTAATGAGTTGACAGTAAGCCAGTGACAGTCTCGCACAGCAAAAGTTTAGTGCTTCCTTTTTTGTACATTCAAGTATTCCCTATTGTTTTGAAACTGTTAGTAATGCTGCTGCTTTGCCTTTGCCATCAAACAAGCCCTTCTCCAGCAGTGACTCATTCCAGTTCTGGCACTGCGTAGGATAAAGAAGAAGTGTTAATAGGAAACGCTTGGTGACATAGATAGGAGGAGAAGAGGAGGAAATATGCAAAGCAGAGCTCTGTCATGTTTTCTCTAATTTGCAGAGTTTCCCACTCTTTTTGGAAACTAGATGCTGGAGGTCACCACACTGCATTCCCTGGATATGCAGAATGTTGAAATCCCAAGGAGCGTAAGTTAGTGAGCACCACATGGTTCCATGCTGTTCCTATTAAAAAGATTGTTTATTTCAATGGTCTGTGTTACTTCTGTTCTCCACAATGCATGTTGGGTTACTTCACTCTCTCCTGAAGCTTCACAGCCATGGAACACTATGGCTGCTAAGTAAGAGTGTTCTTCCAGGGGTCTATTGGTTCCTAGACTGTGATGGTTTCACCTGATTGGGATGGGCAAGAGCAAGAATGTTACTCTTCAAATGAAACATGACCATTGCACTCCACAGAATCTACACTTTGCTTAAATCCTCTCACACAAGAAGCAAGAGACAACTCCCACTGCATTCATCTGTGCCAGTACTTCACTCCAAAACTTGTTTCTTTAGAGCTTCATAGAGTAACTAGCCTCTGTCCTCTGCAATTTCAGAGCCTTTAGCAAGATAAAGAATTGTGCCTAGGAAGACAAACTGACTTCAGGAGTTTACCTTCTTTTCTTGTCATGTTTTCTCCATGTACTTTTAAAATTTAGCCCATGGTCTTCTGTTCCCATTTCAATCTCATCCAGGACTAACACTTGTGTGTTAAAGAGATACCTCTAACCTGCATGTTGAAGGGGTTCCCAAAATACTAGTAGGACAGAATTCTTCAGGTAACATGGACACAGTTCTCCTTCTTGATGTAGTGCTGACATTTTAATGGAGTCCTGTAGGTAATGGAGTACAACAACCCTGACATTGCCAATCTAAAATTGATGCAAGAAGAAAGTCAAGTTCTGTATTTTTTATTAGCTCTTAAAAGTAAAACAGTAAAAGTAGTTTTGAAAACAGAGAGAGGTGAAGAGTCGGTCTCCTCCTGAGAGGAAACGAAGTTCAGTTTATTTGCAATGTATATCTTGACTGTATGTCACCTTGAACTCCTATGAAAAGCATGCTTTTCTGTAATGTTGTAGTTTTTCTAATTTCTTCTTTACAGTCTCTTGGAACACCCACTAAAAGCATGCCAAAGGGGTGGGGGAAGGGTGGGGGCTTGAATATTTTAAATCTATTAAATAAAATAACACTTTTGAAATACCCAAAAACATATGAATATATGTTTCCCCTCATGTGGGAATTCAGCTGTTCCCAGGAACAGCCTGGGTGTCAGGAGACCAGAGTAGCATATGAGGAATGTATTAAACAAATGATGGAAGAAGGATTGAATAGCTCGGGGAGCTGGAAAAATAATACATAACTTTTCATCTTGAGTCTACCCTGGACTGACAGAGCAAATGAAAATCATTAGACTCTGAAGACAGTTTGGTGGTCCATGTGGAATCACTTGGTGGTTTCTCTGGAGTTACTAATAGACAGCTTTCTACATCACAGAAACTTCCATACATTTATCACCCTTTTCAGCAGTCCTAGTGGAAGCCAAGAAAAGGGTTTAAGAGAGAAAAACATTTAAGCATATGCTTAAAATTAAGCACCTGCTCAAGTACTTTTCTGGATGAGAACCTTAAAACTGCACTGCTAATACATGTGGTAAAAATATGAAGAGCAGAAAGGAAAAGGGGCTGTTCATATGGTACCTGTTCTGGAAAAAGATTTTATTTTCATTAAAAAGCTTTTATCCACATCACGCTGTACTTTAAAAAAAGGAAAAATGAAAAAGTCTCAGGGCTATATTCCAAAGGCCATCTGTAATGGACAATCAGAGAGGAGCAAGTGTATCAGTATCCTGTGCTCTCTCACCAGAGGCTGAGAATGTTAAGTCCTCTCATGTGCTTGCATTTCAATGTGGAATTAATTAACATATGCCATCATATTTTCCATTTCTCTGCACCAGGCAACATTAGAAATACTGAAGCAACTTCCAGGTAAGTCAGCAGAAGTACCCAGCGAAGTGCAATACCAAAAATCTCTCTGGAGTCCTGCCAATCCCCACAGTTGTGTTAGTACAGTGCAGGCACATCTCTGTGGCTTCCAGTTTTGAAGCCAGCTGCAGGATCTCAGATTAGTGTGGCATTGCATGGGACCAACAACCTTCCTTTGCTGCCAGTGCAGGCAATGAAGTGTGGGGGATGACTGTGCATGGCCTCCCTGTAAGTGACAGCAGCAGAGTCTCATTGTACAGGGATACTTTCTTTCATTTTTTTTATCATATCAATATAAGGGAATTAACTGAATTCACCAATCCATCCTCAGCAGGTTGGTTATTGCTTCCAGGGCAGAAATTACACTAATACCAAGCTGAGAAAAAATCTAACAATAAATCAAAATGAAGTTTTGTCCTTATCTTGCCCAAAGACTGCACTCAATTACACTCCTTAAATAAAACTGAAGAAAAATAATTACTTGGCTCATGATTATTTTTGACTGCACTGAAGCTGCATCAGGAATATCTGAAAAATGTAAAAACTGTTGTGTGTTAAAATGGTTTTAATTTTGAAATTAGATGCAAACTTCATACTAGCAATGTTAATTGTGGCAGACTACTCCTCTGCCTGAACTCTCTTATTTGTACAAATTAACTAAAAACTGAGGACGTATATTTGCTACAAGTTCATATGCTACATTACATTGCTAAATACACTTGTAATAAGACAAATTTAGATCATCTTCCTTTTCATTACCTGACAAAAGGATTTAAAATTTGCAGGGGCTACTACATTTTATCATCATGAAATGCATGGAAATATTAAAGCATGTCTTGATTGACTGTTTATATCTGTGCCAGTTCTTATTTTTCAATAAGAGAAAAATATCTGCTACAATTTTTAAATTATTTAAGAATGGTAAAAATTAATAAGATAAAGCAAAATAACATATTTAAGTTTATTTAATAATGTGCTATTTCTATATGATATCTTTCTAAAATAATCTACTCAAATATTTGCTGAAGTGTATAGACTAATGGATTAATTTCATGGCAAATCAAGGAACTGATGACAAATATTATGGCCATGAAATGTGATTTTTACTTAAAAATATATCATGACAAAGCAGAAAAAAATTACATAAATTTGTTTGCATATATCATGGCTCACCTTCCTGACCTCACTTTTCACCCTACCTAACAAAGTTATTCTACAGCATTTCAGCCAAATTCTCAAAAAGTTCACAAAAGAAGCTGAAGGCATGCTCTTGAATCTTGTCTCAAAAAATAGGCCTGAAAGGTATTTGCAGACAGTGGTGAGGTCTGCACACAGCCCTCTTGGGTACTGTTCCAGCTCTGGAGGCCAGAGCACACTTGGGTGGGTGCAGAGTTTTCTGTCTCTGTTCCATCCCAGTACAACGCCCTTCAACTTTTTCCTCCTGCGCTGTTTCCTGACCCCTTTACTGACCAGTACCACAATCCACTTGCCGGGTTTCCGGATGCTTGTCCTCTTCCCAAACCCGAGAACAACCCAGAACAAGACTTTCTCTCTGGTCCCCATCTAATCTCAGCCTCTCCACACCCTCTCTTCCTGGCTTCCCCTCCGAGTTTCTTTGCCAAGTCCACGTCCCCACCCCTCCATCCCCAACGACATTCCTCAGTCCTTAGGTCAGCTTCCCACTTCCCCTGACTCCAGCTACTCATTTCATTACTCTGTGTCCTTATCTGCTCCCTTCCCCTCAAATCACACGGCTCCCTCCTATCCTGCTGCCCGGGCTGACCACGGCAGGGGAATACAGGGGCAAAGGGCCAACGCTCAGGGTTACTCCGTGCAGCCTCCTTGGCAGGGAGCTGTGGGAAGCTGCCTTCCAGAGGAAAGCCCAGTTTCTCTGCTCAGCTGTCAGCAAGGCCCTTCCCGGCTGCGCTCTGCAGCCTCGTGAGCAGCCACAGGCACTGAGGGGCTCACACCTGCTTGCTGCAGGTGCGGTTTTCAAAGCTTGAATTGTGGAGGTCTGTAATGATCAGGCGTACAGAACGTCTGGTTCTTCCCCCAAACCTGCAGCTTCATTGGTTTTCATGGGGATTTTACTTGGCTTTGGGAATGAGCACATCGTGACAGGTTATGCACCACTGACATGAGAGTTGTGTAACAGTAGGTGATGCTACTGCTAACCCACGGCTCTTCCCAGTTGGCTGGTTATATTTTCTGCTTGTGAAATATTTCCTCAGTCTAAGGGAACTCTATCCACCTGTCTCCTGCTACATGGTTTCACGTGTCCAAGTGTCCACACAGGAACAGAGCCCCAGTCCTCATCATTCTGCAGTTCATCAAAGAGACACCTAGAATGGAAAATGTGAGACCGTCATCACCATTTTCCACAGACACTACAACAGATGCTTCATAGCTTCAATTATCAAGCCTGAAACAAACCAAATAAAGCTTAGCCATTGCAGAACATTGTGGAGGGGCAAGCTGAAAATGGGAAGCTGCAAATTTAGAGTAGCATGAGAAAAAGTGTAAGCAATCTAAAAACCACCTTAATTATAAACCCTCAGTTCTCTTGATTCACTGAAATTACTCCCCTTTTACTCATGGAAGGAACAACAGAGCACACAACTTTGCTATCGACCTGGCAAGAGACCCACAAATTTGCAGCACTGCCCTCTGTGCTCCAGGTCCTCTATGTGTGGGACCAATATATTTTCCATCTCCAAGGGTTGATAGATACCACTCACTATGCTGATAATGCACTCGTTTTGTTGGGATTTTGTTCAGTACAGGGAAGTATGTATCCTGCCTTCTCTATTCTCCCTCTATTTAATGTTAATCTTTGCTGACCTGAACCTGCAGGCCTCCCTCAAAACGGACTAGAGTTCTCAGGAGGAAGATGTTGAAAACAATAGGGAAAAGATTTCTATTTACAGGCAGATATTTAGAGCGCTTTGACTGACAATCCTATCAGTTTCACTACCCTTTCTTTTCTTGCTCCAGGCTTTGCCTAAGGGAACAAAGAGCAAGGCAAGCCCCAGGTGCATCAGCTATGAAATATCTTGCACCAATCCAGCATTTGCATCAAGGACAGCAGTCCTAATAGGAATTAGCAGCTTCTGCAGGGAGCTGATGAGGAAGCTGAGAACTTGGTCTCCGCAGCCCCCTCCTCCTTCCCCACCTCCCCGAGCAAACCAAGGCACCTGTAGACCCCAGACTTTCAGCAGCAAAAAGACACACTCTGAGACAGAGAGAAATGCAGCCCTGGTTTCAGAGAAATAAAGGATGGTAATTACAGGCCATTCAGGAAAGAGTTAAACACCAAAGACAAGAGTGCCCCTACTTTCAGCCTGGACACTGCGATTTTATCACACTCTTCTCTGAAACTGGGCAGGCTGCATGCCAAGCACTTTTTGATTTGATTTGATTTTTGTTTTATTTTCTCACACGCAGAAACTGTCCTCAAAACCTCTTACTTTTAAGCTAAGTGCCAAAATATGCTCATGTGGCAGCCAGTGACTCATCTTTTAAAAGCCTGGCTTTTGGAAGGTGGTTTTCATTTCAGGAACTTAGGATTGCTTCCTGGATACTAAACATTGTGGGATCAATAATCAGACTAGAAAAAAGTTGAAAAAGAAGGACTTTAAATATTTAAACATCACTTGTCTTTGGGGGTTCTGCTTAACTAGAGATGCGTGGGAGCTCCAAGCAAAGGAAAAAACAGGAAGGCCAAGAGTTTGGCTGATGACTCAAGATGGCCAACAACCACTTCTTTTTTTTTTTTATCCTGAAACATATTTTAAATCATTTTAATAATTTTGTAATAATGGAACCAGACACATACATCACATTGCCTTGGAAAGAGTAGAAACACTATCCCTTTTTTTTTTTTTTTTTAATGTGGGTGCAAATGGAAGGCATATGACAACATTCCATCCCTTCATCCCCTATGCTGTGTTTCACCCATTTCTCAACACACAACAGACATGCAGCTCTTATCAGTGCTGTGGTTACGTCATCATTTTGCCATCATGCAAATCGAACTTCTGAATTGCTCTATTGCTTCTAGGGATTTCCTTGTTTACACACAACATAAAACCTTACTTGCACCACAGGAAAGGCATGTGGGAACACAGAAGCCTGTACTCAGATGAGGGCATCTAGAAGGAGTCAGGGTGGAGGAAGGTCACAGGTCTCCTCTTAAGACTGGATTGTTTCTGTTTGGAGGCAATAGAGTTAATCAACTCCAGCAAGTTAATGACTGGATGACTCAAACAGCTATTTTTCTAGAGGGAATAAACAAAGTGATAAAATAAAAACTAGAAAGCTGAGGGGAAAAAAAGACAGATTTATTAGGTCCAAAAGTAAACATGAACTACCTCTTCCTATGTTTGATGCAGGCTCCAGCACAGTTATTCAGGGTAACTGTCTTTTTTTTTAATCCTGCTGAGATAATTCATTCTTTATATATCAAGGCTAGCAACTATGGCTCTCAAAACTTGCTTATAAACACACTTCACATCTTATGCGTAGGACAATCTGCCAGCGCGCAGGTGCCCTTGTCCATGGGTGTTGGGTGAAAAATATATATAGATCTATCTGGTTATTCTGGGATTGGTAACATCCCGGACTGACACTGCAATCTGTTAAGAAGCAGTTTTGAACAAGTCTGATGAGATGGTATAGATTTTCTGGGAGCATCAAAGGCTATTAAAATTTTCATCCCACCTCATCTGCTCTTCTGTGTCAAAGACAAACCAGCACTGAATGTCTCAAAGTAAGGTCAAGATTCCTTGGTTTAGCCTTTAGTCTTTTAGTTACACCAGTAACTTGCACTAGAGAAAAGTATTCCTAACCACTCAGCTGAAGCATATGTATGTTTAGAAATTGGACAGCTCACAACTTTGGGCCCTCTTTATCCATTGGCATGTTTTGGAACAACTACTAATGGAAACAAAATGTTTTTTCTCCTTACACAAATCAGCTCAAACCCAGAATTTTCTCTGTCCTATTGAAAAAAATAAACAAACATAACATAACAAATCAAATAACAAAAATAACAATCCAACTTTACCCAATATGCAGTTACCTAATGTACAGTTTTAGTCATAGAAATGAAGACTCCAACCACTTTACTAAGAGTCAGAATGAAAATATCCCATGCTATCTTTTTCTTCTTAGCATGTCGAGAGCTGCAAGTTAGGTAACCTTGCTCTTTTTCACTTAAAACATGTGAGAACACAAGCTATGCCACTCTCTCTAAAACCTTTGAGTGCGCCACAACGCAAACACAGCCAAGCAACCAGCATCACTTACTGCCGTGGTAAACTGGAAGCAGGTTTTTACCCACATTGGTGGGATGGTTTATACAGTGGCAGTCTTCTGATCTTCACTTAATTTCCTGCTAATCGCCCTTGCTTGCGGAGCCCAGCCTGGCTGGATGCGCAGGTCGCGGAGTCGCTGCCAAGAGCAGGGAGCTGCTCGGCTTCCTACACTAGGTGGCATGGAAGAACCGAGTTTCGCCAGCCCCAGCACTGTCCGATGCCAAATGACGCTGTTGTCTTGCAATCTCTTTTCCTTGTGCTCTGCAGAATTATTCGTTTGTTTATTTATTTATTTATTTATTTAATCACCTGGCAAGATTTTATCAGGATAAATGCTGAAGTTCTTCTTGGAGGGGTTTGCTTGTGACTTGTCCATTCCAATGGAGTGGGAGCTCTTCAGTGTCCTTGGTGACTTTCCCTCTCGACTAGTCCACACTGATTTTCAGCACTTTTATACACCCTAACTCTGCACCTTACTCAGTTAAGTCTCGGGTTTCCCATTAGTTCTCCTTATTTCCCCATCACTCTAGAAGGAGAAAAAACCAGCACTTTGAAATTTGCAATTCACAGGGCAGGAACTTGCCACCCTATGTCTGAAAATACATTTTTAGTGCTGCAGAATCAGACCACTTTTGATGTCTGAGATAACCAGGATTCTCGAAGAGGCCAGTTTGATTCTTACCTTGCTTAACTACTGAGCTGATTACTGCAAATTATTGACGAAGCAACCAAGTTGGATGCATCAGTGCTGTCCGTGGGAAGGGCAGTGTTGCTCAACGCTGGGATTGCACTAAGAGCACAGCATGTGCAGCTACAGTCCTGCTGCAGCCCTCCTAATCCTCACCCCTATCCCACCACGGATACAGATGTACAATGAAGAATGTCCCAGTCAGCTGAGGATGCCTACATAGCCCTAAATCATGTGGATGAAACACTTAGAGCACAGTCATTAACCCGTATTGTTGCCTCTCCACTGTCAGTACAAAGTACCTCATTTCTACCTGGCAGTTTCCAATGCCACCTGGATGCAACGCCACTCCCATTACCTCACCGTTCTCCCAGCATGTTACTTAACAGCTTTCCAGCAAATAAACCCTGCCCATGCATCCATCTCCCCACGCCCCAGCCCTTATATGTAATTTACCTTCCATTGCCTGGGGCAACAACAGGGGGTAGATTATCTGTTGATGTGTTTTCCAGCTCTGTTTTCTATGATTCCCTGGGGACAGGCTTATCTCTAAAGTAACATCTTGCAGGATTCCAGGGTTACACGGCGAACTTGTTAAGGCCAGAAACAGGGAGGGAGATGCCTGGTATTAATAGCAGAGGCATGGCATTTCAAAGTGGAAGATTTTCCCATTATGTGAATGAGGCTGAGTAACTCAGGGTTTTTTCAGCTTGGGATTCAGAATTCAGCTCTCAAGACTGTTTACTGTATTTTTAAAATCTTATTCTGCAGCCCCAGTTATTTAACTCTGTCTTGCCCTGCTTTCTGCTCTCATGACCTTACTGGGGTGATTTTTCTACCCTCTTCCTCCCTGATGTACTGAGCTGGCACCCTCCCTCTTCCTCTCTGCCTGTCCTGACCTTCCATGGCCCTTTCCAGGATACCAGGAGAACCAGAGAGGCCATCTGTATCAGGAGTAGAAAAAGAAAAGAAAAGGGAAAAAAAAACAAAAAAAAAACAAAAAAAAAAAAAAAAAAAAAAAAAAAAAAAAAAAAAAAAAAAAAAAAAAACAACAACCTGGAAGGTTAGAATCAGGCACAAAGCTCAAAAATATGTTTCAACCTAGTTTTGGTTCAAGGAGATGTCCAACAAATACACCCTTTGGCCATTACAAACATCTGTATTTCATCTCTTGTTGTACAGTGATAAGCACCACCGATACATTTCAGTTTCCATGGCATCTACAAAGCACACTTCCTGGAGGATAAGAGTTCCTGTGAGGAGCTATAGACTACAGCACTGTCAGTACTTGGCACAGAGCAGCTCACTGTGCAGCACAGAGCAAGAAGGCAATACCACCACACAGTTCTCTCCTGGCTGCACACCTCCCTGTGTTTCAAAATAACATATAAAACCTCCAAGTAGATTCAAGGAAGACCCATGAACAAACTAAATGAAGCCATGCCTTTTGGGTGACCATACAGCAACATATCCTCCATTTCACCAGTGCAGGTGTAAACAAGAGATAAAAATTACACATAGGGCACAAACACATGACAATGTGAAACATTATAAAGTTTTAATTGCCACTTATTTGGTTAAGCCTTTCATAGCTCTCTGCTGGTGAGTCTTGAGAAATGTGGTCATTCCATTCTCAGGCTCATAAAAATTTACTGCACGCCTTCACGTGTTCTCCCTATATAGCTCCACTTTATTTCACTGGCAAAATAAGGCCAGCTGGAGCTGCAGCTCTGATTAGCTGAATGCTTGAGATGCAGAATGCAGTCCCCAGAATACATCATATTCATGGTAATATTCTGACTGCAAAAAAGGCTTGACTTTTTAAGCTTCTCCAGAGATACAGATAAATGTAATGTGTCAGAAATAGAGACCACCTACACATCAGATCACACTTACAAGGATAATGTATGCAGGCATATAAAATTGCCAAGGAACACGAAGCCACACAGAACGAGGTAGTTCCCCAGGCTACTGACTGGTTTATTCCACATTTCACTGACTTTATTAAGCAGCTGAGTGACATTTGGTATCATCAGAACCACCTGAAGGGATGAAATTTAACTGTTCTTAGATAGCCAGCACCAGGGATATTACGATTTTAAAATACGTCAAAAGACAAAATCACAAGCAAAACAGCATTGCACATTCATACCTGCTTATTTCCAAATCATAATCAAAACAAGTGAATATAAGTTTCCTAGCAGAGACACTGAAACAGCTCCATTAATTGTTAAGATTCCAGTTATTATTATTGCCAAAGCACTTTTACAGGGAGAGATTTGAAACATTTTTCTAAAGGGAAAGAAAAGAAGGAAGAAATGCGGCTCTGTGACTCAGACATGCAATTGAAATAAAAATCTAAACATTGTCACAAGTGGCACCACTGAAGCCCGAAGCAAAACACAACATCTTGGAAATTTCCAGAGGATCTTGGAAAAATTCAGTGCTTTTAAACAAAGAGCAGCAAAATGAAAAGAATGTCAAAAAAAGAACTTGAAAAAAAATTGAGTAGTTAAAGCTAAATCATTCTACAGCCCAGAGAGCAGAAAAAATACACAGCTTGGTACTGCAAACTTTTACTTTACTCTTACCACACTTATTCTACACAGCTAAAGAGCAGAAGAAATGAAGAGTGTGGTGCTTCCCATCATCAGTGTTCCTGGCAATTTCTCACTTTCCTCAATAAACCTGAACAAGATTCTTGTTTGGATTCCCAGAGTTCATCTGAAGACTCCTCAAACAAAAGTAGCCAGCTTTGCTTAATGCTGCTATGATCCTGTACTGTAAGCCTTGGGAAGAAAGAGCAGGAATGGAAACGGTGTAGTGGCAGCCCAACTCCGCCTCAGACACATCTGTCCACAAGCGTGGACTGTTCTGTTCAGATGCACCACGTTCCCAAGTTATTATGGTGACTGAAACCTTGGACAGCACAAGACGTCAAGCTTCAGCCCTGCATGCTCTGCAGTGTGGCTGCACTTCCCAGGTGAGTGCTCCAGTCCCCTGGGCATTATTCTTACTCTTATTCTCACCAGCTGGAGGTGCTTGCAAGGTGCTACCAGGGGCACAGGGTTGCCTAGTGGCTTGGACACTATGCTGGGGAGCACTGGCTGCCCACTCAAAGTTCTGGTGCATCCTTTAGAGGCAGATCAACCTTGCAGATTAATGTCCTGCAAATCCCTATCCAGCTGCTGAATCTCCTTAGGTGTTCCACTTAAAGCCATTCTACTTGGAATAAAGTATTTTTAACCGGAGCTGAAGAAGAAAACAAATGTGAAAATGATTCATGTTTCTGGGAAGCGGCTGTCTGGCTTCTAGAGCATGTGGCAGTGAATGTAAAATGCTGCACAGAGTGGCTGTCTCATCAGGAGAGACCAAGGAGCAATGATTCAAGCCTTGCACATGCACAATCAGCTTGCAGGCTGCTAGTGAAAATACTGTCCTATTATTCTCAGATTTCTGCAGAGATAGAAACTGAACTAGTTCTCCTAAAGCTTGACGCAGGCTGGAGGCTACTGGGTAATATATCTTCCCATAGCAGCTTTTGTGAATCTAAAATTTCTTTTTTTGGTCTGCAAGGACCTCAATCAAAATCTTTTGAATCTGAGATTTTGCTTCACCAAGAAACAAAGTTTGCACAAGTTTTTTAAAGTTTCTTTTTGTCTTAGAATGAGGGTGTGAGTTGGCATGTGAGCCAAAAAAATGAGTGAAATGCACAGCTCTTCTGGTGGCAGATTGTTCCCTGTAGGAGGTCTCTGGTTGTTCTTCACATCTCATGGGTGTTACAGAAGCAGCTCTCAGGGAACTATAAAAAAGGAGAAAGGAAGGTTGCTTGGCATATTCAGAATAGCGTGTTCATGTAATCAGAAGAAAATATTGCACAGAGTTCTGTGAATGGTACACAGATACTATGGGCAAGTGGAGCTTTATACATTTATGTAACTTGTAATTAATTAATTCAATTATTCAAAGAAAATTACTTCACACCCCCACAAAATACCCTGTATCTTCCTAAGGAGACAGATATGCCTGGTTTTACACTCAAGTAATGTCACTTCCAGCAGAAGCTCATTTATTAAAATACCAGAATACTGCTGTATGATGCTTATCGTAACACCCACCTCCCACACACACAGGGCAGCATGTGTCTTGTAACAAAGGAGGCATTCATAGCTATTATCTTGAAAGGTAGTAGGGGCGATGAATGCATTAAAGGGACCAGAGAAGTGTTCACTTCACCAAAGAAAAGCTGAAGTAGCTTAGGGGCGTTTTTACTGGAAGTTGTGGTGCCTCCACATTTGCTATCCCAGGACCAAGTTTCCCTCTCATTGCCAAGATCTTCACTGAGCTTTGAACTTCTTCAGTTTTGCAGTTACCAAGAGCTCCGAACCTAAACGCTTCACTCTGTGCTTTCAAAAGGTCCAGAACTAAGTTTGGATCTCAGCTCTTTGGCTAGGATTTTTTGGCTAAATTTCCCTTGCAGCTTCAGCTGGACTGGTTACCCTTGGGACATCTGCAGCTGGTTTGAGCTCTGTTGCAGGCAGGAGCAGGAGAGGGCTCCTGAGAGCTCCTTTTGGTTAGACAGGTTTGGTGACTGGATTCACTGCTTCTCTGCAGCAGGGTGCTGGCTGCACTGCATTTTTGTTTTATTATCACTATAGCAGCCCTGAGTCTATTAATACGTATTTTGTGCAAAAAAGAGTCTGGCACTTTCAAAAAGGGAAAGGTGGTGATTAAGAGGATCTTGAGCTTCTAAACACACTCCAAGCTATTACAAAAATTATACCAAGGGCTGCAAATTCTTGAGACAGAATTAAATAAAAAAAATGAAAAAGCAAAACTCAAACTGAGTGCTATCAGGTCATTTCATGCAAAGTGAAATCTCCAGTCTTACCCTCCTCTATTGCTTTTGTTGAATACCTTAAAAAGATTTTCAGTGAAGTAGCCTGACAAATGATGCTTTGGTTTAGGGGTCAGCCCTCCACAGTGGCTGTCCTGAAGTTGGCAACAACCTGTTTGCCAGCTGGTAGTTGAGGGTGCTCAACAGGTTTAGCTGCAAAGTGGACAGCTCTGCTTTCTTAGCTCTGACAGTGTTATTCAGAGCAACCAGCCCTGCCTCTGGTGTTGAAACTCACTGAGGCCCCTGGGACCCAGCCTGGGCACAAGTGGCTTCCAAGCCGGAACAGCCAGATTGGGGGTTTTTCCATTAGTCACAGGACAGAGATCAGCAGTCATGGGGTTTGTGTAGGTTACACCTTCACCTTTCCTTCAGCGAGTTTAACTCCTGAAGCACAGCCGACGCTTGCTTCATCTCAACGCCTCGTCCCGGCCAGTGCCTGCAGGAAGCAGGAAAACTTAACGCATGCTATATAAAGCAGCAGAAAGACACACATTGTGTAACAGATGTCTGTTGAAAGGAGATAAAGAGACAGCCTGATTTCTTTCCCTTTTTTTTTTTGTTTGCCTGTGTCCTCATTCCCCTCCGCCTGCCCGCCTTGCTGTCTGGGGGAGGTTTCAGATTGCATTAGCGTTACCTCCCGTGCCTCGGCTGCCCGTCGCTGCCAAGCCAGCGCCGCTGGCCGCCCGGCAGCTGGTGCAGGGCCGGGCTCCGACAGGCGGGACAGGGACCCCTCAGCCACAGACCCTGGGCCCCAGGGCTGGCAAAGGGTCTAGAGGCAGGCCTGCTGGGCAGCAGAGCGGCTACACCGCATGGCAGCTCTTCCCGTCCCCACTTCCAGCCACTTCCAGTTGCCATACGTAGGGTAGTTTTAGTACATCTCAAAGCCTACTGTTTCAACACATATCACCCCCAGTTAGACCTCAGTTCTCAGCAGGGAAAAGGTATCCTTTTTTTTTTTCCCTCAGGGAACTTCACGGTACTGTGCAATGCCTCTGGTATCTAGCCTCATTAAAGGAGCTCATCTAATTCCACCATACTGAGGAAATTCTCACCTCCCTCAAAGGCAATGATTCAAGATACTAATCAGTGCAACGAGGATGTCTGAGGGTTTTTCCATCTACTGCTTCAGTCTGTGCTACACTTTTCCTTCCCCCTTTGCTGTAGCCACAAACTCTGTGCTCGCCTTGCCGAGTGAGGCATCCAGTCTCTTCTTGCATGCAATGCCTCGGGTATATTTAAATTTAAGCCAAGTGCCAAATAATTAAAAGGGGCCCTGAGCACACCCAGAAGAGACTATTTTCTGCTTTTCTGTACTCTTCGCTCTTTACTGCTCTCTGTTATTGCCGTCTCTGTCATCGTTTTCCTTTGCAGTCTTCTGGGGTCTGAGCAGAGGAAGACACTGCTACTGAAGAAGAACCTTAAAAGAGCTATGTTTGGCCAGCTGCTGAACATTACATCTCTCTCCCTGGCTGTTGAAGGGATGACATAGGATCACTCTCAGGATCCAGGGTATGTCTCAATAAGGTCTGACCTAACAATACGACAGTGGCTAAAGTCTCTCTGTTCACATGTCTGGAGATAAAGTTAGGAAGTTCTGACCTTGAAATTATGAGTCATGAAAGGATTGACAGCAACCAGACACAGAATATGGAGATTTTCTGAAAAACTGAGGACACTCCCAGTTCCTCTTCCTTTCCCTGATGGTACCTGTCCCTGTCCCACAGACTGGCACAGTAAACCCTAGTCAGGACCAGTAAAAGGTCTAGAGTGTCAGCCTGTGAAAAGTGGCTGAGGGAGCTGGGGTTGTTTAGCCTGGGTAAAAGGAAGCTCAGGGGAGATCTTATCACTCTCTACCACCTGAAGGGAGGCTTTAGCCAGGTAGGGATCCATAACTTCTCCCAGACAACCAGAGACAGGACAAGATGAAATGGCCTCAAGATGCTCTAGGGGAGGTTCAGGTCAGACATCAGAAAGATCCTTTACTGAAAGCATGGTGAGGTATTGGAACAGGCTGCCCAGGAAGGTTGTGGCATCACCATCCCTGGAGGTGTTCATGAAGCAATTGGACATGGCACTGAGCGCTATGGTTTAGTTGACATGGTGGTGTTTGGTCAAAGGTTGGACTTGATGATCTTGAAGGTCTTTTCCAACCTGAACATCTCTGATTCTACGAGTTATTGCTAACAACACTGAACCACCTCCAAAAGGTTATTATTAAAAGTCATTCATTACATTAATTTGCAACCCTCATTTAACGTCAGCAGACCTTTATCTTTCAGCCTAGGGGTTTATGCTAGCTCCTGCAAGCCAAAGCCCAATCATAACAAGTGTTTCAGGTTGTAATTACAGGGTGATTTCCAATGATACCAACTGCTTATTCTGCCTCTGTACATTTTCAAGTCCAAAGGTTACTTCACTATTTCAATTCCTGTATGTCTACACAGGGGGAGAAAAACTAATAAACAGATAAATTAATGGAAAGAAAATAATAAATTTTGAATAATAAATAAACTGGACGGCCTGTGTCTGTACTCAGTGCAGAGGAAGAAATGGGGGCTGGCTGACATGGGCCCAGAGAGTTCTCTTGACAGGCAAGAGGATCTCTTTAGCAGCGAGATGCCCTCTCTTTCACTGGGAGGGGGAAGGAGCACAATTTCAGACTTCATTCCTGACTTCTTTGAGGCCAATAAGTTGAAATCAGTTCATATTCCTCCCACATTTCCTCCTCCACGGTGTGTTAAACTTTCTTGACTCAAAAAATTATGCCTGCTACTCCCCCAGCTTCATCCAGCACCCTTCAGAGGACGGGGGAAGATAGCTCAGTGAGCCACTTAGACAGAGGCTTAAAGCTAAATAACCAGCTATAGTGTTTGGCTGGGTCAGGAACCTCTTTGTTTGGATAAACATGCTTTTGCAGGAGCTGTTTTAAGAGATTTAGAATGCTATCCTGACCAAGTTCCTTCACAATTCCTGAGCACAGAGCTAGAACCTCTGAAAATACTATTATTAGGTTCTTTTTTTATTACTATTTCTAAAAATAAATCGAGGTGAAATTATATTTCAAGAAACAAGCACAGGAACTGAGATATATTTATATTCTTATTTACACAACAGTTAATGAGAAGCAACCTAATGAAATGCTAGGTTAATGGAGGAGGACACCTTTATGAATATAAACATTGCTGAAATATTTTTTATGTATGTTTTCTCATCAGTATGAACAGTTACATTTAGCCCAAGTAGAGTTTCAAGATAGCAATAATTTCCATTGAAAACAACATAGTTTATGTTTAAAATTTAAACTTTTATGTAAAAAGTTTAAATAATATAGTTTCACATTATTTTTTTATGGTTTTGTCATTTTTTGATAAACACACTCTGAAGGACTACCAGAAAGAAAATATTTTACCTAGAGAAGGAGTGTTGACCCTAAGACACAACAAGAGACAATTATTATGCCAGAGAAGAATTACTTTTCTTGGTTACTAAGAAAACTAAGAATACTAAGAATTATCATTTTTTCTAAAACCTGCCCCATATGCTCCTGTATTCATATCAACTACAAGATAATGGGTTGGACTTGATAATCTTGAAGGTTTCTTCCAGCCTAGTAATTCTGTGATTCTGTGATAAATAACTTTTTTTTTAACCCAAGCTCTAAGGAAAAAAATTAAATTGTTTAGAAAGTGGAAATAATTGCAAGAAATTTATGTTAACTATAAGCATAAGGAATGTGGTCAGACGTAGGAAACACATCCGACAAAATGGTCCCAGCCTATTTAAAGGTTGTGGAATGCACCTCTCCCTTAGAGAAACTCTTGACAAGCGGCCAAAACTCTGAACTGCAAATTCTCCAGTCGTGAATAAATCAAAGGAAATTCCAAGAAATAACTTAAGGCAGCTTAAGTGACTTATTTTGCTATAGTAACTGCAAATTCTCTGTGAAGATATATGGGATCTGCCACAAGTCAAAGGTATTTAAGCAACCCTCAGTGGGTTTTATGGTTCTGCTGTTAAAAACACATTGTATTGAAACCAAGCATGTCTGCATGGATCTGATGAGGTTCCCGCTGGAGACTGAATTTTGCTGGAGACTCAATGAGCTAATTAGAGTGAAATGGCCAGTAGGCTGCACTGTTGGTCTGGGAACACCTGGTAATTTTATTTCAGGGGTATTTATGTGACTGGGGAAAATCTTTTTCTCCTAGGGAAGGCACCTTGGGAGTGCATTCAAGGAAAAGCATTCCTCGGAGTAGCACACTTATTAAGTAGGCTTTAGCAAGCCAACCTAACCACTACCACCCTGTGGGGCTCTGCTTCCCCCTGAGCAGCTATGCCTGGAGCCATGCAGGGAGCTTCACCAGGATGACTGGCTGGCAAAAGGCAAGTGTTTCCTGAGAATTGACTGTTTCATTTACAAAGAAGGTGCAAAGACTTGTTTCACTGAATGGAGAGGGAACAATCCGGAAAGTCTTGTAATTTACGAGAAGTGGGATGTGCCCAGTCTGAAAACCACAGTGGTTCATTCTGAGGCAGATAAGCCTCAATGAACTCTTCCCCCATCCCGTGAAAGGCTGCAGTGGGTGGGCTGCCAATTCCTTGTAAACTCATGAAGTAACTGTAGGTTCAAAACCATCTCTGCAAAGGCCTTTATCAAATCTGGTCAAAAATTTTATTACTCTCAGAGTCTCTTGTCTCCTTTGTGGAAAAACTTCCAACCATTTTGTGAGCAGTTGGCTGCTGACAGCAAATATTGATTACCTACTTCTGCCTCAGTCAAGCAAAGGTTTGCACACATCAAAACCAAAACAAAACAAAGCAAAACCATGATCCATTGATGATCCCATTGTCGCGGTGCCGCTACTAAAGCCCCTTGGCTTCGCCCCGAGCCAGCCCAGGCACCGGAGCAAGCGGAATCCGAGCTGCCCCTCAGCGGAACGAAGGGGTCAGCCCTGTGGGTTCTTGGCCCTGGGAGAGGCCTGAACGGCAGTAGGATAACTGAAGCGACGCGCTAAGAGCGAGAAAGGAGGATCCAGCCAGCCAGACAGAGGAACCACAACTTTAATCCAACAGAGCACTGTCCAGACCGAAGTGGAACCAGGCTGAACTGGATACCGAACAAAGAAATGCACCAGCTTATATGCTTTCGGGGTAGGGGAGGAGAAATGGGAGTTCCTCTTTGCGGCAACCAATGGAAACTTGACACTTGGGAGATAAGGGGAAGGGTTGCAAGCCTTGAACCAATTAGGGGATAGGGGAGGGATAACACAGTGGCGGGAAGAGGGGAAAAGGTAACATGTGACCAAGGGGAGTTAGGAATAGGGACTTGTAGGGAGGATGTAGCAACTTATGAATTTAAATTAAGGGGGGGTGTGCAGAACATACAGCATTGTGCAGAACATACAATATAGGACCCACCAGCCTTTCATCTTTTTCACATATCTAAATCCTTCCTACTTGGTAAACCACCCATATATCTTTCAACTTCTCTCTGCCTCAAAACCCTCTTTCCTATATCCTTCTTTCAGCACCCTCTCCTTTTTCCTTAAGTCTCTTTCTTTAAATCCTCTCCCTCGTCTGTCCTTCTTTTCCTTGTCACAGTCCTTCACAGCACCTGCTTGTTCCTGCTTACACTGTCCCAACTTTCTTTGTGGAGTCCAACTGAGGTTTAACATACTGAAATGGGGAAAGTCCAACCATCCACACCACCACATCCCATGAGATACGGCTGCACAAGGGCTGCTCTTGTCTTACACGTATCCTTTTCTGTAACACAAACATCACCTCTGCTGTGCCAATGCTTTTTACCCTGCCTGCATTTTATACAGTTCTTTATGTGATGGCAAATCATGACTGCATCGAGTTTGTGGTCATTGGGGACTTTTTAACTGGAATGCTGAGGGAAGGTGAGGGACAGGGCGAAGTTAGGCCACTTCCTATTTCGGAGGGAGACATTTTCATCTCTTTGAACTTTGTGGCTGTCTTATAAATGGTGATCCATTAAATCTACTGACTCACTTTTTCTTTTGGGTTTGTCATAGTTTTCTTTTATAAAACACATAAAATGTTTGTGTGGATCAAAGATATTGCAGAAACAAGTAGGAATCCACCACCAGTGAGACCCTCTGATAGTTAAAATTTAAAATTCATCCTGACCTGGACTTCAAAATCAGATTCAGTTGCTAACTGATTTTTTCTTTTTTCCCCTCTTTGATAAAATGCAATTCCAGTATACAATTAATTACATCTTCTGCTTTCTGAGGCAAAACCATTTTACCACAGCAGAGCATTTGCCTACAAGCTATTTGCTTCTCACATAGAAGCTTTCATATAGAAGTCCTCTTTTCTATCATTTAGGACACGAATCAACAGCAAAGGAATCTGCTGTCCCAGTTATTTAGACATTATTTTTCAAGCTCTAAAACTCCACTTTCTAAGTTTCTACAATTTCCCCAGATCTGAACAAAGACACAACTCCATGTGACATTCTGCACCTAAGACTAACACGAGGCTTATTCTGGGTCTCTTATCTTGCAGTATTGCTCTGCATGACACTTGTCACTATAGTTATGTCACAGGTGAGCCAGTACTCATACACCTATGCAATTCTCAGGTATTACTACTGTGTTTCAGTCCTCAAGTTCTCATTCTCAGAGCATCTCACATCTTCCTTCTTTGCCTATTGTGTTGGGGTACAATTCCCTCAAATGGTCTTCACTAAGATTCTGGGATGTTCTGTTGCAAACATCCTCAACCTTATGGAAGTCCTTTTGTGATCTTTTTTCCCCCTCACTGCACCAAATTGATCCACTTGCTTCAAGTTTCTGAAGTATTGCCAACTTCCATCGGTTTACTGTACAAATATAGATTCAAAAATGAAGTCTTCACAATATGACAGCCCAGTTTTGGATCCTCCTTTCCCTCAAGTTTGATTGAAAGTTGTCCTTGCCAAGTTTGCAGTGATGAGCTGCTGTCTGACCAGGGGCTCCTTCCACTTTCACTGGGCTGCTGCAGGGATCCACTGGTGCATTGCACATACTCATGGCAACCCTACTCATCCTGTCTTTGCTCTGAAAGGCAAAATCTAGCTCAATGCCTAATAGCTGTCCAGAGTCTGTTTATCCTGCAAATGCTAAAATGGATAATATTCCTTCCAGCACTGTTTCATGAGAAGTGAGACTCACATGAAAACTACCTTTTCCTCGGGTCCAGACAGACCTCACGGAGTTTCACTTTCCCAGAGTTTTAGGGGAGAAACAAACATTTTGGTTTATGTATTAACTATTCATGAACACAAGTATGGTGTGTAACCAAACATGCAAGAATTAGCAGATACATATACATAATTTTCCTGTGGTTTTGTTTACCTTTTATTTTAAGCTTCAACTAAATTTTGAGGACAAACATCTTCATTAAACAGCTGTTGTCTCTAGCTTCTTGTCTCATCCACTCTTTTGGGAGTCCTTGGTAATTCATGTGCATGGGATTTCCCAGTGCTGGGATTTCCCTGTCTTAAGGATTTCCTCCTGCAGGCTGTTCCTCAGCTCTATGAGCTGATCAAGCCTTAACATGATTCAGAAGGGTAAATTCTCCCTCCTTTGTCAGGTCGGTTTCTGATTCACCTCGTTTGACGACAACAGTCCCTTGCCAGGTGACAGCATTGCCAAACTGAGTTCTGCAGCCATGAACCAGTTTGACTTGCCATTGCTCAGTGTGTGTGCATTGCAAGGCATCACTAATTATCAGTGCAAGCCCTGTGCCAGCTCCTCCTAGGAGCGCTAGCTAGTCCAAGCCAGAGGGTGAAAGGTACTGGTGACACAAGGATCAGCCTGCTGATACAACGGAGTTTTCCATATCACACAAATTCACAAAATCATAACCAGTAAACTTTGCTTACACAAACCCTCCGAATTATCACATCTGCCACAAGACACCAGCTGCCTCCAGCATAATATAACAGTACTTAATCTCTTTTATGTCCTGACTAATATACCTCACTTGGCTCACTAGAATGCACTGGATATTAATGTGCCACAAGTACAATGCAGAGAAAAATCCAGCAAAACAAATACTCTGTACCATGGAAGCAAGCTATCCTCCCATGATATCAAGAATTCCATGGGAGAGCAAAGCCAGTAACATGGATACTTTAGGATAGTCTTTTAAATTAATTAATCTTCTCACTCAGAATACAAATAACTAAAGGCTGAATTTTCTAGTTTGCTCCTGTTGCACATATCTCATTTTATCCTTGAAATTTTAATTATTCTGCTAGTTAGTAAGAGACTTAAATTAAATTCTAGATAATGGCTTGGATGTTTTCTTGCTTGCTTTAGAGCAGTTGAGTTCCTTCAGAAAAATTCAATACACCCAAAGATTCCAAAAAGCAATTCACTACAAGTTAGAAGATGCTTTCAAATGTTCTACCTGGCCTCATTCTCAGCAGCAGCCAGGTGCTCATATACAGCTTTTTGTTAAAATATCTCTCAGCAAGTTTCACTGTTTGAACTTGGTCTCCACACAGGCCTACTGTAATTTCATTGTTCCTGGGAGGGACAGATATCTGAATGCAAACAATAGGAAGTGTAACCTGCTACAAGCGAAGATACTTCCAGCATTTTTAGGGCTTTTTGCTGTTTCCTTTACTATTGTCCCTCCCTTTTTTGGTTACCAATTTGCACTTTAAAAAAAACAGTGACCTACCCCTGACTCTTGGGAAATTGTGAATTTTATCCGTTTTTAATGCTTTCCTATGGCCTGGAAGTTTGTTGCCTGGGGCTTTGTCCCCTCCAGGCCACCTGTAACAGCTTCCAGATTTCTGTGCTGATGGGAACAAACAGGCCAGAGCTGATGGATTTCCTATCCATGCTGTTGTCAGCCCTCCGTAAGCTGTAGCTAGACTGGTGATGAAGGGCACCCATGAAAAATTGTACCACTAAGACAACAGGGAACTGTTTAAAAATCTTAAGCTTGCTGCAGCACTGTGTGTGTGCAGCGCTGAGGTTTATGATGGCAACTCGTCATCACATGTGTACATTCAGTGAGGTAGAACAAACAGATTTCTAAATGCAACTGTCTACAGTTTATTGTAGCCACATATAGTCTAAGGACATATATATTTGGTCTGCAAAAGTACAGATCTGGTTTTGATTGCTGTTAATACATTTTGTACTCACCTGGAAACCGCAGAAAGTCAAACCAAAACTCAGCTCCAGGCATTTCTTTTTCCATCCAGCTGCTCATGAAAATCATGCAAAATTAAAAGCCAAATCCTCTGTAGAATTAAATCAGGGTATCTCTGTTATTGGATCTACACCAGCAGAGATGAGGCACTCCAGAGGGCTGCCTGTGTACTAGGGACAGGCTCAGTCTCCCCAGGGGCCAGGACACATGCTCCATGAGGAAATTTGGCCTCCAGTGCATGCTAAAGGGTTATCTAACCCTCGAGCATGGAAAAACTGCTGGGTTTCCTGTGCTTAAGAAATAGGGTTACCCATTACCCATTACACTGCCACAAGTGTTGTGCTTGGAAGGATGCTCTGTCTGAAACAAAATCTTGGCCAAAGAGGCAGACAAAATCTGTGACTAAAAGAGCTTACAAGTTAAGGCACATGCCATATGATGATTTTAAATATATTTAATCAATGAGGCCTCTCTGGGTGTGTTAAGCACATACCTCTCTCTGGGTAGGACCAACCCCTTTGAATTGTCTCTCTGTGGGAGTTTGCTGTAGGGACAGACTTTTTCCATCCTCTTGGTGTTTTGTTCTTATGGAGCATTTGCACACAAAACCTCCCACAGTTCTTCCTGAGGTAGGAAACCTTTGCAGAGTATGATGAAGAGCTTAGTTTTTACTTCACAATGAGCAAGACTAATACAATTAATGCACAGAAAGTAAAGCCTTTCCCTCTAGGAGCTGGAAGCTCCTTTGCTGGCACTCCCAGCTCTTCTTAGCAAGCACCAAGAATTAGTCATGAACATGAACTCCCAAACCCCCAGCCCAAATGGGGTGCATTTAATGCTGCATAGCACTGCTCTTATTCATATTTAACAAACACCTATTCACTTAAGTAATCCCATTGATGTCATCAGCATGAGAAAGAGTTGCAAAATCTATCTGCTTTTAAGTAGTATTTTGTGTCATGAGGTTGGTTTTAGCACGGTTATAAATTTTTATCCATTCAGCTTACACAGCCTGTTTCATTGTTCGTCTTAACTCTGAGTTCCCAATCAAGGTGAAAGATTCTTGTTCTTCCCAGAGGCAAGTGCAGTCTTCTGAAATTCCCTCTACCTGCCCAGAGGATGTCTTTGAATACAAAACAATGGTCATGCAAGTAATTCTCTCCTTAGCTTCAGTCCCTGATATCACTTTAAAAAATCGATACACAATTTTTCTCTGTCATGATCCCAGATATCAGCAGAAACAAGGTACAAAAGAAGGAAATAATATTTCCAACTCAGATATGCAATCTGAATTCCTAAAGTGCAAAGGGTTGCACATATGCTGTAATGAAAACCCTGGGAGGTAATGTTTGCCTGTAGTTTGACTTTTTACTAAGATAAGAAGGAGCAAGCATACACCTGAGTTATGAGGTGAGCCAGTTCCCCCTCTTCAGCTCAGCCAGCCTGCACTAATGTCAGATTATGCTGTAGCTAGGCAGTAGCTTGAACTGCAGTGAGAGAGGCTGGAGCTGGCATGACTGTGACTGGACATTTTGGGCAGGCTATAGCCACTGACTTGAAACACATTTCCACTCAGAGAAGCAGGTGACTCACCAACCTTGCAGATCAAATAAGGTGAGATGCCTTTGTATCAGATAGCCACTTAGTCAGTACAATAGCCTTTTTTTTCTAAGGACAAAGAATGCCTGCCAAGAAAAGGGCAGTGGTTCAAGCTGTGGTTTAAGCACTGAGTTTCCAGGTGGGGGACATGAACGAGGCTCTAGGCAGCTCTTGTACATCCTGCTGGAAGAGGCCACAGCACAAAGCAGGTGCCTCACAAGTCCTTCAAGGGCCTTGTGCACCACCGCACAGGACTGCACTTCTGAAGAGGCACATCAGGGCTGAGCCACAGGACATCCTTGTGTTGCCTGTTTTTGTAGGGGCTGGGCAAACAGGCCCACGCTGGAGGAGCATTGGCAGTGGGATGCAGGAAGGGCCAGGGCTGGCAGAGCACATGCAACAGGACAACATGTTCCAGTGAGGTGTTCACTGTTTAGTCATCATCTGGTGTCCACCACTGAGTGAAAGAGGTAGATTTACAGCATACCCTACCACCTGGTGTTTGCACCATGTGAATTGTGTCACCGTTCAGGGGTGTGTGGCCATTTTCTTCCACAGGACTTGAGCACGCCAGACCTTACTTCCTTTTAGAATAGGGCTAGTTAGGCTTTGCCCAGCAAGGAGACACAGAGAATCTGATTTACCTGTAGTATGAGAGGATTTTATGTGGGAAGGAAGGAGCTCTTGATGAGTTAAATTTGGACAAGGTTCTTGACATATTTAATGTGAAGTGGGGAGACAAGGGCTGGAGAAAATAGGACAAAAACAACAGGAATATGGTGCAATATGACTCTGGCAAAAAAAAAAGGTATTTAGGGCTCAAGAGTCAAACTCTTAGAAACTTATGGGTCCCTGTGCTAGAAGCACACCTACTCTCTGGGTACTCAACACAGCAGTGGGTGCACAGGCAGGTAGTTCTTCATGTGGTTGCAGAAAATCCTTGACAGCAGTCCTACAGCAGCAGCCACCAGGCAAAGCTGGGAGCCCTACTAACAGTGCCAAAATGCACCCAGGCTGCTCAGCCCCCATCACTGCTCTGGTCACCCCCATGCTTACCTGCTGCCTCGCTGCTGGCAGTCGAAGCTCTTGGCAGAAGACAGCCCCTCATGGCTCCCCTCCCCTGCTGGTTGTCATTTTCTTGGCACTTGGGTTGGCTGTGTGTGTACAGGCATATGCACACACGCCCTCCCCACAGATAAGCACAGGGTGTGGTTACAAAGCATCCGTAGGGTTTCTTCCTAGGCAAGGACATACTTCTATTAGCCTGTATTTACACAGGACTTGAAGAACAAACTAAAGGCCAAGCCTGCATATGTTAAGAAACACCCTGAAACCAGGAGAAGAAACAAACAGTACTGGGAACTGTGTTTTAATAACTCGCAAGAGCAAAACAGCTTGTATAAGGTATGAAGTAGCTGCATGAGCAGACCAAGTGGACCTGTGCCACTGAAGAGCTTTGAAACAGGCAGCAATCCATACAGAAAAAAAAATATTGCTCACCAATATGCATGTGAAAATTTTTCACAATGAGGTGGAAACATCAGAAATAATAATAGTGGCATCTGTCTGAGGACAGTTGCTACCTTCTTATAACTTTTTTTTGTTTTGCATCTGGTTCCATTTATGACTCATACTTCCCAAACAAGCCATATGTTGCTGCAGAAGGCCTTTAACTTTGCTTGATTCGTATTGAGCTGTATCCCTGGCTGTCAGCCAAGTAAATGTAATAAAACCACTTTTTCCATCAAAAAATAAAAATGAAATCCCATTTGCAGTGAGATTTAATTAGCAGCCAGTAAGTCATTTTGGTGTTGAAAGCATGCACACTCATGTTTTGTTATAGCCTGATTTGCACCTTCAAACTCCATGGTAGCATTTTATTTGTTACAATGCAAAAAGATTTCCTCTTTCCCTGCCTCAGCCTTCATTCCAACTGCAGATCCTATAGGATTTGAATGATGGCAATTTTTTTGAAAATGTGGCACCCTCTGAGCTCTTCTCTTCAGATGTCGCATTGTGCATCATCTGTTTAGAACACTGAGACACGTATTGGATCTGCAAGGCAAGATTTTGGTAGCAGGAGGAGCTACAGGGCTGCCTTCTGTCAGAAGTTGCCAGAAGTTTCCCCTGTGTCCAATGGAGCCCATGCCAGCTGGCTCCAGGACAGATGTGCTGCTGGCCAAGGTTGAACCCATCAGCAGCAGTGGTAGTGCCTCTGGGATAACAGATTTAAGAAGGGGAAAAAACCTGCCCAGCTGAAGCTGGAGAAGAGCAGAGTTAGGACATGTGAGAGCAACAGCCCTGCAGACACCAAGGCCAGCGAGGAAGGAGGGGCAGGAGGTGCTCCAGGTGCCTGAGCTCAGATTCCCCTGCAGCCCATGGTGCAGCCCATGGGGAAGCAGCTGTGCCCCTGCAGCCCCTGGAGGTCCATGGTGGAGCAGAGATCCACCTGCAGCCCCTGAAGATCCATGGTTTAGCAGAGATCCACCTGCAGCCCCTGGAGGTCCATGGTTTAGCAGAGGTCCACCTGCAGCCCCTGGAGGTCCACGGTGGAGCAGAGATCCACCTGCAGCCCCTGGAGGACCCCATGCTGGAGCAGGTGGATGCCTGAAGGTGGCTGTGAACCTTTGGGAGGCACGCAGGGGAGCAGGCTCCTGGCAGGAACTGTGGACCCATGGAGAGAAGAGCCCATGCTGGAGCAGATTTGGTGTCCAGACCTGTGACCCCACAGAGCACGAGCACTGGAGCAGCCTATTCCTGAAGGACTGCACCCCGTGGAAGGGACCCACACTGAAGCTGGGGAAGAGTGTGAGGAGTGCTCCCCATGAGGAGTAAGGAGAAGCAGAGACAATGTGTGATGAACTGATCACAGCTCCCATTTCCCACCCCCCTGCACCACTGCAGGAGAGGAGGGAATAGGAGGATGGGGAATAAATTAAGCCTGGCAAGAAGGGAGGGATGGGGAAGGGTGTTTCTGGGATCCAATTTTATTTCTCAGTGCCTTACTCTGATTTTATTGGTAATAAAAACTATTTCCCCAAGTTGAGTCTGTTTTGCCCTTAACTGGTGAGTTATCTCTCCCTGTCCTTATCTCAACCCACAACCTTCCATCCTAATTTCTCTCCCCTGCCCAGATAAGGAGGGGAGTGACAGAGTGGCATTGGTGGGCACCTGGTGTCCAGCCAGGGTCAACCCACCTCTGACGCTGATAATTTTATCACCCCGAGCACCAAGCTGAAAATGGTCATTTCTGCTGAAATAGACAGTATATCACAAAACTTGTGTATAAAATCAGTAGTTGGCATCCCATTACAACATGAAGAATGCAGATGACTAAATTATCGTCACAGCTGATGTTTCTGGAGCAAACAGACTAAAGTTAGAGAAGGAAAGAGACTCTATCCTATCTATTTTAAACAGTCAGGGCATTTCTTATTCACTGCTCTTTTTAATTTATGGAATTCTCAGGTAGTGTGCATTGTGACAACATATTTTTGGTTCCTGTCTCATATTCCCCCCCAATATTTGACGGCATCGGTTTTATTTTCAATACCTTAAATTTTTAAAAAACCAGAAACCAAATCATTGGAGGGTTTAGCTTGTCCCCTTTCCTGGAAAATAAAGACTGCAGGAGCCAGGAAACTTTGCAAGCTCCAGGATACAGAATTTCCAAGCGCTTTTTGGGAGCTCCTGGGACACTGACCAGCTAGAGCAGCCTCAAGCAGAGCATTGGCCTCCAAGGCCAGCATCTCTGCAGCCTCCAGCAGCTCCCTGACCTGCCCCACTCAGCTGAGGCCCCCAGCCAGCACTGCCCCACCAGTGGCTTTCATAGCAGTGGCCAAGACAGCTCACAGCTGTGCAGTAGCAGCTAGAGAGCAAACCAAGCCAAAGTTTAGGCTGCCTAACACAGCACTAACTCTCACTTGGATTTCTGCATGGAAATCCAGCAGGTTAGTGCAAGGCAATTCTCTAGGCAGTGGCTGATCCCCTGCTCCTGCAGTCTGGCAGGAATCCAGCTCCGCAGAGAGCCAGCAAAAACGTTTCACAGGATCCTGCAGAGCAGGGGCAACACCACAGGGGCTTTATCTCCCTCAGCTTCTTCCTACTGCCTGTGTTAATTGATGGATCAGGCAGCAAGACTTGGCCTATAATGTCACCCAGTTCCCTTCACCCCCCACCCTGACAGATCAGCTGGGTCTGAATCCCTTTTGCTCACAGAAGGGCCAGAGGAAATGCAGATGGAAAAAACTATTAGACTATTTAGCCCATCTCCTGCCAGAAAAGGACTGCTTCCTGCAGTGCTCTATCCCTTTGCCTTTCTGATTTTTCTTTTTTCTTTTTTCCCAGAGTTAAAAGATCCCCTCTTTTCTGTATGTCCAAGGAAAATTTCTGAAATATTAAAAATTAGTCCAAGATGTCTCGCTGTGCCAGCCCCATGTGTTAAAATGTCATCAAGAAATATGAAACAGAGAGGAAAAACCTTGTCACAAAACTGGTCCGCTTTATCATTTACATTTTTCCTGGCAGTAAAAACGAACTGGGTATTTCAGCCATGAATATTGGCTCATTGTTTCATTCATTTGGTTTTTTCCTCCTTTTTTTCTGGCTAAATAAAGATGTTTTGGAGGAAAGAAAGATTGTGGAAAATAACAAATGGAGGTGAAGTGCCAGACATCATTAAGTTAGTCATTAAGATTTTAAGGGCCAGATTTTCACATGTGGC